>NC_090188.1:28131623-28856623 GCF_024679245.1 Pseudorasbora parva | reverse complement strand
ATGCCAGAATAAGACATGAATGATACTAAATTCTGGTGAAGTGAAAAGGTATTTTACACAGGGAACCCAATTGGTATTGACTGACACTCAACTTACCGTACTGAACTGCCATGAAAGAATATTTTACACTTTCAAAATTTGCTAAGCTCTGAACTGACAACTGACTTTTGCTTTTATCAAAATCACCACCTGAGGAAAACTGAGAAAACAGAAATTGTATGCACTTCCAGCAGTCGGGTATTCATTGCAATGTGCTCCTCCTAAGTGCTAATTGCTTTTTTATTGTATTTTACTCCAGCCCCTGCTGACTCGCTGTGTTTTGCCCTGTATCAATAAGCCAATGCTCAGGTAAAGAGCTAATTTGCTGAGCTACAAGTTCATCTGTCTCTATTGATGTAACATTGAGATTCTCTGGCGGTGAGATGCCTGGCTTCAAATTAATTAAAAATCATTCATTCTTCTTTCAGGTTTTCTATTTTTGTGCAGTGCCTGGCATTGATTGATGTGTTTGTGAACAGAACAGGGCTACGTTTCCCAAAAGCATTGTAAGCTTAAGTTGATCGTAGAACAATTGCCACCAATGGTCTCTACGATCAACTTATGCTTACGAAGCTTTTCGGAAACACAGCCCAGATCAGTTCAGTTCCTATAAAAGAAGAAATAAAGACTTTTTCAGATGAATCTATTTTCACATTTGTTTACTATTAATTATGGAAAAATTACTTGCCATTTTCCATGAATATGTTCATGGAACATAAAAGTAGGTTATATGAAGAATGACTTAAAGGTGGGGTAAGTCTTATTTCAAAACTGTTTTAGAAAAAGGACACGGGCCGAGTGGAATAACAAACTTGTAGCCAATCAGCAGGTAAGGGGCGTGTCTGCTATTGATGGGGAGAAGAGCGCTCACTCTCGCTCGCTCTGTGCACATCATTATTCATAACACACGAGTCACACATGACGGACATTAGCCGAGAACTAGCCTAATATATGCTGCTTGACTATGCTCGTGTGTCATGTTCGCTTGTTAGTCTGTTTCCGATCGTATTGTGTCTCACTTCAGCAATGATAAAAACCCATTTATTTCCACACCGTATGGAGTATCTAAATCTCCTCACTGTGTGCTTCAAGCATCAGCTCACACAATGTCTCCGACAAGTAACAAGTAATCTGTAAAAAGTAAAAAGACAAGTAATCTGATTACTGATTACTGATTACTCCTTTAAAAAGTAACTTAGTTACTTTACAGATTACTTGATTTTAAAAGTAACTAAGTTAGATTACAAGTTACTTTATTAGTTACATTCAGCAGTTGCCGACAACACCCCTGCCGCCTCAAAATAGAAATGGCAACCGTTTTTGGCAACACACTTTATTGCATTTATGCCCGAGCCTGACGGCCCCGACTTTTTTACGCCCCTTTTTTTAGGCTTCTCCTTCGTTTTATATTTATTTTAATAATTAAAATGAACAATGAGATGTGCTGGTGGAAACAACATGAGACCATGATAGCTTGCGCCACTGTCAAGATATGGCTCGCGCAGGGTTGAAGAGTCCGTTTCTTCAGTGCAGCTGCTAGAGTTATGGCCTTTTTACAACTGGCTCCTTCATTCATTTTCTCTGAGCAGGTATCTATCTGATTGCGAAATGACCAGGAGTAGGCCTAAAGCCTTCCGAGAGTCTTTCGAGACGTAGGCTATTTAATTCCGATCACTCAAACAAACCAATTCAGAAGGTGCATGAAAGCATTTCAGACGAAACCGGACAAATGTAAATGTATCTGGTTGTTTAAACCACATGTGTAAATTTTACTCCTGGCAAATAATTAAAAAATAAATGTGTGAGAGCGTGTTATGTTGTAGTCAGATAGATATGATGGTGCTACTGCAACATCGCTGCAAATGAGTAAAGCAAGCCAACGCATATGGCCGTAAATGAAACTTTAAAATAAGTCACCCAAAACACAATCATCTTCAATATAAATTAATGAGACTAAATGATCTTTCCAGTGCTTAGGTCGCTCTCTCTCTCATATTGTGATCTTTGAATTTGAAATGGGTTGCTGAATAAAATGCTGGAATCTTTTGCTTTGATGTGAACTCCGTTAAATGAGCATATACCGCGGGAATTTGAAGATCGGATTTATATTAATTTTGCTGAAGTCTAAGGTAGGCTATAAGACAACCTGCATGTACTTTTTTTTTTCTTTAGATTGTGTAGCCCGTTTCGTTTTTTTTTTTTTTTTGAGCGCCGTTGCGAGCAGTAGGCTAGGGTAGACTATCAGCCTGCCTCAGCTCGTCAAAAATGCCTTTGTGCTGGTATAATAACTAGCCTACTTTGTTTTTAATGTCAAAGTAGTTATATTTCGTTTCGTTTCTTTATTAATTTCATTTAGAAAAATGTTTAGAGCAATTTTTTGTTTGTTAAATTAAAGTTTTAATTTTTTATGTGACGACCCAGTGAGTTGACCGCATGTTTAATAGCCTAATCTCTCAATCCAACTCTTGAATTGTCTTGCCGATATAAACTTTAATTTAACAAACAAAAAATTGCTCTGATCATTTTTCTAAATTAGAAACGAAACGAAAAATAACTACTTTGATATTAAAAACAAAATGGAACTATTTTAATGGCTGCAACAATGTAAAAAATAAAAAATAAAAACACGGGCTCCAGCCGGACTCGGGCTGAGAATTTTGATAAGCTGTCGGTTTTTACTAAGGAAAATTACTAAAATAGTAACTCACAGTGAATTGGATAAGTAACTTTAATCTGATTACTGGTTTGGAAATAGTAACGTGTCAGATTACTCGTTACTGGAAAAAAGTAGTCAGATTAGAGTAACGCGTTACTGGCATCACTGGATACTACACTGTAAAAAGTAATTGTTGAATCTACTAAAGAAAAACTTGTAAAATTAACTGATTTTGGAAAATTTGTTAATTTAACTTGAATATACTGAGTATTGTGAACTTTTAGGTGGATGCAATAGCTAAACTATGCAAGTTTAGTACATTGTACTTAAGAATGTTGAGTGTGTTGTACTAAATGCATGTTCACACTGTTAAATCCAACAGCTGTCCTTACTAAGACTTTTTAGTAAACTTACTTAATGTCCAATAATTAGAATTTACTTAAAACTATTTAGTTATCTGAACTGTTTGCATGCTATGCCTTTGTTACTTAGAAAACTCAAGTAAACATTACTTGACTGGTTTGAGTACCATTTTGCCAAAGGAAAAAAACAAAATCAAAAAACAGGTGGGCGGGCAAAAGGTTGAGGCGGGGCAATTCTTAATAGACTTTTCACTCATTTCCTTCACTTCTGCAGTCATCGTTCTTCTTAGTTGCATTCACTCATTTTACAGTCATCTTGAATGTTATTGAAAATACAACTAAATACTTTGGGAAAGCATCACATAAGCTGACTTCATAAATGTATGTTGATTTCCTAAAATTTCTCATCATTACAGTGACCGGTGTTCCCTTTGGTTGGGCACTTGGAACTTAATTTATATTACTATACATCTCTTCCTATTGATGCAGCAATATATATATATATATATACACAGTCCCTGACAAAAGTCTTGTCACTTGTGTACAAATTGACCTAAAGTGCCGCTGAAATATATTTCTAATCAAGATATTTTTACAAGAAATGGCTCATTTTAATCCCACCAGCTTTTGTGATAATGTTTTAGTGAAAAACTAAACTTTCAAAAAGTATTCTAATATTCACAGCTTGGTAAAGCCCATTGAGTAAATTATTGCAAAGACATAAGTGTTGTCACCTTGTCATATGAGCTTCACCTGTGACTAATAATGGATCAATTAGGTCTCAAGTGGGTATAAAAAGAACCCCAGTACACTACACCTTCACATCAACTGCAACTAGACCTCTGCAAACATGCCTAAGATTCACCCTGAGACTAAAGTTTTGATTATCAAGAGGGTGAAGACCAGATCCACTGCTGATGTGGCAGACACCTTCAATGTGTCTCAGCGTCAAGTACAGAGGATTAAAAAAAGATTTGAAGAGACTGGAGGCGTTTTTGACAAGCCCAGGTCGGACAGACCCCGCAAGACAACTGCTCGAGAGGACTGTTTGTTGGCTCGAAAATCCAAGGCCAGCCCGTTTTCCACTGCAGCAGAGCTCCACGAGACCTGGTCACCTGAAGTCCCTGTGTCAACCAGAACAGTTTGTCGGATTCTGTCTCGAAATGGCCTCCATGGTCGAATCAGTGCCCAGAAGCCAGCACTAAACAAAATACAATTGAAAAACAGCGTGGCATTTGCCAAGGCCCTCAGCCTGCTAAAAGGATGGACGCTGGAAAAGTGGCAGAAGGTGGATTTTCAGATGAATCTTCAGTTGAATTACACCACAGTCGCTGCAAATATTGCAGGAGACCTACTGGTGCCCGAATGGATCCGAGATTCACCCAGAAAAAAGTTTGGTGGCGGAAAAATCATGGTCTGGGGATACATCCAGTATGGGGGTGTGCGAGATCTTTAGGATGGAAGGGAACATCAATAGTCTAAAATACCAAGAAATCTTGGCTACCTCTTATATTCCCAACCATAAAAGAGGCCAAATTCTGCAGCAGGACGGTGTTCCATCGCATACTTCCATCTCCACATCAAAGTCCCTCAAGGCAAGAAGATCAAGATGCTCCAGGATTGGCCAACCCAGTCACCAGACATGAACATCATTGAGCATATGTGGGGTAGGATGAAAGAGGACGCGTGGAAGACAAAACCAAAGAATATTGATGAACTCTGGGAGGCATGCAAGACTGCTTTCTTAGCTATTCCTGACGACTTCATCAATAAATTGTAAAAAATGATGACCTAATTTGCTTGAAAATGTTGAGGCAATCAGTTTCCACAGCTTTTCCAAGTAAAGTCAACTTATTACTTTTTACAGTGTATACTCCTAATATATGTTTGTTTACTCTTTTCATGATCTATATAACCCTTATCCAGTCATAATTGTAATATGTCGTTAGCTGGACTGTCGTGCTTGTGTTCTATAGAGTTGTTCATGAGAACTGTTTGATCACTATCTCTAATCTTGTCATAATTGTAATATGTGATTAGCTGGACTGTGTGCTTGTGTACTATCGAGTTGTTCATGAGAACGGATTGTGTGTGTTTTTGTGATTGCTGTAACTTGTCATAATTGTAATATGTTCATTAGTTGGACTGTCTTGCTCGTGTACTATCGAGTTGTTCACAAGAACGGTTTGTGTTTTTGTGATAGAAGGGATGACTTTTTCATTGAATATTCGACCTGGATTAGATACACAGAGATTCTGCCATAGCATTGATGGATGCCTCTGGATTTACGTATGTGTGGGGCGGCGCTATCAAAATAGGGTTGAGACCCTTTTGGGGGTAGGGTCGTGTTTGTTTTGGTGATTTGAAATATCATCAACGGTTACCAGATAGCACTTACCCCACCGTTAGGGGGGGGGATGCTGTTTCATGCATACTGAGCTTTTTTTTTTTTTCTCGAGTATGTGTCCGCTTGACGTCAACTGAGCGGAAGGTCCTTGTATCCAACAGAGGTCCAACAGAGCAGAGGACCCCCCCATGCATATATGTCTATCCTTCATTAGAGGTCTTGACCTTCTCAATTATATCCAACAATTTAAATTAAAACAAAACTAAATTTGAAATGCTTTTCAGTGTATTTTTAATATTTTCTAGGGCTGTCAAAACATTAATCGCATTCAAAATAAAAGTTTGTTTACACAATATATGTGTGTGTACTGTGTATAATTATATGTATATTTGAATAGACATACACGTTTGTATTTAAGAAATATTTGCATGTATATACTATTATAATTATAATTTCTATTATATATAAATATAAAAAAAATCTTATTTATATATGCATAATAATTATACACAGTACATTTTCCTCAATGTATATATATATATATATATATATATATATATATATATATATATATATATATATATATATATATATATATATATATATATATATATATATATATATATATATATATATATATATATACATTGAGGAAAATGTACTGTGTATAATATATGGCATATATATATATCAGTTTTTCAGATATATTTTGAGATATTTCAGTTTTCTTTTTTTAATAAATCTCTAAAAATGTCAAAACTCAGTTTTTCTGTCCTTATGGGGTGCTGTGTATACATTAATGAGAAAAAAATAACTTAAATGATTTTAGCAAATGGTTGCAATATAACAACGACTGAAAAATTTAAGGGGGTCTGAATACTTTCCGTACCCACTATGTGTATATATACTGGAGTAACGATCCTGAAAATTCAGCCTTGCATCACAGAATTAAATTATCATTTAAAGTATAATAAATTGAAAACCAATTATTTTAAATTGTAATAATAAATCACAATATCAAAAAAAAAAATCTGTATTTTTGATCAAATAAATGCATGCTTGAAGAGTCTTTTCTTTTTTATATATCACAAAGATATTGTACTGTAATTTGTTGACAGACCAACAAAGTGTAACTATGAATCCTGTCCATTCTCTTGCAATCAGTATCCCACGTAGTAGCCTAATGTGTAAATTCATATTTCAAAATGTTAAATGTATAAATGCCATAAAGTGTGGTCTTGGAAAGTTTCAAACCTTGTCATCAAAGTCATAGCCATATGTTTACATTTCAAAAATATTGACCCTATTATATTGACACTCTTATATTGTTATTAAGTACACTATTATACTGACAACATGACTAAGCATTTTTCCTATCTTGTTTGTGGACAATGGGCAACAAGGACTCGTCATTCTGATGCTATGGTATGTTCATTGACAAATACTTACTTGTGAGAGATGAACTAAGGATTTTGAGCAAGAACATGCTCCTGCAGGTAATCCATTGTGTGGTGCTGTTTGTACAAATTGTATTGAGAAATGCACTTGCTGGTTTGGTACATTTCTTGAAAAATCCTTAAATTGAAACATTTTAGTGTCGCAGTGCAAATGCTTTTTAAATAAGTGATTTTTCATACACATACAGGAGGCCAGTGATATTCTAATACTGCTGGATGCTAATACTTCCTCTTAGCTGCTCTTTTTTATTTTGAATGCTACTCCCTAACTACACCTTTTTTCTTTTTTCTTTTTACAGACAAGCACAAGCTATAGCTTTTAGTTTCAAAGCTGTAGTTTTTTTTTTTTTTTTTTTTTTTTTTGACAGTGTTAGTCTTATATGGGCATAAAATGGTTGTTCAAAGTTAATAAGATGAATCAAGTATTTGGAAAACAAAAAGAAAATGCTTCATGGTGCATCATTAGGATGAATCAAAAGGACAGTACATCAACAGTACATAGTGGTTAAATAATATTATATGGCTTGGGAAAACAGGAAAAAAGAAGTTTGACAAGGGAAGGAGAAATACATTTCAGTAAAAAATTCAGCAAAATTTCAATTAACTTGTGGTTTTTGGCAATGTTTTGTTTGTTCACAGAGCAGCTTGACTATTGTTCCCTTATTGTATTGTTTCTGTTCATATATCATTTTAATAGAAAGAAGAAAAAAAGTCCTTTATAATTTCTAAAATGCTGTAAGGTTATATGTTAGTGAGAGGCTGTCAACTCAACCTTCTTGTCACTATAATTTAGTCTTCTCATAATTACCCTGCCCGTTGACCAGCTAGCATCAGCAAACATGTCATGGCAAAAAACCGCAGGAAACATCCTGAGGGTGAAGGGTTGAGGAAAATGAGAGGGTGTCTGTGACTTCATGATGGAAAAGGAGTGATAGGGTCCCACTGAATCTCTTCAGTGCCACATTACAAAAAAGAGACAACTGACCTCAGAGATGATATATGTTTACTTTTCGTGTGTTGTGTGGTTGAACCATAGAATTTAAAAGATGGAGGACATGTGTCGCCCACTTACTTCCACAATGAAGCCAAATACAGGTCCTTCCAAAAAAATTAGCCTATTGTGATAAAGTTCGTTATTTTCCATAATGATAAAAATTAATATTTCATATATTTTAGATTCATAGCTCACCAACTGAAATATTTCAGGTCTTTTATTGTTTTAATACTGATGATTTAGGCATACAGCTCATGAAAACCCGAAATTCCTGTCTCAAAAAATTAGCATATCATGAAAAGGTTCTCTAAGCGAGCTATTAACCAAATCATCTGAATCAACTAATTAACTCTAAACACCTGCAAAAGATTCCTGAGGCTTTTCAAAACTCCCAGCCTGGTTCATTACTCCAAACCGCAATCATGGGTAAGACTGCCGACCTGACTGCTGTCCAGAAGGCCATCATTGACACCCTCAAGCGAGAGCGTAAGACACAGAAAGAAATTTCGGAACGAATAGGGTGTTCCCAGAGTGCTGTATCAAGGCACCTCAGTGGAAAGTCTGTGGGAAGGAAAAAGTGTGGCAAAAAACGGTGCACAACGAGAAGTGGTGACCGGAAGCAGTGGACTGAGTCTGGAGTAGAAACATCCAGAGCCACCGTGCACAGGCGTGGGCAGGAAATGGGCTACAGGTGCCGCATTCCCCAGGTCAAGCCACTTTGGTCTACAGAGAAGCAGCTCTGGACTGTTGCTCAGTGGTCCAAAGTACTTTTTTCGGATGAAAGCTAATTTTGCCTGTCATTCGGAAATCAAGGTGCCAGAGTCTGGAGGAAGACTGGGGAGAGGGAAATGCCAAAATGCCTGAAGTCCAGTGTCAAGTACCCACAGTCAGTGATGGTCTGGGGTGCCATGTCAGCTGCTAGTGTTGGTCCACTGTGTTTTATCAAGGATAGGGTCAATGCAGCTAGCTATCAGGAGATTTTGGAGCACTTCATGCATCCATCTGCTGAAAAGCTTTATGGAGATGAAGATTTTGTTTTTTCAGCACGACCTGGCACCTGCTCACAGTGCCAAAACCACTGGTAAATGGTTTACTGACCATGGTATTACTGTGCTCAATTGGCCTGCCAACTCTCCTGATCTGAACCCCATAGAGAATCTGTGGGATATTGTGAAGAGAAAGTTGAGAGACGCAAGACCCAACACTCTGGATGAGCTTAAGGCCGCTATCGAAGCATCCTGTGCCTCCATAACACCTCAGCAGTGCAACAGGCTGATCGCCTCCATGCCACGCCGCATTGAAGCAGTCATTACTGCAAAAGGATTCCCGACCAAGTATTGAGTGCATAACTGAACATAATTATTTGGAGGTTGACTCTTTTTGTATTAAAAACACTTTTCTTTTATTGGTCGGATGAAATATGCTATTTTTTTTTAGATTTTTGGGTTTTCATGAGCTGTATGCCAGAATCATCAGTATTAAAACAATAAAAGACCTGAAATATTTCAGTTGGTGTGCAATGAATCTAAAATATATGAAAGTTTAATTTTTATCATAACATTATGGAAAATAATGAACTTTATCACAATATGCTAATTTTTTTAGAAGGACCCGTATATCCCAGAAACGATCGTTGCCAATTACATCATCCAGAGACCGGAGGCATTTCTCAATATGCGCTCTTGTCTGTACTTGTGTTCTTGTGGACTTTTCAATCAGTATCAGTGCAGTACTGGTTCAATGTACTGGTTCAATTCAAAGTTCACATCTAGTCAAGTACAGTTCAAATCCCCGAATGTGTCCTTGATCCACCACTTTTTATCGAGGATGCATCGAGAGGAGACTTGTGTGGATTACAGACAGATCGGTATCCCAGAATGCATCTCACCAACCAGCAAGTGTCAGTAGTGGATGAGAAAACCCACGTAAATGTAATAATACTAGTTGTGTCACGAAATGTAGTTTTAAGACTGTATCAGGCGAGAATGTAGTTGTTTAAAGCTGAAATCTGTGGTTTATTTTTAAGAGAGCACCTGTTTGAACTTTTGATCTTGCATTTTCAGAGTTGTGAGATCCAGTCGATCAGCGGTCGCTCAGGGCTCGTTAACCCCGCCGAGAGCAGCCTTTCCACGGCTAGTCCTTCTGATCTTTGCCACTGGCTCTGATGTCTCTGTAGTGGTTTAACATGAGATATAATTTGTCTTGTGTTGATCTAACTGCCGATCTTTGGACTCATGAATCTATAATTTATTCCCTGGCTATTCGTTTTGGCTGAGGGCAAACTGAAGTTTCATTTATTTCTTTGATCATTAAAACGGACATTTAACAAAAAGAGACTGTTGTGGTGTATGTCATATTTAATTTGATTAAAGTGAAGATAATTATATGCACACGTGTTGCGTGAACCACATATTAATGTTTAATATTTTGTAGCTAAACCAAAAGAGGCAGGGTTGTGTTTTATATTTTGTTTTGTTATAAAGATAAGCAGTGAAGATAATCAGTGTATGCGTTGCCTGAACTACATTTGTGTGGCTATTGATATGTTTAAAGGGTTAGTTCACCCAAAAATGAAATTTCTTTCATTAATGACTCAGCCCAATGTCGTTCCACACCCGTAAGACCTCTGTTCATCCTCAGAACACAGTTTAAGATATTTTAGATTTAGTCTGAGGCCGTTCTGTCCTTTGAATGTAAGTGTATGCCCACTTGCTGTCCACATCCAGAAGGTAATGAAAACATCATCAAAGTAGTCCATATGTGACATCAGTTGGTTAGTTAGACTCTTTTGAAGCTTCGACAATACATTTTGGTCCAAAAATAACAAAAAATATGACTTTATTCAGCATTGTCTTCTCTTCCGGGTTTGTTTTCAAACCTCATATAAAGAATCAAATGGTCGTGAATCAGCAGATTGATTCATGATTTATATCGCTAATGTCACGTGATTTCAGCAGTTTGCCAGTTTGACATGCGATCCAAATCTTGAATCATGACCGTTTGATTCTTTATTTGAGGAACACAGAAGAGAAGACAATGCTAATTAAAGTCGAAATTTTTGTTATTTTGGACCAAAATGTATTGTCGACGCTTCAAAAGAGTCTAACTAACCAACTGATGTCACATATGGACTACTTTGATGATGTTTTCATCACCTTCTGGACATGGACAGCAAGTGGGCATACACTTACATTCAAAGGACAGAACGGCCTCGGACTAAATCTAAAATATCTTAAACTGTGTTCCAAGAATGAACGGAGGTCTTACGGGTGTGGAACGGCATTGGGCTGAGTCATTAATGAAAGACATTTTTATCTTTGGGTGAACTAACCCTTTAAGATTTTTAAAAGTAAAAATGAAAAGAGGCTGAATGTTATTGTTTCCTCAAATACACATACAGAGATAACTGGAGTAGCCAGAGCAAGCTGAGTGATCAAAAACGCTTCTGTTCCGTTTGCAGAATTACCAGACTTCCTCTGGAGTTGGTTCTCCTGAGTCAAACTTGGCAAGTCTGATCTAATAAGGACGCAAGTCTGAAGTTTGCGTACTTGGTTTTGAGAAACGGCCTGAGTCTGCACAGTAGTGAACCTGAGGTGGAGCCATAGTATCGAGGTCAAGCTCATACCGCCACTCCCACAGACTCGATCGCTAACACAGCTGTCAATCATGACGTTACACCCCATTTTTATAGCATAAAATATAAACGTAATGAAAAAAACAAGCACTTTAAACATTCATCAGCATGATAAGAACTACCCAAAATAACATATACAATCTTGAGAAAATGTAAGATGTGAGGTCTAATTAGATTTTTTTTTGGGGGGGGGGGGGGGGGGGGGGTTGGTTAGTATCCCATTTGATTACATGGAGAGGGCAGAGTTTTAAAGAGCTATATGCAGCCTACCACCACGGCACAATTTAATAGTTTTGGCTTCAATTTTTAGGACGTGTGCGACACACTTGGGTTGAACCGACAAAAAGCTGTTGTCTGATGGTCTGGCATAAATTGGACCACAGACAGAAACACAGACTTGTGGAACAAAAGTTTAACACCAGTTTAACCTGAACATCAAATCGATATCCCGTATTCCTGTATCGGTCCCGAAACTGTCACTTTAGAACAAATACAGGATATCGACCGGTTGTTCAGGTTAAACTGGTTGGAAACACTACTTTTTGCTCACTTTCCCAATCAACATGAATTTTAAATGACTTGAAATAAGGATTGACCACTCAGCTTGTTTCAATTAAAGGTACATCTATCCATGTCAATCGTGACTCTTGTAAGGTTTACTGTTAAAGTATCTTTCTACTGTAAGTTAATTACAAAGAGGGCAAAAGAGATTTATGGATATTTTTATGTGATTTCTGCTTCTCTGTGATGTCTCCCTGGTGGGACTTTTACAACTCCAGAGGGAAGTGAGTGTGTTAAATCAGCCGCAATGTTTCCTTGCTGTTCATATTGGGAATCAGTGCTGGGTGGATTAGGACTTTTTTTGTAATGTCTTGCTAAATTATTATAGTCTCAGGTTGTGGAAACTCTAGTTTTTTGCTTTGCCGAGTTGTATAATTTAAGTACTGAAATATGTGCTTACTTAATGAAGCTTTTAAGCAATATTTGTTTAAATCAATATTTTTCTTTTCATAGATTTTTTTCTCCTAATTTATTACATATCATGAACAACGAACAGTACATTTACAGTATTAATTTAGGATAATATTAATTTCTAAATACATTAATACATTTTTAGTTTTAGTTTTTTCATTTTATATTTTCCAGAATACATTATTATTAATTATGCACTGCTGTAATGTACATTTAATGTTTTAAAACTACTTTCTTATTTAAAATGTAGTTTATTCCTGTGAATTTTCACATGATCTTTCAGAAATCAATGTTTAAAACTGAATTTTTTTCAGCATTCTTTGTATAATCGAATGTTAAAAAGAATAGCATTTATTTGAAATGATTATCTTTTGTTATATTATAAGTGTATTTGTCACCTTTGATCAATTTAATGCATCCCTGTTTCTTTTTTTAATGGCACTTGTATATTATGATCAAATATGAATTAACAATGCATAATAGTAAATTATTAACATTAACCTAGATTAATAAATGTATAAATAAACTAAAAGATAACAAACTTATCTTATTGTAAAGTGTTACCAGTTTATGCAAATGCTGTACGCTCAGTCCCACATTAAAGTCAAGAATATAGTAAGCAAAATACAATACCCACACATATACAAGTGAAATTTGAATAGTCAAAAAATACGATGTCAGCAATGTTCCTAATGACAAGTTGTCATCAAGATGAAATTACTTTATTTGCGCCTCAGCATTTTTCATAGCTTGGTCAGATCGTGCCCTCCTTTGGGAGCTACGGATGCACATGTGCCTTACACCTCAAGAGTAATAATACAGACAGGGTTTGGTGTCAGGGCATTAGTATATATACAAGATGGGTTTCTCTGTATAAAACTGCTCAGCTTGCTTTTTGACTTATTTTGGGGGCATAATCTTGACACACGAGTCTCTGAAGGAGGAAAGAGCTCAATGCTGCACATACTGTATGGTGCACACTGTATTTCGGAGAGTATTTACAGCTGTCCGTCACTTTGTCTATTTACCTATTTCATGATTAGGCTTTTTGCAGAGTCCGCTTTGTTTATTCAGGCATTTATTGATAAAAAGGACCGTCCAGGAGGAGTCCACAGTTCTATAAAAAGCAGGAAAGCAAATGGTGACCTCTCTCGATAACTCACTCAGCACTTCCTTGCTCTTACGCCCTTTTCTCAGCACCTCTGCCATTTGTTCTCAAAGTGCTAATTTGCAGATAATTAAGTAATCCACTGAAATGTTATTTGTCCCTCTAGGCACTATGCAAAGCAAGGGGGTTGCTATATTCGGGGCTGACTCATTTGTAGTCCCCCCCCCCCCCCCCCCCCATGGGAAATATCACATAATCAAGTAGACACTGTATTAAATAATTCCTTCGAGCTTTCTCTGTTCAAGTAAAGTTGTGCAGATTTTACACACACTTTTTTTTTTTCTGTTGGCCACACGGCTAAAAGTAATGTCCAGCCTAGGAAAATTGACATCTTTACCTTTTATTGAAATATTATTACAATTTAATTTGAGATTTGGTAAGCATATTGCATAGTTGTGCTGCCTTGGAGTCAGCTGTTTTATGTGTGAAAATGCAATGAAACATGCCAAATTGTGCGGACATAATATTTGGCCAGGCTACCATACAAAGAAATTATGAACACATGCATAAACGAGAGAACCAACAAAATATTAATAAGCTTTAGCTGTAGTTTGCCCTTTTTTGCCAAATAATTGTCAGATATATATATTAAACAAGTTCATGTTTAATATGTATGTATATTTCCTCATATTTTGATGGTTTAATCAAACTTGTAGGGTCATAAAAAACAAATATCCTCTCAATGTGTTTGGCCATTTATTTTTTATTTATTTTTTATTGCTTGCAAATTTCAAAATCAACTACAAAGAAACTACAAAGAAACAGTGACACATTGAATTAATCTTTAAACGCATGAATGTTTTGCCAATCATTGCTCAGTCTTTAGTGACCCAAATCTATATCTAACGCGGATGGATCTCTACTGTCACAATAATATAAAACTCTCCTGATATTACACTATAAAAAAATGGGGGGGGGGTTGTTGGTTTAACTTAAAAAAGTAAGTAACCTGGTTGCCTGGTTTGAGTTTATTGAAATTAAAAATTTGAGTTGATACAATGAAGGAAATTTGTTTAATAAATACAAACTCAAAATTTGCTAAATTTTGCTAAATCATGAAAATAGCACTATTTGGCATGTTTCACTGCATCATCAGAAATAAAAGACACACAATTACCCAATAAATCTTTTAATAATATTTTAATAAAGGTTGTCAAATCTCAGAAAATGTTGTATTAACTCAAAATTTTAATTTCAATGAACTCAAAATTTTAAGGCAACCAGGTAACTTTTTTATAAATACAAAACAAAATAAATAATATAAAATAAGGCATATTTTGTTACCTTTTAGAGCTTGGAAGGGTTCAGTTTGAGCAGATGTGTTAAACCATCATCACTGTCCTCGTTTTCCAGTACATTCAGCAAATTGCTCAAAAAATGTGTTTGAGAAAATGAAAATTCTCAAAAACATCTTCAAAATGAATATTTTGATCACTTGTAGCTACTTCAGTAGATCCACCATCAAGTGACAGTGATATTAATATTTGATTGTGTTCATACTTCCTCTGCAGTACATCGATGAGCCATTTCAAGTTTTGCTAATGATGCTTCCTATTCTTTTGTTTTCTGCCTGCAGTAATTATGAGTGAAACGTCGCTTCATTATTGTGCATCAGCCATTGCACTTATTAAGTCATCAAAATTAAATTATTGTTCCGCAGAACATAATATACTTACACCTTACTATAATGTGAAAACAGGCATTCTTTTATAATTGTATATTTTTTTTCTCATTATATTGTTTATAATGAATTGATTGAGAAATACTAAGAAGGTTAAACTGAATTAAAAACTGAAAAATTAATCAGGAGAGAGGCAGTGTATGACGTACCGGGTCGCTAAAGATCCACGGTATGCTTTCAACTCTTTTTCCGTCAAACACAGAATTTTCCGTTATTTTTGAGAAAACGCTTCCCGGCCAAAAAATGAATTTCCGTGTTTTCACTGTTAGACGCTAAGGGGCGCTATTACACATCTTCTGAATGAGTACTGAATCTCCTGATCAAAATACGTTTGAGGAAGATGCCGTAAAACAAGCAATCGAATGTAAGCAGATATGCAAAATAATGTGATCATCATCATTAAACAGCATATGAATCAAAACTATCTAATGTTACTGAATGAAATGTGGACCCAGGACTCAGTCTACTACATCTGTTTGTTCATAGCTCTGAATCTGATCTGGATACTGTCTTTCAAAAAAATGGGATTTTCTAAGCTTTTTGTTCAAAATGTTGTTGTTTTTTTATGAAACTTATCCATATTCAAAAGTTTATAACAAAAGAATTCATGAAGCTAGAATAAAAGTTTTTTTGTCTGTGTTGTTGTTTAAAAGAAGAGGGTCAGCTATTTCTTTTGATATATTGCATGCTCAGATATTCATAAAACAAAATATTGTATGGGCTATTACATTTTTGTAAAAATAGTCAAAAACCCTTGCGGTAGCTGGCAACTTTTTTTACGCTATAGCGAAGAAAGAGTTGTGGGTTAAATGTAAAAAAAAAATGGAAGTAGAAAGACTTAAACAGTATTTCCTTTTAAAACACACACTTATAATCATTGTTTTATTTACAACTTCGAAAAATACATTTTTACAGTGTATATGAAGAAACACTGTAAATCAGTTTGTTTCATCGCTTATGGTGCAATATCTACTGTTTGCTGCATCGAAGTTGTCTGTAATGCTCAAGAAAAGGGCAGTGTCACCTTTTTCAGCCAGTCGTTTGTTTTTCTTTCCCTTCGCCTATCCATCAAGACTGTTTCTGTGCTTATCTCACGGTTCATCAGCCTCGTAAAACTCCCCCTTAAACAGCAGCCCTGAGAGTGTGCACTATTTTCTGCTGAGTTAGAGGAATCGGGAAGCCGTTTGAAAGGCTCCTTCGGTCTGACTGCAGTCCAATCTGTGAGGAGCACTGGGAATCGCTCGGTTTGCCTGACCGCTTTCTGAGCCTCAAACTCTGGTGGTGGCGACCCTTCTGGGTGCTGGAAGGGAGTGGAGTCCGAGGGCTGTTTACTTGCTGACAAAGTTTTTCTATGTGAATTACTATAAGTTTAGGATATGGCAGAGGAGCCTCTTTTGCTTTAGTCTGAGTCAAATTGGTGTTTGTCGCTTGGCACAGTGATTATTGTCACCATTGGTGCTTGATGCGGGGAGCGGAAGAGTAATATTCTCTGGGGCAACGGGCGAGATTAATCCTGGTACACAAGTGTGACAGATTCTTCTGGTTCTACTAGAGATTTACTGCCCTTCCCAAAAATTTGATTATAGACATGTTTATGAAGTGAAAATGGCAAATTCTCCTGAAGTATTGTGCAGATACAGTGCATTTATCAATACTCATTAATACACATCAACATAGAGGATAGTCTGAATTATTATTATTATTATTAATTTATTTTAAGACAGTCTGAAAGTTCAGGCTTTGACTTGAATGTGCATCTGTGGTTTAACAACAAAATCAGCACATTGTCGTAAATGCAGATCTGACAGGTCAAAAGGGTCGTCAAAGACTTATTGTTCACAGAATGCTTGGAAGGAAATCTTGTCTCTCACTATTCTTTTCAGGATGGATGGTTTACAGTTAAGACATTGCCTTACCAGCTTCTATAACAAGCAGCTAGACACAATGTTGGACCCAATCACTTCATCACACTGATCATAATGGATTGTTATCTGAATCTCTGCAAATGCAATGACAACTAGACCAGGCTGCATGTAAGGAATGAAGAAAAAATATCTTTAGTATTTCTATGTTCTGTAAACTCCTTAAATGATTACAGAACAGGGGTTTGCAAACTACACATTGATGGTTTCATAATAAACCTTTAACATCAATAGAACCGTTCCATTGCACAAAATATTTTTTTATGGTGGAAAAGTGTCCATTCGATTTTTTTTTTTTTTCATGTTAATACTAAGAAAAAAAAGGGAACCTATGGCATCGTTGCAGAAACCCCCTTTTGGAACCTTTATTTTTAAGAATGTAGGGTCTGTGGAATATTAATCTGTTCTGTTATTCTATTTTACACATGAAAATATGGATATTTGTTTTACTAGGGTATACTGTATAGGCTCATAAACAAAATATGTTTGACTTACTGAGAATGAGAGAAAAACAAATCTGTATTTACACCATTTTTTTTTAAAGTCTTGTGTAAAGATCATTATACATGGAAACTATTGTATGTTTTATCATGTTTTATGCACTAATAAAACAATTTTACAAATAAAAAATAAGCAGAATACAATGGTAAAAATGTCAAATTCCGAAAATCAAAAACAAAAAACATTTTATTGTTTTTTCCTTAAAATGCTTTTTTTTTAACAGTTTAATTCTGCTTTCTAACAAATTGGTTAGAAATCATCAAATTATCACAAATTATTGTTATTCTGTTTATGGATAAAATACAAAAAAGATAACGTAAATTTAAATTGTTTTTCATATAACTCAGATTTAATGAATAATATTTAATATAAACTAGAATATAAATACATTTTTTTTTACATGTATCAAGTTGAAAATAATATATCAATTAAATATTCTGTAAAAACATGTAAACAATTTTTTTGAAGACTTGTTGTAAATGGTAACATTAAGATCAGTTTTCAAAATTGTCTTAGCCCTAGTTTTATGCATCTATTCCGGTTTATTCATATAACATACTATTATACTGGGATGTTCATTATCCAAAATGACAGGCAACAGAAAACATCAGCTTTAAAATGTCTCTACCAGTGTTAAAACCAAAACAGGTCCCTTGTAAGGGTTGGTTAGCTTTTAGTTTGTCATTGCAGAAGTCATGTACAGTACATTTCCTTTCCTGGCCTCCCTGAGAACCGCATCCATGATCTTGCTGAATCTCAATGTGTGGTATGAAGACCTGTATGAGCAATACCCAGACCCACGTTCACCGCAGATGGTCTTGTCACATATGCCTTGACAGTGTCACGCTACATACATAGCCTTCTGTGTAAAAGCTAACAGATCATTACCGCTGCAGAGAGGTCGTGACCATAGCAGACAACACCCACCTTCCTCTTCCCCTGGAGTCACTGTCGTCTGTCACCCTCTGGGAGATAACATTGCTCCAGAACAGGTCCTGACAGGATCCTCCTGCCTTTGTGTGTAGGCTACTTATCAGAGTCTGGCAGACATTACTGCTCTTGACTGTGCATTCA
The DNA here is from genome assembly GCF_024679245.1 of Pseudorasbora parva. Classification (NCBI taxonomy): domain Eukaryota; kingdom Metazoa; phylum Chordata; class Actinopteri; order Cypriniformes; family Gobionidae; genus Pseudorasbora; species Pseudorasbora parva. The sequence goes on along the minus strand of NC_090188.1, from coordinate 28,837,816 downwards.
GCTTGGAGGTTATACTAGTAAACGGTCAAAATTTAAGTCAAAATGCTGCCAGTCAAATAAACTACGTTATGCATTTTAGTATTTGAAGATGTCGGAAAAATGTGAATTGGTAGTTGACATGTCAAAGTGACATGCTATACTTTATCTAAAACCAATGGTCTTTTTCCACAGACACAAAGCAATATTAATTATTTATATACAAATCAGCCCTGAATATATTTAGATTTCTAAGCCTCTTAGTTAAAATAATGTCATAAATTAAAAGCATTCAATGACATATAAAATATGAATATGCAGTATAACATATACAGTGTATATACTCACCTAAAGGATTATTAGTAACACCATACTAATACTGTGTTTGACCCCCTTTCGCCTTCAGAACTGCCTTAATTCTACGTGGCACTGATTCAACAAGGTACTGAAAGCATTCTTTAGAAATGTTGACCCATACTGATAGGATAGCATCTTGCAGTTGATGGAGATTTGTGGGATGCACATTCAGGGCACGAAGCTCCCGTTCCAGCACTGCCCAAAGATGCTCTATTGGGTTGAGATCTGGTGACTATGGGGGGCAATTAAAGTACAATGAACTCATTGTCATGGTCAAGAAACCAAGTTGAAATTATTCAAGCTTAGTGACATGGTGCATTATCCTGCTGTAAGTAGCCATCAGAGGATGGGTACATGGTGGTCATAAAGGGATGGACATGGTCAGAAACAATGCTCAGGTAGGCCGTGACATTTAAACGATGCCCAATTGGCACTAACGCCACATTCACACGGGGCGTAGGCGTTAACGCTTCCCATTTACTTTGAATGGGTGACATCATCCGTTGCCGAACTGAATTGTGGGTTCCGTCGCGGCGCTTCACTCGCGTTGCAAGCGGCAGAAGTTGAAGAATTCTCAACTTTTCAAGCGCCAGCGCAGGCGTCATCCAATCAGATCGCCGTATGCAAATATCCTACAGCAGACGCTAGCCAATTGCATTCATTACAGCTCCGTGAACCATCCAGACCATAGACCTTTAAAAATCCATACGCAGCTCCCGGACCACTACGTGATATTCTTCCCGCTGTCGGCGCCTTTTCAGGATTTAATGTACTTAACAGCTTCGTGCACCTGTGCAGTGCGCTGACAACAACTACACGGGCAATCGCATTCGCACATACAATCAAATCGGCATCCATTTCGTCTCACAGACTAGCTGTAATAAAAAGGCGCTTTTTTGTGTTGTGTTTTGGTCCAAGCGGCAAGTTAATGTGATTGGCTGTTTGTCACTATGACGATCGCGTTAGCACCCAGCTTCAGCCACGCCCTCCGTCAAGCGTTAACGCCTACGCCCCGTGTGAATGCGGCGTAAGGGGCCTAAAGTGTGCTAAGAAAACATCCCCCACACAATTACACCACCACCAGCAGCCTGTACAGTGGTAACAAGGCATGATGGATCCATGTTCTCATTCTGTTTACGCTAAATTCTGACTCTGAATGTTTTAACAGAAATCGAGACTCATCAGATCAGGCAACATTTTTCCAGCCTTCACCTGTCCAATTTTGGTGAGCTCGTGCAAATTGTAGCCTCTTTTTCCTATTTATAGTGGAGATGAGTGGTACCTGGTGGAGTCTTCTGCTGTTGTAGCCCATCCACCTCAAGGTTGTGTTGTGGCTTCACAAATGCTTTGCTGCATACCTCGGTTGTAACGAGTGGTTATTTCAGTCAAAGTTGCTCTTCTATCAGTTTGAATCAGTCGGCCCATTCTCCTCTGACCTCTAGCAACAACAAGGCATTTTCACCCACAGGACTGCAGCATACTGGATGTTTTTCCCTTTTCACACCATTCTTTGTAAACCATAGAAATGGTTGTGCGTGAAAATCCCAGTAACTGAACAGATTGTGAAATACTCAGACCGTCCCATCTGGCACCAACAACCATGCCACGCTCAAAATTGCTTAAATCACCTTTCTTTCCCATTCTGACATTCAGTTTGGAGTTCAGGAGATTGCCTTGATCAGGACCACACACCCCATATATATAGCATATATATAGACCACATATATATAGGGAGAGAAAGAGAGTGGTGCAGGTATGACGTCAAAACCTGGAAGATTGTGTGTGTGTGTGTGTGTGTGTGTGTGTGTGTGTGTGTGTGTGTGTGTGTGTGTGTGTGTGTGTGTGTGTGTGTGTGTGTGTGTGTGTGTGTGTGTGTGTGTGTGTGTGTGTGTGTGTGTGTGTGTGTGTGTGTGTGTGTGTGTGTGTGTGTGTGTGTGTGTGTGTGTGTGGGTGGGTGGGTGTGTGTGTGTGTGTGTGTGTGTGTTTGTTTAATTTTGTGATGATTTGATTTACATTTATCAATTTCATCTAAACGTCAAGGTATCATCAAGTTATCGTAGGCTTTTTTTCATTTTTTTTCATAAATATTAAATAAAATAAGATAAAACCCTATAGGAAAACCTCAAGGGAACCAGTGGCAAATTAGTTATCATTTCTGCACAAACACACACACACACACACACATATATATATATATATATATATATATATATATATATACACTCTAAAAAATAATTCAGTGGCTTAGTAAATATCACAGTAATAATTAACTTTATTAACTTAATAAAATATCTCAATATCATTTACTTGATGGTTTTAGTTAAACATACCAAAATAATTGACTAAAAATCCAACAGTTAATTTAGTCTAAAATGTATAGTTATATTTAATTTTTTTTCACTAAAATAATTTAGTATTCAAATAACCAATTATTTATTTTAAATATACTTAATACATTTGCGAAATTTATTTCAAAATATTTGAGAATGGAGAATTAAACCGATCTGTTTCAAGAACCACAAATATTACTTAATTAAAATCAAGATTATTAATATTTAACACACACTGAAGAAATTGAGTAAGTTTACTCGATTAAAACAATGCACCCCTCCCCCACCCTCTGACGTGACGACAGCTCGACGGTTGTGTGAGTGCGGATATTTGAATTCTCCTCAGTCACCAGAGCAGTTTCTTCTTCTCAGCGTCGCAGAATTGGGGCATTTCCTCTGTGAATTTCAGGTTTGTATGTTTTTTTTTATTATCTATATAATCATTACTGTGCTTAAAGGCATTTTATTTAATTCAAAACAACATACAGGGACAGTGTGAGTCACCTTAAGTTAACGTATGGCGTTGGTCTTTGAAACGCCTGCTGTGTTGCTCAAAACACACAACTTTATTCCTAAAGATAATGAATATAATGAATTTGGATGATAAAATCTTATTAAAACTGGGCACTGTTTGTTTATTGTCAGGTTATGGAGTCTGGCGCCTCGCAGCATCTTTCAGCTACGAATGAAATGCAGGACAGCGGTCTCAAGTTCAAAGTCCACCCGCAGACCGCTAAGTTAACTTTAATCCATCTCAGGCTCGAGAAACAGCGCTGATACGGTGGAAATGGGATAACAGACTGGTTGATTACACTTGAATTACTTTTAAATGTTTAATTTTTACTTCTAAAATGTTTGTTACATGAGTTTAAATGTTGTAAAATAACTGTTATTCTTTACATGTCAAAACAGTAATATATGCTGTAACGTTATTGCTGTACTCATCGACAATAAAGGCCATGTCATGTATAAGTGTGTTTGTGTGGACTGTGGAGTATTTTACAAAGGTTTAGAGGAAATTAAAGTTATACTATACAAGTTAGTAATACTCATAAATAAAAACAGTTCATATTAGTCATAAATATTGGTTTTTAAAATGCTTTTTACCCATTTTTTTCTACTCAATTGAATTTGTTAATGTAACAAATGCAGTTACTCAGATCTACTTAATTTTTTTTACTTACATTTACTCAGATCATATGGTGTCTATAATTGATTTCACTGCTTTAAAATTTACTCAATTTTTTTAGTGTAAAAATGTTTCACCAAAAAAATTGAGTAAATCATAGTATTAGTTTTTAGAGTATATATATATATATATATATATATATATATATATATATATATATATATATATATATATATATATATATATATATATATATATATATATATACTGTATGTTTGTCTGTGTCACATTAAATGAGTGCTTTACTTTTATGAACTCATATTAGATGAGATTTTGAAATAAAAATGTGTCACACCCCAGGCATTTAAAATAACTGCCCTAATTGGCAAAATGGTGAAAAGGATGAATGTTTACTTGAATTGTCAACCTTACCTTATACCAGTAAAATTACAGTGTTTATTTTATTTTTTATTTTTTGTCTTCTTTTTCAGATATAACAGTCTTTTTCCCTCGGTTTGATGGTACCTCTTTCTTGGAGTTGCCGTCTCTGACGTCCCTGTTTCAGCCAGACACTCACTTTACGAGTCATTCCTCTGAGGACAGGAGGACCGTGTATTTGACAATGAAGAGCAAGACACCTCATGGTACTATTCTCTACAGTGAGTATCTGAGAGCCACCAGAGCATACAGCACTTAAAGACTTGTAAAAATTGGAATTGTTAGAATGGCTTTGAGCTGCACTGTATGCTAAAATTAATTTTTAGGACTGTCAAAAGACTACTGGCCATTTTTAAAAGGGACAAGCTATTTGAGAAATGCTTATCAAAGCACGTTGCAGGGATGACGTATTTTTGTAGGTCAAAACCAGGAAATTAGTTAGCATTTTAGCTCTTCTAGTTCCACTATCCTCAAGTCAATGGGTTTTTGGAGTTTTTCAGTTAAATGTCTTATGGCATGGATTGTGACATGAAAAGGCATTTTTTCTATACTGATATTAGCCCTCTGGATGCTCTTTTTAAAGAGGTGTGTCTGCTGTGAGGCATCAGTGAAAACACCCACTGTTGTGATTGGCTAACATCTTTGCATTTGAAATGAGATTACGTGGAGGAGGGGACGTGGTTTAATCAGGTGCAGCAGCCAAGCGAACTGGAGATAGATTGTTAAGAAAGTGTTATTGTACCAACCTGTTGAGAGCGCTCTGCATGTGCAAATTTATTTAGTTTGTATCTGAGAGCTCTGAATAAACACGAGTGAACTTTGCAGCGTTATTTCTCTCACAAAATGCTTTCACCACAGCTAACAAACACGACATCGACATGAATATAGTAAGAGCTTCTGTTGAGCAGCTTAACAGCGTCATTCATTCAAACGGCAGTGTGGACAGGTGTGCACCGCAGATATACGTGTGATTGACAGATCAGAAAATTATAAAGAGTGCTCTTTGATCACTCTCTGTAGTTTAATCATTTAAATAACAGATTTGTTTCATGCTACTAACAGAAACGATGTGAAGTTGATCGTTTTAGTCACTGGCTTGATTCACTGATGCATCAAGACGGCAGCGGCAGGTCATTTAGAAAGAAAGTCTGTGTGAACTTGAATGATTAGGTACACATCACAAACCACTGATCCTAGATCAGGCATTAATGAACGCTGTTACTCACTGTTTATGGCGGTGCTGTCAAATCCATATGGTAAAGCCTGCACTGACATCGCGACTGATAAACTGAATCGTTCTCTACTATTTCTCTGGGCGGACAAAGCAGAGGAAGGGGAGGATACCTTACATGCTATGACTTCATAACAGGAGAATCCAAGATCGGCTCGTCTAGGCTCTCAATTTGTCAAAGGCAGAGAAAGACAGCCTGAACTCTTTTTACACCAATCAAAATTTCTAGGCACTTAGGGACATTATTAAAGCTAGAGGAACTCATATTAATGCAGAACAACCTCATAAAATTAAAGTTTCATGCCATGGGACCTTGAACACAAGCTCAAGATATTTTCACATTTTATAAAATGCATTAGTAATGCCCTAGTAAATTTTTTTTTTCTTATTTTTTCGAAGCTTTACTTTTACTAAATGAGGCTACAGAGATTGCTTGGGACAGTTCAGTACAGGTTGCTGGGGACTAGGGTTAGGCATTTTATTTTGCTACTACTTTTTTGCTTTAAATTGTTCTTATGATATCAAAAATGTTGATATCTTTGCCATTTCATATTTCTTATCACCTTTTTTAATATAACTTTAAAAAAACTAATACTAGCCTAAAGAAACCTCTCAAGCTTACCGAAGTAAAGTAAACAGTGATAAAGACAAACAAACTACAATAGAACATTATATTATGATCCAAGTTTTTCAACTAAATATTCAAATAAAATTAATTAATTAGGTCTTATTTAATTCTATAAACTATAATACTGATCTGCCGACATTGTCGCTATATGATAAATTAAAATAAGCTGATAACGACTGTATAGCCAAATCTAATTTTGTTGCAGTGTTGTCCTGTTTGACACTGTGAAGCTGCTTTGAAACAATCGTCATTGTAAAAGCACATAAATAAAGTTGATTGATTGATTGAACAAAGACACAAATGAAATAGACCTACCTGAAAAACTTCAAGCGTTAGAAATAAGAAATAATACATAATGTAAAATACTTAAATAAAAAAAACTCCATTGTCTTTACTGTGTAAATTAAATGTTATTATAGTTACAAAAGTGGTTCAGTCAAGAGCAGTTAGAGATTATCTTTTTTTTTTTTTTTTTTGATTATACATTTACATTTATGCATTTGGCAGACGCTTTTATCCAAAGCGACTTACATTGCATTTTAAGGTGCACATTTTAAATTTTTGTCAGTTCTTGCTTTCCCTGGGAATCAAACCCATGACCTTGGCATTGCTAGCACCATGCCCTACCGTTTGAGCTACAGGAAAGCAGCAGGTAAATTTGGATGCTGTCACTTTAAGACCGACAAATCATACTGAAAAGAGTTGTCTTTCGCTGCTTAAAAGAATCTATTTTTAAACCACATTGCTTTAAAGCATTGAATGATAAGCTTTCGTGACTGCGTAGAACAGCAAAGTCACATGAGCGTAACCGCGATAGTCACGATCTCTAACAGGTTTTCACGTTTTCATCTCTACTCTAATCTGATATATGAATTCAACATGGACCAAAGGCATGTAAACGGACCAAAAACAGGAAGATGAGACCCTAAAAAGAGCAGAATGCTGTTTTTTCTCCATATAGTCCCGATGTTGCCCATCACAGTTCAGTACAGACATCATTCAGAACCGCATCTCCTTTTAGCAGATCTTCATTTGTGTGTGTGAAGGAGGGAAGTCCTGTCAGCGTTTTCTCCTTTACACATTTTATAAGCTCTTCACGAGTTCTCAGCTGTTCAAAATTCCAACACAGGCTACGCACATACAACGAGCGCATTTATCCTAGCACCCAGCATTGTTTTGGATGTTAGGTAAATTCCTTTTCAAAATAGCCGATCCGATCAGGTTGTGAACTTATCCCTGTGCCTTTAGGTTCGGTGATAAAACGCCTATCAGACCAGGATTAAATGTTTTTGTTTTTTTTTGGTCCAGACCAGACGAACCAAGCGAACCGAACTACAAGAGTGAACACACCCTTAATAGCTAAATGTGCTAATGTCGTGATATGTGCCTTATAGTTTAAAAAGAGTTTCAAAAAGAGTTTGCAAAATGCTTTGCTAAACCACCTTTACATTCCCGCAGATGAGATGTGAATTGTTATAGGCTTTCTTTTTCGTTTTGTTGCAGAAATGTATCTAATGCAATTTACCATGGAAACCTTGTTAGGTCTTCAAGCTTTTCCACACAGACTTCATTATCTGTGTTAATTGTAAACCAGTGACATACTCGTCATAAATTATATGTCTCTATGGCTACGTGCTCGTTGCTTGCTCCAAGATCAGGGTGAACAGCTGTATATAAATACACATAGCGTGTGTGTTACAATAATAATGTCAGTTTGATTTGAGAGGTATGTGATTAATTTTGACATCACATTCATGATATATTTCCCCTGATGTGTCTATTGAATAGCAATCACCTTCGATTGATGCGGAAAGTTTGACTCGATAACTCGCTCTCTATCAGTGTGTTTTAATGAATAATTGGTTTCACAGCCTCCCTCGCTGCGGATTACACTGAGTTATGAGACTGTGAATATAACTGTAAGCCTCAGTGCTAAATTAAAACGCCGGACAGTCGACTGTACCTCTTTATCCGATAATGAAGTCCTCTCTCAGGACATGTTAATGACATAGCAAATGTCTCTAGGTGAAATCAATCACACCAGTATATGTGCTGTGGGCTGAATTTAAAGTTATGATGGCTGATCCCATTAGCTAATTGGCAAACCCTGCTGGATGATGCTCTTCAATTACTTCGTCATAAACAAATATGGTCCCTTGGCTGGGCCAAACTCCAAATGAATGAGTATTTGGGGATTTTACCTGTAATTGAGTGAATTTGATTTACATTAATTATAATGTATTAAAATTGTAAGTAGTATTATTATTGGAAAACAAGAATATATTATAAAGGGTCCATTTTGTTCCTTCAAACGCTGTCTCGTTGACAAATCTCTGTTGTATATGAGAGTTTAGTTTTTCAATACATTTATTAATGTTATAATTATAAGTATTATAAGTATTAACCCTTTCATTCATAGAGGTCACTGTTCTAAAAGCATTTTATGATTATTCTGTTCACTGTTTTGGACATCATGCATTAATAGCTATATTTCAGCTACAGTTTATGCACTACTGGACTACTGTTTTTTAAAACACTTCATCTGTAGTAACTTTTTTGACTGTAAATAAATGTGTTTGTGTTTTTAGAATTACCTTTTTATTAACATCAAAAAAGTAATGTGATTACGTAATGTATGTGATTTTTAATTTACATTTACATTTACATTTAATCATTTAGCAGACGCTTTTATCCAAAGCGACTTACAAAAAAGGGTAGAGCAATAGAAGCAACGAAACAAACAAGGCCAACAACCTGTAAGAGCTGTAAGAAATCTCAATTAATTAGCACAGTACACAATTTTTTATTTTTATTTTTTTATAGCCAGCTACAACAAATACTCACGTACGGAAAAAACAGAACACTAGATTTTGGTAGCTATGATAACAACCCATTAGGACTAAGGCTGATGCCCCAACTGTTGTCGTTAATGCGGATTCAGTGGCCCAATGGGTTGGTTTTGTATGGCATTCTAGCTAAACGCGCAGCAATAGCCATTGACAGCAAAAACTCACGTACCCAAAATACAGAACACTGGATTTTGGTAGCTATGATAACTATGTAACATACCCGCCTGAAGGCACAAATCTGGATGAGAGACGTAGATATGATCAGTAAGTGCTATTCTGTATTGGTCAAGTGCAATAGGAAAAGTGCAATTGGAAAAGATGTGTCTTAAGATGTTTTTTAAAAATGGCTACAGACTCGGCAGCACGAATTGAGATCGGCAGGTCATTCCACCAGGCGGGAACGGTCCAGGAAAATATCCGTGAGAGCGATTTCATGCCTCTTTGGGATGGAACCACGAGGCGCCGCTCATTCGCAGAACGCAAGCTTCTGGAGGGTGTGTAAGTCTGAACAAGTGAGTTTAGGTATATTGGTGCAGAACCAGTGGTTGTTTTGTAGGCGAGAACTAGAGCCTTGAATTTGATGCGAGCAGCCATTGGCAACCAGTGCAGTTTGATGAAGAGAGGCGTAACATGCGTTCTCTTCGGCTCATTAAAGACCACTCTCGCCGCTGCATTCTGGATCAGCTGCAAGGGTTTGATAGTGCATGCTGGAAGCCCAGCCAGAAGAGCATTACAATAGTCCAGTCTGGAGAGAACAAGAGCTTGAACCAGGAGTTGTGCAGCCTGTTCTGATAGGAAGGGTCTAATCTTTCTAATGTTGTATAAAGCAAATTTGCAGGACCGGGCTGTTGCAGTAATGTGGTCAGTGAAGTTTAACTGGTCATCAATCACAACTCCAAGGTTCCTGGCTGTCCTAGATGGAGTTATGGTCGATGAACCAAGCTGAATGGAGAAATTTTGATGAAGTGCTGGGTTGGTTGAGAAAACAAGTAATTCTGTCTTTGCAAGATTGAGTTTAAGATGATGCTCTTTCATCCAGTCAGAAATGTCTGTCAGACAGGCAACGATACGAACACTGACTGTAGGATCATCTGGTTGAAATGAGAAGTAGAGTTGAGTGTCATCAGCATAGCAGTGATAGGAAAAGCCATGTTTCTGAATGACGGAACCTAATGATGACATGTAGATGGAGAAAAGAAATGGTCCAAGGACTGAGCCCTGGGGAACCCCAGTAGCTAGATGATGTGACTTAGACACTACACCTCTCCATGACACCCTGTAGGACCTACCAGAGAGGTAAGACCTGAACCACTGGAGGGCAGTTCCTGAGATACCCATCGTCTTAAGTGTTGACAGGAGGATCTGGTGGTTAACTGTGTCAAAAGCAGCAGACAGATCCAGCAGAATGAGCACTGAGGATTTGGAAGCTGCTTTTGCCAGTCTCAGTGCCTCAGTTACTGAGAGCAAGGCAGTCTCAGTCGAATGGCCGCTTTTGAAGCCGGATTGGTTGTTGTCTAGGAGGTTGTCCCTTTCAAGAAACATAGAGAGTTGATTGAACACAACTCGCTCAAGGGTCTTTTTAATGCATTACCTTACTCATTACATCAAACAAGTAATATGATTATGTAATGCATGTTACTTTTAAAGGATTACTTTACTTGTTAGATCAAGTAATCTGATTACATAATTTGTTCCTTGTAATACTTTACTTGTCAGATCAAAAAGTAATCTGATTACATAATGCACTTCACTTATAATACATTACTAGTTAGATCAAACAGTAATCTGATTGCATTATGCATGATACTTGGAATGCATTACTTACTCGGTTCATCAAAAAGTAATCTGATTACATAATACATGTTACTTTTAATGCATGTTATTTTACTCTTTATATCAAACAGCAATCTGATTATGTAATGCAGGGGTTTTCAAACTGGGATCCGGGGACCCCCAGGGGTCCTCCAGAACATTTACATTTTTACATTTAATCATTTAGCAGACGCTTTTATCCAAAGCGACTTACAAAAAAAGGGGAGAGTAATAGAAGCAACGGAACAGACAAGGCCAAAAACCTGTAAGAGCTGTAAGAAATCTCAATTAATTAGCACAATACACAACAATTTTTTTTTTTTTTTTTTTTTTTAAAGACAGACATCTACAACAAAAACTCACGTCCGCAAAGTGCAGAACACTGGATTTTGATAGCTAAGATAGCTACAACCCATTAGGACTAAGGCTGTTGCCCCAGCTGTTGTCGTTAATGCAGATTCAGTGGCCCAATGGGTTGGTTTTGTATTCTAGCTAAACGCGCAGCAATAGCCATCTACAACAAAACCTCACGTACGCAATATACAGAACACTGGATTCTGATAGTTATGATAACTATGTAACATACCCGCCTGAAGGCACAAATCCGGATGAGAGACGTAGATATGATCCAGGAGTGTGCGCTTTTGGTCGTTGCTGTGGTGATCAGTAAGTGCTATTCGGTATTGGTCAAGTGCAAATGGAAAAGATGTGTCTTAAGATGTTTTTTAAGAATGGCTACAGACTCGGCAGCACGAATTGAGATCGGCAGGTCATTCCACCAGGTGGGAACGGTCCAGGAAAATGTCCGTGAGAGCGATTTCATGCCTCTTTGGGATGGAACCACGAGGCGCCGCTCGCTCGCAGAACGCAAGCTTCTGGAGGGTGTGTAAGTCTGAGCAAGTGAATTTAGGTATATTGGTGCAGAGCCAGAGGTTGTTTTGTAGGCGATAACTAGTGCCTTGAATTTGATGCGAGCAGCCATTGGCAACCAGTGCAGTTTGATGAAGAGAGGCGTAACATGCGCTCTCTTCGGCTCATTAAAGACCACTCTCGCCGCTGCATTCTGGATCAGCTGCAAGGGTTTGATAGTGCATGCTGGAAGCCCAGCCAGAAGAGCATTACAATAATCCAGTCTGGAGAGAACAAGAGCTTGAACCAGGAGTTGTGCAGCCTGTTCTGATAGGAAGGGTCTAATCTTTCTAATGTTGTATAAAGCAAATCTGTAGGACCGGGCTGTTGCAGTAATGTGGTCAGTGAAGTTTAACTGGTCATCAATCACAACTCCAAGGTTTCTTGCTGTCCTTGATGGAGTTATGGTCGATGAACCAAGCTGAATGGAGAAATTTTGATGAAGTGCTGGGTTGGTTGAGAAAACAAGTAATTCTGTCTTTGCAAGATTGAGTTTAAGATGATGCTCTTTCATCCAGTCAGAAATGTCTGTCAGACAGGCAGCGATACGAACACTGACTGTAGGATCATCTGGTTGAAATGAGAAGTAGAGTTGAGTGTCATCCGCATAGCAGTGATAGGAGAAGCCGTGTTTCTGAATGACAGAACCTAATGATGACATGTAGATGGAGAAGAGAAGTGGTCCAAGGACTGAGCCCTGTGGAACCCCAGTAGCTAGATTATGAGACTTAGACACTTCACCTCTCCATGACACCCTGTAGGACCTACCAGAGAGGTAAGACCTGAACCACTGGAGAGCAGTTCCTGAGATCCCCGTCTTCTTAAGTGTTGACAGGAGGATCTGGTGGTTAACTGTGTCAAAAGCAGCAGACAGATCCAGCAGAATGAGCACTGAGGATTTGGAAGCTGCTTTTGCCAGTCTCAGTGCCTCAGTTACCGAGAGCAAGGCAGTCTCAGTCGAATGGCCGCTTTTGAAGCCGGATTGGTTGTTGTCTAGGAGGTTGTCCCGTTCAAGAAACATAGAGCGTTGATTGAACACAACTCGCTCAAGGGTCTTTGCAATGAAAGGCAGAAGGGATACCGGTCGGTAGTTTTCTAAAAGTGCTGGATTCAGAGAGGGTTTCTTAAGCAGTGGGGTTACCCGAGCCTGCTTAAATGCTGTGGGAAAGGTGCCCGTGTGAAGAGAAGTGTTGACAATGTGAGTGAGTGCAGGAGTGATTGAAGAAGAAATAGCCTGAAGGAGGTGAGTGGGAATAGGATCAAGTGGACAGGTAGTAGGGTGATTGGAAAGGATGAGTTTAGAAATATCTGCCTCGGAGAGTGGAGAGAAGGATGGAAGCGTGTTCGTGTTAGTTGTTGAGATGTGCGTGTCAGTTAGTGATGAGGAGAACTGTTTGCTAATGAGAGCTGTTTTGTTGGTGAAAAATGATGCAAAGTCATCAGCTGTAAGAGTTGATGAAGGAGGGGGAGGAGGTGGACAAAGGAGAGAGGAGAATGTTTTAAAGAGTTGTCGAGAGTCAGAGCAATTGTTGATTTTGTTGTGGTAGTATGTTGTTTTAGCAGTGGAGACATTTGTAGAGAAAGAAGAGAGAAGAGACTGATAAAAGGCAAGGTCAGTATTGTTTTTAGATTTATGCCATTTCCTCTCTGCCGCCCTGAGTCCAGAGCGATGTTCACGGAGAACTTCAGACAGCCAGGGGGCAGATGGGGTGGGGCGGGCTGGTCTGGATGAAAGGGGGCAAAAACTGTCTAAGGAGGATGTTAGAGTGGAGCAAAGAGTGTCGGTAGCACTGTTAGTGTCCAGTGCTGAGAACTGAGCAGGTGGAGGGAGTGAAGATGAAACCATAGTGGATAGGCGAGAGGGAGAGAGTGAGCGTAGATTACGCCGAAAGGTAATCTGTGTAGGAGTACGTTTTGTATCAGGAGTCAGTATGAGGTTAAGAGTGATGAGAAAGTGGTCTGAGGTGTGTAATGGAGTAACTAAAGTGTTGTCTGTGGAGCAGTTGCGTGTGTAGACCAGGTCTAATTGGTTACCTGATCTGTGAGTAGCCGTAGTAGATACTAACTTAAGGTCAAATGAAGTCAGTAGAGTGCTGAAGTCTGCAGCTATGTGTTTATCAAGATGGATGTTGAAGTCGCCAAGCAGAATCAGTGGAGTGCCATCCTCAGGGAAGCTAGAAAGTAACACATCCAACTCCTCCACAAAGTTACCGAGGTGACCTGGAGGACGATAGACCACTACCACATGGATTTTAACAGGGTGAGTAATAGTGATTGAGTGCGATTCAAATGAACTGGCCGGTAGAGACGGTAATGGATCAAATTTCCAATCATTTGAGATAAGCAAACCAGTACCCCCACCCCTCCCAATAGGCCGAGGAGTGTGTGAAAAAGTATAATTGCTTGAGAGGGCTGCAGGAGTGGCAGTGTTCTCTGGTTTGATCCAGGTCTCAGTTAGGGCCATGAGGCTAAGCTGAGAATGAGTCCCAATAGATGAAATGAAGTCTGCTTTGTTTACAGCAGACTGGCAATTCCAGAGACCAATTGGAATAAAGAGTAAAGTAGCAGAGGATGTTAGGATATAGCGCAAATTATTAGGATTACGGCGTCTCGTGCGTACGGAGCGTGATTTACGAGTGCTAGTAGTTATAGTTGAGATTTGAAAGCACATGGTGAAAAGGCCAGATAGGAATTAGAGCCGAACACAAATAATGAAAAGGAAGATGATACTCAAGTGCCTTGCCGGGGTCCTTGCTCGGGAGGAGTTGCACTGGGAAGAGTTGAAGTCTTTACACTCGTCGGTCTTGCACAGGGAGGGCTTCACACTGCCGCGGACTATCATGCTATTTATACTCACTTGAGTATCGTTATTGAAAGCAGCTGGGAACGCCCCCAACAAACTCGCTTCCCAACGTGGCACTGACCAAACAAATGCTAACTCAACAAATGCTAACTCCCACACACACCGAGTGAATATACCAAAACTAATAATACACACCTCAGCACTACACAGACACACTTATCCAACAACAAATTAACAAACAATCAAATGAGAAAAGTTACAAACACTTACACAGTAGTTGTCTATCAGTTAATTCAATTGCTCCTCTCTAGCCAAAATGTTTCAAACACACAAGGCTTTTAATACCTCGCTGGCCACGCCCCCAACAAACTCGCTTCCCAACGTGGCACTGACCAAACAAATGCTAACTCCCACACACACCGAGTGAATATACCAAAACTAATAATACACACCTCAGCACTACACAGACACACTTATCCAACAACAAATTAACAAACAATCAAATGAGAAAAGTTACAAACACTTACACAGTAGTTGTCTATCAGTTAATTCAATTGCTCCTCTCTAGCCAAAATGTTTCAAACACACAAGGCTTTTAATACCTCGCTGGCCACGCCCCCAACAAACTCGCTTCCCAACGTGGCACTGACCAAACAAATGCTAACTCAACAAATGCTAACTCCCACACACACCGAGTGAATATACCAAAACTAATAATACACACCTCAGCACTACACAGACACACTTATCCAACAACAAATTAACAAACAATCAAATGAGAAAAGTTACAAACACTTACACAGTAGTTGTCTATCAGTTAATTCAATTGCTCCTCTCTAGCCGAAAGGTAAGAAGGTTCTAAGGGGTCCCCAGAAAATTTCAGAGAATAAAGATAAAGCAAAAATTGATAAAGTCTACCAAATATTCTAATTGGTTCATTTCTAAATGTTTCTCTCCTTTCTTGCCATATACATTCCAGAATTGTATATGTTTGCTTTGAGTCTTTAGTGAGTTTTTCTCACTATATCTTTTTTTTATTGTTTTCTTAAAGCTACACTGTGTGATATTTTCCCCCATCTAGCAGTGAAAAGGTATATGACCATCTAGTGAATAATAGTTTCAGTTCCTCTCAATTCCAATTTCGTTTTAACTCCTACGGTGGGCGATTTAGTCCAACATGGCAATCCTCCTCTTCATATTCGATATTGTGCCATCGAGTGTTAAAACGCGAAAGGCGAAGCTTGAATTTTTGGGTATGTCCCTCTTTGGCTAATGTACTTTCAAGATGGAGGGCCAAAATGGCGACCGGCATTCAAACCCCTCACCCATATGTATTTTCAATGGCATATTATAAATTTACAAAAATACTTTATTACGTGAAATAAGTAAATATACATTAATGAGCACATATATTTTTGAAAGAACTAAGTGTTTTTAACTAAGAATAAACTAAAAAAGTTACACATTGTAGCTTTAACATAGTATGTACACTGCTTGCATGCATTTATTGTGAAAGTTTTATACAAATCATTTTTTAATTGAAAATGTTCTTCTTCAGGTTTATACATCCAACATTAATAGCCAATTTAAGATGGAAAACAATATGTTGTATTTATAATGTCACACTTAATATTTATCTAACAGTTTAAATATTTTTTCGTACATAAAAATAGATTTTTTTAGGAAGGGGGTCCCTCAAAAAGGTTGATCATATTTGGGGGTCCTTGGTATCATAAAGTTTGAAAAACCCTGACATAACAGGTTACTAATGCATTACTTTAACCGTAACCTCAAAAAAGTAATCTGATTACATAATGCATGTTACTTGTAATAAATTACTTGTTAGATCAAAAAGTAATCTGATTACATAATGCATGTTACTTGTAATGAATTACTTTAATTTTTACCTCAAAAAAGTAATCTGATTACATAATGCATGTTACTTGTAATACATTACTTTACTCGTTAGATTAAAAAGTCTGTTTATAAAATTCATGATGCTTGTAATGCATTACTTAATCGTTTGTTTAAAAAGTAATCGGATTACATAATGCATGTTACTTTTAATGCATGTTATTTTACTCAATATATCTAACAGTAATCTGAATACATAATAGGGGTTGCATTAAGACTTTAATGTTCTGCCATGACGCTTTAAGCTTGACGTCGACTAGTCGCTGGCCTATAGAGGGCGCAACAGGATAAACAATTTCCTGACACACAGGCTTTGTTTTCAACAGTTAAAATGACAAATAAAGGTATACTCAGAGAGCTCTCCACAAGACATGTTTGATTATACCATCTGGATGCTCAAAATTGTTCGGGAGAATGCACGCTTATTGTAAATGTAAGTTAATCATCGCCATAAACTAATGCAATGCAACGCACACACACACAGCCGATCGCGCTCACCTCACATAAAACCAATCAGTAGTGCAGAAAAGTATTGTCGACACTGTTCTGTGGTTTATTAATAAACTATTAGGAGTTTATTTAAACTATTAGGAGTTCACTATTAGGAGAGAGACGCTGGCAGGTAGAATTCATTCACACGAAATCACTCACTAATGCATTCATCTTTATGGTGTTACATTATCTGTATCTTATTCAGAACGTGCAGAAATCTGTGAGAAATATAACGACCATAGGACAAAAGAACTGATACAAAAGAGTAACCTTATGGGCAGTGCTGTGTCATATGCCATCCTGTGCAGAAAAAAAATCTGTGTTCGCGTCTCAGCTCAAGCTTCAGGCTTATTTATTCATTAATAACGTCATTAGCGACTAGTGGACGTCGACTCGACTTTCATCACATAAATGTCGACTTTAAAAAATTGGAAGTCATTCAACCCCTTATACATAATGTATGTGACTTGTAATGCATTACTTTACTTGTTAGATCAAAAAGTAATCTGATTACGTAATGCACATTACTTGTAATGCATTACTTTAGTCGTAATATCAAAAAAGTAATCTGATTTGTGATTTATCTGACATGCATGTTACGTTTAATGCGTCACCCCCACAACACTGCTCATTTCAGATAAGATTGAAAACACTTGAACGCTAGGTTTTTTCAGAGGAGAGCTATGGCAGAAATGTGTCTATCTTAATCATAATCAGAATTATCAGCTACATAGAGTAAACCAACATTCTCTGGTACACTGGAGGAAGCATCTGACTTGGGTTTCCACAGTTGTAACTTGACAGGTTGTAAGGATATTGGATGGAATCACATCCTCATGTTCAGATATCAAAAATTACATTTTAAATCTTGTTTGTTTTTTTGTATGCCCTAAGTTCAATAATAACACAATTGGGAAAAAATCCTGACTGAGGTTATTCATTCATGTCCATAGCACTCACTGTCAGTCTGGTACTGACCTTGTGAACACAAATTTGTTTCTAGGCTAATTGATTAAAAATCATGTATGCCCTTACGTCAGATAAAGTAAGCCAATCAGATGAAAGCTTGTCAGATGGAGAAACAACTTTCCAGTTTTCTAGATGGACTGTGAATGATCTGATCATATTGGTTGTCACCACATTCCTCCTGGTACATGTCAAAAATCAAACCTGAAATAGCAAAATAAAGAGAAAAGTATTAGAGACAAGGACTAATTTTCACAAAATGACAATAGTCTATCGGAAGTACTGCGTGTGATGTCACAAACTGTGGGCCAATACAGGTTTGAAATATTGTCATTCAGTGTCAAGTGTTTTATCAATCATATCGTTTTACTGTCACATTTGCAGTCGACATGTTTAAAAGTTTCAAGCTTATTTCAAATGACTAAAATGTAGTCCATATTACATCAGTAGCAGCGGTCTTGGCAATCACCTGACATTTAAATAACCTGATAGGGAGATGAGTCATGTCTATAAATTGTTGGCACTAAAGGCAGAGCTGGATGAAACTGTCATCTTTGAATGAGATTGCTCTTGATGTCAAGTTAGAAAATTCATTTTACTTCCACCCTGTCAGATTAGTCTTGCATATGCAGCTGACACGGCCAATATGACAGTGTTTATCTCATGTCTCAACCTGTCAGAGTCTTCATGAAATTCCTTTTATAGATTAGCCATGTAAAAAAGACAGGGAGCAAGCATTTGGGTTCGCTCCCTAGTTCTGCTAGTGACATATTCATCAATTTTATTGGAGGGAAAATGACTGATTCAATTAGAATGATCTCCCAATCCGCCATGAATGTGATTAGTAACTTATTTATTTTTCTGTGGTGAGCGGATTTTTGATCAATGTCAATTTTATACAGATGATTTCAATTCGTATAATGTGGTCCTAAAGTCAGACACAACTAGTAAAAAGCACTTATATTTTTCTAATTATTATATTATATTATATTATATTATATTAATTATATTATATTATATTAATTATATTATACTAATTATATTGTGCTACATTATATTATAATATATTATATAAAACGCATGATCAATTTCACAAATTATTATATGAATGCAGAATATGCAGGATATTTCCTTTTCATTTTACACAACTTTTTACATTTTTAACGTTATTATATTATTAATTATATTGTATTATATTATATTATATTATATTATATTATATTATATTATATTATATTAATTATATTATATTATATTATATTAATTATATTATACTAATTATATTGTGCTACATTATATTATAATATATTATATAATACGCATGATCAATTTCACAAATTATTATATGAATGCAGAATATGCAGGATATTTCCTTTTCATTTTACACAACTTTTTACATTTTTAACGTTATTATATTATATTATATTATATTATATTATATTATATTATATTATATTATATTATATTAATTATATTACAGTTTCACAAAGTAATATGTGGTTAGTGGCCTACAAATAACACACAATATTTATAACTTTAACATGTTTTAATACTTTTTCCATAAACCTTTTTATTTCCAATGGGGAAAATAAATCCTAATGTTACAATGTTGTCTCAGTCTTATGGACCGCAATGTCTCTCTATGAAACTTAAAGAAAAAGGAGCAGCAAGGAACCACAGGTATCTGATCAATAATGTAATAATTAATTTTTCCTATCTCTAAATTAACCACCCGTGTCCAAGTTTTTTTCTGCCCTTGGATTGTACCACTGGATGTGTAGGTATGCAGCCCAGTCTGAATTTAAGCCTCAAAGAAAAAAACTCTAGAGATCAAAGGAAGTTAATCAGAAGGCATGCAACAGAATGCAGGAGAATGTTAAGAATTGCACCTGCATCTCATCCGTCCCCTTCCCTCCAAACAAAACCTTCCCACGAGCACCACGTCAGGCTCCCGCTGGGCTTCAGTCATCAGCAGACAAGAAGCAGAGCGAAAATAACAGGTGACAGGTACTGACAAGAGGATGCACGCTCCGTAAGACCCACTACAGGGTAACAGGGCCATTGGGACAATAAGAAGTAATTTGTCATTTCCTAACACTGCCTGCCCCATCCCCTTTACATAAAAAAGAGGAAGAAATACAACTGTAGTTGATGCAGTAGGTGTCAAGTGCATCTGCAATCACTGGGGTTGTTGCCAGGTATGCCACAGCAAGCAGGAAACTTGACGATATTGTTGTGACTACTCAAGCTCAGATGGGAATAAAATAGGTGCTTATTGATTTAGTTGTGATACCTTGTGATTCTGCATGTGCTTATGTACTTATTATTATTATTGTTGGCTGATGTGGCAGTTTTGCAAAGAAATGGAAGGCACAACAAGAAAATAAAGATGTCAAATGTGATTGTAAATCACAATAATAATAAAAAAAAATAAAGGTCAGACCAAGAGCATGAATGCAAGTGTGTTATTGCTTTTACAATATGACAGATTGATTAATTTTAATATTAAAGAGGCAGTGGGTAGTATTTATGAGGATCTATTGACAGAAATGCAATATAATATACACACCTATGTCTTCAATGGTGTATAAAGACATTTATTTATTACCTTAGAATGAGCCATTTCCATCAACATACACCGTGAGTGAAGTCTCCATTTTGCGCCTTCATGTTTTTACAGTAGTCCTAAACGGACAAACTGCTCTACAGAGCGCTAGCTACAGTCTGCTATCTCAGATGACGATATCCTTGTCCTGTGTCAGCCACCGTAGCTTTGAAAGGGAGGGATGAGTGGTGGGTGGTTGCAATTTGCAACCTCACCGCTAGAGAAAATTTACACATTGCACCTTTAAAGACCAACACGTTCTCACTCTCAACTCGTCACATATTGACGCTTGTACTAATAAATAATATACTCACTAATAAAGTGAGTCACTTGTTTTATTTTTTTTAAACTAATCGAATGAGTCAATAAATCACTGGCTCATTAATAAAGTGAGTCACTTTTTTGTATTTATTTTTAAAGAATCACTTGTGTTTATGATTCACTGACTCACTAATAAATCCAGTCACTTGTTTTGTTATTTTTAATGAATCAGATGAGTGAATGAATCACTTGCCTACTAATAAAGCCAGTCACTTGTTGTGTTATTTTTAACGAATCAGATGAGTGAATGATTCACTTGCTCACTAATAAAGCCACTCACTTGTTGTGTTATTTTTAACGAATCAGATGAGTGAATGATTCACTTGCTCACTAATAAAGCCAGTCACTTGTTGTGTTATTTTTAACGAATCAGATGAGTGAATGATTCACTTGCTCACTAATAAAGCCACTCACTTGTTGTGTTATTTTTAACGAATCAGATGAGTGAATGATTCACTTGCTCACTAATAAAGCCAGTCACTTGTTGTGTTATTTTTAATGAATCAGATGATTGAATGAATCACTTGCCTACTAATAAAGCCAGTCACTTGTTGTGTTATTTTTAACGAATCAGATGAGTGAATGATTCACTGGCTCACTAATAAAGCCAGTCACTTGTTGTGTTAAATGTAAAAAATCAAATGAGTGAATGATTCACTGGCTAGCTAATAAATCCATTCACTTGGTTTGTTATATTTAAAGAATTGGATAAGTGAATGATTCACTGGCTCACCAATAAAGCCAGTCACTTGTTTTGTTACATTTAAAGAATCAGATGAGTGAATGATTCACTGGCTCACTAGTAAAGCCAGTCACTTCTTTGGTTATTTTTAACTAATTCATTTATTTATTTATTTTCAAAAGAACAAAATGCCAAACTGCATTTGTTACTATAAAATGTCTATGAAATGTATCACCTGGTAACACAAATGTAGATGATCGCAAGACCAACTGAAATCTATTTAAAAGAAATGGATATTTTATTTTATACTAATGTTGAATGGACTTACCAGCATTTGAGTGACTTCACAGACGGTCAGAGATTTGGTATTTCTGAAACAGAGTTTCTAGCCCCAAATTAAAACATCATCACTAAATCTCTTTATGATAAGCTCTGAGTGAAAGCTCCCTCATCTCTTTATATTCCTTATTCCCTTTCAGCCCGGGAGCAAAATTTCGGAGACCGTTTCCTCCATGTGTTTCTCCAGAATGAAAGACCAGTGGCCAGGCTGGGCTGCAGTGGTGCTCATGTTTTGACCGCAGCTGCTCATCAAAACATCAGGAACGATAGTTTGGTGCCAATTACAGTGAGGTGAGAATTGTTTCATTTATCTTTACACTGCAAAAAAAAAATATTTTTCCTATATTAATATTAGAGGAAAAGAATAAAGTATTATTCTTGTCCTGTTTTAAAATATTTTAACACTTGTACAACAAATGCATTTGCTTGAGAAGCTGAATGTGAAGATATTAGACATTTTTTTCAGTAATTGTTTTTCTCTAGTTTGAGACATTAACCTTGCAAAAAAAAAAAAAAGTGAACTTAATTTTGAAACATGTTCTCTGAAAACAAGACTTAACTTCTTTTGCTTTTAAAATCAAGTGTATCTTGTTTAAAGTGCAACTATGCAACTTTCCGTCCACTGGAGGGCGCCTATTCTAAACAAAGGCATAGTTTGATGACGCCAAGTTTGAGTGCAGTATCTTGGGACATGTGGTCTTCACCTCACAGCCGGTGGAAAATAGGACTCAAGTAAAAATCATGTTCATTGATGCGGTTATTAACGTTACTGTAGTATGAAGCAGAGCAGGACCGAGTGTTGTGGAGCTGAACACGGCCACTGGAGCGGTTGTTATACAAACACACGGCTCGCGAGTACCGGGACTTTTATTATGACGGGACAGGACACAGTCGCCGGGCGCCCGCACTTCCGCTTTTTCCGGTCATGATTATAAGGTAAAGCAGCTCTGTTTATCATATTAGATACATTTAAGTGTGTTTAAAATGATGTTATGACATTACTCTGTGCGTTCGTTCGCTCGGCGCTGCTGTGAAATGTTCACACTGCTAAGAGAAAAGCGCTTCTGCAGAACAAAACTGAGGATAACGCAGATATGACGCGATTGACAGGCGACTCGCTCAAACGCTATGTTGAAACGTCCCGGTCCTTAGTTAAAATAGCAATTTTCTCACAATTTACAAATACTTGGAAACATTTTGGATATTGCAAGTACTCAACTGAACAAAATACTGGCCTAGTGGTTTTTGAATATTTTACTGCAAAAATACTACATAGTGCACATTTAAAGTATGTTTGAGACAAACATACTTATTTATCTTTGCAATACACTTGTCAAATAACTATTTGTATAAGAAATTATTCTTAGTACTCTAAAGGGCTTTTCACACTGCACCTAAGTTATATTTTTAAAAAAAACTTCTGGCTCTTCCAAGCTTTATAATAATGGCTCTTTCTGTTTGGAAGTGCATAAAAGTGCATCTATCATCATAAAAGTGCTCCACACGGCTCTTAGGGGTTGCGCTTGGGTAAAAAAAAAAAAATCCATATTTAAAACGTTGTATAAGCTGGAACGTCAGTCTCTCGTGTTAGCGGAAGTTGGAAATTACAACTTGTAGCGTTTTAAATATTTTTCTTTTTGGAAGAGCAAGGACATTTTGAATATAACTCTGATTGTATTCGTCTGAAAGAAGCGAATGATAACTTGAGGGGGTGTAAATCATGGACTAATTTAAATTTTTAGGTAAATTTTATCAGCTTTTATTAATTTTTGCTTGGATTATTGTAAACTCTCACCAATGTAAAAGTAGCAAATCTACTAAAAATGATGAGGCCGAGGGAAAAAAAAGTTTACAAACGTTTTTTATTTGACCAGGGTAGGTTTCTTCATTAGGGCGATTGGGCAACGCACCACCAAAGTGCGAAAGGGACAGATTTTTCAATCGCATTCAACACAGTAAGGCTATAGCTGTCACTATTCTAGACCATTCTGCCTCTGGATATACTGTAGTCCAGTCAGTTCAAGTCACGTTCTGTGGAGTACCGCCATCTTCGTGGGCGATTTCACTCATGATGTTCTCATAGATCGCCATGCAATTTTTTTTTCTTCAAAATGCAGGCACTGCAATGCAGTCTCTATGTGTTCTTGGAGGGCTAGCACTAACGCCGCCGTCACAATGCGCGCCAACAGACGGAGCACAATAGAATATGAGCGCAATAATTCTGACTAAAATATACATTTTGCTAAAATATTTGTTGTTGTTGTTGTATATAGAAATTCAAACCTTCAAAAAGGTGACTATTATAAGGGTAGCCTAATCAAAAACCTAATAGTTAGTATGTGCTTTTCTTTTTATTTATTTTCATTATTAGTTTAGTGAATTTAACTTATGCTTAAAAAAAAATTATTTTTAGATTGTAATGTTATAATGTTAGGAGGTAATGTGACGTTACCCTTTTTTGTAGGCTATCATAGACTACACAGTTACATTCACTATGTTTGTTTTCATAGCCTTCTGTATGAATTGTATTGTAGGACAGTATTAGGAAGGATATGAAATAACATTTGTATTATATTTTTATTAAAGACAGATTTGTTTTTATTTATAGTAATAAATAAATAATATAATAGAAAATAAAAAAATCTGTTTTAATCAAAATCAACTCTTGGGAAATTAAAGTGCCATAGCTGAAGAAACGCAAAAAAGAAAAAAAAAATGTGTTTGTTTTTTGAAGATGTGTTCATAAGTCGATGCAATTATATGTTTTTTCCTATATGGCAATTTTATATGCTCCTGCATTATATCATAGCTACAGTTTTTTAATATTGAATGTGTTATCATTTATGAATGGCAGCTGCTCTTTTCTGGGCTTTTTGTTTGAGTATATTCTCTGTGAAACTCATGTTGGGACTCATGAGTTTTGACATGTGAATGCTGTGGGAGTCACATCAAAGCTGCTTTTTCATATGGCTTGGATTTAATGTTTTTCTTTGTTGTAATTTCAGTAATCACACAGCAACAATGAAACTTACTGCTTCATATTAGTCTTTGTTCATTTCAACACCAAATAATGAAGTTAATTAACATTATCTTGAGGGAGCCATGTCACCGCTTGTACATAATTTCATAATATAATGAAATTAACATATATATTTAAAGCAACAAACTCACATAATGTTACTATTATGATTTCGGTAACACTTATATCGAAACCTACAATAAGGTTTTATTAGTTAACATTAATGTATTAACTAACATGAACAGTACATTTGTTACTGTAATTGTTAGTCTTTGTTAAGTAAGGGATAATGTACACCCAGCAGGTTATGCAGAATAAACCCCGACAGAGTGACAGGTCTTGCATCACTCTGAAGGGTTGTTCTGCAGAACAACCGGCTGGGTGTACATTATCCCGCTTATTACACGGCTACTAGTCTCAAATAAATTAGACACAAAATATTGTCTTGAGATAATTGTCATAAGATTGTCTCGGTCAAGATAACTCGTAGTACCCGGATGAGCGTTTGTTATCTGGAAATAACATACCGCTGGAATACGCGATTGACCAATCAGAATCAAGTATTTCACAGAGCCGTGTAATAATGTTAGTTAATTAAAATACAGCTGTTTATGGTTTGATCATGTTAGTTTACAGTGCATTAACAAGATTAATGTCAACAAGATCTTAATAAAGTATTAGTAAATGTTGAAATTAACATAAAAAAATAATAAATGCTTTATAAGTGCAGTTCATTATTAGTTCACGTTTACTAATGTACCTTTTTATAAAGTGTTACCATGATTTCTATCATATATTTAGTAAAGATGACCATGCTTGAATATATTGCTAAAGTAATTCCCATAAGAATTCAAAAGGCTTAAATGGCAAGATGCTGTTGAAGAATTGCAATTATTTAGCATAACTACTATATTAAATTTTAATAATAATAATAATAATAATAATAATCATAATAGATTTTATTTATAATGCACTTTTCATTCCGAAGAATCTCAAAGTGCAACGGGGGGGGGGGGGAATAACAAAAAAAAAATGAATAACAAGTAAAAATATAGAATACTACAAACAATCAACCAACACAGAAAACAGAACAGAAACAGAGCTGATGGTGAACAGAAACAGAGCTGATGGTGAACAGAAACAGAGCTGATGGTGAACAGAAACAGAGCTGATGGTGAACAGAAACAGAGCTGATGGTGAACAGAAACAGAGCTGATGGTGAACAGAAACAGAGCTGATGGTGAACAGAAACAGAGCTGATGGTGGACAGAAAACAGCTGATGGTGGAAGTCTCTGTTAGCTCCGCAGCACACTGTGGTCCACTCCATGTTTTAATTTTCTCCCAGTGGCAGTGTCCCGATGACATCGTCGAGGCATGACAGCTGAAGACCAGATGATGGGTCTTCATGACGATTCAAACGATGGGGATCGCCGCAGCACCATGCAGGAGGCAGAACATTTTTCCGGGCACTTTTGTGGACACCGGGGTCGGCGCAGAAGTCCAAGCCGCTCCACGGCTCCACGGCCGCAATGCAGGACGGAACAGCGGCACAGCCGAGAAGCGGAACATCCCAACATAATGCTGGACGCTGATGACGATGGCCCGGATGACGCTAGCCCGGTGCAAACTTCAGCCACCATGCAGCTTAAGCCCAAGGGAGACACCAGTGAGCAGTCGCGGCGAGAAACATCATATGTCCTCCAAACCAGAACCAACCGCAGCAATTCAAACATAAACATTAGAGAAGCGGTGGAAAACGGCGAAACGACGAACAACGTCCTCTCAGTGGCTGCCAGCAATCAGCAACAGTCCCAATTGTAGCTCTGACTGTTAGACTAGTCACAAACATAAGGAAATAAAATAAAATGTAAATCTAATAGTACATTAACATGATTTGTTGTGGGTGGAGAAGCGGCGAACAGACAACGCCAGCGTCCTCTCCCCCACGCTGCCTCTTAAATGATGTGAGTGAATCATAAAATATTGGAATTAGGGGTTTTAATGTAATTGTTAATTTAATGCAGTTAATGAAAAAAATACAATGAAAACAAATATATATCTTTTTTAAACCTTCAGTTTCTGTCTACATGTTTTATGTATCGTTTTTATGCATTGCTTTCATTTATTCAACTACATTTTAGCTCAGTCCTGGATGCATGTAAAGCATGTAGTTGAATGAAATCTCTCCAGATAATAGTGGTCAGAGAGCAGTTAAGCAACATTTAGTGCATATATTTGTTTACATCTAATCTGTAAAACAATTTAGCAAGTGCAGTCCAGTCCTCGGCCATTAAAGTGCTGATTTAACTTGTATATTTGGTGCGTTTCTTGAACAGCTTTTCTCCCACAGGGGTTGTGTTTAGATGCCAAGCACTTCTAACTTAACAATCCGACAGCCTGTATCAGCTGTCTCTAGATATTCCTGCTGTCTTGTTTAACTCAGTGGTCTCATCTCTTAGGGCTTGGAGAAGGTTTCTCTCCTTCTGTCACTCGTCTGAGGAAATACTCTCACTGATGGAATGGAGATATTGTCAGATGTGCCATCTGCACTTTTCTGAATGTCTGCTTTCTTTGTTCTCAATATTCTACAGAATGAGTCATTCTTTTGACATTGACACATCCATGTGTCAATAAGATTTCTAATTATGGTGCCAGATTCTGTAAAAATGGTGCGAATAATCCTTTCGAATATAATTCAAATGGTACAGAATTAGAAATTAAAGGAGTCATGACATGTGAAATCAAATTTGCCTTGATCTTTGGACATATAAGAGGTCTTTAACTTTGTATAATTAAATCAGGCATCAAACATCAGCTTCATAGCTTAAAATGTCCTCATCCATATATATATGCTTGTTTTGATATTGCGGGATATGTGACGTGACATAGGCAAAAAATATTTGCATATGCCTGCCTCCAGAGCAAGACATCAACAAATAGTTACACATCATCTCACCATAGGCCCCACCCACTGGCCTTTAGTCACGTAATTTTCAAATTTTCCTACACTGAGGAACTCAGAAACTCTGTCGCGTCAAAACCAAATAGAACCTGGATGAGTAAGTGAGTGCGTTTACATGCACCCTCATAATGTGATTATAATAGGATTTGGGCAATATTGCGATTACATTTTACCTCATATAAACGCAATTCTTTGATCAAACTAATGCGATTAAGCTCATTATTATAGTAACACCTAAAGGATTATTAGGAACACCATACTAATACTGTGTTTGACCCCCTTTCGCCTTCAGAACTGCCTTAATTCTACGTGGCATTGATTCAAAGAGGTACTGAAAGCATTCTTTAGAAATGTTGGCCCATATTGATAGGATAGCATCTTGCAGTTGATGGAGATTTGTGGGATGCACATTCAGGGCACAAAGCTCCCGTTCCACCACATCCCAAAGATGCTCTATTGGGTTAAGATCTGGTGACTATGGGGGGCATTTTAGTACAGGGAACTCATTGTCATGTTCACGAAACCAATTTGAAATGATTCAAGCTTTGTGACATGGTGCATTATCCTGCTGGAAGTAGACATCAGAGGATGGGTACATGGTGGTCATAAAGGGATGGACATGGTCAGAAACAATGCTCAAGTAGGCTGTGACATTTAAACAATGCCCAATTGGCACTAAGGGGCCTAAAGTGTGTCAAGAAAACATCCCCCACACCATTACACCACCACCCCCAGCCTGTACAGTGGTAACGAGGCATGATGGATCCATGTTCTCATTCTGTGGACGCCAAATTCTAACTCCACCAACAGAAATCGAGACTCATCAGACCAGGTACCATTTTTCCAGTCTTCAACTGCGTGTTGTGGCTTCACAGATGCTTTGCTGCATACCTCGGTTGTAACGAGTGGTTATTTCGGGTAGTTATACTTTGAACGCTCTGCTCCCTGGTTCACACAGGAACTGCGGCAAATGAAAACCGAGGGCCAAATCCTGGAACGCCGTTGTAAACAGTCTGCTCTAACTGTTTACAAGATTACCTTCCGTGACCATCAAAAAGCTTATCTTAAGTCCTTGAAGGGTGCACGGTCTCAATTCTATTCCAACCTCATCAATAAAAATATTGAAAACTCTAAGCAGCTTTTTTCCACAGTAAACAATCTCCTGAAGCCAAAGTCATCTTCATCCATTGAAACCACAGTGGAGCGATACAACAGCTTCATTGACTTTTTTAGTCAATGAAGCTGTTGCACCAAGTACATAGTGCAATGAACGTGATCTCCTCATGAAGCTGTTGCAAAGCCCACCCTTACAATCTGTTTGGTCTAAATCAGCTCTGCTTTGAGCATAGTTACTACACAATTAAGTGCATTTGGCATTCTAGAGCAGGAGCATCAGTTACACTTAAAGAGATAGTTCACTAAAATGTAAAAATTCTTTAATATATTCACCATCGGTGTTCCAAGATTTTTTTTTCACTGTAAAGCACAAAATTTGTATGGAAAAAATTTGTGCTCCACATTGAAAAATAGTCTTGGAACAACAATGGTGGGATGGAGAAGAAGAGTGCTTCATCTACTACTACTTCTTGTTTTGGGGCTCCATTGTCTTATAGGCCTATAACCGATAACAGGTCACATGTTATTTTTATATGATTAAATGGTGAGTGGTGCTAAGCAAAAACACACATGTATAAAAAAACATAAATTCAAGAGTCAATTACAGAGGCAGCATGTGATAACAGTCAAAAAAGTATTAAGTATCGTTTTTTTTTTTTCTATGTAAAATTTCCTTAAAAGCAGCAAGGATCAACTGCAAGGATAAAAAGTAAAAATTTAAGTAGCAATTTACACAGCATGGTGTCGCAAGCAATGAGTCAAAGACTCTTGAATTGGCCAATGTGCACCAGCAGCTAAACCCTTTTAAAAGCAGTGCAATGTTGTCATTTAAATAACATTAAGATAACAGCAAGTTAAAGACATCATTGCAAACTAATGCACATGCACCATGCTGTGCCAACAACTGATGTTGAAGACAACTGCAGGGATTCACCTGTTACCAGCAAAACTGTATATTGCCAAAAGTATTGGTACACCCCTCCAAATCATTGACTTCAGGTGTTCTAATCACTTCAAGGCCACAGATGTATAAAATCCAGCACCTAGTCATGCAGACTGTTTCTACAAACAATTGTGAAAGAATGGGTCACTCTCAGTAGCTCAGTCAATTCAAGCGTGATACCCTGATAGGTTGCCACCTGTGCAGTCCATTTGTGAAATTTCCTCACTACTAAATATTCCATAGTCAACTGTTAGTGGTATTATAACAGAGTGGAAGCAATTGGAAACAACAGCAACACATGTTGGTTTCCATGGCTGAGCAGCTGCATCCAAGCCTTACACCACCCAGTGCAATGCAAAGTGCAGACGTAGTGGAGTAGTGGAGACGTGTTCTTTGGAGTGCCGAATCATGCTTCTCTGTCTGGCAATCTGATGGATGAGTCTGGGTATGGTGGTTGCCAGGAAAACGGTACAGAACCTGTCTTGCCTGCATTGTGCCAAGGGTAATGTTCAGTAGAGGGGGGGTTATGGTGTGGTTTTTCAGGGTTTGTGCTTGGCTTCTTGGTTCCAGTGAAAGGAACTCTTAAAGGGGGGGGGGGGTGAAATGCTGTTTCATGCATACTGAGCTTTTTACATTGTTAAAGACTTGGATTCCCATCCTAAACATAGACAAAGTTTCAAAAACTAATGTTGAACGTTTGATGGAGTATTTCTGTGTTAAAAATACTCCTTCCGGTTTCTCACAAGTTTCGGAGAGTTTTTTTCGAGTATGGGTCCACTTGACGTTAATAGAACGGAAGGTCCTTGTATGGGCCGTACAGGCTCTTCTCCCGGTAGGGTGCGCGCGCGTCACTAGAGCGAGAGAGAGGAAATGCACGCCGTAAACACTGCTCTCAAGCTGCAGATCCAGACTTATGTTGCGCGCCGCGCTCCACTTTATTTCCTAGGGTGACGTCGAGCGACTTCAACACTTCAGCACAGCATTCCGGGAAGGCAGCGCTACATTTGAACCGATTTGAACGCAGAAATTACGGGAAGCTTCAAAGCATCGCTTCAGTCGCGTCTCAAAGTGGATTTCCACGCCACTGCTGTCACAGGACTTCAACAAATCATACTAAAGAAGTGTGTTTTTGACGGAGTGGTCCCAGCGATAAAGGTTCGGTCCTGCTTTGGAAGCAGCCGGTGAGTAAATCTGCTTCAAATGTCTCTGCTATTGGCTCGTCGCGTGAGTTAACATCAGTAAACGACACGATCGCGTGCTTCGTCATTCAAATGCGCTAACGGTTACTCCATTGTTGTTCTGTATAACGTTACACTAGTCTGACTCTGACGTGCAAAACCGTTTTGCTTGCTACTTCCAAGGTCTACTCGCATACAATAGTCCATAAACTGAATCATGTCCTCATAAACTGCTTGTAAAGACACACAAATGTTGACAGGCCCCTAAATACAGTACATACCACAGAGACGGACGTCCTGAAGTTGCCGTTTCTCCTGTTCAATTTATTTCTCCCTCAGATTTGATTGTGGATCATTATCTGTATTAGCTGAGATAGCGATGGGTTTCTCCACGCTTGAGGACGTCATTCTTTAGCTCCGCCCACACGATACACCTCCAGGCGCTCGTTTTTTTCCGGAAAGACTCGGTACAGCCTATATTTCTTTTATAAATATAATAAAACTAAAGTCTTTTTGGAGATATGAAGGATGCAATACTACTCTATAGGTACTCAAGATTGACATGAGATTGACTGACCCCCCCCCCCCCCCCTCCCCCCCCCCCCCCCTTTAAGCTTCAGCATACCAAGACATTTTGGACAATTTCATGCTCTTAACTTTGTGGAAACATTTTGGGGCTAACTAGGCTGCACAGAGTTCTGACCTCAACCTGATAAAACAGGTTTGGGATGAATTAGAGCAGAGACTGTGAGCCAGGCCTTCTTGTCCAACGTCATTGCCTGACCTCACAAATGCGCTTCTAGAAGAATGGTAAAAATGTATCATAAGCGCACTTCTAAACCCTGTGGAAAGCCTTCCCAGAAGAGTTGAAGCTGTTATAGCTGTAAAGGGTGGGCAAACTCCATATTTAACTCTATGGATTAAGAATTAGATGCCATTAAAGTTCATGTGCATAAAGGCAGACGTCCCAAAACATTTGACAATATAATGTATCTTCTGCACCCTGTACCTGACCTCCAAGGACTAACATGATGGTCTAATCTCCTCCTCCTGTCAGACGGTGAAAATGAACCTGGCATTGTCAATATCAGTAATTCTGCCTTTTGATTTTGAGGTCATCTCTCTGGGTCTGCTGGAGCCATGAAAATCTGATGAGATCAGGCGTTGCATGGTACTGGATCAAGGTCAGCCAAGTGGCACTTAAGCAGAATTTTAATGCAGCTGGAAGGAGCTTGATACCTTTCATTAGAGGAGAGAGTCTGAATGGCACGTGATTTAATTATTTCTTATTCATTATCGTAAATGAGTTGGCTTTTTATGTGTGTTGTTTGCTGTACATGGTTTGTGGCTGTGCATGTGCATTTATGGCGAAAAGTACATAGATATCCTGTTATAATTAATGGGTTTGGCTATTTTAGATACATTTGTGCAGACAAAAACATACAGCTCTGCAATCATGTAGGACAAACATTGGCCATACCTTATATTATTTCAGCTTCACAATCAATGGAGGTACATATAGAAATTATTTACTTAGTCTGGTGTGGAAAAACTTGACTGGCCTGCATAAATCCCAGACCGGAGCCACTTTTGGGATGAATTGGAATGCTGTCTGCCTGACCTCTTATGTCTGAATGGGAGAAAGTCCCTGCAGCCATGTTCCAACATCAAGTGTAAAGCCTTCCCAGAAGAGTGGAAGCTGTATATAGCTGCAGAAGAAGGGTTAACACTATATATTTTGAAATGATATGCTCGACAGTCATATATGAACAAGTCCTCATGGTGACTTAGATTATCCTTTTCATTATCTTAAAGTTGTTACAGGGATTCCCAAGATCTCAGGTTGTGCATTGCCTCTGTGTAAAGGGTCACTTGAAAATTCAGGCTCTGGAGAAAGTAATGTGAATCATTGGCTACTGCTGATATACCTGAAGAACTGAAGAGTAGTGCAGTGAGATGCTTAGGTCTGTGTCAGCGGTCTGTTTGGCGAATGTATGTCAGCACTTGAGATGTCAATGTTTATAGATGAGGGCGACAGAATTATAGCAGCTGTTGAGCAGTTGAAGAATGATTGAAAACCTTGTCAATTGTCCCAGTTAACTGAAACATGACATGTTGCACCATTACTTATGGATTACATATTCATTTATCATCAAACTGGATGTTACAGAGCACCAGCAGCAATGCAAATACATTTAGCATGCCTTTTAATAGTTCAACTACTGAATATGATTTGGAAAGAAGTTGCAACAATGATTTATGTAACTTTTAAATAATGCATTTTAAATTTATGTAACCTTTAAATAATGCATTTTCTTTTTTCAGTATGAAATACCTATAAACATGGTAATTCCATAAGCGATAGATAATACTACTAATCAGTGTTTGTCATCCCACCAGTAGAAATGTTTGTTAAATTTATAACTGTCACAATATTTAATAAATTAACTGTCTATTCCATGATGAAAGAAAAACATAATTTGCAGGAAAGCTCAAATGGATTCAAATGTTCACGTCAACAAAGGACATTGTGTTGTGCTGAAATAAAAACATTTCTGATTAATTGAGAAAAAAATGTATTCTACCTATCAGGCTACATGAACAACATGACTAATTAGTAAACACACACACACGCGCGCGCGCATATATATAGCTGAGAAGTATTTTTAAGTTCTGAATTTTCTTAAACCCTATATAGACCTCCGTTCATTTCCGGAACACAGTTTAAGATATTTTATATTTAGTCCGACAGCGTATTGAAGTGTATGCACACTATACTGTCCATGTCCACAAAGGGAATAAAAACATTATCAAAGTAGTCCATATGTGACATCAGTTAGTTCATTAGAATCTCTTGAAGAATCAAAAATACATTTTGGTCCAAAAATAACAAAAACTACGACTTTATTCAGCATTGTCTTCTCTTCCATGTTTGTTTTCAATCCTCAAATAAAGATTCAAACCAAACGGTCATGAATCAGCGGATTGATTCATGAATCGGATCGCCAATGTCACGTGATTTCAGCAGTTTGACTCGGGATCCAAATCATGAATCGATTCTTTTTGCATTTTATTTCTAAAAATATGCTAGTTGTTATTTAAAGGTCCCATTCTTCGCGTGTTTTCGAAGCTTTGATTATGTTTACAGTGTGCAATATAACATTGCACACTGCACCCGCATACTTTGACTCACTCCTACAAGTCTACACACCCACCAGAAGCCTTCGCTCAGCTAATGAGCGAAGGCTTGTGGTACCATCACAGAGAGGCATGAAATCCCTCTCTAGAATTTTTTCATTCATTGTTCCTGGTTGGTGGAACGATCTTTCGTCCTCCATACGCACGACAGAATCCCTCGCTTCATTCAAAAGACAGGTAAAAACTCATCTCTTCCATGAGCACTTAATCTTACATTTAAAAAAATGATTTCTCATTTCTATTTCTTCTTTCTTCTTCTCTTTTCTGGTTTTTGCTACTCTGAGCGGTGTACAAATCTTGGTATTTGGGGCACTTTTTGTGTTTCGTTGCCTCTTCTTGGCGAATCACTTCCTTTTCTCCTGAGTTGTAAGTCGCTTTGGATAAAAGCGTCTGCTAAATGCATAAATGTTAATGTAAATAACATGAGTTCATGTTTCGCGTGTAAAAAAAAGAGTATTTTCCACACAATTTACTTATCTGTACAGCGTTTCCTCTGTCCTAAAAACGGCCTGATGATTTCCTTGTTCTATGAAGTCCCTCCTTCAGAAACACGTAACGAGTTTTGATTGGGCCAGCGCTTCCCGTGTTGTGATAGGACAGCAGCTTAGCACACTTTGCCCGGAAAGGTCCCGCCTCTTACCATAACGGGGAGATGCAAGCACTGAATGTGCGCTCTTCTCCACGTGGGAGAGCAACAGGACCACGCCCCCTATTTTGCGTGTACTTTTGGGCGGAGGGTTAGTCAACAAACAGTTCTGGTGAGGTCATTCCTGCCAGGAAGTGCAAGGGTGTAGTCCAAACCGGCCGTTTGCTGTAGGCTTTGAAAGGGAACTACTGTTAAATAAAATTTCTCGCTTGGCATTGAACTTAGAGCTTTATAATTTTACAGGTATTATTTATGCTCTAACAGCAACATTACACACTAACTAAAGTTTGAAAGAACGGGACCTTTAAAAGTTATAAAGGTAAATTAAATTGAAAAAAATGTGTTCACCTTACTAAATAAATAAAACTTAATAAAACTTGTATAAATTTAACATAACATTATTAAGTAAACTGCACATATAAATTTGACAAATTCAAATGGTTTGTATTTACTCAAAGAAATTGTGTCAGCAATTTCATTTGTTCATATATATCTAAATTGTGATTTGTAAAAATTGCTCAATATAGTTGTGTGCAATCACTTGACGCATCTTTTTTAAGTAAATTCAACAAGTTTTATTTTTTATTTTTTTATGTAACCTGATTTTAGAGACTTCAGTGATTGGCTGATGTCTTTGCCTATGGAATATGTATTACATGTAGAACCCTTTCAAATATTTGTACTATTACAGCTGTCAAAATTAATGAATTGTTAAAAGTGTTGATTATTGCATTATATTCAGGGCTTGACATTAACACCTGACAGCCCACCAAATGCGGGTGGAATTCAGCTGTGGGGGGTGAAGCAGCCACTCCCACTAGCCACTTTGGCGGGTTGAATATAATTTCAGCATACAGCCAAATGAAATGCCAAGACCGTCGTATCACAACATTACAATTCTCTATCGATTAACTTGCAGTTAGAAAAGCCGGGATAGGCGGAATCACGCTGAATAACACAACAGGAGCGCACTCTCGCGATCAGTTCTTCTTGCACCTGTATAGTCAAATACAGCACACAGATGTTAATGTCCAGAGGTGGACAAAGTACACAACTCTATTACTTGAGTAAAAGTAAAAGTACTACGGGTCAAATATTACTCCGTTTCAAGTGAAAGTTGTACAAATAGATTTTTACTCAAGTAAAAGTACAGAAGTATTTGTTTTCAAAAGTCCTTAAGTATAAAAGTAAATTTCCTTTTTAATGCCAATGCATTATTTTATTATTGTTGTATAAATGCACATTATGCCATCATGGTTTAAGCCATTCAGTGATGCTCCATCTGACATACTACCATACGACTAACTTAAACTAATTTAAATACTTGTATATAAGTTACAAAGCTCTTTACAAAGCTGCTGTCACTTTAAGGCCAAATGCACGGATCCAATACACTGATACACATCTGATATTCTCCCAACTTTACCATTCTCTTTCTCCCAGACATTTATATTTTTAATATTTTATAAGACCAAGTGTATGCCAACTAAACTAATCTTGATTTTTTTTTTAAACTGAAACATACTTTCAAAGTATGGCTATGGGTCCACACACTTGAGCCTAAGAACCGTCTTCTTCCATTGTGCTATGAACAGATCAGTGTTCAAAAAAAGTTGGACAAATTTATATTACCCTATAAGTGATTCCTGATAGACTGTCTGCAACAACAACAACAAAAAACCTTTTAAAGAAGGTAAAAATCATCCTCCGACTTTCAAAGCTGCAACAGAAACGACTTTCGACCTTGGTAGAAATGTAGTGGAGTAAAAAGTATGATATTTGTCTTTCAAATGTAGTGAAGTAAAAGTCACAAGTTTCCAGAAAAAATAATACTCCAGTAAAGTACAGATACTCAAAAAGTGTACTTAAGTACAGTACTCAAGTAAATGTACTTAGTTACTGTCCACCTCTGTCAATGTCCATCGTGATATTATCTCGCATGAACACAGTTGGTTATGGCTTGTTTATTTCGAAAAATAATTATAATTAATAATTTGTTACATTTGTAAAGACGTTACATTTTTTATCAGAAAAAGTTATTGATTAGGTGCGAGTGTGGTCGGGAACCTGAAATCGCGGCTTCACTTTGTGCTTGCTTCCCTTATGTCAACGGAAGAAAGTGAAGGTGCGTCGTCCATGTTTTTTTACAGTCAATGCTCCAGAAGCAGTCGTATGCAAATGATTGTGCCCCTGTAATGTCACATGCCACCTCTTTTTACAGCTTGATTTTATATATATTTTTTTTAATATTGACATCGAGGACATTTTAAGTTATGGAACTTGCGGGATATATTAATGATACAAAGACCTCTTATATACCAAAAAAAAATGGATTTCTCATGTCATGACCCCTGTAAAAATCAATATACAAAATAAAATTGCACTCGGATTCACTTCTGGTTCTTTCGACAGAGAGCAAACGGAAGGTCTAGTTGAGTGCGTTGCTTTGTTAGATACAGTATCCCACGCAGTGAGCTCTGCTGTCAAATGCAGTAGTTCATCCAGTATTACATTCATGCAGGAACTCTAGTGTACACAGAGCACTACATACAACATAAAGCTTAATAATAAGAGTAATTATGTGCCTCAATGTACATACTGATTACCAGCCATAAAAATAAATAACAGACCAGTGGATAATAAATGTGGACTGTATATTTATAACAGCATCTTCACTTAAAGCCATCAATCAAAAATAACTGCCACTTCTGTGCCATTTATTATGTGTGCATGTTTTTATTTTAGAGATACTGCAAGTGAATCACTCTATTATGGTCTTCTATCTTGCCCTTTTGTGTTTACTGGCCCATGATGCACAGTTGTGTTCTGCGTGACACTGTGCCACTGTGACAAGCAAATTTCCCCTCAGGGATCAATACATTTCTATCTTATCAGATCTTACTCAGCTCACATAAATTCATATCAAGTGACAAGTGGATGGGTCGACTGCGCAATATACCACCGCTGCATCGCTTCAAGAAAAGACGGAAGGAATTCTTTAGTACAAACTTTTTGATCAGTCTTCCTAAACTGCTGATCTAGATTTC
Source organism: Pseudorasbora parva (assembly GCF_024679245.1). Taxonomy (NCBI): domain Eukaryota; kingdom Metazoa; phylum Chordata; class Actinopteri; order Cypriniformes; family Gobionidae; genus Pseudorasbora; species Pseudorasbora parva. Next base: position 28,799,925 of record NC_090188.1, on the reverse strand, counting down.
AGACATCAAAGGACGCATCCGAGTTTTAAAGAAGCCCGAAACTCACACCTCATTCTCCCCCTCTCCCATTTCTGGGAATAACATTCTGTTGTGAATGTTTGATGTATTCAATTCACTTGAAGAACAATCTTTTATTCATACGTTGATCTTATTAATTCATACTTTGTGAACGCAGTTTGACTGTGTTGCTTCTGAGCAGTCCGGCCCTCCTCTTCTCATTTCTGCCTGCTGGGGTCTTTCTTTTTTTTGTCTTGTCTCTGATAGATATACAGCAAATAAGCTGTATTCGTTGCTGGTGGCTTTTTTTGAACACATACTATTAGCAGTCGACATACTCTGTACACCGCATGTAAGGTTATCCGTTTAATGTGGTCTGTTGATCTTGCATATGTATTGCTGGAGGCTTTTCACTCTTGAGTTTGCTTTAATCTGTGTAGATCTGGTCTACGCTGCAGACGGGTTAAATAAGGTTAAAAGCTTGCGGTGGTAACATATTGTTTACCCTGTGAGTTCTTCCAAGTCTGTTGCCGGTGTTCATATGTCTATGTATATCTGCATATATTGTCAGATGCTTCTGCTGCGATTGGCTTTTAACCAAGTCTGCTGTGTGAGTCATTTCTGTTCACAGAAAGCCAAAGGTCAACTAGCGTGAGCCGCTGCATTACACAGCATTGTGTCCTGTCCTTTATTACCCATGAACTTTTCAGTCTCTAGCACTTATTATTATTTAAATGTGTGCCATTTATTCCTGGGGAACTACTGCTGTTTTCTTCTGGGGGAAAAGGAATAATTCTTAATGTGGCTTCTCTGTGGATCAATGCATTAGATATTTTTGTTTATTTTCCTATGTATTTCCCGGCAACTGCTGATACCCCATATTGGTGCTTTATATTCTGTTGAATTTGGTTTTTACTTTGCTTATTACATTTAAGACCATACAATTACTCTGAAAATGAGATATGTCAACAACACAGGCAAGAACATGTACTCAAACAGAATATTGGGATGAGCTCATTCCTTTAAAAAAAAAAAAAAAGCTTCTGTGAACCTACAGTTCAGTTGCAGGTGGCATCAAGAGGAAAGGCATTATAGGGGAATTCTGTGTAGTGAAAGATGAGTCATCACTTTAGGTCCATTTTCTTGGAAAAGAATATGATTCAATTCATGCAGTCCCTACAAAAGTGTACACTGCTTCCTGCACTTATATCTGTTGGAGTCCACTTCATATATACAGTCTTGCTCAAAAATGTACACATCCCTTGCAGAATCTGTGAAAATATGAATCATTTTAACAAAATAAGGATCATACACCAATCACGCATAACATTATGACATAAAATGAATAACACTGATTACCTCTTCATCACTGCACCTGTTAGTGGGTGGAATATACAGTATTAGGCAGTAGGTTGATGTGTTAGAAGCAGGAAAAATGGGCAAGTTTAAGGATTTAAGCAAGTTTGACAAGGGCAATTGTGATGGATAGACGAGTGGGTCAGAGCATCTCCAAAACTGGAATCATGTTGACTCTTATGGGGTGTTTTGGTCTGCAGTGGTCAGTATCTATCAAAAGTTGTCCAAGGAAGGGACAGTGGTGAACCGGCGACAGGGTCATGGGCGACCAAGGCTCATTGATGCATGTGGGGAACAAAGGCTGAGCCATGTTGTCTGTACTATAGCTCAAATTGCTTAAGAAGTGAAGGCTGGTTCTGATAGAAAGGTGTCAGAATACACACTACGTCACAGTTTGTTGTGTGTGGGGCTGCATAGTTGCAGACTAGTCAATGTGATAATGCTGACCCCTGTCCACCGCCGAAAGCACCAACATGTGAGCATCAGAACTGGACCACAGAGCAATGGAAGAAGGTGGCCTGGTCTGACGAATTTTGAACGGCTGGCTGTCTGTACCTGGAGAACACATGGCATCAGGAAGCACAATGGTAAGAAGGCAAGCATGTTCATGTGGATGTTACTTTGACACATACCACCTACCTAAGCATTGTATTCCCTGGTGGCTGTGGCCTCTTTCAGCAGAATAATGGGTCCAGCCACAAAACAAAAATGGTTCACGAATGGTTTGAGGAGCACAACAACAAGTTTGAGGTGTTGACTTGGCCTCCAAATCCCCCAGATCTCAATGCAATCGAGCAAGACATGTAATGGTCTCACACACAACTATTAAAAAAGAAACTGGATAAAGAGCCAGGGGTGAAACATTTTTTATTTGAGGATTAAGGTAAATTGTCTTAATTTGTCTTACGGGAAACATGGAAGTATCTTCAGTTTCTTCCGAAGACAGAAAAGAATGTTTTTGTGACATATGAGGACACAAATGTGTATAATGACATAGGTATGACACAGGTATTACAAGGAGAGGGTGACTTATGAGGACATTGGCCATGTCCTTACTTTTCAAAATGCTTATAAATCATACAGGATGAGTTTTTTTAGAAAGTAAAAATGCAGAATGTTTCCTGTGATGGTAGGTTTAGGGGCAGAGGCAGTGTTAGAGGATAGAAATATGATTTGTACAGGATAAAAACCATTACGCCTATGGAATGTCCCCATATGTCACAAAAACAAACGTGTGTGTGTGTGTGTGTGTGCGTGTGTGTGTGTGTGTGTGTGTGTGTGTGTGTGTGTGTGTGTGTGTTTTGTGTGCTTACTATGGCCAAATACCCACTCAATGAAGTCCCTTTTGCAGGAACTATTGGGGATTGGAACGAATTGAGATTTTTAGAGTCTTTTTACTATAATCACCATATTTTCAATACAGATGCTCCTCATATGTTAAATTTTTTATGCATGCTTTGAAATGATACCAGCTTTCTGAAAGTAATATTTGTGTGTCTGGCAGGCTTGTAAGCCTTGTTATTTTTAATCAGGAAAGTAGTCAGACTCCTCATCTGGAGTAGCGTCTCAAAGCCGTAGGGCGCGCCTGTAATTTGGGTCTGGAAGATCAGCTGGAGACATGACTAAGAACAGAGGCTGCCCAAAATAACTGAAGCCATTCGAGTGAGCTTGTTATGCAAAAAATGGGTTGACACTTTAATGCAAGAAAGCCAGTCCAGCTGGTTGAATGTGTCTGAGGGACTGCGCCTGTCTGTATCGGCTCCCTCGGTGGGGGTGATCAAGGGAAGCATGTTATCTACCACCGGCCTTTGACGCGTCAGCTTGGCTCTCAAAAAGCATGCGTGTGGGAACAAAGCTCTTCAATTCTACATTCATCTTAGGTTGCTTATGATGACACAGTCAGTTTGAGCTATTGATATGGTTTGGACAATGTGATAAAAAATGATCAATGAGCGGCAGCAATTGTGTGACTCTTAATGGCTCTCATTCAGATGAGGAGCAGTAAAAACAGGTTGAAGTGGATGCATGAATGAAAGCAAGAACTGTAGACCCGTTTGGCAGCCCTTAATCAGCATGAACATTATATTTATCTGTACGTTATCCATGGGTCAACAGAGAATTGTGTTGATGGTGTTTCTGTGTGCTGAGATTATCACCCATCATATTGCCGATTGTTATTATTGCTGTTCATGTTGGACTTGCAGTGTGGCATGAACTAAAAGTCCTCTCTAATTTCTGTCATTATTGACGTGTGTGTGTGTGTGTGTGTGTGTGTGTGTGTGTGTGTGTGTGTGTGTGTGTGTGTGTGTGTGTGTGTGTGTGTGTGTGTGTGTGTGTGTGTGTGTGTGTGTGTGTGTGTGTGGGTGGGTGTGTGTGTGTGTGTGCGCGTGTGTGTGTGCGCGTGCGTGCGCGTGCACTTGTGTACTGCAGGGCTGCAGCTTCATGATGTTTTACTGCCATCTGTTGCCAGTACTTTATACACATATATTGTAGTTGGAGCAATAGAGGCTCTGTGATGCTTCACGTCTCCCAGCATCCATTAGTGAACTGTGGCATGAACTGCAATTATATTCAGCTCTTAGATTTCATAGTTGTTGAATGGCAGCACTTGTGTGTGTGTGATGTCATGATGTTGCATCAGGTCTGAGCGAGCCAATGTAAACCATATGATCCAATGATTTTAGTAAAATAGAAAGATAAAGAAACCACAGCTTTTTTTAAATAAGGCTTTTTAGCTGTATAGAGTGCAACAGTGTCCACCGCCTTTTTCAGCGGCACTGGTTCCAAAATATTTTTTTCATTCATTTTCCTATAAGGATGGACCAAATATATATATATATAAATATCTTTATTTTTTTATTGAGTGTATGTGTATATATACTATATAATTAACACCTTTTGAAATTAACACCTTCCAACTTGCCAACTAAATGTAGGTAAAAATCAACTGTGCCAGGTAACACTGTCGAATCACTCGACAATTTGGCTGCTTATTATGTTTACTCACTTTGCTGGGGAAATTTGTATAAGCCAAAACTGCGCAGATGTAGCGCAAATACTCAACTCGTGAGTCGTTATGATGCACTGTATTGTGCAGAATTTGCGCATCTGGTTCACTTGAATGCACAGCACTACGCAACAAATAGTGCCACGCTGAGTGAGGTGAGAAGATTGTGTTCCGCGTGTTGTTTCATGCACTGTATTGATCTGTCCACCTAAAATACATTTTTGGTGATGAGGATGGAAGAGGAAGGGGGAGATGGCTGAATTACAGGACTTTGTGTGAATAAGAAATGAATATATTCAATTTAAAATTTTATGATAAATAAATATATATGCCTTTATAAGCTGTGATTTAGTTAATCTGGTTTATTTATATTTTTTCTTTCATTTTTTCTTTTTGGCTAGTAACTTAAAAATGTAATAGCCAACTTGGCCGAATAAATATATCTTTTGGCATGTGTAATTTTCTGTACAGCATTATGGGTGATATGGGTAATATTTTGGGTTATTAACTATATATATATATATATATATATATATATATATATATATATATATATATATATATATGTATATATATATATATATATATATATATATATATATATATTTATTTTTATTTTATTTATTTTATAATAAATCTACAGATGTTTGATGTATGTTTGCACACTATGGACCCTTTTCACATTATTGGGTTTCTCGGAAGCTGAAGTCTTAGTTGGGTGAACATCTATAGCGGTGAATGAGAAATATGTTTTTTGTGTTCCCATTTGCTCAAATAGCCAAATAAAAACTCCAAAATAGTTTTCAACACTTTATAAAAGAGGGGAGAAATTAGGGACTGAGAGAGGGACTGATAACGGCAGTAAGTAAAATATGTCTATTTTACAGTCACACCCTTGCAGCAGTTATTTTATTGTAATTTGATGCAGAAATAATACAATGTAGTGTTATAAATGTACTTTTTTAAAATATAAAAACTTAACAGTATTTACAATGTTGAGGACTGTTAAAACATGTCATCACAGTCTGTGAAAAGGGTCCATAGGTGGAGGAAACAAAAACCATATAGAACACCTTAGCAACTGCATGACAATGTCATGGCAACCACTCACAACACCCTATCATAGTGGTGGTCAATTTAGCTTTAATATATAAAGAATAACTAAATGACAACAAGAAGAAAATTGTGTTTATTTTGTGTTATAAAATTTTGATGAGGCATATTTTTATACTGGTGTCAGGCAAGGTGACACATGCAAAAAGGTCTATGCTGTGCTAGTGTACATCACTGACAGAAAAAAATACATTATTCCCTCTCAGTTTTGACTGTCACATTGTCACATTATTTTATTTGAATTATGTTCACTCATATCAAGATTCACAGTTTATTCATGTAATTTCATGCTAAATGTATATCTACCCAGTTATAATAAGTGTGTTGATGGCTTTTAAAAATGACCATGAGGAAATTTGGACAGAACATATCAAAATACTTGATTTGCTACTTGCTATTTCTTATCGCTAGTGGGATGTAATTATTTTTTCGTTTGCCCCTGGACTTTTGTTTTACTTCCTGTCTTGAGGGTCATGTTGTAGTCCTTCATTTTTCCCCTTGAATGTCTTTCCCAGGTGTGTTGATAACTCGTGATCTTGTTAAGCTTGTTTGCCTCTATAGCATACAGCCCTTATGTTTGTCTTGTTGCTTTGTCAGTTGTGAAATGGTAGCTTCCAGTCCAGTTTTCCTTGCGCTGTTTGTTGATTTGTTCCATCTTACAATTTGCATATGCCCCTAAGTGCAAAGTGAGTCTTTAGTATTTCCCAGAACAGTAATTTAGTTTATTTTTTGAAAAAGGAAAAAAATATGCACATAATATATTGTTTAATTTTATATTATATTTATTTAAAAAATAGTTTTCATGTTTTCTTAGCAGTAGTGTAGAAAAAACATGTATTATAAAACATGTTGTTTATGGTGTATTTGTTTTTGTTTTTCATAAAAAAATCACGCAAAAATGAAAATTCTGTCATTAATTACTCTCATGTTGTTCCAAACCCGTAAGATTTTCTTTCATCTTCAGAACATAAATGAAGATCTTTTTGATGAAATCTAACTGATTTCTGTCCCTCCATTGACAGCTATGCAACTACCACTTTGATACTTCAAAAAGTTCATAAAGAGATCGGTAAACTAATCCATATGAATTAAGCAGTTTAGTCCACTTTTTTTTGAAGAACTTGATCGCTTTATATAACGAACAGACTGAATTCAGGCTTTTATTCACATATAAACATTCAACTCACACCAGTTGTGGTAAACAGAAGCTCAAGTATGTTGCTATCTCTTTAAATTGAACAAAAGTAACAGTAAAGAAAGACTTTTTGAACTGCTTTCTACTGTGATGATTCAAAAATGCTTTTCTTTAGTAATCAGCATACAGTGAACAGTTTTTTATATATAAATTGTAATAATATTTTAACAATATTACTGTTTTACTGTATTTTTGATCAAATTAATGCAGCCTTGGTGAACATATGCTATAAAAATCTTATCAACACAAAACTTTTGAATGATAGTGTGTATATACTTTGTGAGGGGGGAAAAAGTTTTGCATTAAAGTAAACCGATGATAAGATCTGACTGAGACTCCCACATGACGGAATGGTGCCCTTTCTCTCTCTGTAAATAACCAGTGTGCTCATTCTGTTCCCTCAGGACTGTATCCACGTGTCCACAAGAGCTCATCAGAAAGAATGACACCAGTGCCCAGTTAGATCATCACAGACATGCTCAGCCACAGCACTGCACTAGATGTTCCTTTAGATCTTTTTAATATGAGCCTAGAGAAATATTAGCTGTCTTTGCCATTTGGTAGCATGTAGCCATTTAAGATTGTGTCATCTGCCACACTTTATAAAGAGACATTTAAATCTTTTTTAACATTATATTTGTATTTTCACGCTTAATTGCAGTGAGTGTTTGTGAAATATCTCTCTCTCTCTCTCTCTCTCTCTCTCTCTCTCTCTCTCTCTCTCTCTCTCTCTCTCTCTCTCTCTCTCTCTCTCTCTCTCTCTCACTCTCTCACTCTCTTTGTTGCCTGTAGTTCATTTAATTTAATGCTTTAAAAGGACAAACCCCTGTAGATTTCAGTTGGTGCCATTTAAATGCTGTGTCTAGAGAATAAAACAGTAATACAGTGAGCTGGGAAAGAGTTTAGCTTTAAACACAGTTGCCCACAACATTGCTTTGGAAATAGCATGCCATTTGTTGGTTAAAAAGATGCTCCCAATCTCACACTTTTTGGTTGAGCCAACACTTTAAAAAAATGTTTTATTGGAATCAATAGTTCCATGCAGAACCTTTAACATTCATGGAACTTTTTCTTTGCACAAAAGGTTCTTTATAGTGGAAAAAAGATTTGTTCGATTCTTAAAATGTTCTTTGTGTAAATAAAACATTTATTCTTTTAAGTACTGCTCACTAAAATAGTTCCATGGCATTGATATGAAAACCCACTTTTTAAGTTCTTCTGTTGTATGGACAATACAATGTTATAGTGTCTTCTGCTGTGTGGATAATATACATTTTATACTGAAATTTATTCAGACACCTTCAAATGACAAACCTTCACATCCCAGTTCATCCGCTTTAGTTTAGAAAATTGTGATACAATTTGACGAGAACTTGGAGTTAAACTCTCAGAATAAATTTGTCTTCATTATGTCAGAAAACTTTTAAACATATATAATGGATCAGCTGTCAGCTGTTAAATTTAAGAACACAATTAAACAATACCATTTTAGGTCAACCAGTTACCAAGCAATGGTTCATTTTTGTTCAGTCTGTGGTGTAAAATGTCGCATTAGCAATTGAAGAAAAAACACCTAAGCAAAACATGGTCAGGTCAAAGTGTGTGAATAATTTTAGTCTTAAATATTTCATCAAATATACTGGTAGTCCATTATATGAAGACGTTTTGGGTATAATATGGCACAGTTTGTTTTATTTTGCTATCCTCACATACATAAATTTACTATAGTGTCTTGTAGTCACTAGTAAAAAAATATATCTGGTGTCTGAATATTTTTGGTTTAACTGTACATTTTGTGTTAAAGGTGCACTATGTAGTTTTTTTGCAGTAAAATATCCAAAAACCACTAGTGTTATATATTTTGTTCATTTGAGTACTTACAATATCCCAAATAATTCCAACTATTTGTAAATTGTGAGAAAATTGCTATTTTAACTAAGGACCGGGACGTTTCAGCATATAGTGTTTGAGCGAGTCGCCTGTCAATCGCGTCATATCTGCGTTACCCTCAGTTTTATTCTGCAGAAGCGCTTTTCTCTTAGCAGTGTGAACATGTCACAGCAGCGCCGAGCGAACGAGCGCACAGAGTAACGTCATAACATCATTTTAAACACACTTAAATGTATCTAATATGATAAACAGAACTGCTTTACCTTATAATCATGACCGGAAAAAGCGGAAGTGTGCGTGCCCGGCGACTGTGTCCCGTCACGTCATAATAAAAGTCCCGATACTCTCCAGCCGTGTGTTTGTATAACAACCGCTCCAGCAGCCGTGTTCAGCTCCACAACACTCGGTCCTGCTCTGCTTTACACTACAGTAACGTAAATAACCGCATCCATGAACATGATTTCTGCCCGAGTTCTATTTTCCACCGACTGTAAGGTGAAGACCACATGTCCCAAGATACTGCGCTCAAACTTGGCGTCATCAAACTACGCCTTTGTTTAGAACAGGCGCCGTCCAGTGGACGGAAAGTTGCATAGTGCACCTTTAAGAAGGTCATATATAGATTTGGAGCAACATGAGGTTAAGTAATTTCAATTTTGGGTAAACTGTCCCTTTAACCAAGATAAAAATCAAGTTAAGAAAGTAAGAAAAACTACCCTATTATGCTTCTTTTTTTTTCATTTTCAAATTTCTTTAGTGTGTAATGTTTCTGTTTGAGCATGAAAAGGTCTTTGAAGTTACAAAGCACAAAGTCACTGCAAATGGAGATATTTCTTCCTAGAACGTACACGTCACAATATTCAAAATACTTAAGAAGAAAAAAAAGAACCTCAAAGTGGCCGACCAATCACATCACGTTGATACAACCGACCAATCAGAGCACACTGAGCTTTTGTGAATGAGCGGCTTAACAGAGACGTTACTAAACAGACTGGGAAGAGAGATGAGAGATGCTTTTAACAATTAGCATTCAACAAACAAAATCAAGACTTTTTAAAAGGGCATAATATGACCTCTTTAAAATGATCAAACGTTACTGCATGCAGCTGCATTTACTACCAATGCTGAATCATCATATCAAATAGGACACATTCAACCTGATGAGAAGTCTCTATAAATGCAAACAGCTGTCCAATGCACCTAAAGTGATTATCGAGCCATGATTAAAACAATTAGTACCTCATAACATCCCGCTACTTGGACTAATATCAGAATATTAAAGTCTTTGCAGGAGCCTCGGCGAACAATTGAATCAGCTCATGCCCTTATGTTCGGGATTCATCAGCAGTACTGGTTCAACGCCGGGCTGTCAGTCACATTGAATTCCCTTCTCATAGTCCCAATCGGGCATTAATTTGTCAATCTGTATGCAGAGCGACTCTCATAACTTCCCCAGTGTTGTAATTAGTGCTACCTGAAGTTGTAGGGCTTTGATTGCCTTCAGGGAGGTGTCCTGCAAGGCTGTTTCAAATTAGCATGAGGGCAATCGCCCTGATTGCTCGCATCTGGTCATTAAAGGAGAGGGGACTTTTATCCCCCCCTCTTGCCCTGAACCAAACATGGAATAAAATCAAAAGCTGATTCTCGAATAAGCAAGTCTCAAGTTTTTCAAGTGCCTGAAAGAGCTGATTGGACAGCGAGAAAATCCATGACTTTCGCGTGTGGAGTCCAATTACATGTATTTTTCAGTGAGGATGGCGATGTTTTTGTTAAATAACAGTTGGATCCCGTTAAACCACGGTTGAAAGCTTTGTGGGGGAGATTGCTAAAACATTCAGCAGCATGTACTGTTGCGTTTTCAGCCTGTAAGCAGGGAGGAGCCTTTTTTTGACATTGAGATGATTGAGAGAATATATTGCTGGAGTAGTAAAATAGAAAAGGATGGATACAGAACACAAGCCTGGAAGATGAATATTTTCATGGGGGGGGTTGTGGGTTTTTTTCGTGGAGTGGAGTGGCCTAGTAGCAGCCCAGAAATCCCCTCACCAATTTGTGTAGTTTTTATGCTTAAATGGATTTATTGTGAATGCTGCATGATCTAATGAGATTTTCCTTCCTTCCTCCCCTGCCCTGTTTCTGTCTTACTTTCTCATTCTTGATCTGTTTTCCCTCTTCTCTGTCTCTCTCCTTTAGCTATGCATTGCCATCTCATGACAATGGCCGGCTCTGTATCATTGAAATATCTATGGCTAATGGAACTGCTAATCGGCAGCAGATATACATGGATGAGCCTGTGTCAGAGGTAAACCAATCATATCAATAAATGTGACAGTCTATATATTTTATCTATGAATTAATATTATTTTTCACTTTCTTTTTTAAATCACAAATTATAAATGTAAATATGAATTATGGATGGATGGATGGATGGATGGATGGATGGATGGATGGATGGATGGATGGATGGATGGATGGATGGATGGAAGGATGGATGGATGGATGGATGGATGGTTTATGTGCAGTCAGGCAGGTTATTATCCCATTATTTTTGTAAATAAGACACATCGGTCTTTTTGAGAGCTAGTGTAATGATATTTGTTTTGTTTTTTTTAAGTTTGAGAAGTTTGATCATTCACATTAAATAATTGATTCATGTTTGCGTCCTAATTGATGAGAACCTCAAAGAGAGCTGTCTGCAATAATCAGCCACTTTCAACAGACTATAAGAGACTTAATCAGAATATAATGGCCTCACAAATCCATTTATAGAGCTGCATAAACATAAAAAAGAATCCGGGATTTAAGAGCCGCTGTTTGTCGAAATGTCTGTAAAATGGGCAAGAAGATGACAAACTTTGGAAAGCCCAATTTAAAAGTTTAAGGTCAGCTTTATATCTGCAGGTTGTATAGGCTTTGTGTAGTTTATAGACTGTTTGAAGTGTTGTTGGAAAGCTATATAGGCCTTGTGTGCTTTGAAAACAATTAAATATGTATAAATGTGTCTGTTAAGGGTTGTGAGTTGGTACTTGGCAGTCACTAAGGATACAATAAGACAAGAGGGTCTGTCTTAGTTTTTCTTCTTCCTTTACATTTTATGAACATATAAACATTTTATTATATCACTGCATTTTTTAAAGTAAATTCAGCCTTGGTGAGCATAAGACTTTTTTCAAAATATATATTTTTGAGAACTTAAATAGTGTAGTGTACACTTAGTAGTCGCCAAAGTCACGTGATTTCAGTAGTTTGGCGGTTTGACACGCAATCTCAATCATGAAACGATACGCTGATTCAAAGTGTTTTGAAATCGGGCGATAACTATATAAGTGATTATTACGGTTTGTTTTTTGTGCACAAAAACTATACTCCTCGCTTCATAAAATTATTGTAGAGCCACTGTAGTGAGGTGGACTTTGTAACAATTTCTTTAGTACCTTTTTGTGTCTTAAGAAAATAAATTACTGGTGAAATGATTGGTGTCAATGGAGGCTTTTCTGAGCCATCGGTTTTCAAACAAAAATATCTTCATTTATGTTCCGAAGATGAACAGAGGTCCGACATGAGAGTAAGGAATTAATGACAGAATTTTCATTTTAGGGTGAACTAACCTTTTAAGGAAGTAATAATATGGTAATTTAGAATAAGACACTAATATGCTTTATAAGTACTAATAAAGAGCCTAAATTCTAATATTCATGCTAATAAACAATTGGTTAATAGTGAGAATTTGGACCCTAAACTAGTGTTACCAGTCTCATAAATAATTACAAAGTAACAACACATTGAATTTAACGTTAAAATTGCAAGACGGAAATGTCTTTCTACTGACATCATACTTCAGTGACCTTTGTTTTATGTACTATGTTGAATTTATTTAAGCACAGGCTAATCTAACATGATTATTGTCATCATTATTGTTACATTACATAACATATCTCACATTTATTCCCCTCAACACTTAGGTGGTGTTCGGCCCCATTTTTCTTGGTGGCATTCCATCACTCTCAGAGCTGCACCCCAACAGTGGGAATGTCTCTGGATTCATCGGCTGCATACGCGAACTGCAGATGGGCTCCAAAGAGCTGCATGTGGTGGGGGAAGCAGTCAGAGGCCAAAATATTCAGAACTGTGACGCTTCAGTCTGCCAACATCAACCCTGCCGCAATGGAGGGACCTGTATCAGGTAAGATTTCACTTCCTTCTCTTTTGAAACTCTATTGGAAATGGAACCGTTTCAACTTCCAATGGCTACATACCACAAATAGTGTTTTCAATGTGTGCTAAAACAATATTGAGATGAAATGACTGTAATTGAATGTGTCTCAATAAAGGACTGGTGAGTTGTAGACAATGTGACCTGAGGAGTTCCTCACTGTATGCGCAGATGTCATGCTCGTCATTCAGCATTCTTTCACAAGCATCTCTTAAGCTTTCAATATTTGGCATACATGCAATTTTCTACTAAATTTTGTGTTTTTGCCAGGGCACAGAGTTTGTAAATATTGTCAATGATATGCGGATGCTGTGAAGATGCTCACTTGAGTTTTAAATAGCGGTAATCAGAGGCCTGATTGCAGGGATGGGAGTGATGTGTGAATGTGTTTTTTTTGTGTGTGTAAAACCACAGGCAGCGTTTTTGTGTTGCCTGCAACCAGAAGTTTATCATTGCACATTATTTGAGTTTTATATTTACTTACTGTATGTTAAAAGCATATTTTGTTTAGGATAGGAATCTTTATGGCTGTCAAGATTCTGTTAGATTCAGTGAGTCATGATCTGATTCAAATGTAATTCGCAATGCATTTCAAATCAGCAACTGTCAAAATAGGTGGCAAATCTTTTGTAAGTTAAGGTTGACCCTAGGCTTGCTGCATTAGTCTATGTTGCCAGTGTTATTTGCCGTTCATTCATACACCGGTTATATTAATTGCCCACCACAGCACTGTCATTTAGCTTTTTCTTTAGAAATGAAAACCATTTAGTTCAGTTGGACTACGGATGCTACAGTAAAAGACAGTAAAGAGAGATGACTGACAAGATTATGTTGGAGGATTTGTTGCACAACAGATCCTGAGCATCAGTAGCCTGGTTTCCTCTACAGATTTTCTAATGTATTTTCTTAAAGGGTTACTTCAGCGACTAGCATATGGCTTTGTATCAGTAGAAACCCTGGAGTATATTCAAATGATTGTGCTTTCCCCCCTCATATTGCCATGAGACAAGAGATTTATGCATTTTATTTCTGGAAAAAATCCTCCTATGACGCAAATTGACGATATTTGCATCATCGGAGGAATGTTTGGCCAAAGGCTAAAGACTACAGCCAGCAGAGGGAGCCATTTCTGCATGTTTTGAATCCGTGCATGGGGGATGGGAGATCACACTCAGAGCTCAGCTCGCAGCTACAGGCACTCATTTAAACGGAGCTATGGTGAGCAATGTAAGTCTTTTAACTTCTCAAATTAATTTCTATGAAAGTTAAGCCAGACTGAACTCGCATTGTGAATGTATGCCGCGAGTGTTGTCGCGATTACCTCAGCTCTCATCATGAGAGCTCATTTATCTTACTCTTGCAGTAAGTGCTGTGGTACTCGCGCGGTGACTCACTCATTATATTGAACAGACACGTTCAGTTTTTAATTGTAGTGTCTTCTCCAACTCAGTCGCCTCACAGGGCAGCGAAGCATTCTGGGAATTGTAGTCTTTCATCCCTATGAGACAAAATTTCTTTTCAAAAATAATTTCACATTTCTACTACATTGATGACCCAGTTTAAATACTGATTCATCTTCCCAAGTACCCCTTTAATGTTGATTTAAAAAAAAAAAAAACTATTGTAAAATGACGGCGTTTCCATTAACTGATGTTATGATGTGACTCAAACGTACTGTTGCGATTAGTCATTCCATAAATCATGGCAACAGGTGTTTGTAAGTGTACATATATCGCAGCCACCACACTTGACATTATTTTTATTACATTTTTATATTGTATAGTGATATACAGTAGGAGTACAGTTTTAATTTTGTTTAAATGCAGCTACATATTGCATCAACAATAAATAAAAAAAAGAGTTGAAAATGTAAAATATATATTTTTGAAGTGCATATTTAGTATCATAATGTACTGGTAAAAAGTATTGCGGTACTAAAATGTATTGTGGTACAATATAATAATTTAGCAAATTTCTGAACCCAACCACAATGAAAATGTGCTTCTCTTCAGCACAGTTCTGCAGTCTGTGATGTGTAATAACATGACAAAGATTAATTTGTCAACACAAGACAAAAAAAATATTTTTATTTATTACAAATTCATGTGACTGTCAGTCTTGAAAATGCCTTTTGCTCCGCTGATGGTGTGCTTGACCACAGTGGCTCAAGCACAAGCACTCAGTGTGCACTCAGGGACTGTCTGACAGCCGTGGAGCCGCTTTCCTGAAGGACTACAGAGAACTGGCTCTGAACTTAAACCTAAAAATTTCCAAACAGAGATAAGGTGCCATTTACCGTTGTTGTGTACAAACCTGATTTATTCATTATATACATAAACAGAAATTATTATTGCGATACAGAATCCATGGGGGACTTTTGTTTGGAATTACAAGGCTAGAATACACTTCATAACTTAAAATCAGAACAGATTTTAAAACACTAGGCATCATACGACTTTCTAAATTGTTTTCTAAATTGTCACGCTTTCAGACTAAAGTCATTCTAAACACAACAAACTAGCACGTGAATGCATGTATGCATGATGAATGAAAACAATGTGTTCTAAAATCGTCTCGAAATAACAACCATGTTTGATATTCTTTCGACTGGATGGAATCAAAGTCTGAAGATAAAATTCTGATTCTGTGCCCATCACAGACCCGATGTTAAGCTTAGAACAAGTACAACATTTCCCACTTTAACAATTCTTCTCTTTATGAGCCATTTCTACCATTCCTGTAGCTCTGTAGCTGTACTCTACTTGTAACCTGCGACGCACACACAAGTCTTCCCTCAACTCTCTCAACACAGAATTTTCCATTATTTGTGAGAAAATGCTTCTAGACGGAATTTTCCGGGTGTCCGTGTTTTCACTGTTGGGCGGGGGATGCTATTGGGCATCTTCTGAATGAGTACTGAATCTCCCGATCAAGACACGCGAATAAGACAAAAAGGCAATACAAGCGATCACAGGTAATCATATCGCTCTGAATCTGATCTGGAAACAGTCTTTCACAAAAACGTGAATTTCTCTGATTTTTGTTCAAAATATTGCTTTTTTTATGAAACTTACCCATATTCAAGTGCTGATAAAAAAGGTATCCATGAAGCTAGAATAAAATGTTTTTTGTCGTTGTTTAAAAGAAGAGGGTCAGCTCTTTGTTTTGATATATTGTATGCTCAGATATTCATTAAACAAAATATTTTATGGGCTATTACATTTTTGTGAAAATAGTCAAAAACCCTGGCGGTGGTTGGCGACTTTTTTTTAAAACGTTGGCAGGGAAAGAGTTAAATAAACCAGAGGGTAAAGATGTTTGAGTTTTTAAAAGTAGCAGATGATTGGGTGTTAGATCCTCTAGATTCCTGGGACCCATAGATGATCTGGATTTAGGACGGCCAATGATAATTGACTCCACAAAGCATATGAAGACCCTCTTCATGTAAACTCTGCACCCTCACTGATTGAATCATCCTCTCCCAAACACCTCTATGATGATATACAGTGGATGATTAAATATCCATTTGATACTCTTCTGGATTAGAACATCACTGATGTTATCATGGTGTCAGTTTTTTATGGCTTCTCTCAATTCTTGTTCGGCTCCAACAAGGTGGGTTCAATTATATGAATGTAATTCTGATACTTGATCACGTTTTGCTATAAACCATCTCAAAGCATGAATTAAATCATCTGTATCTATGATGCACACAACCACATTGATGTGTATGGCTCTTATAAGGCATCTTTACACAGCCGAGTTAAGGCAGCTCTAAAGCAGGTCTGTGTCTGCTCAAAATTCGGTGTAAAGATGCAATGCCGCATTAAATCAGACTTAAAATATGCCGGGTCTGACCCATCTCGGCCCCCAGTATCAAAGGCGACGTAGAAACGGTTTTGATTCGGTGTAAATGAACGCGAACTTGTGCCGCCTTAAACTACATCATTGTCATGACAACCACCTGTCAGCCAGCTCACTAGGCGCGAGAATCAAGAAGAAGCTAGGAGACAAACCATCTAGGAATTAAAGTAAAAGAGTCCT
The DNA here is from genome assembly GCF_024679245.1 of Pseudorasbora parva. Taxonomy (NCBI): domain Eukaryota; kingdom Metazoa; phylum Chordata; class Actinopteri; order Cypriniformes; family Gobionidae; genus Pseudorasbora; species Pseudorasbora parva. The sequence goes on along the minus strand of NC_090188.1, from coordinate 28,783,110 downwards.
CACATCGTCAAGCTAACCACTGTAGTGTTCGCTGTTTATTATCTTCCTTTGAAGAGACTGGCAGATCAACGCACTGCAACATTTCTCCTCAGAAACGGTAAATGCTTAACCCAGTCGGCGTCACTGTGCAACCAAGTATTAGCTATATTCCAAAAATAATCTCTTTGAGAGAACAATATTTTATATTAGATTTAATATTTTCTAATATATATTATCTGCTGTCCTACATGTCATTAAAATAGACTGAAGTTTGGATTTTTCCCTTAGGCATAGTGCAGCCTAACAACTTGAAATATAGCCTACTCAATCATTTATGGTATTGTAATTTGTCTATAAGCAACATTGTTTTTTAATTATCATTATTTTTAGGCTATGTGCATATTTATTTAGAACATTTAGCTTATTATACCGTTCCCCAGTCGGGTTGTAGCCTACTAACTGCAAGAGAAAGGCTAAATTTAATTTGCATGGTGGTAGTTTTTACCACTTCATTATTTTGGCTCGAAATTTCATTTGTTGGAAATATTAACTGAATTTAGAAATGCTTAAAAACTTTCCGTTTAATAAACAATTTTTATTAATAAAAAAAAAGAATTAAGACAGCATTTGAAAAATTTTAAGTGCATAAACAATGTTACCAGAATCCACGGCCTTTGTTGTTAATGTGACATAAAAGTAGAACGTTTATAGTTTATAATTATGTATTGCACCTAGGCTATCTGTAGCCTATGGCAAAAAATTGCAGAGTGAGGAGCGAATGCAGTAGGCTATGGCGTTTCTGCAAAACTGCGGAAAAACTGCCGGAAAAGAGCGGGTGTTGAAACCTGTCACCGGGAAAAGTGTGGGTGTATCCCCAACGGGTGCGACACCCCTGAACATTTGATGTGACTGCTCTAAAGTGACTTTCCGTTTCTTTGGAAAAAAAACTTTGGACCACTTTTAATCCTGTGGTAATCTACCCGTAATAATGTATACTTTCTTTATAGCATTGTCAATCAGGCACAATTTTATTAAGAAATATAAAATAACTATACCATAGCATACAGAATAATTGCAGAATTACAGTAGGCCTACAGAATTATGGCAAACATCAAAAGCGCTTTATAGCAAGCAGAACAAAACTATTTAAAATTCCGTATTTTTATAAATTATTTTATAATTTGTTTTAAATTAATTTACAACACTTTGTTAAAACTGTAGTTTTAAATCATCTTCAGAATCGGTTTCTGTGCCGCGTTTGCTGTGTAAAGATGCCTATAGACAAACAAGTAAAAATGACTCCATATCGTGGCTTCCTCCACGTTTGATCTCAAAAGGACTGAAACAATCAACTCCAACTTGAGTAAATGGTGCTTTATCTGTTGAGGATATCTGCTGGGAACCTGCTATTCCTTGAAATTGTTTGTAGCTTCCACATCTGGACAGAATTTATGGCTGAATATGTTCCTGGTATCCAATATCATTGACGTAGCCTAGCCAACATGTAGTTTAATCTGCTGTGTCTGACCTGATTGTGAAAAGTAGCTCAGAAATACTATATGCAGGTCCTTTGCCAGTATTATTGCATGCTTCGATTCTTCAGGCATGACTGCATTATCCAGCCGCTCATACATTCTTATAACACCTGCCTTAAGTATTGGATTAAGACAATACTGAACTGCTCCGCTTGACTTCACCTCTTTGCAAAATATATCAATTCCTCTGAAATTGCAATTCCATTTCACCTTCCTCCATACTGATTCCATTTAGTACAATCAAGAGTTTCCTTCAATTGTTTTCTCCTTTTACTTAAGGCTAGTTGCATTTTTTTCAGGATCCAGGATTTATTTTTCCTCAGGATCCAGACCACAGCCTTCCTCAGACATATCCATGATGAATAATGATTGATAAGCTGTGCAACAGCACTATATAATAATCGTGTTAACCACAGCTTCTAGCTCAATTTCTGGGTCTGGAACCAGACTCTTTGCCAAATAAATTAGGCACTCTTCCTGTTATCTTGTAAGAAAAGGAGGGCCAAATGTCCACATCTGCTCCTTAAATAAAATATCTAACTTTAGGCAAAGTCAGCAGGATAGTTGGTAGAATTTGTACATCTCCATTAAGTTGTGTTGGATTCTCTCAAGATATCAAACACTCTGTTAGCAAGTGTTTCTCACTGGCATCCGAGCAATTATGTAACTGAGCCGACGTGACTAACTCTTAAGGTTTCAAAAATCTTTTTGTCTCAAATTTCTCTAAGCCATGAAGATCTTTGAGCCCGTTTTTCCATCTCTCTACATATTTGATAGGTATAACACTATCCCACCCAACCTCTTCCCTGCAAACATCTTGAAGAATCTTCTTTGCAGAGAGATCTCCTGAAGGCAAAAATCCAAGAGGATCTCATATGGCACTAATCACAGAAAGTATCTCGCTTCTTGTAAAAGGTCTCACCTTGACTACTACCTTAAATGTGAAGATCTCAGATTTAGCACACCACTGTACACATAGTACTTTTTTTCATTGGAAGTACATCATGGTTCAAGTCAAGGTCCTTTACTTCTTTCATCCGGTCTTCTGTGTAGTATCAGATTCTGTGGGCACTGAAGTAAGACAATCATCCACATAGAAGTGATTCCGGATGACCTCTTCTGTCCTGCAATTAATCAAATCTTCATGGACCTCTGCAAGTTTCTGAAGTCCATAATTAGAACATCCCCAACTATTCTGAATTCCTTGAAGTCTTTACTCAAATCGCCTTTTGACCACCACAGAAACCTTAAAAGGTCAGAATCTTCTGCAGGAACCTTCACCTAATAGAACATAAATTCAATGCCAGTCATTAAGGCAACAGACTTTATTCTCAATCCTATTAAAACAATGCTTTTAGGTACGGTCCCTGAAGTATTTGCCCATTCAATGATATGAAATGAGGTACTACATTCAAAAACAACCCTGATCGTTTTCTTTTTTGAATGGTAAACCACGCACAACCATCATGCCTCTCAAGTTCCTTCACAAGTACCTTTCCACAAATCCTTTGGAAATCGCATCTTTCATGAAAGCAGTATACAGTAATATGCCTTAAATGCACATTGACATTGAGTCTATGTTCTATCAGGTGAAGGTTCCTGCAGAAGATTTTGACCTTTTAAGGTTTTTGTAGTGGTCAAAAGACGACTTGAGTAAAGACTTCAATGAATTCAGAATAGTTGGGGATGTTCTAATTATGCACTTAAGAAATATGCCGAGGGCAATTGAGGGCAAGTGTATGTGATTTATATAAGGCCATCCAACAAGATCGCTCTGCATTGGGAATACTTAATTTAGATACTGGCATATTTTTCTGGGTATAGATCTCAGGAAGTAAACAGTAATGTGTGATCAAATCCAGCATATTCTAGATCCTTAAGAACATAATGGTATAAATATGTATCTTGAATCAGGGTTTTAAGCAGAATATTACGTTTTTTTTGCTGGAAAGATTAAGCTTATTCATGAGACTTTCCATACAGAAGTTTGCCAAACTACCTGGATCTAAAAAAAATTGTTTTCAACCATGTTTTCATCCTTAGATTTAACTAGAAGACTGGCCCAGATAATCTTGTAAAGCCTTTGTATCCTCATGTTTTATGGCCTTCCAAAAATGCACTTTCTCCATGTATGCTGAAGATATTTTTGTTTCTTTTTCTTTTTACAGTGTGAAACTGAAAATGACTTATTGCAATCTCTTGTCTCAGTGCGTGCACTTAATCTCTCTGATGCGCGGTGACGATCTGATAGCGTTTAGCTTAGCCCACTAAGCCCAGTTCATTCACTACGGTACCAAACAGAGATCAAGTTAGAAGCGACCAAACACCTCCACGTTTTCCCTATTTAAATACAGTTACACGAATAGTTGAACGATCAAGTATGGTGACACAAAATAAAACCTGGTGCTTTTCTAAGCGGATTAAAAAGGAGAATGTATGGCGGAATAGCACTTCTGGGAGTACTTCAACTCGGTGCAGTAAAAAGTCCCGGCTGAAACATCTTCCCTCACATCTCCCGCTCTCCCCTATTGACAGAAATGAGAGAGTGAGGGGTAGATGTGAAGGAGGATGTTTCAGCCGGGACTTTTTACTGCACCGAGTCAAAGTACTCTCAGAAGTGTTATTCTGCCATACATTATAGTTCTCCTTTTTAATCCACTTTTTAAAGCGTCACATTTTATTCATCATACTTGATCGTTCAACTATTCATATAACTGTATTTAAATAGAGAAAACGTGGAGGTGTTTGGTCGCTTCTAACTTGATCTCTGTTTGGTACGGTAGAGAATGAACTGGGTTTAGTGGGCTAAGCTAAATGCTATCAGAATGTCACCGCACGTCAGAGCGATTAAGTGCACGCACTCAGATGAGAGAGGTATGTATCAACTCGTTTTAATTAAGGGAAAAACAGTTTAATATGAAAAAGTGGTGAAGTATCCCTTTAAACACTCTTCTTCTTCGTCTTTTTCTTTGTCTTCGTGTTCTTCTTCGTGTTCGTCTTCTTCGTCTTCTTCCACTGCATGCTGCTGTTGCAGCATTTGTTGACTTGCTAATGAAGCCGCCTGGTATGACACAGGTATTACAGGAGAGGGTGAAATATGAAGACATTACCCATGTCCCCACTTTTCAAAAGGCTTATAAATCATACAGCTGCAGCTTGAAGACGGGCAGATGATGTAGATGATCTACTAGATCAGGGATGTCCAATAGTGCTCCTGTAGGGCTACTGTCCTGCATAGTTTAGTTCCAAACCCAGGAAGTTAGAAACTTCCAGACAGGTGTGTTGAGGCAAGTTGGAGCTAAACTTTGTAGGACAGTGGCCCTCCAAGACCGAGTTTGGACACCCCTGTACTAGATCGTGAACCAGAAAAGGAGCTATTTTACTGTATACATTTGAGATACTATCGGTGGATTTGAGCTCATCCATGGAATGGTCACAAGTTAGTGCATTACATTTCTCACTTTGATTCAGTCTTTTGTGAATTTGCATTAGAGGTTGCAGTAGCAGAGCAGACAAAGGATAATTTAAAGGAAATTGCCTTTGAACATCCATAGTCATATCTGTATTCCATCTGTTGCAGAATGAGATGACAGAGGACATTCATTACTCTGTTCAGACACTACTGCTACGGTTGGAGTCAGTGAAGTTTTCTTAAGTTTAAGATCAGACAGCCATTGCTCCACATATTCTTTAAACCCTTTGTTGAACAGTAAAACCATTCATGGAGCCATACCATTTATTTTGGTTTATTTGTTCAACGGAAAGTAAAGGAATCACACTATCGTGGCATTAGCTCTCATCATATTCAATGTTTCCAGTAAAGAATAAACCTTAGATGAATTTATTTGTTTTTCATATGCATTTGGATAGCATTTTTTTATGTATTATTCACTAAGGATTTACAGTTCCTTTGTTGTGATTTAACCTTTAACTCCCAAGCCATTGCTGTGATATTATGCTCCCTTTTGCTCTCAATAACCGCATCAGTCTCATCTTCATTCATTTTATCTCATCAAATAACCTCAGCGGCACATACAACTGGTATTGTGCAAATACCAGGACTGCATGTAATACACATGACATACACTCTTCATTTCCAGTCTACCGTAGTTTATCGAAACAAACAGAACCGCTTTACACATCAAGCACAAACAGCTATTGTGTCTCCAATAAACAAACAAACAGCAAGCAGATAACTAATCTGATTCACATACTGGTCCAAGTGATGTGCATCTCGTGTCCGTTTCTTCTTGCAATCCAAGTCTTTGAAAACAAACCGCTGTTGACTAATAATAACGCCATCCAATAACCACATAGAGGCTAGGTATTGAGATGGTTTGTGACTCGTTCGCATTCTGTCGTCATTTTTATCAAAAGGAAGATGATCTCAGCTTGCCCTCGATTTAATTTTGACAAGGCATATGAAGACTTGATTCAGCATTCAAACCGATGCAATGCGGAAAAGTTGAAAAACAGAAAGTTGTCTCCCACTAATCGCCCTTTCCAGCCCTCTGAAACAATCTGCCATAGGAAATAATAAAGAAAACGGAAGTGATAGCCTGTGGAGGGCCGGCTTCTCCATTTTGGGTCTCCGGTTTCATGACATGTTTACAGATCTTTGAATTTAAAATGCTGTCTTTGGTCAGTAATGTTAAAATATCTGGGTTTGCATTGCTTTATTAATGCTATCAGATGACTATTTTTACTCTGAAAGCAAGCCAGAAGTCAGAGACTTCAGAGAACTCATCTCGGAAAAGTCTGTTTCACTAAAATGCTCTGTGAATTTATACATGATATATATGAATTCATATATCTTTTATGTGACGAGCCATTGAGCATTCCAGTCGCGATATTTGGTTTGTGTTTGAATGGTCTTTTTCTGTGGTGATGACTGTTCTTTCTTTTATTTTCTCCTCCTGGTTTCCTGTAAACAAATCGACTGTTTTCTCTTTGATCACATGGGATTCTTTTGATATGCTGGTTAGATATCTTGTATGTAATCATTCATTTTTAGTCTGAAAGGCAACAGCTTTTATTTTCTTGTGACGTCACATGCAGAGTACTTAGCCTCTGCGTCAAAAATGAAATAACAGTCCACATTTACTTTAAAAGGGTAAAACTAGCTGCACTCATGTAAGGCAGATAATAGCCCTGGAAGATGTCCTAATGGTAATCCCAGTTAGCTGAGGCGAGCAAATGGAGCATGTTGACGCAAAGAATGGGCCTTTTCTCCAAGCCAGCAGCTGATGTTAGCAGGCTAGTTTTTTCTCAGCAGATGGTTCTCAAACATATTCCCTCTTTCCTTGCATTTGCTTCTGCTCTGTCATTTCTCTTTCTGTGTTATCTCCCTAAATGGTACTTCACCTCAGATGTCCTCATCCCTTTTCTCTCTCATCCACTTAAACTTTCCAAAAACGTATATGACTGGATTTGGACATGATGTAGGCATTTAAAGTACCTGGCTTCCTGTTTTAAGTCTCCTTACTAGTGTTGAGTTCTGACAGTGATTCATGGCTTTAACGGTTGTAATCCTTTGACTTTGAGACAGATTTTGCCCACCTCCACCGGGTAACGGCTGGAGCATGCGGAGGGCAAGAGTGAACAGCTGTACATCAGCCGTTCATTTCATTCCCGTAAAGCGACATCATTCACCTCGCTGTCGAGCTGAGCACTAAACTCTTTTACTGAGTGTGTCACGCCCGCCCAAGTGTATAATCGAGTGCTTGGCCCACTAAACAGGCAATCCAGCACGTTTGGAAGATCGGCCTCTCCATTTTGGATCTCCAGTGAGCTGTGGCCTCATGTCATGTTTACAGATCTTTGAATTTAAAATGCTGTCTTTGGTCAGTATTGTTAAATATCTGGGCTTGCATTGCTTAATTAATCATATCAGATGACTATGGTTTCAGTAAAACGCAAGCCTGAAGTCAGAAACTCTTTTTGTCTGCTGTCTGCTTCTCTGGATGCGCCCTTATTTAAACTGACATGAAGAACACTTACCTTGTTAAATTATTCATACACATTTGCTTCTAGAAGCTCACTTTCCTTGCAGCCGAAATGGTCAGTAGTGATGGCAGCTCATTATATCTGTTGGAAGAGGAGTGTGTCAGGAAGGCATTTGACTCAGTTTAACGGCTATGTGTGTCGCCATGTTTTCAGAACATTTTCAGTGGTTTTCTTCTTTCTCTTGCTTTGTAGCATTGACCTCTGGTTCACCTCCATTCTACCCAAACACACAAATGTTCTTGGTTTTTCCGTTTCTTGACTGTCTTATATAATACCCCTTGGTCACCAAGTTCATTTAAATAAGCATCTTTATATAACTGAATTCAGGATGACCTCTGTGAACCGTATTAGCAACAGTGTCTTTCTAAAAGCTGAACCAAGTATAATACCAGGGTTACATTTTTGTCAAATTATCTCATAATGTTGCAATATGGTGAGTGGTGTCTAATTAACATCTTGCTTTTTTTAATATCTCTATAAGGCAAATTGAGTAGATTATCTGGATGTTCTGCAGACTGTATTTATATAGTGTATATAATAATATAGTAGTCTATATTAACAAAAGGTTTGGGACACCCCTCCAAATCATTGAATTCAGGTTTTCCAATCACATTTCTACACGCATTTGTGAAAGAATGGGTCACTCTCAGGAGCTCAGTCAATTCAACTGTGATACCCTGATAGGTTGCCATCTGTGTAATAGGTTCATTTGTGAAATTTCCCCACTACTAAATATTCCATGGTCAACTGTTAGTGGTATTATAACAGAGTGGAAGCCATTGGGAACAACAGCAACTCAGCCACAAGAAATCATGGCACATGCTGAGGCGCACAGTGCACAGAAGAGGATTATGGTGTGGGGTTTTTTTCAGGTGTTGGGCTTGGCTCTTTAGTTCCAGTGAAAAGAAATCGTAATGCTTCAGCATACCAAGACATTTTAGACATTTCATGCTCCCAACTTTGTGGGAACAGTTTGGGGATGGCCCTCCTTTCTGTTCAACAGCAGTGCAAATAATGAAAAGACAATGCAGGAAATCTGAATGCATGTAGTGGAAGACAAATCTTGTGGTTCATTATTAAATCTATAAAGACAGCCTTCATGCTTTCAATGTGGAACTAGGCAAAGCTAGACAGGACAGATCTTCTCAAATATTATAAACAACATGCACACTCTTTTTGCTACTGCAGAGATACTAACAAACCGCCAAAAACGCATTCCCAGCGACATGCTCTCTGACAGCAAATGCAGTGAGTTTGCTTCCTTCTTCGCCGAGAAAATCAAATCAGAAAGGCGATCAGCACATCATCGAGTTGCTTCTGGGGTCAGTCAGATCAGACCACAACATCAGAAAGTTACTATGTCTAATTTCGAAGTAATTGATGGTAAAATTTTAGAAGAAACAGTACAGCACCTTAAAACATCAACCTGTGCCCTCGACACACTTCAGACTTCTTTTTTCAAAAGTGTGGTTAACTGTTGAGAAGCAGATCTCCTAGAAGTGGTAAACTCCTCACTTCTCTATGGGACTTTTCCAAACTCCCTTAAAACTGCAATAGTTAAGCCTCTTCTGAAAAAGAGAAATCTGGATAACTCCATATTGAGCAACTACAGACCAATCTCAAATCTCCCCTTCATAGCCAAAATCATTGAAAAAGTTGTTTTCAGTCAGCTGAACAAATTCTTAAACTCAAACGGATACTTTGACAATTTTCAATATGGTTTCCGACCGCATCACAGCACAGAGACAGCACTCATAAAGATTATTAATGACATTCGCTTAAATACTGATACAGGCAAAACATCAGTTCTGGTTCTACTCGACCTCAGTGCTGCTTTCGGTACTGTTGACCACAGCATATTTTTTGACAGGCTGGAAAACTAGGTTGGGCTCTCTGGGATGGTCCTCAAATGGTTTAGGTCATACTAAAAAGGGAGAGGTTATTATGTGAGTATAGGTGACCATAAGTCTGAGTGGACATCCATGACATGCGGAGTCCCACAATTCTTCAATTCTTGCACCACTCCTATTCAACCTCAATTCTTGCACCACTCCTATTCAACCTGTATATGCTGCCACTGAGCCAAATAATGAAAAAGAACAAAATTGCTTAGCACAGCTATGCTGACGATACCAAGATCTACCTGGCACTATCACCAAATGACTATCGCCCTATTGACTCCCTGTGCAAATGCATTGATGAAAATAACAACTGGATGTGCCAAAACTATCTTCAGTTAAACAAAGACAACTAAAATCACTACATTTGGAAACAAAGATGAACGCATATCTCGAGGCTAAATGTCTAATAACAAAAAATCAAGTCAGGAATCTTGGTGTGATTTTGGAGTCAGACCTGAGTTTCAGTAGTCATGTCAAAACAATACCTAAATTGGCATACTATCATCTGAAAAATATTGCAAGAATTAGATGCTTTTTCTCCAGGCAAGACTTAGAGAAACTCGTTCATGCTTTCATCACCAGCATGGTGGACTATTGTAATGGTCTTCTCACCGGCCTTCCCAAAAAGACCATTAGACAGCTGCAACTCGTACAAAACGCTGCGGACAGAACCTGAAAATATGACCATATCACACCAGTCCTCAGGTCTTTACACTGGCTTCCAGTTACATCTAGGATAGATTTTAAAGTACTACTACTTGTTTATAAATCTCTCAATGAGGACCTCAATACATTGCAGATATGTTGATTAAATATAAACCCAACAGATCACTCAGATCAGCAGGATCAAGTCAGTTAGAAATACCAAGAGTTCACTCAAAGTGAGAGTCTGCGTTTAGCTATTATGCCAGCCGTAGTTGGAACCAGCTTCCTGAACAGATCAGATGTGCTCCAACAGTAGCAACATTCAAATCCAGACTCAAAACATCTGTTTAGCTGTGCATTTACTGAATGAGCACTGTCACTGTACATCCCACTTATTGCACCTTATCTTATCTATGCATCATCTTTTTATTCTTTTTATTTTACCTTTGTTCTTATCTTTAGTTGTTATTATTGTATCTATTTATCATTTAATTTTTTTGTAATTCTATTTACAACTGTATATTTCTATTTCTTATGTTTCTGTTGATTATTATTGTTGGTTAGAGCTGTCTTACTGGAGGAGATTGGAAAAGGAGAGCAGTGTGCGTCACTTCATTATGCTTGTTAATGGTGTAAAGAAGCAGACTCAAGAAAGGGGAGGCCCTGAGGGGCAAAGATAACGTCCCCTACAGGAGCCCGTCTTGGACTGACTTGTAAGGTCCAGGAGACATTGCAAACCTGCGCCATCTCTTCCATCTAAGATAGGGGTACCCGAATTTAGAATCAGGCAGATAGGGGTCTATTTCTCACCATTTAATTTTTATTTTATTTTATTTATCTTTTATCTTTTATTTATTTTAATTTTCCTTGTTTTAATTTTAGCTCTTACACATGGTACTCTTATTTCTTATGCATATGTTATCACTATTTTAATTAATTTATATATAAAGCACTTTGATTTGCCATTGTGTATGAAATGTGCTTAAACTTTGCCTTGCCTTGTTCCAACAAGCCAAACCTGATCTTAGCCTTATAGAACACCTTTGGGATGAATTGGAGCAAAGATTACTCGCAGACAGACCTTCTCGTCCAACATCAGTGCTGGATCTCACAAATGCACTTCTTGAAGAATGGTTAAAAATGCCCATGAACAAGCTCCTAATCCGTGTGTGCGTGCGTGTGTGTGTGTGCGCGTGTGCGCGTGTGTGCGTGTGCGCGTGTCAGAGTCCTGCAACGGGTCGGGTACCCGCGGGTATCCGCGGGTACCCGCATAAAAGTGGCTAAAACGGGTGGATTATGACATTTATAAAATTCACGGGCGGGGATGCGGGCGGATAATTAACTCTGTGCGGGCGGGTAGTAGCGCGGATGGGCGGATGAAAAATATGTGCAATATTTCTGTGGCAAAGTGAACGCGAGAGCGAGAGAGAGAGAGACCAGGGCGTGATTGTGAATGAGCGTCACCTGCGAGCCACACCGGTCTCGAGTCCTCTGAGGGAGCTCGGAAGCATATAAGGACGAGAGATCACCAGACCTGGATTTGACGTTGAGTTGTGTTTACGTTTTATTATGCGTGTGCGCATGGGAGATGTCCATGAAGGGCTACTCACGTTACTTTCGTTTTGTTTGGTTAAGTCTTTTAAATGTTCGCTGGTTCCCAGCTCCTTCTTCCCCCATCCAACATTTTGTAGGCTATTACAATTTCTATGTCCAAATTACCATTACACATACACGCAACAATGATATACCATTTGACCCATCACGTCACCACCACTGCGACATTGAAACTTTAGTTGATGCCTCTCGTAGCGCAGATGCGAGCGTTGCAGGAGTAGCAATGGATGAAGTAAAAGTAAAGCTGGTGAGTGGAGTAGCTATATGAAATTGTTGACAATGAGTCTTTAAAGGCACTTTTGCCTGTTTCATTAGCCCATTCATGACGCTGTTGATGTTGAGAGAGGTGTAGGATAAAAAAATTAAGCATTTTAATTTGAATGTTTTAGCGTGTGTGATTTATCGCGGGCACGGGTCGGGTAACGGGCCAAATATTAACGGGTCTGGGCGGGTACGGATTTAATTTTGAAATTTTCACGGGTCACGGGTCGGATCTGGTGCTAAACCTTGCGGGTACGGGCGGGGGCGGGTCTCCAAAAATGGACCCGTGCAGGACTCTGGCGCGTGTGTTGCTTTTATTCAGCAAGTACACATTCAATTGATTAACAGTGACAGTAAAATATAAAAGTATTTGTGTAACTTTCCATTTATCCAAAAACATTTAAATGAATTACAGATTCCACAAAAATATTAAGAAGCACAACTGATTTCAACATTGATAATAAGATAGCAATAATAAGATGATGTTTTTTTGTTGTTTTTTTTTGCATGAAGTCAGCAGATTTAAATGATTTCTAAGCGGTTACGTGACACTGAAGACTGGAGTAATGGCTATCAATAGCTTTGCCATTAAGGAATACATTTTGTTTTTTAAAAAAGATCAATTAAATAGAGAAATGCTATTTTAAATTGAAATAATATTTCACGATATTACTGTTTTACTGATCAAATGAAGGCTGTGCTTGTTGTGCATAAAATATATTTCACCCAAGACTTTTGAAGACGAAGAAAGTATTCCCTATTTTTTTTCAAATCAACCATCACTCCATACACCATAATGACAAAGCACAATTGTGATAATTAATTAATTAAAAATTAAAAACTTATATAAAATAATTAAATTGCATAAGTAATCATATCTGGGACACTTGAAATTTAGATCAGAAGCATTCTAATTTCTCTTGTAGATGTTACTACATTTCGAGGGAAGTTAACCTGTGGCAAATTCAGTTGAATGGTTATGGTTTGGAAAGGCACACACCTCTCAATAAAAGGTCTAACAGCTGAAAATGCATATCAGAGCAAACACTAAGCCATGAGGTCAAAATAACTGCCAAAAGAGCTCAGTTACATGATTGTGTCAAGACCCTGAACTGGGGAAGACCACAAAAAAAACTATGCCGTATTGAAGGTTCACAGAAGCAAGTAGTCTCCATAATCTTTAATGGGTGAAATTTGGATCTACCAGGACTCTTCCTAGAGCTGGTCTCCTGACCAAACTGAGCAATCATTGGATTAAGGATTTGTTTACAGTTGTGACTAAGCAGCTGATGGTCACTATTGTTGAGCTTCATGATCATATATGGAGATGGGATCAATTTACAAAAGGACAAACATTACTGCCACACTTCACCATTCTGGACATTATGGCAGAGTGGCCTGACTGGGAAAAACGAGATTCTCTGGTCTGATAAACATCAGTTCCAAATGTGAAGTATGGAGGAAACTCCTGCTCATCACCTGCACAATACCATCCCAACAGTAATGTGTGGTGGTGGCAGCATCATGTTGTGGGGGTGTTTTTCAGCAGCAGGGACTGGGGAACTCGTCAAAGAAGGAAAGCACAATGCAATAAAATATAGAGTAAGCTTTAAGGCTTGGATACTCTACACCGCTTTTAAAATCGTAACATTTTAAAACTGGAAGCATATTATACTTACAGCCTTTGTAAATGGTGACAGATATAAACTGAAAATCATACACGTTAAAGAAGTGGTTGCATGCGATTTTACTTTTTTAACTTTAATTAGTGTTGCTGCTTGAGCATAAACACTATCTGCAAAGTTGCAGCGCTGAAAGTTTAATGCAAACAGAGATATTGTCTTTTAAATTTATGGCAGTTTATTGCCTTCAAAAACGTCTGGTTTGGACTACAACAAGCTTCTTTTCCGGGTTGGTGACATCATAAACCAGTGATGAGGACCGGAAATTAACTTTTCCGATCTTTTATTTGTCATATCTGATGATTGGACGGATGACAAAGATCTTTATCGTCAGCGATGTAAAATTTATTCTCAAGCTAATATGCTAATTAGGAAGTTTTCTATGTGCTCTGACTCTGTGAAGTGCTCTCTGTTTAGATCTTATATAACACCACTGTGTACTGCGCAACTGTGGTCTAACTATAAGAAAAAGAGTGTGCAGAGGCTCAAGGTAGCATACAATGATGCAATGCGGTTGCTGCTTTGTGTCCCTAGGTGGCATAGTGCTAGCCATTTGTTTGTGTCTATTAGGGTGCCAACTTGGGAGGCACTTTTAAGACAATTGATGTTTCGTTTTATGTGTCGCCTGGACAAATCAGTGAACCATATAATTGAAGCCCTAGTCAGTCCTTTGAAAAGTTGTTATAGATACACTTCTAGGTTAAGACGACATTGGTGCAATAGCCTGTATATTCTATTGCCTGTATAGCCGGTATATCCTGTATATTTTATGTATATTTTGTATCCCCTTTGTATCTTAATGTACTGTTTGATGTGTTATATGGACCTATGTCTGCAATAAAGTTTATATATAAAGCCTTGCTATTAGCATAAACACTGCCCCTGCGAACATCGTTTATTTATATAAAATATATTGTATAAACAAGTTGTTCATGCTACAAATAAAACAATACCTTTACAAACAAGCTACTCAGCTGTGTATTCGGATACAGTAAAACTTTAACAAGGATATGAAAAGATAACTAACAGCAGTGACAGTGACACTACAAAAATACTTTAAATACGAAAATACTTAGCATTCACTAATGTCCATTAAAAGCCTCGCGTGCAGAGGTTCTGCTTGACCTTCATCTCCGCTATCTGGGTCTGAGTCGGGCTTAAATTGGTATGGCAATATTGACGCCATTATTTACACCGCAGATGTGACTTCTGCCTGTAATAGTAAGGGGCGTGGCCTTTCCGACCAAATTGTGTCTGGCACTTCAGCCAATAATAACACATAAAACTACATTTGGCCATCTAACCAATCTAAGACCAATGCGTTTTTCAGAGGGATGGGCTTCATAGAAGTTGGAAGCAAAGAGCCCGTTCAAGGTCCAACTTTGATTTTGTGGAATCTTTTATTTGTCTTTCTTTTTTTAAGATGAAGAGTCATGATCAAAATACAGAATGTGTCACTGCAATGTCAAGACTCTCTTTGAAGAGTGATAAACACATGTCCTGTGATCATACACCGTTGGCTATGTACGAACTTACCATATGCAGCCGACACCTGAGTGTTCCTCCTGACTGTTTCCTGCGTCAGTCTGAGCTCGCATGGCTGGTGAAGGGCAATCAGTCACGGAAACAGATGTGTTTGCATGTTCTACATAATGCAGGGCAATAATCTCGCAGTCTGCCGCGGCATTACCCCCTGCTGTCCTGAAAGGCAGTGACAAACCGTCCCCTGTCTTTCCCTGGGAACAGCGCAAAGAGGGCTTGTGTACAAACCAGGTCACTTGATTAGTCTCGTACAGAGTGGGAAGGTTGCATGTTGTCCTATCCACAGTATTATCTGCATCAATGCAATTATTTTTGTAACATTTATTTTATACACGTTCCAGTAATTTTATTTGAATTCAATTTCTTCTTGAATAGATATTACTCATTCAAATATTTCTGTGTGTGTGTGTGTGTGTGTGTGTGTGTGTGTGTGTGTGTGTGTGTGTGTGTGTGTGTGTGTGTGTGTGTGTGTGTGTGTGTGTGTGTGTGTGTGTGTGTGTGTGTGTGTGTGTGTGTGTGTGTGTTTGTGTGTGTGTGTGTGTTTGTGTGTGTGTGTGTGTGTGTTTGTGTGTGTGTGTGTGTGTGTGTGTGTGTGTGTGTGTGTGTGTGTGTGTCTATGTATCAGTCACTTGCACTGGTTCTAAATCCCAGTGACAGAATGTAAATATTTCATTTTAGCTGTGCTGCAGCTCAAAACACATTATTAATTTATAGATTTGGAACTCCTCCAATGCTTCCTGTATCTGATATTATACCTTTGAAAACGGTCTACATCTTCCGGCAGCTTATGAAGTTCTTGTCTGAATATTGCTTATCATGCTGGCCCACCCTCTACCTCTCGCTTGGGGATAAAGCCTGGAATTATAAAAGTTCCGTTTGCGGAATTGCACCTCAGCAGTCAGCCTTTAGCTGGGGCATTTCTAATCATTCGCTTACAGTGAGGCTAGATCAACATCAGCAGAATGTGAGTCTGCTTTTGTAGATGGCCTTCAGGGCCAGTTATGCTCTTATTTAAATGAATCTGTGATTTTTATTTTATTTTTAAAGGTGCACTCAATACATTTTTTGTTTGTGCTCTAACTCTCTTTATCCCAGGGGTCTTGAACACTTTTATATTTTTAATTTTAGTCTTTTCACTGCCTCATGATATTCATAAAATGGACATCCCAAGAAGTATAATGTTAGGTCTGTATTATGTACATACACTCACCTAAAGGATTATTAGGAACACCATACTAATACTGTTTGACCCCCTTTCACCTTCAGAACTGCCTTAATTCTATGTGGCATTGATTCAACAAGGTGCTGAAAGCATTCTTTAGAAATGTTGACCCATACTGATAGGATAGCATCTTGCAGTTGATGGAGATTTGTGGGATGCACATCCAGGGCACGAAGCTCCCGTTCCACCATATCCCAAAGATGCTCTATTGGGTTGAGATCTGGTGACTGTGGGGGGCATTTTAGTACAGGGAACTCATTTTCATGTTTAAGAAACAAATTTGAAATGATTCAAACTTTGTGACATGGTGCATTATCCTGCTGGAAGTTGCCATCAGAGGATGGGAACATTATGGTCATAAAGGGATGGACATTGACAGAAACAATGCTCAGGTAGGCCGTTGCATTTAAACGATGCCCAATTGGCACTAAGGGGATTAAAGTATGTCAAGAAAACATCCCCCACACCATTACACCACCAGCAGCAGCCTGTACAGTGGTAACAAGGTATGATGGATCCATGTTCTAATTCTGTTTATGCCAAATTCTGACTCTACCATTTGAATGTCTCAACAGAAATCGAGACTGATCAGACCAGGCAACATTTTTCCAGTCTTCAACTGTCCAATTTTGGTGAGCTTGTGCAAATTGTAGCCTCTTTTTTATATTTGTAGTGAAGATTAGTGGTACCCGGTGGGGTCTTCTGCTGTTGTAGCCCATCTGCCTCAAGGTTGTGGCTTCACAAATGCTTTACTGCATACCTCGGTTGTAACGAGTGGCTATTTCAGTCAAAGTTGCTCTATCAGTTTGAATCAGTCGGCCCATTCTCCTCTGACCTCTAGCATCAACAAGGCATTTTCACCCACAGGACTGCCGCATATTGGATCTTTTTCCCTTTTCACACCATTCTTTGTAAACCCTAGAAATGGTTGTGCGTGAAAATCCCAGTACCTGAGCAGATTGTGAAATACTCAGACCGGCCCGTCTGGCACCAACAACCATGCCACGCTCAAAATTGCTTAAATCACCCTTCTTTCCCATTCTGAAATTCAGTTTGGAGTTCAGGAGATTGCCTTGATCAGGACCACACCCCTAAATGCATTGAAGCAACTGCCATGTGATTGGTTGATTAGATAATTACATTAATGAGAAATTGAACAGGTGTTCCTAATAATCCTTTAGGTGAGTGTATATGTTTATGATGTTTTGACTATATACTGTATTTTGGTTGAGGTGTGTCTAGATGTTTTGCTGGGTAATGCACCTTGAGCTTGTATTGCTTTTATTGACAGTCCAATAATAACCAATAAACATGTCAGTCACTTGCATATCAAAATATGAATCACTTTGTTAAACATATACAAGAAAGTATTCAGACCCCTTTAATTTTTTCACTCTTTGTTATATTGCAGCCATTTGCTAAGATCCTTTAAGTTCATTTTTTCTCATTAATGTACACACAGCACCCCATATTTACAAAAAACAGATTTTTTTGACATTTTTGCAGATTTATTAAAAAAAGAAATACCGAAATATCACATGGTCCTAAGTATTCAGACCCTTTGCTGTGACACTTATATATTTATCTCAGGTGCTGTCCATTTCTTCTGATCATCCTTGAGATGGTTCTACACCTTCATTTGAGTCCAGATGTGTTGATTAGGACTTGATTAGGAAAGCCACACACCTGTCTATATAAGACCTTAGAGCTCACAGTGCATGTCAGAGCAAATGAGAATCATGAGGTCAAAGAAACTGCCTGAAGAGCTCAGACGCAGTATTGTGGTAAGGCACAGAGCTGGCCATGGTTACAAAAAAAATCTGCTGCACTTAAAGTTCCTAAGAGCACAATGGCCTCCATAATCCTTAAATGGAAGACGTTTGGGACGACCAGAACCCTTCTTAGAGCTGGCCATCATAATACATAATATAAATCATTGGTAACACTTAATTTTAGGGTTCAATTCTTGCTATTAACAAAATGCGTATTAGCATGTGTATTACTAGGATATAGGCTGTTTATTAGTACTTATAAAGCACATATTCTGCATGACTATATTCCACATCCCTTAATCCTACCCTATCCATACCTAAACTTAAACGCCACAAAAACTACCTTACTAACTATTAATAAGTGGTAATTATGAGGCAAAAGTCGTAATTAATAGTGAATATGTGTTCCTAATATTTATGAAAATGTTCTCCATGTTTTCTTTGAAAAAAATAGCTTATTCCAAAATTTTGAACTAAAATGTATAAAGAAAGTTATACACTGCAACATTTAAAAAAATATGTGTAAAATTATCTTGAATAATACACTTTTACTTGTACTTGCACTGCAAGATCAGTTGATGTGGGTCTGGCTGACAAGGATGGTCTTGAGTTCAGGCCGATGATGTATGACTTCCATCCATTCCACTCCGTTTTCTCATTTGTATTCTTCTCTGCTTTTTTGACACTCTCAACCCCCCAAATGCCCCTTCCCAATTTATGCTTTCTACGCAAACTCCAGCAAAGGTAATGATGCAGTACGGGTACATTTCATTGGTGTACTAATGATCTCCCTGTTTTTTTCCCCTTATTTTGGTTGCTTGTGTGTAGCGATGCGGAGAACTGGTTCTGTGCGTGTCCTCCGCTCTACTCCGGTAAGCTGTGCCAGTTCACCGCCTGCGAGCGAAACCCGTGCGCGCGCGGCGCCACCTGCGTTCCCCAGACGCAGCTCGAAGCGGCGTGTCTTTGCCCCTACGGAAGGCAGGGTCTCCTCTGCGATGAGGGTAGGTCCAATCAAGGTTTGTCTGTAGACATTGATTTACACATAGAGACGTGATGAAGCCGGCATGGCTAGAGGGTGTTTCTTTTGATATTTCTGCCATTCTGAGGATTGTTTTCCTCCATCTCCTGTGCTCACCTCCGTCTTTGAGGTTAGACCCATAGGTGTTGTAGTGAAACGTATTCCCAGCAGTTTTGTTTAACTGATGCAAGCTGTTGAAATATCATTCCAATTAGAGTAGCTAAGTGCTCTACGCTTGCTACAAACAGTTACTGAACTCTGATGCTTTCACAGTGAACATTTTAAGGATAACTGCCAGTCTGTATTGAATTGCAAGCCCGGTTCCACTGCATACACACACTGACCTTTTGAGGGTGTCTACAGGTAGTACGCATCCAAGTATAATGAGCACACCAAGTGCTTTAAATTACCCAACTCTGAAACTTAATTTATCAAAGTGTATTCACAGAATGTACTTGCTGCAATTGGGTTTGTTTTATTGTCTCAAATAATAAAGCTGTGAAGACATACCACAGCGTCGTGTAACTAATGTACTTCTCTCCTCGGCTCTACCGCGCAGTGTTAAGTCAGCTAAAGTCGGATATCTGCTTACACAGATAGCTCTTCATCTCCTCGACTGTGCTTAGAGGGGAAAGAACTGCTGCTATTTTGCTGTAATCTAATTGGGTGGCGTGGTTTGAAGACCGCTTGGCACAGCACGGCAGGCAGAGCTACCAGACGTCGCTCTATCAGACAGCAAAGAGCCTGATGCCAAATAGAGTGTTCTAATCTCCCAGTGTCACACCGAGTGGGACTGACATTTGAATTTAAAGGCCGATAACAGCAGATAACATCAATCAGTATTGATTAGTAGCCAAGGCCTCGCTGCCTCTGGGCAGTCACTCAACTCTGGATGTGCTGGACTTCTTCAAATGAGCCTGGACTAATGGAAGTATAGGAAGGGTGTTTTGAGTCTGTTTTATGTATTGATTTAGTGTTCCATTTAGAATTTATACATTATTCAGAAGATCATGATCTTATTTAAAAAAAGAAAATAACTGGAAACATAGCAAGTGTGATTTAACAGCAGTATGATGATAGCAGTGCTCGATCGAGTCAAAAGTCGGTTAATGATTACAACAGCTCTCACCAGTACACAGAATTGAAGAAACGGTTCAAAGAACCGATGCGCAGCTTATACGAGCACGCAGTTGACTTGAATGAGGTCCGAAATGAAAGCCCTATTTTAGTGCTGTCAAATCGATTAAAGGGGGGGTGAATCACTCAGTTTCAGTCAATCTCATGTCAATCTTGAGTACCTATAGAGTAGCCTAGTATTGCATCCTTCATATCTCCGAAAAGTCTTTAGTTTTATTATATTTATAAAAGAAATATAGGCTGTACCGAGTCTTTCCGGAAAAACCGAGCGCCTGGAGGCGTATCGTGTGGGCGAAGCTAAAGAATGACAAGCATTTCAAGATTTCAATGACAAGATTTCGCCGCATTTTGTGACAGGACACATAACGTTATGCACAACAGGGAAGTGCAGAGGGAAGGCTTTGTGGGTTCGAGCCTCTGCCCTTTTTGAAAATTAATCAAAAGTGCTCCTCTCAACAATCATCAATAATATTGTGGCCAATAAAACAGAATTGGAATTATAATTAATATAACAACGTCTACAAACGCGTAACAAGTGGCGGAAAAGTCCCGTTTATCTTTTACGTATCTGTCAGTCTGAAATGTCGTTGCCATAACGCGTTACTATGGGCGGTGTGTGTTTTGCTTGACTGTTCATTCTGAACACTGTGTCCTCTCTCTATATTTTTATTTTTGTTGTAATTATTATGCTCATTGTAAAAGTAAAATACAATAAGTTTGTATCTGTAATCGCAAACCAGATGGGTCATTCAGTGAACGCCTGTGGCTCGACGGCGGGAAAAATAATCCAAACAGTCACGATTTTTAAACCTTTTTCATCATTAATTAAAGCTATTATTCTAAATGTAGGCTGTCCATAAGGAGGAAAGAGGGGCAGTGTCTCTTCAAAAAAACAGAAAGAGACAATACATAATATTACAAAAATAAATCAACGTAAATGTATATAAAACATTATAAAAACGCATGTTTTTTTATACTTCTTAATGTAACGTAACACTGTCCAACAGCGACACCCGCAGGCGAAGTTACAGCAGTTTCCTGAGCCCATAAAATTAACAGACCTGACAAAGTCACGCTATGATTGGATGTTGGAGAACATAGCGTGGCATGGGGACGTAATGACGTGCCATAATCGATCTATGTTCTATAACATGTAAAATGGGAACATGAACGGAGTACTCTAAAAGCAACTCATGTAAACACCTTAATCAGAATATTGTCTTATTTAGAATAAGGTCAATAATTAGATTACTGCTGTCCATGTAAACATAGTCACTCAGATTCAACTAATACATATAATAATAATAATAATAATAATAGATTTTATTTATAATGCACTTTTCATTCCGAAGAATCTATATATATGATCCAGAACCAGATCCGGAGGCTGAAATAAATTGAGCAGGAGAAACAGCAACATCAGTACGTCCGTCTCTGTGGTATGTACTGTATTTAGTGCCCTGTCAACATTTGTGTGTGTTTACTCGCAGTTTATGAGGACATGATTCGGTTTATGGACTATTGTATGCGACTAAACCTTAGCAGTAGCAAGCAAAACGGTTTTGCACGTTTTTGTACGCAATTGGATAGTCACCAATCAGACCAACGTCCCATCGCTTCTCAATCTATCTTTTTGTTAGACCTGCCAATAGCACAACAGGTGGAAAAGGCAGGGTTTTTTTTTTTTTTTTTAGTATGAGTACATTTGCAAATTAGTAACAGAAGCAGGATAAAACAATGTATAGGTTTCCAGCCTGAGCTGCAGGGCGAAATCAAATCGCCGGCAGATTGGGCTGGGTTTACCCAGTCTAGAAAAAAAACATTTGCCCATCACAACCAAAAATGAACATGAGATAAATGCTTAAATGAAAAAGCAATCCAAAAATAATGCTGAAAATCAGTGCAAACGAATTGCTAAAATGGTGTGAGTTGATTTAACAAATAATGATTTATTTTTCTTTTACTGACAATTTAATAATATATTTAATCATTTAAATATTTCAACATTTATTTGATGATTTAATATTGAGTAATTTGGCCCTCGTTTATTTTATATTTTATTTTATATTTTATTTAATTTGAAAAGCTTCTGTACATAATTGCAACTTCATTTTCAAAGGCGCATGTTTTTTTGTTTTTTTTTAGATGTTGCATTCAAAATCTAAGGAAGATAGATAGATAGATCTTTCGATTGATCATGGGAGCTTGTATTGCAGGAAGCAGCTTGATGCGGCAGTGGAGTTTAGAGGACACACTGTGTTCTTTGACGCACCGTTAACATCACACTCACCTAAAATAGACCCATAAAATAATAGCACATCTGTCCTAAAACGCCTTACCGCCTTAACACACGTATCATGTGACTTCCTCTATTTTCATTCCATCGTCAGCAGGCTCTACGTCAGAAGATTAAAGAATCATCTTGTGGGAAGTGTTTGTGATCAAACTGATTTTGTGAGGAGTTCCTTTTTTTTCTTTTCTTTTTTCTCATGTCTTTATCTATTTAATTTTTTTATGTGTGGTTAGAGAAGGTAATCAAGAAAAGCGAAATATCTCCGGGTCCAGCCAACAGAGCTGACAGAAAGCTATTGAATTCCACTAGAAAAAAATCCTTGCACACAAACGTTTTTTGACTTGAACGAATGAAAATAAATGGGTGATGTTTCCAGTAAAAACTGCTTGCGAGTTGGAGGTGGTTTTCTTGTTCCTTTAGTCACCTTTAGCAACAACAGCAGAATAATACAGCACAGAGAACCATCCTGTGCTCTGCAGTGCATTTGTATAGAAAGTTAAGCATTATTTATTTGGTTATTTGAGGTTTTGTGGTTATTTGTATCTTATAAACTATCATATGGGACATTGACAGATCAGTTTTTTTGTTATAAGAAGAATTTACAAAAATAATAATGTGTTGTTTTATTCATGTAATTGTATTCATCTTCAGCAGTGAGGGGGAAAAATTGCCTATTATTGCTGTTCTGGTTACTTCTGAAGGCTAGAATCAGAAATCCCATTAGACTTTGGAAATTAGTTAAATTACGTCCCTATACAGGACTGCAGTTCATCTTAAGATGGTAATTGGCATTCTCAAAAAGTGCCCAATACATCTGACTAATAAATGGCCGGCTTAATGAATTTCACTTTGAGGAAGAAAACGTAACTCAGCATGTGCAGCATATCACAGAGCCATTACATGACACTGCAAGTGAAGAAATACAGCTGGCCCCATCAAACCATCCCTGCTAAAAACGCATTCTAGTCCTTCATTAGGCGCTGTGCAAATAAACCGCGACAAGGTAATATATGTGCAATTTCAAAAGGCATCAATAATTCAAGGGGAGAGCAGAGGGAAGAACTTCAGTGCTGTTCCCAGAGAACCTCCGGAGAGACTTTGCAGACTGCACAGTTCATAAAGACAAAATGAGGGGTGGTGAAAACTCTTTAGGTAGCACTTTTTTTTCACTGGACAAAAGGTGTTAATGCTTAATGTACCCAAGCTGAAATGTTTCTGAGCTATGGCTGCTGGACCAGGAGATCAAATGTTGATATTTCAGAAGATTTTACTCTGAAATACATTCTCCAAAGCAGCAGCCATTTCACAAATTCTGTTCAGTTTCTGCAAAATATTGATAATACGTCCACTGTCCATTTGCAGAGTAAAATGGCACAAAATTACAATAATTATTGTTAGCAGCAGCATTTTCCCCCAAAGGAAATGGTAATGCATAGGATTTGACAAGCTTTATACATAGTGCAATATCGCCATCTTGTGTCGCTTTCTCAGAGAGCTGCTTGTAACTTCACCTCAGTAAAATGATATGACATTTTACAGGTTCTTGTTAATTTAAAGTTTTCTCAATGCATTTCTCAAGTATGCTAGCTCACCCTTGTGCTAAGTCAACATTAACATTTGGATATGTATATTAAAAAATATTAATTTATTTTTCTATTTCTTCACAGCTGTCAACATCACTCGGCCCAAGTTTAGTGGACTTGATGAATTTGGATACTCATCCTATGTGGCTTATCCCTCTATTCCCAGTATGGGTCATTTTTATGAATTCCACCTGAAGCTCACCTTTGCCAATAATGTCTCCGCTTTGAGAAACAGCCTCATTCTCTTTTCTGGGCAAAAGGGACAAGGTGGGTCGAAATGGGAATATTGTTTATGTTTGTTACTCCATCTCTCTTTATTCACTTTGATTTCAGTGCATCCCTCAGTGCTTAAAATGTGTAGAAAAATAAGAGCTGGATTGATAGCAGTTTGGCTGTAAACCTTTTTCCAGACACGGCTGAGGTCATGTTAGAGGAAGTGAGGTTTGAAAATGGTATCACTCAACTAGGAGATATTAATGGAGCTGCTCCTGTAAAATGCGCTGTAAATCGAAGTCCAGGGCCCAACTTCAGAGACAATTTATCTGTGCTCAAAACGGAGTGATGATTTTTATTATCTGGCATAAGGGAAAACTCTGTTATATGTATAGACGGTTTCATCGAACGCACGCGCGTTGCTACGGTTACGCGCCTGGCCCGAAGTTAACTTCCGGTCTGTGTCTGTTTGTATGGCGCACTACTCAGTAGAAATACATTTTAAAGTACTATTCTTGGTTAACATGATATAAATATTAAAAATCAAGCAGAGAGCACATGACACAAGTTTCCCAACATTATTCTTATATTATGAAACAAAGAAACATGTTATGCCGACGCATTGCATAATTGAAAGGCGAGTGCGCATGCATTTATATAGGCTACTGTGAACCCACCGGTAAAATGATGTTCGTTCAAATCCAGCTCAGGCATGACATAAATCTGTAGCTTACTATACTTGTTGTAGCCATTAAACAATGTTTTTTTTTTTCTTCATATTTATGTTTAAATATTATAATATTATTTTTAGATCTCATCTGATTATGATAGGCTATAAGTGCAAAGATGCGAGTGGGTCAGAAATGATTTTGGTGGTTATATTTAGTTTAATATTAAGTTTTGTTTTGTAAAAAGCCTTTCTTTCGTTTTGTACAAATTGTCTCTTAATTTTAATAAAGGGTTCTTCGGTTAATTGCATGTATTTAATTAATAAGAAATAAATAAGTAGACTAGGTCGCGGAAGCCATCGCTTTCATCATGAACTGAAGCGCGTCTCAAACTGAAACTCGGCAGGCTTGCCTCACAGACATGAGGAATATGTAGCCTAATATGTGTAGAAACAAAAGATTTAAATAAGCACATGGTGCAGTGTTCAGAACTCACATGGTAAACAACCAGCGTTATACAGATGATCACGGCGATGGGCATGAGCGGGATGTTAAAGTTTAAGGGATTTTTTTTTTTTTTTTTTACCTTCTACTGAATATGATCGGGTTTAAGCACATTTTAAACAGGTGGCACTTATTCACACACGTAATTTTGTGAATAAGTAATTTTGTCGTTTTCTCTAATGATTTCAAAAACATCTTGTAGTGCTTACCTGCTTGTAGTTATCAGTATACTGTTATATTCTATTATATGATTTTGTCATTTCACACTGTGGCCAATTTAAATGTTACCAACTAAATGAGACATACTGAGTTTATAATTAAATTTATTAATTGCGTTTAATTATTGCATCTAAAGATTTTTCACGTGAATAAAGGCAAATAGATTTGCACACTTTGCTTAATCACTAGTCTGTTAAACTTGTCAGAAGTTCTCGTTTCTAATCTGCCCTCGTGGTCTATTTTTTTCTCTCATCAAAACCGAATACCATCAGTGGTTGTACATCAAGAGCATGAACAGTTTTTGTGCATTTTGTTTCGCGATCTGACCGGAACAAACAGAAAGTCTCTGCAACGGCGTTAAGCGTTAGATTAAAGCGCTCGTCTGTGTTAAGACTGCATGAGCCGCGTTTGCTGCATTGAACTGCATTTTGTTTGTGTTAGTTAGGTTAATCCGTGAAGCAAGATGTTTTAAAAAAGTGGTAGGGACATGTCCCACCTGTCCCACCCGCAAAATACGCCTATAAGTTAAAAAAATTGGTTGATTGACGCCAATCGGACGTTCATGTTTTTTTTCCCGTCTATTTGAAAGTTCGGCTAATAAACATGGTCATTTTTTTAATAAGTTACATAAACTGCTTTCAGGAGTTTTTGACCGGCATATATCATCAAAATGTCCGGAAAACGAAACCTCTGCCGGTCACTTTGACCGGCTCCATTTTTTTCTAGCGGAAACTCTGGGATCAACGTGACGGTGAGTAATGACAGGATTTTCAGTTTTGGGTGACCTACCCTTTAAGTGGGGCGTTTTCCCACTCTATATTAAAGACATAAATGGGAGATTATTTATAATAAACATGCTGAAACAAAAAAAAATCTATACATTAAGATAATGGTGCACAATCAAAATTAAAGATGCTAACGCATAAGAAAGATAACGCATCCTCTGGTGTTATTGATGTCTACCGGAAGTTAAGTTTGGGCCACAAAAGCGCGCATGCGCAGTAGCGTTTGTTTATGTTGTTACCGTTGAAACCGTCTATATGAGGTCTCTAAAGAATCTCAGAGGATAGAGAAGAAATCTTGACCACAGAATTAAAAAAAGATAAATTGTTTTCATGACAATTATTAAAATTACAATTATTACAGTTATTAACTTGTTTCCCAGAAAATATTGAAACATCTTACAATGACAAATAATTAATTATAATTTAGTGATACTTAATTTATATATAATAAAAATAATACATTTTTAAGGTATTGCAGTGTTAACCCTTTTTAGGGTCCAATTCTCACTATTAACTAGTTGATTATTAGCATGCGTATTACTAAGATATTGGCTGTTTGTTAGTATAAAGCTGTTTATTATTGGCTGTTTATTAGTATAAAGCACATATTAATGTTTTATTCTGCACAAACATATTCTACATCCCTTAATCCTAACCAGCACCCAAACTTAACAACTACCTTACAGTAATTAAGCAGTAATTAGGAGTTTATTGAGGCAAAAGTCGTATTGTTAGTTAATAGTGAGAATTAGACCCTAATCTAAAGTGTGACCAAAGTGGTTATTTATTTTTAATTTTTTAATTACTTGAGAAGGTAAATATTAGAGATTATTGAAAGTAGTGTTCAGAGAATACTGTATCTACATTTTTTTGTTGTAAGCAAAAATCGTATTAAAAAAATGAAGCGTCTTTTATATCTTAATTTATAAAACGGTTAGTTCCAGTCCTTGATTCTGATTGGTCAAGAGCTGTGTTTTATTCACAATAAAACACAGCCCTTGACCACTTCACCCAACGGTTTTGTGTATTACTGCACAACACCCTTGGAAACCACTCTTAGCAACGTAAACATTTTAGTTTGTTATTATTGATATTGTTCATTGAAGCTTACTGTATTATTACGTAGAGCAGAGTATTGTACGAGAGAGATCGAGTGAGCTAATTTATTACCTGCATTAAGATACAGCATTTTCCTTCAGGTCATGTTCATAATAAAAATCTGTTGGAATGTCTGCTGCGATATCTTATCCTTTTAACAGTCAATGGGTTTTCCCTTGTCCTGACACTGCAGCGCTAGTCAAAGCCTTTGTCAGTTGCTTCCGTCTTGTTCTGTGTTTACAACAAGTTTCAGTCCTTTGAATATAAAAGTCGAGAAGTCTTCACTACTGACGACTCCCTCATAAAGACTTTTTTGCCGCCATCTAATGGAGTAATCATGTAACTTCTGTTGCTGTTCACGGTCAGGGACTATTTTTCCCAGCGGAAGGAAGGCTTTTATGATTTTACTTTATAAAAGTTGCATTGATACATATTTTTTGGCTTCAACATTTGTATTGTGTGGTAACTGTTTTATAAAAACAATAAGGTACTCGAGGCTAGTGTTTTATTGTGAATAAGTCATGGCTGAAGGATGAAAACAACACATGCTGTTTAAGAAAGTCCCCTTTAGACATTCTACTAACTATAAGTATCTTTACAACTACTCTAAATAATTAGAGTATTAGCAGGCTGTCTGCTTAATATCTGATAATACTTTTTTTTGGTGGTCGCCCAACAGACAATAGTAACTTTGCAACTACATTGTCAACTTATTCCACTAAACCCAATCGAACAGTCTACTAATACTCCAATTAGTTAGTTGACATAGTTGCAAAGTTATTTATATAGGTATTAGAATGTCTGAATGTGGACTACCAAAATAAATTGTAACCTAAATGTATATCCATAACAAAAAATCAACGTCCTGCTGAAAATGCCATTAAGAAGTAGACCTGTCGTTTTGAGAGACACGACATCTCGGTCAAGTTTCCCCATGCCTTGATCTTCTCTGCCACCATCGCAATTTATTTTAAGGTCAGTTTCAGTGGCTGCTAACTGACACGTCACTGCTACGAACATGTTTAATCAAAAGACAGGCAGCTGAATAAAAGAGTAAGGGGGGTATGAATCTTCCTCAGTTCAGCGAGAGTCTCTCGGGATTATAGTTTAGGATGATTCATAAAGGGAAAGAGAGAAGAGGACAGCACTGTGAATAATGAAGCAATTGTCAAGGGAGCCGTGCAGCACAGTGGAGAACGAAATCAAAAAGAAGGAATCAGATGCAACTATTCACCTGATAATTGGCCAGATAAATTGGAGCGTTAGATCCATCAGCTCAAAAGAAAAATAAATTACATTTTTTAGAGATGATTAGCTTGACCTCAACCACTAGTGAAAAATCTTCAATTTGACATACTTTTCTAATGTATTACTTTTGAACATCATAATTGTGACCACAACAAAATTAGGGATTCGTTTTGCCTCAACACTTTTCTTTGAGCTGCATTTTTTTCAAAATCCTAAAACCTGTTTATTTCCAAGTTTAAATAGAAAACAAAAAGCCAGATTTCCAGTATGGTCTCAGACTTTTGGACCCCACTGCATTTGCTAATTGGATTCTGTATGTGTTTTTGTTTCTATAAAGGCATCAGTGGAGACGACTTCTTCGCGTTGGGGGTGCGGAGCGGCAGGATTGTTCATAAGTATAATCTTGGCTCGGGTTTGGCAACAATTATCAGCGAGCGCCTGAATCCGAGGATCAACATTCACACTGTGAACTTTGGAAGATATCTGAAAAATGGATGGCTGAAAGTATGTTTCATATTTGTATATAACAAATTTTTTAATTATAGTTATTATTGCTTGGCTCTTTACTGGTATGTGCACTGACATTCAAAAGTTCAGGGTCAGTAAGACATTTTTTTCCCGAAATAATTAACATTCAGCAAAGATTAAAGAGGTTTATAATGTTTGTTTGTTTTGTTTTTTTAATAAAGATTTTTTGAACTTTCTATTCATCAAAGAATCCTAAAACATGTCACAGTTTCCATAAAAAATATTAAGCAGCACAACCGTAGCATTATAATGGTACTTTCACAATAGAACTGTACCATTATAAAATAATAAACCAATCTTATATCTGTAGATTTGAAATGCAAGACAAAGTCAGTAAAAAATACATTGATATTTCTATTATCTCTAAGAATGAGGAGAAAAGAAAGAAAAAAGAAATGTGGAATTGTTCTGAGCTTTGACTCTTAACTCTTTTTGACCATTCTGGTGTCACATTGGTGTGTTTTCTGAATAGGTTGATGGACAGAAGAGGAGGACAGGTACATCCACTGGACCGCTGGTGGGCCTGAACATCTTCAGTCCACTTTATGTGGGAGGATTTGAAGAATACACACCTGAGCTATTGCCTGCAGGCTCTCGTTTCCAGAACAGCTTTCAAGGTACTGTGTTTTTTTCCCCCTGTCTTATCATTATTATTATTGTCTTGTTTGATGTTTGATTCAGATTGTCAGTTAGTGATGAAATCAATGTTTCTTACTTGGATCATCTGTGTCATGATGTGTCTACAGATCTGATGAGATTCTTAACCTTGTATGCAATATGTGTGCAACCACCCATCACAAAGTTGTATTAAAACAGACGTTTTAAAGGGATAGTTCGCCCAAAAATCAACATTTATTTACTCACCCTCATGCCACCTTAGGTGTTTATGTCATTCTTCTTTTAGATAAATAAAATCAGAGTTACAATAAAAAGGTCCTGACTAATCCAAGCATTATAATGGCAGTGAATGGCAGCCCAAAATTTGAAGCCATAAAAAGTGCATCCATCCATTATAACAGTATATACCAGTCCACACAACTCCAGGGGGTTAATAAAAGCCTTCTGAAGTGAATCGATGGGCTTGTGTATGAAAATATCCATATTTAAAACTTTATAAAGTAAAATATCTAGCTTCCGCCAGACCGCCTTCCGTATTCAAATTGCACAGAAAGTGTAGCGCCTCTCGCAGTTCAAAACCTTTACGCTACGTACGACACCATCGTCGCGCCAGTTGCACTTTTTTCCAAGGTTAAATATGGAGGGCGGTTTGGAGGAAGCTAGATATTTTTCTTTGTAATATAAATATTTTTCTTACACAAAATGCATCGATTTGTTTCAGAAGGCCTTTATTAGCCACATGGGGCCGTGTGGATTACTTTTATAATGGATGGATGTACATTCCATGGGCTTCAACTTTTGGGCTGCCATTATATTGCTCTGTTTAGCCAGGACATTTTTTTTTTAAATATAACTGATTGTATTTGTCTGAAAGCAGAATGTCATATATGCCTGGAATGGCTTGAGCGTGAGTAAATCATGAGGTCATTTTCATTTTTGGGTGAACTATCCCTTTAAATGTCAACAACATATGGCGTTTGAAGGTTGGTGTTATTCTGATGGAATGAATGGGAGAACACAAGAAATCCTTCATAAACCTTCATATAAATTGTTTCATCATGAGGAGTGGAAGTAAGACATTGTTTAGCAGAATGTGTCTGTCTGTTATTTAAGAAATAATCATTTTTTTCATCAAAAAGGTGTTTTTGTCTTCAGATTCACCATGGTAAGCCTATTATAATTGTTCATATTTTAGACCTGTCGGGATGGTTTTAACAGTAAATTGCAAACTTGCGGTACTTGCCCGTGTGTCTCGTCATAACCGTAAATAGAGCTTACTCTGGCTACTCTGACTACGTGTCAGAGATTTGTTGTCACAACAAGCTAGAAATGTTGATATGGAGCAGCTAAAATCTCCAACCTCTGGAGAATCACCCGTTTTAAAAAAAGATAATGCAACAGAGCTCGTAATAAAACAGGAATCAACATTGGCTTGGCTTTTCAAAAATAGCGGGAACTGAGGGATTGGAAATGTGTGACACAGAGATGCCGTTTTTATTACTCAACACAATCATGTTCATTTAGCAGAAGCACAACCAAAACCATGTTCTTCTGCACTATGCTTGGAGTTTTGTTTTCAACTACTAGAGAGCCAAAAGTTACATAATAATAATATGTTACATTTATATAGTGCTCTTCTAGGCACTCAAAACGCTTTACACAGAAGGGTGAATCTCCTCAAACACCACCAATGTGCAGCATCCACCTGGATGATGCGACGGCAGCCATATTACGCCAGAACACCCACCACACACCAGCTGATTGGTGGAGAGGAGACCGAGTGATTAAGCCAATCATTATATGGGGATATTAGGAGGCCATGATGGACAGGGGCCATTGGGCAAATTTGGCCAGGATTTTTAACGATCACAGAGAGTCAGGACCTCAGTTTAACGTCTCATCCGAAGGACGGTGCTCTTTGACAGTATAGTGTCCCCATCACTATACTGGGGTGTTAGGACCCACACAGACCACAGGGTGAGCACCCCCTGCTGGTCTCACTAACACCTCTACCAGCAGCTACCTGGTTTTCCCAGTTGGTCTCCCATCCAGGTACTGACCAGGCTCAGCCCTGCTTAGCTTCAGTGAGAAACCAGTCTTGGGCTACAGGGTGATATGGCTGCTGGTTCGCAAGTGTACCACATAGTGTACCTTTAAGCACAACATGATGAAAACATTTGAACTGATGACAAATGGGCCAAGAGATGTCCTAACCACTACATGTTTCATTATTTAGTGGATGTTGTTTAAGAAATTCTCAGTATTCAATTCAAGTCTTTCTCTATTACCACCTAACATCATTTCTACTCATCCCTCAGTTTACAGTAATTCACTTACTGGGCAAATAAAACACAGTTTAACAATAGCTATCTTGGGGCCTCTTCAACCTCAAATGAAATTGTTGAAGCTGCTTGATTATGATTTTAAATGGTTATTGACTAAGTATTACATTATAATTTGAATGTAATATCCAGTTATGAATATATGAACTAATCTCATGGAGCTCAAGGCAGTGTGCATGAAGTCCCTTTTATATTCATACCACTCATCTGTATCTGCCACTCACTGGATATTTAATTTAGTTTTTGCTATTTACTTGAAAAAGATTGACTTTTTCCCCCATTTAAGCACCCAAACTCAAACTCATGGACCATTTTATCTCTCCTACACCATGATGGTGCTTCCAAAAATAATTGCAAACATTGTCAAAACCATGTTATTAGACGTTTGGTGATGCTGGATTTTCAGCTTCATTATTCCAGTCTTTAATTTCACATGATTCTTCACAAATCATTCTAATATGCTGATTTTCTTAAGAAAAAAATCTGATTATCAATGTTGAAAGCTTTATTATTCTTTATTATTGTTTTTTTTTTTTTTTTTTTTTTTTTTGGAAATCAGGACCTTTTTTTCAGGATTCTTTCAAAAATCCAGTAGAGCATTTATTTCAGAGACATTTTTTGTTTTACTGACCCTTAACTTTTAAATGGCACTGTATATTTTGCTCATGGTATTGTATATTTTGCTCATGGTATGATACGGCTTCAGAAGACTAAAATATAATGCATAAGTACTACTTTTAAAGTTTTTATGGTGGAGTTACTTTCAGGAGTTTGACAGCCTTGGTCAGCATGAATATGAGGGTGAGTAGATAATGACAAGTCTTCTTGCTCTCTCTTTGATTGTAAAGGCTGCATTTTCGATTTACTGTTTCGGACGAGACGAGATGGGAAGTTTCAACCTCCAGGAGGGCCAGAGGGCAGGCCAGAGTCAGGACGTAATGTGGGGCAATGTGGTGTTGATCCGTGCAACCTGGTCATCTGCCGGAACGGAGGCACCTGTGTGGATTCTGGATCCTCTGTGTAGTAAGACTTCAGAACAAGCTCCTGTTTGAGCCCAACTTGTGCGAGTGAATGACTGACAAACATTATTAATCTTTTCTCTTTGGCCTTCCCCTCCAGCTGTCAGTGCGTGTTTGGATGGAAAGGTGCTCTTTGCTCTGAGAAAGTGTCGTTCTGTGATGCCGAACACATCCCACCGCCCTCCTGCGCTCGCGGCTCCACCTGCGTGCCCCTTCCTGATGGATACACATGCCAGTGCCCCCTAGGCTCTGCTGGACTCTTCTGCCAGCAAGGTTAGACCACAGTCAATGCGACCTCCAGGGAGTAACTAGAGGGTCTGCAGAAGGGTGCAGAAAAACATTGTGTAAAAAAATAATTGTAGTAATAAAAAAAAAAGTAATAGCTTAAAATAGGTACATTTTATATTTTTTACTGTCTAATTTTGCTTTCTTAAGACTGGAGATTAAAGGTGTTGTATGTAATTATTTGCCTGTACTAAAGCATAAAAATACCTTAATATGTTTGCAGATATTTAGGAAATGTGCTAAGTTCACATACTTGTTTCAAGATTTTTTAAAGAAAGTTTAAAAGAACAGCACTTATCTGAAGGATGAATATTTGTAACATTATAAATGTCAGTCACTTTTGTTCAGTTGAATGTGTCCTTGCTGAATAAAAGAATTTCTTTCAAAGAGATCTTACTGAGCCCAAACTCTTTAATGGTAGTATAAATAAAACTATAAATAAAATATGTTATATATATAAATACATGTATTACAGTATAAACCGGTCATTATACATTAAATATATAGCTTTATATTTTAGCTTTAATTTTATTTTTATTAAAAAGGCACTGTGAAATAATTGTTGCCTTGAATATGTTAAGAAAAGGGAAAAAAAAATTAATTATATTTTATATTATATTTCCCATAAAATACTCCATGCTTTCTTTATGGAAGCGTTCATGTTTATTATTTGTATTTCTTTTCCAGCTGTATCTATCAGTGATCCTTTCTTCAGAGGTAATCAG
Source organism: Pseudorasbora parva (assembly GCF_024679245.1). Classification (NCBI taxonomy): domain Eukaryota; kingdom Metazoa; phylum Chordata; class Actinopteri; order Cypriniformes; family Gobionidae; genus Pseudorasbora; species Pseudorasbora parva. Next base: position 28,748,668 of record NC_090188.1, on the reverse strand, counting down.
TCATCTTGGATGTCATTTCCTCCAGTAAATATAAGGCACAAAACACATCTGCAACTGCAGTTTCTAACACTTTCACCAGAGGGCATCCTATTCTACACCTCACGCTACTTGAGCATTCGGTCGGGTAAGGCAGCATCTTGATTACATAATGCGAAATGAAAGCATGTAAGTGTATCTTTAACGCATATTCATATTGTTTATGTCATGTTCAGTAAACAAATGCGAATAAAAAAGAAATAAACATAAACTGAGATTATTACAGTAGTTTTGTGGTTAACAAAAGGCTATGAATTAAAGGGATGGTTTACCCAAAAATGAAAATTCGAATTACTCACCCTCATGTCGTTTTCAGAACTTCCGTTCATCTTCAGAACACTAATGAAGAAATATTAATGAAATAAGGGAGAGATCTGTCCCTCCATTGACAGCTGCGCAATAGAGAAAAAGTTCATAATGAGATCGGAAATTGAATCCATATGAATTGAGCGGTTTTGTCAATTTTCTCAAGAGACTTGATCGCTTTATATGATAAACAGATTGAATTTAGGCTTTTATTAACATAAACATTCATCAACTCACAAATCATTTGTGGTAAACGGAAGCTCAAGCATGTTTGCTTGAAGTGTGAGAACCAATGAGGTTCATTCTCGTGTTATGCAGTACGTTTGAGCTTCTGCAAGAACCAATAAAGCTTTTTTTGCACATCGGTTGAGCTTCTGTTTATGTTCGCTGATCAATGATCATGTGTGAATAAATGCGATCAAGTCTCTTCAGAAAATTTGGATTAGCTGCTCAAATCATATGGATTAGTTTTAAAGCAGCACTGGGTAACTTTTGCTCTCGGGGTCCCCCTACAGTCCTCAACTACTGTCGTAAACTCCGTCATCCTACAACAGGGGATGCCATCACGCGTGCATTTGTTGACATGACAGCCCTGATAGCCCTGAACTAGTAATTGCGTGGGCCGTCTCATAACCCGCGGACCCCGTATGTCTATTTAATGGTCGCGGGTGCGCGGCGGGTTGTAAAAATATATACAGTGGTGCGGGGCGGGCCAAATAATTTCATAAAAGCGGCCCCGCGGGTCGGTGCAGCACTAACAGTTCCCCTGAACACTGCAGGAGGAGTTTTTACATGCAGGTGTTCTTCTGGCGCGCGTGTGAAATGCCTTCATCCCAGGTACAGTCAGTGGTATATGTTTCAGCATGTCATATGAATATAATTTCATGGGTTTTATTTTTTTCAAACGCCAAATAATCACGATGCTCACGTTTACAAGCCAGCGTTCTCATATTAGTCTATTGGTTACCGTTTTACAGAATCTATTTGATACTTCAGTTCAATGTTTGAGTGGTAGCTCACCGTAACAAGCATGACAGCATCGGTCGGGCACGCCTCCTTCAGCTCACGCCGACGAGCAAACGCTGGTCCAATGTTGATCCTCGTCCTGCCTTTAATCCCATCACTTTTTCGTTTCCTCTTATTGCTTTCCTCCAACAAAACCTTTTCTTTCTTATTTGTCTATGCTGCTTCGGACATGACTATATTATCCGACGAACAAAGTTGGGCTCGCACGTCCGAATTTAAGGAAGTGTGGGTGTCGGTGGAAGTGACGTATATGCCGTAAAGCAGTCGAATTTTGTAGTTCTTTTCTTTTTCTCGGGTTACTACCCAAAACCCGAAGTTTAAAAGTACGATTAAAAACTATACAGACCCCGTCAAGCTATGGCAGACGTGTCATTCAACCTATTGTAAGTCGATGTATCATCACAAGAGTCTTAAATATATTATGAGGGTTGAAAAGTTACCTAGTGCTGCTTTAAGATCTCTATATGAACTTTTTGAAGCGTCAAAGTGGTAGTTGCATAGACTGTCAATGAAGGGACAGAATGCTCTTAAGATTTCAGATTTCATCTTTTATTTTAGGTTTCATAAAAAAGATTCCATCACTATATGTCGTTATTTCAGGGGTGGGGGTTTGTGCACAAAAATTATTCTCATCGCTTCGTAGAATTATTGTAGAGCCAACACTATTGTATTGTAGTGAGATGGGCAATGATGGTCAATGAAGCCCTTTCTGGGCCATCGGATTTCAACAAAAATATCTTCATTTGTGTTCCGAAGATGAACGGAGGTCTTACGGGTGTCGAACTAAATTAGGGTAAGTAGTTATTGACAGATTTTTCATTTTTGGGTGAATTAACCCTTTAACATTATTCTCTACCCTCTCCCAAGGAGATTTCCTCAGCGTATCCCTGTCAGCTGGATTTGTGCAGCTCCGCTATAATCTGGGAAACGAAACAATTGTATTACAGTCTTCAAAAGAGGTCGATGTGACTGGCATGAAGTGGCACACAGTGAAGGCCGGGAGAGAAGGCAACCGCGGCTTCCTCATTCTAGACGATGAAGCCGTGACCAGGAACTCTTCCGAGGGCACGAGCACTCTGGATGTTGGCACAAATATGTTCATTGGGGGGGTGTCTTTCCTGAACACAGTGTCACCGGATGCGATGGAGAAAGACCCAGTGGGATTCACAGGCGGCATTCGAGAGGTCATAGTTAATGGGCATGACCTTGAGCTTACAGAGACAGGTGCGCTCGACGGAGTCAATGTTGGCGACTGGGATGGGACAGCGTGTGGGTATAAGGTTTGCATGAACGGTGGCTTCTGCCATCCAGCGGGTCTTTCTTCATTCATGTGTATTTGCTCCTCGTTGTGGACCGGTTTACGATGCCAACAGTCCATTCACTGTGTCAACAATCTCTGTCAACACGGTTCTCTCTGTGTCCACAAGTCTGCGTCATATTCATGTATATGTTCTTTGGGATGGATTGGGACTTATTGTGACCAAAAAGTTACATTGAGGAATATAAAGTTTATTGGAAACTCGTATTTGAAATACAAGGATCCAAAGTACAACTCTAGGAATTTGATGTACACCAAGGTTTCACTGAATTTTTCCACTTCAGCAGAGGAAGGTTTGATCATGTGGATGGGGAAAGCAGGGAGTGAAGACGATGACCATCTAGCGGTTGGGCTGCAGGACGGTTATCTGAAGGTTTCAGTCAATCTTGGTGAGAGAACCGCACTTCCTCTTTTGTATCGAAACACTTTCTGCTGCAATCACTGGAATCACCTGTCTATTACTCACAACCGAACTCTCATCCAGGTCTATGTGAATGAGGAAAGAGTCATTTTTGAAGACATTGACCCATTTGAACAGTATGTAGCAGTAAATTATGGAGGGGTGATTTATTTTGGGGGTTTTGAATTAAATAGAGATGTGGCGTCTGTTACATCTGGTGTATTTACTAAAGGGTTTGATGGGAGTATTAAAGATGTTTTCTTGTATCAGGACACTAGACAGCTGCAGTTTCATCATCCCAGTGAAGGTTTCAATGTTTATCAAAGTGAAGAGTAGGGAAAAAAATGTATTTATTGTTGCATATATTTGATTTTTGGTATTCACATCTAGAATAGAATATGCAATGAGTCTTAAGAAATACATTAAAATGGCAAAATCACAGAGCCAGTTTTAAGAGATAAAATCTGTTATTTGTCATTGGCGTGGTAAAATTATGCTGTCACAAGTATGTGAGGTTGTAGAAGTGATCCTGCATCAACAATGCTTAAAAGGCACACCCCACCTCAAAATCACCATGCAATCGTTGTTTGAATGAACAAAATTAAGAGATGAACACATGATAGCAGGGTTGTTGCATATGTGTGCCTCTTTTTAAAGGATAAGTAGTTGCATTTTTTTAAATGATGTGTCCAGCTTTGATGTTTATGCCACAAAAATCTGTTCACTTTGACATGTTCTACTTTGAATTAAAGAAAAACGAGTTTTAAGGAGGTATTTCTTTTAAATAAATAGGATAGCAACAGGGTACAAAATAGAGCTTAATTTTAAATTCAGCGAATGAGCAAAAGGTCAAAATAAATTTTATTGATTTTGTTTATAACATATAAAAAGAAAATACATTTTATTGTGGTTTAAGGTGGAAACTTCCTTTTCCCATAATTATATATACACCGATCAGGCATTATAACCTAATATTGTGTTGGTCCCACTTTTGCTGCCAGGGCCCGTCGAGGCATGGACTCATGGCACTAGACCCCTGAAGGTGTGCTGTGGTATGTGGCATCAAGATGTTAGCAGCATATCTTTTATGTCCTGTAAGTTGAGCCTCAGCACATCCCACAAATGATCGATTGCATTGAGATCTGGGGATTTTGGAGGCCAAGTCAACACCTCAAACTCGTTGTGCTCCTCAAACCATTTCTGAACCATTTTTGCTTTTTGGTAGGGTACATTATCCTGCTGAAAGAGGCCACAGCCACCAGGGAATACCGTTTCTATGAAAGGGTGTACATGGTCTGGAACAATGCTTAGGTAGGTGGTACATCTCAAAGTAACATCCACATGGACGGCAGGACCCAAGGTTTCCCAGCAGAACATTGCCCAAAGCATCACACTGCCTCAGATGGCTTGCCTTCTTCCCATAGTGCATCCTGATGCCATGTGTTCCCCAGGTAAGAGACGCACACGCATCATTCATGTGATGTAAAAGAAAACATGATTCATCAGACCAGGCCACCTTCTTCCATTGCTTCATGAGCCAGTTCTGATGCACGTGCCCACTGTCGGCACTTTCGGTGTTGGGCAGGGGTCAGTGGCTATGTAGCTCCATACACAACAAACTGCAATGCACTGTGTATTCCGACATCTTTCTTTCAGAACCAGCATTAAAGGGGTCATGAATTGAGAAATCAACTTTTCATTCAGCTTTTGATATATGAAAGTATAGTGTTAGAAGAATATCATGTAAGTTTTGGAGCAAAGAAAAGCTTTTATTGACACAAGGTCCAGAAAACAATCAATCTCAGAATGTGCCAAGCTGGTGAAACATTATTTTGTATTTTGTAGGCCTACGAGAAGCTAAACCGGATCAAACTTCTAAGCAATAAACATGCTGCATAAGATTAATTTGGATTCCAATATTATGAAAGCATGGATGAACTTTATTTTTAAGGAATATTCAGATCACTCGGTTAAGACATTGTGTGTTTGTTCCTTCACCACAGATTTGTTTGTAAATGATTGGATTTGCAGACAGGACCAAAACGTATCACTGGCTCAAATAATGAAATAGCATTTCTTTCTTGATGTGTGTTCAGGGTGCGAACTACGGGGGAGCTAGGGGGAGCTCGGCTCCCCTATATAAGACATGGGCTCCCCTGAAAACGTGATTTGTGAAATTTTGGGGGGTCTCAAAAATATTGACACTGTGTTATTTTGAGGTGCAATTTCATTTTTTATGTAATGTAATCATTGTGGATTATTATTTGTAAAATTGCTAAAAATATATAATTAATTCATGCATGACGGCAGTTTAAATCTAATTCACTTCAATAAAGATAACTATACATGCTGTTCTTGTCATGACCATCAAGGTGTGGTGGCACTGCGGTGCAAATTCCACTCATGTTTAGTACATGTCAACGCAAAGATTCGCAGAAAAAACAAAAACGAATATCCACTTCTTGATCTTGGATTTCTGGAAGAACAGAAAAAGAGGCTGACCTCAAGCCTCTGTGGTCGCTTCTGTGTTAAGGCATGTTATTCCCAATTATGTGTTGTGGCTGGGTTGATATAGGTCTGCGCGACTATCGATTGAATTATGGTATTCTTCTGTAGCCTGACGAGTAACTTCAACCGTTGTTCATGTGAACTCAAAGACAGCCGGATGCTTTGTTTATAGATTTGTGGGCTTTTTGACCTATCAATTCTTGTTTTTTTCTTCCTTCATTAAAATCAAAGATGTTCTTCAATGATTGTAAATTGTATATTAAGAGTCTCCGCAATGCATTAAGCAATAGATTGACGCGTTCGTCTGTGTGTGAAGTAATATACACGTCCTCTTTTGTGTATAGGGATGCACCCCCCCCCCCCCCGAAAAGTGGGCTCCCCCAAAGGCCACAGTATAGTTCGAACACTGTGTGTGTTGTTTACTCTCTTGACTTGATATTTGATAAAAATACAATTGCAGAAGTTTTGATTATTGTCTGACTCTGCAGTGAGACTTGTGTGTGCATGTTACTGATGCATGGTTCGCAGTTATCCCCAGATTGGGCGGGTCAAGCAATCCAATCAATTAAGCAAGGGTAGAGGAGAGATAAATCATTGCCTTTGTTTGATAAGACATTTTGCCCGGCCTGTGGGCGAATAATTCAGTGGACCGTTTTTCCCCCAGCTTTCAAAATAATTCCTCACATGTACTCACGGGGGAGCCAAAGCTCATTGTAATATGCCAATCTAGTCCAATCATAGCAGTGTGAGTTTGCTTCCAAGTCTTCAGTGCGGCAATCCCAAAAAAACTGAACGTTCCAGGAGAGAACCTCAAAATCAGGGTAGACAATAGCCTATTACTTATTCGTAAAAATGTCGTTGAATGTAAAAACACAAACGTCATAAGCTGACCTCAGACAACAGTATAAAAAATGTAAAAATAAAAAACTTTGAGCAATTTGAGCTTCAGACAATAGCTCATCTGTTTAATCAGACCACATGGGTCAGCCATCACATGACATTGGCCACCTATGACCCAGGATCAGTTTTTTGGGGGGGAATTATCCTAATCAACATGGATGTGCATCTCAACAAAAGGTGACACAAAATGTCATGCTAGTTGTAATAAACGCTGTTCTCAATATTATGAAATGTTTCTTAAGCACCAAAGCAGCATAATAGAATGATTTCTGAAGGATCATATGACATTGAATCACAGCAATAAATTTACATTTTAAAATATATATCTATATTGTTTAAAAATCTTTTCCCAAACATTTGAATGACAATGTATGTATATATAAATAAATGGCATTTGTGCCTTTAATGAGACATTTTGTTTCAGGTTCATCATAAAAGGCAATCCTATATTTACCCCCAAAGTAGTCTTAATAATTTCTTTTTTTTCTGTTATTTTGAAATACAGTACCTTTTTTCTGTGATCTCAAGTGTTATTTTTAACCACAGTGCAAAATGAAAAATAAGCCTCTTTAAGAAACAAAGACTTCCATTTCAGTCGCTTTACTAACAATAAAAACATTTTATTATGAACTGTACATGAACACAATGTGCTGAATATGCACATTTATGTTGTGTGACAAGCCAAAATGTACAAAGAAATATTGGTCACCTGAAACATAGAAAATACTTAAGAAGCCAAATTTAGAAAAATTAAAACGGAAAAATAAAAAGTGAAGCAAAGGAAGCTGCTCTCAACCATGGCATGTCATATCTCATTGCACTTTGCGTACAACAGTAGATTTATTTTCTTGACAATCAGCTGCTTGTGAAGACAATGTTAGTGGGGTATTTGAAAAGCCAGGTAGGGAAATTTACATTTAAAAACAAATCTTTAAAATTTCCAAAACGAAATGGTACTAGCTGCTTTTCATACAAAAAATCATTTCGCAACTTTATAAATAGTTTTCTTCTACTGTGTTACAGATTTAAGGTAGGTGGAACAATTTGATGCTGAGATCATGAACGCCTGTCTCTTGAGTCCTTCTTGTGTTTCTCATAATCAGAGTCCCGCCTGTGTTTGTCTCTGTCCCGGTAATGGCTGCTGCTGTGGTGCCGTTCTTTCGGTCTCTCGTACCTGTCCTCTTTCGAGCGGTGCTCTTTATGACTGTGACTTCTCTCCCTGTGTTTTTCCCGATCCCTGTCGTAGTGCTTGCTTTTGTGATGGTGTCTGTCATAGTGGTCTCTATCTTTATTGTCCTTCTTGTAGGTCTCTTCGGAGGAGCGTCTGGACGGCTTGTCGCCCAGGTCACTGTAAGACTTCTCAGAACTTTTCTCATCTTTGCTGAGGGGCGAAGAGGTTGGCAAGCTGGACTCGTACGTCAGAGAAGGTGCAGGGATAGTTTGGGGAGGGACGGCTTGAGACCAAGGTGGAGCGAGCATTCGAGGATCGCTTTGAGGGAACATCTGGGGAGGCGGCGGACCAGGAGGAAACGGGAAAGGGGGAGGACCCTGTGGTTGAAGGGGTAAGTAAGGTGCAGGATTGGCTGGAGGTGGGTAATATTGGGGATCAGGTCGACCGGCGTGATATGAATGAAAAATGGGTGGACTATACACTTTCGAGTTAAAAGAAGAGGTCCTAGACAGCTTGAGACCTTCGTTCTTCCCAATTGATGAGATTGTGGTGATAGCTTGGATGTCCTCTATGGCTTTACACTCTTCAGGGGGTTGCGCAGATGGTTGCAGAGTAACATTCTGCTGAGACTTTTCTGAATTATTTTCCGACTGTTGCGGTTTTAACTCGGTAGGTTCAGCCGATGAAGACAACCTTTTTAAAATACCAAGAGGAGATGTCTTCAAAGTATTGGTGGGACTTGATACAGCTTCATTTTTGGGAACAGAGCAAGATCCTTCAGTAACAGAGCCTTTTGATACATCCGATGAAGTGGTTTCATTTGGTTCTTGAGTAGCTGGTGCAGCTGTGCTGCCGGTTTCTGTCTCTTCTTTGGGTTTAGTGGTTGAAAGAGAAGACAGAAAACTCTCTGTTGAAACATCTGCAGGTTTGTCACTCAGAGAAAGTATGACTCCACTCTCTTTCTTTTCGGAGCTGGTCTCCAGACTCAAGCTGGATGACACCTGTTCACTTTTAACAGCTTTGTGATCTTTTTTCTTTATAACGAAGCGGTCAAGTCGAGAAGCACTGGCTGTAGGTTTAGGATGGATTGCTGCATGATTTTCACTGTCCACTGCTGGAGTCTTGGACACCGGTGTTGTAGAGTCACTCTTCACGTTGTCACTTGAGGATGATGCTGCATTACCAGGCAACTTTAGTACACCAGGAAGAAAGCGCAAAGAAACATTCTCTTCTGTCTCCATATCCAATATTGGTTCTTCTACGACTGACTTAATTAAGTCTGCAGTGTCTTTTTTCCGTGTGCTCCCAGGACCGCTGTTAAAACTTCTTTCCACATCTTGAGCCACAGGAGCTTTCTGTGGGTAGTCGACCTGAGATTTGCTTTCTGCCAAGAAATTTGAAGCTTCACTGACATCATTTGGCAGGATTACCCCAAAGTCCCTTTTCAGTCTCTGGCGAATGACCAATCCAAGAAGAAGATTCGGACGATTGGTCTCCAGTCCTACAATGTGAAACATCACAATTAATATAAAAGATTTTTTGCAAAAATCATACAGATCCTACAAATTAAGCTGGAAAGAAAGTCTTACCTGGACCATCAAACGGAACAATCTGGTGTGGAATTTTTTCTGTGGATCCGAGAGGAATGAGATACATGTCTTTAACTTGTTTTCGGTTGTTAGCAACCACGCCGTATCTCCTGCGGCTGCTAAAATAGGCGTACAACAAAGTGTACGAGATCTCATCTTCTTCTGTGTCAGGGGTGAAGCGAACAACACAAATTTCCTGGGGAATAAACATTTAAAAATCACAAAAAGCTCATTCAAATAGTCAAATACATAATATGACGCATCAAAAGATAAATCATTCCCACCTTTGTCCCAGAAGCACGGATTTTCTCGACATAGTCCCAGACTATTTGAGGAGAAATTCGTCCACCTACTTGGATGTGTTCCGGCAAATCCTGCAGACACAATTCGATATGGTTCTAATACAACAGTTCAAATGTGTGACTGACACATTTAGGACACACTTCAAAGTATTAGAATGTCACTCACCTGTGTTAGGGGTTCCAGTATTCCAGAGACAGGATAAACTTTTGTAAGAAACCTCGCCACAGCCGGCATATCAACAAAGCCGCCCCACAGACTCTCCAAGCTGCTGAGGAAAGTAGCTGTATCTTCTTTGCTACTCAGACCATCGGACCTACTAAAGTAAATTAATTTAATTTCATAAATTTCATTTAAAATCTTGTTTTTTTTTTAGACAGCCGTTTTGTTTAAATTAGAAATCTTACCTGGATTCAGGCAAAAAATTTAGGAGGCCTTCCTCCATGGCTCTTAAAGACAGATCGTCTATCAGTGCTGACGTAGGTGTAGTTGTAGAGTGCTGAGATTCGTCTGTCGCACTAGACTGCCTCCTCACAACTGTTGTGGACACTTTTACCACCTTTGTAGCGGCTTCCTCTGTAGGTGGAGCCATGCGACCTTCACAGAAACATCAGCAACGTTTAAAGGATAACTTTACAAACATGAAGTTCATTGTGCCATTAAAACATTCAATAACTTTAAAGGAACTGTATGTAAGAAAAGTATTTTAATTAATCATAAAATGGCCCTGATATGTCAAAATACTTTTATTTTCAAATACTTATATCACTGACAACAGTAGTCCGGCCAGGATATTGTCATTTAAAAGTTGTTGAAGCCCTCAACTGATGTTGATGTTGTCATGTGTTTTGGCCTGAAGCTCCACCCTCCACCTATCTACCAATCAGTAGTGTTTCGGTGTCCGGGTTGCCAGATCTGCTCTAGTTACCACAGCTGCAGCTACAAACGGCTGATCCTGCAGCCTATCTGGCAACCTCGAGTCAGAGGAGAGGGGATACATCGCTCTGCAGTCATTTGAACTTGATTGCAGTACCAGTTTTGGCCATAATCTTACATACACTTCCTTTAAAATACTAACTCATTCTGAAATCCTTTGAGGTAAGAAGTTTATTTTTAACAATTTTAACAATGATTAACTACTTTAACAAATTAACTAAAGATAAGACTAAAGAATTTCTTATTTGACTATTTATCAGACTTTAATTATGAAGTGTACTCCTAAGGGGATTTTTATTTTATTTTAGTCTGTAGCCCATTTAACTCTTCACAAGAAAAACTTTTCAGAAGCCGAACTTTATGTCAACCGTTTTACCTGTGCAGATTTTGCAGTTAAGGTCAAACAGATGAGACTTGTGCAAGTTGGTGGTATCTATAGATTTCTTGGGACTGTCAGCTTTAGTCTCAGGCGGTTTTTCCTCAGGCACTTCCACAGCTTTGGGCACAGGCTCGGGCTGAAGATGCAGAAGGAACATTTAGACAACAATTTTATTTTTCCTTGTTGGAAAACATAAACAATGTTGCTAAAAATGGAGCATAAAATGTCCCAAATCTCACCTCAGCCTCAGTGTCCTCTGGTGCCTTGGCAGGCTCTTGATTCTCAATTTCAATTTCTCCTTTATGGGTAATTTTAGTAATGGGGCGTCTCTCTACTTCTCTCTGTTCTTTCTCAATCATTTCAATTGTCTGCCAACAAAAAGACCAATAATTTAACAATCAATATAAAAATATAAAAACATATTAAACTACTTTTCTGATGGACAATGTGTTCTGCTGAAAATACTCAGCAGTTCACTTCACGAAGTAAGTTAAAAACTTTGAAAATGCCATGTTGTCTACTAAAAATCAAACCATGATATTTTGGAAATGCAACAGAGCTATAATGTTTTACTAACATGACGATTCTCTCTTTGTCTCCAAGCAGCCAGTTCCTTAGAGGCCAGCTCTTCTGCAGTCATACGCACCAAATCCGCAGGGGAAACTTCCCCCTTGAGTACTCGTTTGAATAACACCTGCAAAAGAGCAGCATTAGATTTGGATAGAAATGCTTGCTTTTCGTACAAATACTTTCAGTGAAAATAGGTTGCACAGAAAAAAACTTGCATTATTTAAAATACTTACATTATTTTTGGCATCTCTTAGGTTGAAAGTCAAACTTCTGTATTTATTTTTGTATTTGCTGTCAACCCCCTGAAAGAGAGCAAAAAGCTCCTTCTCTATCCTTCTGGCCAACTCAGCAGGCTTGTCCGATGAAATCTTCAAATCAGAGTCTTTCAGTCTATAAGACGGGAGATGAGAGGATAAAACATTGGAACAACTTAACATTACACACATAATAAAAACAAGAGGAAAAGTTATTGACTGACTTTACTGGCAAGCTACCAAAAATCACATTCACACACCGTTTCAAGAGAATCTCCTCCAGTGAGTCCCGAACGCTTCGCCTGATTTGACCAGTGGACGGTTTCTTTGAGCTTACATGGGATATTTTAACTTTCTTTGCCTCATGCTTTACATTTGGTCCTGCAAAAATATAAACTCAAAATTATTATTGGTAACAATTAAAAACACTTTATACACAATAAATATGGTGTATAAAATAATAATAATAATATCCATACCCCTTGACGCTGAGTCTTCTGAAGGTCGTCTTTCGCCTACCTCCTACATATAACAAAAATCTTTTTAAAATAAAAATATTACAATATAGTCCAGTGCTATTGATGATCAAAACTAATTCAAGTGGCCATATCAGTTGTAGTTGCAAATTTGTACGTGAGTGTGTAACACACTTGTCCATGTGTACATAACTGTGAAGAACCGTTCACCTGCAATGAGTGAAAGCTAACTAACCACCTTACACCCATGTGTAAAAAAATATAGAGTCAGATATGTACAAACCCTTTTAAAGAAAGCTGGTGGATACCACAAATCAAAAGCTAAATCAGAAAGGGCAGAACAAAATATGACTTTGTAAATCTACCACAAGCAACCGTCACGTAACTGTTTTTTTTCACTAGCTTGATATAGGACAAATCAGATTCTATGTTTCTTCCAAGTAAAGGGGTCATATCATACTTTTTATTTAATTATTGTTTTTCCCCTTGAGGACCAATTATATTGTTTTTGAAGTTTTTCCTGTGCCAGAGTTTTCATTAGCACAAACTCAGTTCCTTTAATTCCCTTTGGTTGATCTGATTAGAGCCAATGACACACTATTGCTAATTTGACTAATATTTGAGGCATAATATAGGAAGGATAATTATACATTGTCTATAATTTCATGCATGTCGGTTACATAAGGCTTAATGAGTAAAAATTAAAATAAAGATACTTAATTTTATGATGACAAATGCATACATTTTTATTAACCATGCATGTAACCATAATGCTTTATAGTCTAGTACTGAATAACTTGTTTGCTTACTTTTCGGAAGGGTCGTATTCCACCTGCGGTGACCGACTGCTGGGGTCTCTGTTTTTGTTTAGCAGATAACTTGTCGTCTGACTGCTCTGTGGCCTGGGAACCGGTTTTCCCATCCTCTTCAGCACAGCATTTCAAGCACACATACTCCTGGTCCTCCTTTTCCATCTGCTGAACTTTAGCCAGATCCAGACCCACACAATCCCCATGAAACCAGTCATCACAGCGGCCGCATCCCACCATGAACCTATATACAAACAAACAGACAACAGCAGTGTTGATGAAACTCACGGGTCTGTCTGTAGCCCATCACTTTGAGCAAATGCACGACCAATTTCATAACCATTTAAGGGGTGACAACACAGGCAAAAACGGTTGTTGTTTTTTCCATGCATCTGTCAATTTTAAGATTGTGTTTTTTGGCTTTTCATAAAGTGTTTTTTCAGATTAGTGGAAAGGAAACATCTAAAATAATTAGGGATGCTCTGATCCGATACTCAGATCGGGTATCGTCTTCGATACTGCCATTTTTGCAGAATTGGGTCTTGGTCAGAGGAGACCGGTCCAAATTGGATATTACGCGAGTAGATCACTATAATTATTCTTCACACACAGTAACTGAAATGTACAACAGTTAAAAGAAAAGGCTCAATAAACTATTTCATGGGTACAGTATATTACATTACACATCAATATCTCCCCCTTTGTGTTTTGAACTTCAATGCGGACTCCACATTGCACGCTGTGACTCCATGTTGCTTCAAACTCATCATCCTGCGCACCATTGTGCCTACTTGTATTGGAGCCTTTCATATTATAATACTTTTGCTCAATGAAAGATTGTTAATAGCCTTTCTTGTTCTGTCAATCTGTCATATGTTGCTACTTCTTAAAATGCTGCACTATAAATGTAAAAGAAATGTATTTTAATTTTATAGTATACAGTTTATCTATAAATGTGGTTACTTGCTTTTCATGAATACATGACAAAGTCATGGATAAAGGAGTTAGCCTGACTCCTGTTTATTTTGAAGGTCTACTAGTAAAGCTATTAATGCACTGGTGCACAACTATTTAATAAATAATTCACCACATTTGTGTCTGTTTGTAATTTTATTTTTCAAAGTGAAGAAAGTAATGTTTAAGTCAAGCCTGCTTGATGCCTTTCACAAAAGAATGATCCCAGTCTCTTACACACAGAGAGGCATCTACTGTTTATTAGGTAATTCAGCACTTTTTTATTTTAGTGTTGGATTGGTATTGGCCGATACTGAATCCCAGATGTATATTTAAAAAATAATAATAAAAAAATTAATTTATATATATACGTGTGTGTGTGTGTATGTATGTATGTATGTATGTATGTATGTATGTATGTATGTATATATATATGTATATATATATATATATATATATATATATATATATATATACACACACACATAAATAAATGTGCCTGAATTTGTTCAAAAAGTGAAAATTAACTTTTTCTGGCTGTTGACAATATTTTCTGATTTACTGACTGATAAAAAAAGACATCCAATCCCCCATTAAAAACTTTTGACTTTAATGTCAAAAAAGGAACAAGATTTTGAACCTGACATCAGATTTTTATTCTAGAAATATATGCAAACGAGTGGCTATTTAATTAGATACCTCATTTACATATTTAAACCTAAACATAAAACGTTTAGAATTCTTAAAGGTATAGTTCACCTAAAAATGAAAATTTGATGCTTATCTGCTCACCCCCAGGGCATCCAAGATGTAGGTGTGTTTGTCTTCAGTAGAACACAAATTAAGAGTTTTAACTCCAACCATTGCGCATATAATGCATGTCAATGGGGTCCAATTTCTAATTAGGGTTTGGGGGGGGGGGGGGGGGGGGTGGAAATCGCATTCGCAGGGGCACTGTGGTGTGATCGAAAAGGGCACTTTCACTTACGCTTTCAAAGGGGCAGGGGCTCAAAAAAAAGCTTGACATGTACTACTGACAACTATAACCATTTTTTTCATAAGGATGTTGATAGAGCAACTGTTCAAGTGTAAAGTAAGTTTCATAATGTTTCTTTAATCCGATATAAAATTTCATACCATATGTCCGTCATAACCGGTAGTATAAAGCCCAAGCAAGCTTTCAAACTAACCTGTAAAAAGTGTGTAAGCTTTCAAAATCCTCCTTCACCTTGCTCATCTTCCAAGTTGAGATTTCTCTGAACCTGCCACTAGCGTCACAGAGTAAAACAACGCATGCAAAACCTAGGCTACAATTAAATGATTTTGTTTTGCTGGATTTATTGTTTTGCTACACTTTTCAAAATAAAACATTAATTTCAAGATGTTACATTAACATGACAGCAATTTAAACATATCCTTTTCAAACATGTAAAGTAAAACACACTAAATGTGCAAAAAAATTATAATATTTTTCTAAATGACGAGTATTTTCCAAGTCAACTTAGCAGCAGCGCTATAGTTTAATCGACTAGTCGGCTAGTCTCGCACATCCCTAAACTAAAGTGAGGCTTTTTGCTTACTACCAATTTATCATTTTTAATTTCAGAGAAATGCAATGATATCAATGTTCTTTTCTGATACTGATAAGCTGAAAATTATTTTCTGATATTAAAATTCTATCATTTGTCTAAATGTATACAACACTAAAAGCAAATGTTTTAAAGTGCCTTCTCAAATATTCCCTTTCATGCAGTGTGTAATATAGTTTGTGAATGTAAAACGTCTGCAAAAGTTTAAATATTAAAGTGCATGAAAATTAATCTTCAGTGATTCCAGTCTTACCTCCTGCACGAATTTAGGTTTTAGGGCTAAACAATAGATGGAGATTAACAATGGAGCTGCGTTTACTACTGATTGAAGAGCTGTCCTGCACTGACAAACTACGAATAAAAGATAATCGCAGAGGAGTTTGGTTCATGTTTTTAACATGTCAAGATGATGCTGTTTTTTGTGCTGCAAATCCACTTTGCATGCTCTTCCAAAGGATGAGAACTTGAATTTAACTAATACGGAAAAACGACACCAATATGGTTTCAATAACTATGCGTTAAGCCTCTGGATGCAGTCACAACAGACTGGGCCATCTGGGCCAATCAGAGCAGAGTATGCTCTCGAAAAGAAGGGGTTTAGAGAGACAATCTTCGGACAGACCGTTTTTAACCTCTTTGAGAAATAAGGTGATGTGTAGTATATATTATGAGAAAAAGTGTTTTTGACCTTGGATGCTTGTAAACCTACTACAGGAGACCTCCAAAACTAGGAATGCACCGATACCATTTTTCCAGAACCGATCAAATCCGATATTAAACATTTTGAATATCGGTCGATACAGATACTAAACCGATCTGATACCAATGCAGTTTTGTCTATGTAGAACTTCTAAGCCTTAGTGTGTAGAATTGAATAAATTAGATTAGTGAATAATACAGCAGCAAAAGTTATAAAATCACGAGTGCACAATAATTGTATAAAATCTAAACATTTAGTTGGGAAAAAAATAAAGGAAACCACAAAAGTGAATAACTGTAGCTGTAAATCTGGTAAAATATGTTTCACAAAATATATTCATGAAAAACAAGTAAATATATTTATAGAAATAGGGCCTATATACTAAGAAATTGCATTTATTTTAAATGTATAATGTATGTAGATAGAGCAGAACAAGACAGGCTATTAATAAGGCTTTCATAGCGCAACAGTAGCATAATACAGAGCGGCACAAAGCGCTTATGCGCATCCCGTGCGCAGGATGATGCGCTTGAAGCAACACGGAGTCACATGCTCACAGCCACAGTCATAGACGCTGCATCGAGAAGTTTAAAACAAGATATAGACAGTATATCTATGCAGTATTCTTATAAGCCGTTTATTTTAACAGTTTAACATTTCAGTTACTGTGTGTGAAAAAACAGTATAATTACTAGTCCAGTGTTGTGATCTAACTGACACCCGGTAAGTTAGAAAGTAACACGGTTTACAGCAATAAACGCCAGCAGATAGCCATTTTTTTGAGAAACCATAACGTTAGAGCGTTATCTACAGATCAAGCATAATAACAAACAATAAATAATCTTGGAAAGTTTCATCGTGTTGAGTGTCGTAACCGAACGCGACAGTTTAAAGCTGAATGGAGAGTGACTGACAGCCGCAGTGGAGGGAAGCATTGACGTGAACTAATCTGTACTCGCATTAAACGATGGAATGGCTTCAGAACACTTATAATATAGTGCACGAATCGTTGATGCTTTATAAGGTTTTTGTGCCTTTTGTGGGGCGCTGGGGCTTAACAATAACAGAATATTATGAGCACAGTATCGAATTTGGATCGGTCCTGTCTGTCCGATACCCGATCCGGCAAATAATGGCAGATCGGAGCCGATACCGATCCCGAGTATCAGATCGGTGCATCCCTATCCAAAACAAAATTGGAAACCTTTAAAATAGCATAATATGGGCACTTTAAGGGTGTTTTCACACTTGGTTCCTTTTAAAAAGAACCAAACTCAGACTCCTTTAAGTGGACCAAGAAGTGAACCAAGTGAAAAAGGACCCAGTTCTCTCTACGTTCACACTGTCCCTGTACCTGAAGGAGGAATCCTTTTTACCGCTACTCACTATTTGTGGTGGTGCTGTTGAATCCGTATAGTAAAGCCTGTGCTGCTGACAACTAATGATAAACTGACTCCTTTCTCTACTAATTCTCTGGGCGGGCAAAGCAGAGGAAGGGGCGGAAACCTTTCCTGGTATGACGTCATAACAGGAGAATTCAAGATCAGCTCATCTGAGCTCTCATTTTCTCAAAGGCAGAGAAAGACAGCCAGATCTCGTTTTATACTGATCAAAATTTCTAGCGACTTAGGGACAACATTCAGGCTAGGGGAACTCATATTAATGTTGAAAAACCTCATCAAATAAATATTTAATGCCATGGGACCTTTAAGTGAAGCACTGGGTTTTCTGTTCAGCATACTTCTGGAAGCATTTGTCTCGAGAACATTTTTGCTATCACAAGTTATCTTGCTCTCACTCAGAGTACAGATACGCTTACCTGCACTCGTGAATGCAGCAATGGGCTCTTTCCTAACTCGGCTAGTGTTTGGATTCCATGTGATTCTCGTTGTTCTGGTGATATGATAACTTAGTTTCATTAACTGATTTTATCAAAATTAACTCCATTTTAAGATCATTTTCAATTGTCATCTAAGTAATTCCAAACATCGCGAGGCAGATGACGTGATCAAATACACTCAACTTATTTACCCGCTCCACAGCGCCACCCAGTGGATTTAGTTATAACTGCAATATTTAGAGGGATTTCTCATAGATTCATTGCATTTACAGCCAGCAAATCAACGAGGTAAAATTTGAATAGTATTTTTAGCTTTCGAATATTAATTATAGAAAGAATATTCGAATATTCATGCACACCCCTAGTATTAGGGTTGAACGATATTCTGTTTTAACATCGACATCGCGATGTGCGACTACCATGGGCTACTACCCTTCACATCGCATGTTCTGGCGATGTGAAGGGTAGTAGCCCATGGTGTATTAAGAGAACGGTAGCACACAGTAAACACGAGTTTGTTGCTGGAGTGACATGCACGTTCCGCGAGCCTGCACAGTGATTGGTTTGCTGTGCCGCTGCTCACCGCTCACGGCCAAACATTCACTGCTAAAATGCGCGACGAAGAGGATCCGAAGAGGGGAAAAAAAAGGTTTGTACTAGAAATCATCTTTTTGGGACTATTTTGGCTAAATAAAGGAGGATGTTGAACAAAAAGAGGTACTTTGCCTCTTTTTACCGCAATGTAATTTTTTTCCAGTATCGTGCAGCCCTACCTAGTATGTATGTGTGTGTATATATATATATATATATATATATATATATATATATATATATATATATATATATATATATATACACACATACACACACAGGTCCTTCTCAAAATATTAGCATATTGTGATAAAGGTCATTATTTTCCATAATGTAATGATAAACATTTAACTTTCATATATTTTAGATTCATTGCACACCAACTAAAATATTTCAGGTCTTTTATTGTTTTAATACTGATGATTTAGGCATACAGCTCAGGAAAACCCAAAATTCCTATCTCAAAAAATTAGCATATCATGAAAAGGTTCTCTAAACGAGCTATTAACCTAATCATCTGAATCAACTAATTAACTCTAAACACCTGCAAAAGATTCCTGAGGCTTTTAAAAACTCCCAGCCTGGTTCATTACTCAAAACCGCAATCATGGGTAAAACTGCTGACCTGACTGCTGTCCAGAAGGCCATCATTGACAACCTTAAGCGAGAGCGTAAGACACAGAAAGAAATTTCGGAACGAATAGGCTGTTCCCAGAGTGCTGTATCAAGGCACCTCAGTGGAAAGTCTGTGGGAAGGAAAAAGTGTGGCAAAAAAAGCTGCACAACGAGAAGAGGTGACCGGACCCTGAGGAAGATTGTGGAGAAGGACCGATTCCAGACCTTGGGGGACCTGCGGAAGCAGTGGACTGAGTCTGGAGTAGAAACATCCAGAGCCACCGTGCACAGGCGTGTGCAGGAAATGGGCTACAGGTCCCGCAATCCCCAGGTCAAGACACTTTGGGCTACAGAGAAGCAGCACTGGACTGATGCTCAGTGGTCCAAAGTACTTTTTTCGGATGAAATCAAATTTTGCATGTCATTCGGAAATCAAGGTGCCAGAGTCTGGAGGAAGACTGGGGAGAAGGAAATGCCAAAATGCCTGAAGTCCAGTGTCAAGTACCCACAGTCAGTGATGGTCTGGGGTGCCATGTCAGCTGCTGGTGTTGGTCCACTGTGTTTTATCAAGGGCAGGGTCAATGCAGCTAGCTATCAGGAGATTTGCTGAAAAGCTTTATGGAGATGAAGATTTCGTTTTTCAGCACGACCTGGCACCTGCTCACAGTGCCAAAACCACTGGTAAATGGTTTACTGACCATGGTATTACTGTGCTCAATTGGCCTGCCAACTCTCCTGACCTGAACCCCATAGAGAATCTGTGGGATATTGTGAAGAGAAAGTTGAGAGACGCAAGACCCAACACTCTGGATGAGCTTAAGGCCGCTATCGAAGCATCCTGGGCCTCCATAACACCTCAGCAGTGCCACAGGCTGATCGCCTCCATGCCACGCCGCATTGAAGCAGTCATTTCTGCAAAAGGATTCCCGACCAAGTATTGAGTGCATAACTGAACATAATTATTTGAAGGTTGACTTTTTTTGTAATAAAAACACTTTTCGTTTATTGGTCAGATGAAATATGCAAACTGTTTGAGATAGGAATTTTGGGTTTTCATGAGCTGTATGCCTAAATCATCAGTATTAAAACAATAAAAGACCTGAAATATTTCAGTTGGTGTGCAATGAATCTAAAATATATAAAAAAGTTTAATTTTTATCATTACATTATGGAAAATAATGAACTTTATCACAATATGCTAATTGTTTGAGAAGGACGTGTGTGTGTGTGTGTGTGTGTGTGTGTGTGTGTGTGTGTGTGTGTGTGTGTGTGTGTGTGTTTTGTATATATATATTTTGTATATATGTAATACACTCCTGAACAAAATCTTAAGACCAGGGGATGCATTGCACTAGTGGATCATAACCGGGTTATAAGTACTGCTTTAAAATGCCAAAAGAAGAAACAGGAGCAAGAGACAAAAAACAGAGAGTAGGCAATTTATTGAAAACAGCATTTAAACTCAAACAGGCGGTTCATCAGCTGATCAAAAGTTTAAGACCATAGTCCAAAAATAAATGCACAACAGAACAAAAAATTTTAAAAAAAGGACTCAGTAGTGAGTAGCCCCACAGTTCTTGTTGATCACTTTAAAAACTTGTTTTGATATGCTTGTTGCGACTGTTTCCAGGAGGCTGGAGGGAACGTTGCTCCATGCGGTGAAGATGGCTTCACGAAGGGTCTCCACAGTCTGGAACTGATGTCCATTTTTTGAAAACTTCCCTTGCCATCTATCCCCAAATGTCTCGACGGGATTTAGATCAGGGGAACACGCAGGATGGTCTAAAAGAGCAACGTTATTCTCCTGGAAGAAGTCCTTTGTCAGGCGGGCGTTGTGAATTGCAGTGTTGTCCTGTTGAAAGACCCAGTCATTACCGCACAGACAGGGCCCTCGGTCAAGAGGGATGCCCACTGCAACAGATCCACATAGCCAGTCGCCGTTTGACGCCCCTGCACAACCTGAAGCTCCATTTTCTCATTGAAGGAAAAAGCATCCCAGATCATGATGGAGCCTCCTCCACTGTGCCGCGTAGAAAACATCTCAGGTGGGATCTCCTTGTCATGCCAGTAATGTCGGAAGCCATCAGGACCATCCAGGTAAAAAAAATCTCGTCAGAGAATAAAACTTTCTTCAACCTTTCAATGTCCCATGTTTTTGGTACCATCTTGCAAATTCCAAACGGGCAAGCTTGTGTCGTGGGAGGAGACGTGGCCTTTGAAGACGCTTTTTGTTCTTGAAGCCCTTCTCTAGCAGATGACGTCTTATGGTTATTGGGCTGCAATCAGCATCAGTAAGGGCCTTAATTTGGGTTGAGGATCGACCTGTGTCTTCACAGACAACCCGTCGGATCCTGCGGCTCAGTGCAGGTGAAATCTTTTTGGGTCTACCACTTGACTTTTTTTGTCCCATAACTCTCAGGATTTTTTAAGAAATGTAAAATGACTGTTACTGCATCCAACCTCAACAGCGATAGCGCTTTGCGAGAGGCCTTGCTTGTGCAGCTCAACAATCATGACACGTTCAAAGAGAGAAAGCCTTTTAGCCTTTGCCATCAGAAGATCTTGACAGAAGGACTGCTTTAAGAACAATGACATGAAAGCCATATTTTTGTGCAGATTTGACCTTTTTATGGCTATTGTTAGGGCTGGGCGATATGACGAAATATATCGCCTGGATGATAGAAAATGTCTATCGTTTTATATAAGGCTCTATCGCTTACGCCACGATAAGGCGTTTACGGCAGAATTTTATGTCAAGATGCACCTCACGCCACGGCATGCCCATGCACGCTGCAATACTTAAACAACAAACATGGAGTAGTAGACGCGGTTCAGACCAGGGTAATTCTCAGAGTAATTATGCCAGAGTGGTGGCATAAGCGCTCAAAACAAACTTCAGACACAGACGCTGGCACACCAGCCATATATTGAAATATTTTAATGGCAGGTGTAGGGATGGCGAAAACTAAACCTTTTCTTGACCGACCACCGAGCCTCATTAGCCGGTTGAAACCGGTTAACCGATTAGTTTAAAATATGCTGCGCTATTTGAAATAACAGCCGCGAGCCGCGCTCCTGCTCTCTCTCTCTCTCTCACACACAGACACAGACACACACACACACACACACGCGCGCGCGCGCGCGCGCTCTGCCGCCTCCCTTCCACTCACGTCACTTTTTTTTAAATCCCCCACAGCGCGAAACACGAGTCCCGCAAACGCGCCGCCGAGGAGCTTGTTTGTAATCTGAGGACAAATGGCTCTTTAGTTTCTAAATGGTTTGGGTACAAGGTGATCGTGTTGAAAATAAAGGCATTTGTCTAGCGTTAGAAGCTCATTTGTAACATTGCCACGGCTCATTTAAGAAAATGACAGCTCCGAAGAGACGCCGCTTTAGTTCGAGTTAGAGCTAACAATAATAAAGAAAGACGATCAACACCTTATGTGTTACCACTGAAATGTAGATGTAACATACATTTCCAAATGTAAGCCCATCTTAAGCGAAATGCACGCTTCATACTGTCATCTGCTCTGGCTCTAACCTCGAGTGTTTAGCCTGCCCTGTTTACTTTTTGCAAACCTTGTGAGCGCGCAAACCCAAACGCTGTGACCTCGCGCCAAATGTTTTTATTGGTTTATTAAGTACAAACAGACGAGTTATGAAAAATTGAGTGCGAGGGATATGTTCACTTCACACCAAAAGATTTTGGAATGAGATGGCTAACTGTAGTAGCGTTTAGTCCACTGTATAATAGCCTAATTTAGAGATCACTTTTTTTTTTTCAACTGACAACTTTGATCGGTTAGCGTTGATACGGTCAACCATCGGTCAAACGGTCATCGGTTAACATCCCTAGGCAGGTGTTAACTTTACCAACAGTCTTGCTTGAAAAAAGGTTCTAAATAAAATAAAAATGTAGTCCATACTACCTTTATTTGTTTTGTATATCATTTAAACTGCATTTCCACATTGCAATTTTGTATAGACTATTCATAAACTGAATTAACAGAAAAATTGCTATATCGTTATGCATATCGTTATCGGGATATCAAATTAGCTATATCGGGATATGAATTTTCGGCCATATCGCCCAGCCCTAGCTATGGTCTTAAACTTTTGATAAGCTGATGAACCGCCTGTTTGAGTTTAAATGCTGTTTTCAATAAATTGCCTACTCTCTGTTTTTTGTCTTTTGCTCCCGTTTCTTCTTTTGGCATTTTGAAGTAGCACTTACAACCCAGTTATGATCCACAAGTGCGAAATGTGTAAAACTTGCAATACATCCCCTGGTCTTAAGATTTTGTTCAGGAGTATACTACATATTCTTACACTAGCTATATTACACATCCACCCTTGTAACTAACATTTATTCTGAATTGTTTTCCTTGTTTCATTCAATTTTATTGCAGAAGGCAATGATAACTCAGTATAGGCTAAAAAAATAAACAATACAATAAAATAATAAAAGAAAGATGCAAATGAAATAAAGTGCTTTAAATTTTCCAGGTAAAGTATAGATATACCTAAAAGCAGCATTCAAGTAAGAAATGGAATAATCACATGGAAAAATAAAACTGCATAGGCTACATAGCCTATTCTTCCCTGTATGACTTCACTGATTCTTTTATTAGGCTATAATGCAGATGTTTACATTCACTTTAGACTAGGGATGTTAGTTTTCCCGAGCGACATTCGATGCTCATTAATCGATTATTAGCCTTTAACTGATAAGATTATAATTTTGAATTGGCATTACATAATACAATTGACGAGTCTTTGACCCATTAAATACTTTTTTCATGTGTTTATTTTATTGTGAAAACAGGAGAACATACAGAAAAGCTCAACAACAGAACCTAAATTCACACTAGAGCCCGACAGACCCGACTTTTTATACTCCCCTAGGACCGGGCTTCGGGTCAATTTTCACTTCATACCTAAACGCAGGCCGGACTTCTGACCTTTTTTAGGCTTCTCCTTCATTTTATATTTATTTTATTAATTAAAAGAAACAATGTGCTGTGCTGGTGGAAACAACATGAGACCATAATAGCTTATGCGACCCATTTTTAGGGTTAAAGAGTCCACGCCAGCAGCAGCGCACCTTTCTTCAGCAGCTGCTAGAGTTATGACCTTTTTACAACTGGTTCCTTTATTCGTTTTCTCTGCCCAGGTATCTATCTGATTGCAAAATGACCAGTAGGCCTAAATACCTTCCGAGAATCTTTCGAGACGTATTTAATTCTGATTACTAAAACAAACCAATTCAGAAGGTAGTATGAAAGCATTTCAGACAAAACCGGACAAGTGTAAATGTGTCTGGTTGTTTAAATGTGTAAATTGTTTAAATTTGTAAATTTTACTCGTGGCAAATGGTTAAAAAATAAACGTGTGTGAGAGCGTGTTATGTAGTCAGATAGATGGTGCTGCAACACGCATCGCTGCAAATGAGTAAAGTAAGCCAACGCAAATAGCCGTAAATGAAACTTAAAATAAAGCCCCGTTTCCACCAAAATTACCCGGAACAATTTGTACCAGGAACTTTTTTACAGGAACTTTTCTCCCCCCCAGACCTGCAGCTGTCTGCGTTTCCACCGCGATAAAGTTGCGAGAAGATTTGGCAAATTAGTCCGGTGATGCAGGACTGCAAGCGACTGCGCGACTGAGACGTTCTCTAAACCGATCTGGTGTTTACATGTGATGACTTTCAATCACAATCATTTTGTCACATGCAGTTTGTCTGCCGCATCAAAAATGTCAACGCTGTTTTCTCCAGCAGCTGGAATGTGTTAACTGAGGCCATAGCAACTCTTAATGGCATTATATAAGCTATTTATTTGTTGTAAAGTGTAATAATCTCAGGAAAAAAAAAAATTCTTCTGTCAGGCGCAGTTAAAGTAAAAACTGCCCGGGGCAATATACGCCATGTCATTACTCCAACATTATCTTCATAACTTACGAAATAAAAAGTTTACCCCTCAGAAAAATGAGCTTTCCTCTCTTGTCAACATGAGCGCGGTGCGGCGCGTGCTGTCTCGTCATATAAGGACGCACACTTAAAAGTAATCCGTCAGGTCGTTTACATGATGAAAAAAAATATATAACGAGTATGGAAGAGATTCAAGCTGTGCTGCTTTTGCTGGTTATGTATAGGTTTACTAAAGAGGTAATTAACAACGACAGAAAAAAGCACTAATATGCAGATTCAGCAGCATATTCAGAAAGCTTGTAAAGCTAGATTTAAAATGACAATGTATATTATCAGCTATTACGGACATTGAACGTGAGATGGCTTAGACGAACGCGCGCCATCAGACAGAGAGCAAGACTGATATT
The DNA here is from genome assembly GCF_024679245.1 of Pseudorasbora parva. Lineage (NCBI taxonomy): Eukaryota > Metazoa > Chordata > Actinopteri > Cypriniformes > Gobionidae > Pseudorasbora > Pseudorasbora parva. The sequence continues at coordinate 28,723,065 of NC_090188.1, read as the reverse complement.
TACTGAACGTAGACCGAACCTCGCAAAAGACTTTTAAAAATGCCTGTTGAAATAAAAGGCTGCGTGAGCTAAGCCAATCAGCATGTTCATCGCCCAAGTCCCGCCCTCGAAAGTTCCTGAACTTTGAAAAAGTACTACCCCGCGAGCAGGGCCGTTTGGAGGGGGAAATATTTACCCGGAACTTCATTTAGACTCTGGTTCCTGCGGTCTAAACACACCGAGTACCACCCAAAGTTCCTGGTTCCTGGGTAAAGTTCCTGTGGTGGAAACGCGGCTTAAGTCTCAGATTAGGCCTGCACGATATTGGAAAAAAATTACATTGCGATATTTTTTCCCCAACGATATATATTGCGATATTGAGAGCCATCAATCCAGGCTAAAATCAATAATTACCATTCCGTGATATTAATAATTTCACTAATAAGCAAGCTTCAATACAAGTGACAAAAATAAATGTTGGAAAATATGTGTAAACATGAAACTAAACCTCCAGTAGGTGGCAGCAGGTGACCGTTTTAATGAGTGAGTCACTGAGTCGTTCATTGAAACGATTCATTCGAACGCTGAATCGTTCACACTTGTTGCTATGAGTGAGACGTGTTACGGGTCTGCTATGAACGATTATCACTGCTGAAATAGAACAAAAACACTAAATATTGCATCTAAAATGTAAGTGACTAAGTGATTGTTAATAAGTTGTTTATGGAACTGTCATATGAAATCAGTGTCATTTTCAGTCGTGATGGTATTCAGGAAAACGCTCTAGTGTTGTGATTTCTCCTCGAGAGGCTGCACGAGCGTCAACAGCGCGACCTTATTATCATCAGTTCATTATATATTATCCACAACCGATCGCCACTTAAACTAAATTAATGCACAAACATTCTTGCATTTTGGTGATTCGTTAGTTATTTTTTGTTTTAATCCGGCTCTTGTCCGTCAGGCAAGTAAAATTCTCTTTCACTTGTCCCTTCAAAACACCCACATGTCCCGTACAAGTGTTAATGTCGAGCCCTGCTTTGTATTCGTCGTAGAGAGCTTTGTGGTGCCGTTTTAAGTGATCAGACAAATTGGTGGTGTTTTCTTGTTTTGTGGCCACAAGACACTCCATGCAAAGTACCTCTTTTTGTTCAACATCCTCCTTTATGTAGCCAAAATAGTCCCAAAAAGATGATTTCTGGTACGAACCTTTTTTTTCCCTCTTCGAATGTTTGAGCGGTGAGCAGCGGCACAGCGAACCAATCACTGTGCAGGCATGAGGAACATGCATGTCACTCCAGCAACAAACTCGTGTTTACTGTGTGCTTCCTTACTACTACTACCATAGACCGTAAAAAAATACTACTACCCTTCACATCGCATGTTCCGACGATGTGACTATCGCACACGCGCACATCGCGATGTCGATGTTAAAACAGAATATCGTTCAGCCCTATCTCAGATGCTTAAAAACACAATCTTCAATAAAAATTAATAAATGATATTGACAGTGCTTAGGTCGCTCTCTCATATTGCGGTCTTTGAATTTGAAATGAGCTGCTGAATACAATGCATCTTGAATCTTTTGCTTTCGTTGCTGTGAACTCCGTTAAATATAGGCTATACCATGGAAATTGAAGATCTGATTTATAGGCTATTCATTTTACAGAGGTGTAAGTAGGGCTGGGCGATATGGCCCAAAAAAATTATCACGATATAATTTACCATATCAGTCGATATCGATAAATATCACGATAAATGTAAAATCTTTATTTCTTTAAAGTTTAAAGGCATATTTTTGCTCCTGAGTGAAAAATGTAGAAAACAGACAGTTAGCTGTGGTTTTAAACTATCCTTTATTGTCAAAACATGACAAACAAGTGAACAATTTATTTAAACTGAGGTAGATTTATTTATTAAAATCTTAACTGTGGTCAGCATTTTTTTACTCAACACTATATATCAATAATATATCATTATATAGGGCTTGAAATTAAGCATGTTCATGTGCTTGTCCTTCGAACAAGTAAATCGTTCAAGCTTGTCCAAGTAAAAAATTAGCTTGTCTGGAAAAGTGTGTGTGTGTGTTTGAGTGTGTGTGAGTGTGAGTGTGTGTGTGTGTGTGTGTGTGTGTGTGTGTGTGTGTGTGTGTGTGTGTGTGTGTGTGTGTGTGTGTGTGTGTGTGTGTGTGTTGTAAATATAATTTATTCTGAAGCAATATTCTCACCAGTGTTCAGTCAGCTTTGACATATTTAAATCTGCATATTTGTGGTTTTTATTTTTATTGAATCATTTGAAATTTGTGATATTTTCACCTTTTATAAAGGGCATTTTCCCTTAATCTTGTTAAATATAGGCTAAGCTTCATGTTTCATTTTATATTTGTAATTTTGATCAATACATTAAATTAAAATAAAACACTATAAGGGCTGTTACCATTCAAATTAAATAATTTACACTGAAAAATTACAACAGCATTAAATAATGTTTTGAGATTTGTAGTTTTGAATAGACAAATAAGACATGTTGGAAAGTATGTTTAAAGATCCAATTAAACCACCAGTAGGTGGCAGCAGGTGGCCGTCTTAATGAGCGAGTCATTGAGTCGTTCATTCAAACGATTCATTCAAACACTGAATCGTTCATTTACCCACGTTGCTGTGAGACGCGTTGCGGTTCTGCTGTGAACGATTTTCGCAGCTGAAATAGAACAAAAACGCTCAATATAATTGTCTAAGTAAAACACTAAAAACGCAAACGGTCAAAAAAAAAAAGCGTTTTAAGAAACATTTTGAGGCCCCTTCTCTTGCCTCACAGTGGATTGGTCCACCGTGCATCTCACCGACACACACACACAAACACACCTCACCGACAGTGGGCTGGTCGGGAGAGAGAAAAGTTCAGTATTTGTGGATCTCCAGTAAGGGCTGTCTAGTCTATTTTATTAATTTTAAACACCAGATGACATTATTTCTCTTTTGATACAGGCGATGCGGAGTCATTAATACATCACCAAAGACAAACAATTATGATAGCGATGTACAAGTCCGATGTTTTAGTGATTATAGTTTGGTAACGTTAGCCTGCTGTAAATAAGTCACCCACTACAGCTAACAAGGTAATAAGCCTGTGTGTGAATGTAGTCAATGTAGCTTTACCTCTGTGTTGGGCTGCATGTTATATGGAAGAACTTAGAAGAAGCACGATAATTTAATAATTAAATTCCGTGTGGTGAACGTAAACCTATGATAAGCAGTCCACGCACGTCGCTCTGTTTTATGTCGGATGGGATCGCCAAAATATCTCCAAACCACTGAAGTTGAGCGAACTAACTTGTCAACGATGTCTGTGTCCTCCGAGCTGGCCGTGAGCTCTGAGTTTTCCTCACTATTGCTCATTTTTATCGCTCCACTTATCTCCGATCCTCCAAGCCTGTCAGCCACTGACTGTAAACATTACCGCGTGAAGCACCCAGAAGCCCGGTCTGCAATACGCATGCGCAGCATTACGCAAAGCGCCTAAGCATTATATCGAGAATTTATCGTGTTACACAAAAATACACGTTTCAGTAGTTCAACGATCACCCGTTTATTCAGCCATCGTGCTCGGGGACAAAAACAACAACCACACACCCACTTCCGGGGGACTTCATAATAAGAGTTCCCTTTTCCTTTTGGTAAACGGTCATGTGCAAACTTTAACAATATTCAGCACAGGGTTATACATATGCATGAATACATTTTTTATGTCTTAAACTTAACAAACTCCCTCTCTCTCTTAAAAAAAAACAAAAAAAAAAAAAAAAAACTTCATATAAACATACTAACAGAACATGCTGTACTACCACATATTAGAACAAGGATACGACCTAGTACATTTCAACAAGCTCAGGAGTAGAACTCAAAGATAGGCTTTGTTTTAATACAGTTTCCATAGTCCTTCACTCAGTGCCTTAAGTAACTGATAAGCTGATGCCCCCTTTTTGGTAAGGCAGTCTGCAAGTTGTTCTTTTGTGTTGTACCACAGTACTCGCTCAACTCTCTGTGCTTGGACGAGTTCTTTGATACTACTTATCTCCAGGCGGAGTCTTTTCTCAGAAACAGACTTTGTGGACTTTAGTGCATCAGCCAGTGAATGATTGTCTGTGACACAGATTATTGGTGGAGCATGTTCAGCATTACCAGTTGTAAGTTCTGAGAACAGTGTGGACAGAAAAATTGTATTGTCAATTCCATCAGACATTGCCAATGTTTCACCAGCAAGTGTGCTCCGCACAATTCTCTTGACTCTCTTTGATTGCCAGGAAAGGGGTGAGAATTTTCCATTTTCTCCCATTAGAAGAATCAGGTGCCCTCCTTGGGTGCCTCCATCTGAAAGATTTCCAAATGAGGCATCGCTGAACACAATCATCTTAAGAGCACTGTCTCTGCCCAAGTGTTGGAAGTTTAGAATTACCTTCTTGGACTTGAGTTTGCACACTATCCTGTTTGCTTCATGGATTGTCTGCACAGTTGCATTTTTTATGTCTGATGCCAAATTGCTAGCGTCAAATATAACATCTGGCCTGCTCTGTCTTGCCACCCAGAGAATTTGGCCTATTTTAGACCTGAGCTGGTCCTTTTCCTCCTCACAGAGAGATGAGTCTTGTTCCACAGCTCGTGAAGGATCCATATGTATGGGCTGCATGTGTTGAATGTAGTTTTCCTGGTGTATTTGTACTTTTCTGTTGACAGTCATAAACTCTATTCCCACATAACAGAAGTGATCATGTTCCTCACGTCCAACTTGAAAAACAGATCTGAGATGTGGTATTACAGTTGTGGAGAAACTTTGCGTGCCCCCCCATATGAAGTCATCCACATGACAGGCAAGCACCCCATTTACACTGCAGTCCTGATCTAGCCAGTAAAAAACAGCTGGATCAACCTTGGACACTTTTCCTCCTGCTTTCAGCACAATTTCTTTCACTCTGTTATACCAGTACAATGAGGCATCTGCCAGACCATATACACACTTTTTGAGCTTCCATAATGTTCCTTCACAGATAGCCTCAGGGGGAGGCCTGATGTATATGTCACGTGACAGTTCAATTCCCTGCAGAAATGCAGATTTTATATCCATGGAATGAAGTGCCCACTGTCTTTGACAAATAACTGCTACAAGCAGTCGAAGGGACTCTGAAGCACATGTGGGTGAATCCTTTTGTAGTTCTGACACATCTAACTCCTCAAATCCTCTGGCCACTAATCGTGCTTTTGGTACTAGTCCAGTTGGTGTTTCCTTGAGAGTGCACACCCATCTGGTGGAAATGCACTTTTGTCCCTCATCTTGAACTTCCTCAAACACACTGTTATCTCTCCAACTCTTAATTTCTGCTTGTTTGGCTAGGTCAAAGGATAGATCTTTCGTCACTAATACATCCTCACTGACATTTGTGGTATTGACATCAGTAACAGCGGGTTCTATTTGAAGACTCTCTAAACATGATACATCTACTGAATCTTTACTGCCTGCAACATTAGTGGGTTCAATGAGTAGAAGATTGTACCAGTTTTTATATTTACCAGTAGCTTTGCCTGCACGCCCTAGAACTCTTGCTGTGTGCAAAGCTCCACTGTCTCTGTCTCTGTATTTTAGGACTTGCCCTGTTTTTAGACGGACATCAGCTCCCTGGTCTGTAACACTTTGTGTCCCTATGTCGTCACTTGTGTGTTGTGCTGCTACATTCTGCCCCATAGAGGATTCCCCTGTGTGTTCAATTTGCGTCAAACTCTGTTGCATCTCGGTTAAAGTTTCAGTTCCCTCCGTGTTGACAGCATCTCCCGTCATCTCCTGTCTTTGCACATTGTTTGTGTCAATTTCATCATCATCCTTATTGTTCTGTTGATCTCCGCTGTCTGTATTTACTTTTCTTAGTCTGAGATAGTGTACCCTAATGCAGGTTCCTCCATGTCTGACAAACACCACTGCACCATCCTGGCCAATGACAACTCCTGGTCCTTTCCACTCTTGACAATCAACTCTCTTGTAGTACACTTTGTCACCCATTTTATATCTCTCATCAGTGTGACGCAGTTGTTTACGCAGTGCTCTTCGTATTCTTTCTGAACATTCTGCTTCAGTAAAAGCCTTTCTTGATGCATGTAAAGCAGAGATGTGTTTTGCCACCCACTCACTTTTTGTGGTGCCCTCTAAAGCTGGGGGTTTGTCAGTCAATACAGAGGGCAGATTGGGATTCTCTCCGAACACCAGCTGATGAGGACTGTAGCCATGGACATTCTGCATGGTGTTCTTTGCCATAAGAGCCCAATCCAATGCAGTGTTCCAGTCACAGCCGTTACTTGTCTTCACCTTCAGTATGATCTCTGTAAGTGTTTGGTTGTGTCGCTCTATCAGTCCATTGCTCCATGGGCTATATGCTGCTGTCGTCTTTATTTCTATGTTGAAGTTTTCTGCCATGTCTCGAACCTCATCATTGTTAAACTCTCCCCCATTGTCACTAAACAGTTTCTGAGGTGGACCATGTACACTTATCCAAACATGGAGAAAGTGTTTCACTATTTCTGAAGATTTCTTCGTGGTCAGTATGCTGCCAGCACTGAACCTTGTGAACTGGTCAATGATGTGGAGATACCACACACCTTTTTCAAGTTCATGTAGATCTACTGCAACAGTTTCATTGTACTGAGATGCCAGTGGTAGTCCAACAGCAGGCTTTGGTTTGGTCTTACTGTATCTTTGACATGTTTCACATTCACTCACAATTTTTTCCAGAATGACACTACATTCTGCATCTTTATTGCCTGAGCTAGTGAGAAGTCTCTGTAGTCTGTCAGCAGAAGGATGACCAAATTGTCTGTGAAGTTTCTTCAGGATTTTGTGTTTTTCTGCTGAGCTCATTTTTTCTGAGATAGCTAGTATTTCCTCATCACACTGACTTTGTGCATCCTCATTCCTTGGTTTTGTTGGAGTGACAGCTTCAGCAGCTACCAAGACACAGTCATCATCATCTTGAATGTTTTTCATTTTATTGTCCATAATGTTTACACAGTAATGACCAGAGCTTGTGAAGTCTAGTTGCACAGGTTGACTGAACATCACCGCACTGTCATTCTCCATATCCAGCACTGTGCCTGCTCTTTTCATGGATGTCTTGCTCAAAAGTAGTGGAATCTTTGCTGGGACAACTTCAGTTTCGATGTGACACTTAGTTTGTCCGATCTTTGCAGGAATTTTCAACTTTCTGCTGGAATAGACTACTTTTCCGTCACCAAACTTAAAGGGTCTACGACTGTGTGTTTCTGTCTTCCTCAGGTTTTTTATCTCGTTTTGGTTTAGTTCAGCGATGTAGCTATTTAGCCATTCCTGTCCACACACAGTCCGTGTGCATGCAGTGTCTATTATTGCAGAACCAAAACACTCTGTCATAAATATTTCTGCTTCAGTGGGTGACTCTTTTGTATACAGAGTAATATTACACTCTTCTATATCATCTGTTTTACTATCTTCCGTCAGCTTGACTTGCTCACCTCTGTGTGGACAGTCCTTGGCCCAGTGGAATGTGCTTTGACAAACTGCACATTTTGATCTGCGTCCATACCTGTCCAGAGGGTTAGTGCCGGGCAGTGGTGTCTTTTGCTGAACATTTTGTGACCATGGCTTGCTCCTTTGTCGTCTGTGTTCTGTTACATATACTGTTTCCTGGTTAATCCCCACTGTAGTAGCAGACTTTCCTCCGAAAATCCTCTTCAGTGCTGACTTCATTGACGCAAAAGTCAAATCTGTGCATGCTGTCAAAGCTAACTGTCGGTCTTTCACTTCTAAGCACGCAGTGTCCAGCAGTTTGAATGCCAATACTGCATCGGGAAGCTCCATGTTATATTTACGCATCCTTGAGTACCGCTGTTCAAAATCGATTATATAGTCTGTCATGGAAACACCGCTATCTTTCATAATCCGGTCAAAACTCGAGTAAGCCTCATACGTTTGGTCCTTTTCTTCTTTGAGAAACAAATCATCGAGTTTCGCAAGTAAAGTGTTCATGCCAGCGTCCTTATTTAAATCATCTACCGGTATTTCCATCGCCGTTTCTCTCGCTCTTCCGGACAGCGCCAAAGCCACAGCAAGCGCCTGTTTCTTTTTTTCGAGTTCCGTGACTCTGGTCCAAATTGTAATTTCATTCTTCCAACTTTCATATGGTTTTCCTTCATCAAAGGTTGGTGGTACTCTGTAGTTGCTAACCATCCTCTGCTACCAATGTTACACAAAAATACACGTTTCAGTAGTTCAACGATCACCCGTTTATTCAGCCATCGTGCTCGGGGACAAAAACAACAACCACACACCCACTTCCGGGGGACTTCATAATAAGAGTTCCCTTTTCCTTTTGGTAAACGGTCATGTGCAAACTTAAACAATATTCAGCACAGGGTTATACATATGCATGAATACATTTTTTATGTCTTAAACTTAACAATCGACCTGTTGTTATCGTTTTATCGAGGAAAATTATATATCGTGATAATTATCGTTATCGTTTTATCGCCCAGCCCTACGTGTAAGGTAGATAAGACAAACTGCATGTCCTTTTTTATTATTTGTTTAGATTGTTTAGCTGGTTTCGTTTGCGAGCGGCGTTCCAAGGCTGTATCAGCCTGCCTCAGCTCGTCAAAAATGCCTTTTTATTGTGGAGGTATAGTAGGCTAAATTAACCAACATTGTGATGCTGGAAGTGTTATATCCATGGATTTTATTATAGGCAAGACAAGTCAGGAGTTGATTTGAGAGGCTAAATTAGGAGTCCAAACTTTTTCTCCTGGGGGCCAGGTGCAAAAAAAAATCTTGTCTCGGGCCGCATGTCTGTAATAATAATAATAAAAATTAAAAAAAACTATTAGACTAGCTAATTGATTATTGCCATGAATCTGTCTTTGTCTACTTATATTTTAAATATGCTTTTTCTAAAAATGTTATATTTTGCGTGCTCAATATATTTATATGTTTTATATATAACCCAATATCATATATTTTTAAAATATGATAGTGGCGGCTGCGAAGAGTCATCGCACAGCAGCTCTATGCGTTCCAGCTGCACATTCTCTTGCACTTCTACGTTAACCGAGAAAGGGGTTGAGAACAGTTTGATGTCGTTATCAATAGCAGAAAAGTCTTGCAATGCGGATTAAATTCTGTGATCAGGGATGTAAGCACTGCCGAATATTTATCAATTTTTCCAGGGATGTTGGAGTCGGGTGGAAAACTCGAGATAATCTCTGACCAACTAGGAAAGTGCACAGTATTGCAGTCACTGATTTGTCTCTCAAAAAGTTTTGAGCTTCACAGCGAAGGATTTCAAGTGCACATACATTTCTGATATCAGCTGGTCCTTGCCTTGCAGACTTTTATTCAGTGCATTCAGGTGACTGGTCAAATCAACTAAAAAAGCAAGGTCAGCCATCCAGTCAGGGTCATTGAGTTGATCAAGTGTCAGATTTTTCTCTTTCAAAAACTGGTCAATTTCAGACCTCAGTGAATCGAAGCACTGTAGAACAGAGCCGCGACTCAGCCACCGCACGTTAGAGTGGAGAGAAATCAGACAATATCAGACAGAAATGCCCGGAATTCTCTGTGGTTGAATGCCCTTGAACGAATCAAGTTTATAGTTTTCACCACAGTGGTCATCTGGATGGCTTTGGCACAGAGTGCTTCCTGGTGTATGATACAGTGCCTTTTTACAGCCTCACCTACACTTTCACAAACTTTTTTGCACACCATGGAAGCCGTTCCTTTCCGCTTGCCGATCACGGATGGCGCTCCATCCGTTGTAATGCCACGTTTTATGTTTGGAGATTCATGTTTTCAATCGCACAGTACACCGCTTCAAAAATATATTTTCGCTCAATTCGCGTGATTCTTGCCGCGCCGCCTCAATCTAATCGTGTCATTCGCATCCGGTGTGAACGCAGCATCAAGGCTCTTCAAATCAAGAAGCTCTTCTGAAATGCAAAAATCACTGTCCACACCTCGCAAAAAAATTAACAGCTGTGCAGTGTCTGTCAGGTCAGTGCTGTCATCACACGCAATTAAATAAAAATCAAACGTTGGTACTTTGTCTGTCACTTGTTCTTTTAAATTTGTCGACAAGTCTTCAATTCGCCATTCGACTGCGTTTCTTGAAAGACTGCTGTTTTAAAAATCTTGCATCTTCTCTTGGCAAATTATAGTAACTTTCATCAGCAATCTTTTACAAATTCGCCATCTGTGAAGGGTTTTCCGTGCCATGCTATTAGGTGAGCTACCTCATAACTAGCTAATGTAGATTTTCCCTGTGCTTTATTAGCACGGAAAAATTGTTGTTGTTGAGCTGACATGGCAGCTGCCAGTTGTTTTACCTTTTGATCATGCTCGGCCCCAGTGTACGATTTGAAAGACTGATGTTTTGTTTCATAATGTCTTTTAACATTATATTCCTTCATCCCCCCAATGGACTCCTGGCAAATTAAGCAGACATTTCCCGCTGACCTCGAATGAAGAAGTATTCATTTCCCAAAGTGTCTGAAATCTCCTGCATTCACTGTCAATTTTCCATTTTCTTTGTTGTGCCATGACTAACCCAAATTTGATCAACAATAATTGTTTTCTTTTAGCCTGATTACGTACATCTTACATTCTAACTGCCTTGGCTGGATGTGATAGTGACACCCAATGGTTATTTAGTGAATTTCATCTATTTTTCCCCAGAGCGGTTTGTGTTCAGACTGCGCGTTTTTAGCAAAACGTACAATAAGATGAGACCGAACCGTACCCAGACCACCTCCCATGATGGTCTCGGCTCGGTTCGCTTTAAAGGGGTCTGAGATCGTTAGGAGTGTTCACATATGGGCCAAAAATCATGCAGACTGCGCTCAGACCCCTGAAAAGGACCAAGTGTGAAAACAACCTTAACCTTCAATTGAGTTTAGGCACCACCACAACAACATGTACAGTATGCAAAATGGATATTCATTTTAAAATTATATTTAAAGATTAACTTTAAATGAGTTTTAGATGATGGCAAAGGTGATCTAAATATAAAAACAGGAGAAATAAAAGTCGACGTACCGGTTGTTGTGAGGTTTCTTGCATAATCCACAGTGTTTGCTGGGGTCCCACACAGTCTCGCTTTCAGGAGGAGGTTCACCCTCGGATTCCTTCTTCACCACAGGGGCATTATCAGGGATAAACAGCTGCGGCTCCTCTATCGAGATACTCCTAGAGTTTCTGCTCTTGTGTCTTTGCTGGATCTTCTCCGCCTTCTTGATCTTGACCTTCTCCTGCTCCTCATCCCCTTGGCTGTTTGTCACAGGTGGGGTTGTTTTGTTTACCGGAGTGGGAGGATTGTGTGGCTTTTTCGGAGGGTGAGGAGACTGCACTGACTTGACACCTGGGCCAGAAACAGACGACGGTTTTTGACTGACGGTCGGGGACACCGGGACAGACGGGCTTGCGGTTTGATGTACAGGATGTTCATCTGTATTCTTCTGTATTTTTGAGGCTGATTTAGGAGCGAGTGGTCCACCTGGGCGTTTCAAGCCCACCTTACCAGGCTTCCCCTTGTGACTTTCCGGGCGGCTTGTATGTATTTTTTTGTCTCTGGCATGTCTGGATACTTTCTGTAAGAGCCCTGGCCTGGTGAGAGGAGATGGCTTGTTTTTGGCAGAAGACAGAGCCTGTTTGTGCTTCAGAAGCTTTTTGACTGCAGGCTGAACTGCTGTGCCGTTCTTGTTCCCCTTTTTGTGCACGCTTAGCTTTTGGGTTTTGATTTGGTCATTCATTTTACCGTCCCCTGGTGTGGCATTGTTCATACTGGCCTTGAGCGACATGGTGCTGTTAGTGTCTTGTACTTCATTAGGGTTCACATACGGCCCAAAATCCATAGGCATGTCATCGCTAGTGGGCTGGGCTACACTCACTTCCTCAACAACCTCTTGTGTGGAATTATCAAGTTCTTGTGCACCTTCATCTTGACTTTGTCCCAAATCGAGCGTAAGGCCATCAGCAGTAATGTTGTCCTCTTGGAAGCCCAAAGACTGAAGGTCGCTCGTGCTAAATGATCCAAATGCATGTGACGGTCCAGGAAGCAGTTCGATTTTATAGCCCCCTACAGTAACAGTTAATCGGCGTAACACAACAACTGGATTCATTGAGGAGTCAACCTCATTGATTCCAAAACGACGGCTGAGCAGAGCTTCCCTTTTTTCGGCAAGGCCTTTATCTTCATCCGAGTTTCCGCTGCATGTTGTCTCTTGTTCGCTATTCTCAGCTGCTTTTCGTGCAGGACCTGGGCACCTGCCTTTGACTCGACCGCGGCTCGCTGAAAGAGAAAAATTGTTTCAATACACTTGTGGCAGCAAAACAGAACAGATTAGCAGTCAGGCAGCAAACAGGCAAAAATAATAGTTCCTGGAATACTTTAAAACTAATAAATCCACAGGCATTTCTAATATCCCAGTGCAACAGACATTTAAATCATATCAAAAGATGCCAAAAAGAGGGTGTTTTTATCAAAAACATTTGTCTTTTTTGGGGTCAGACAATCACTCGCATCATATACAGTGAAAAAAGCCACCTGTCAGGAAATTGACCTATTGGTAAGCCCAGCCCCCCATAGTTACTGTTGCTAACTTGGACAAACAAACAGATTTGCTATGTCTTACAATGACAGCTGTCAGTGTGAAAACCTCATCTCAGGATGTTTTTGGGCATCTAGCATATGTAGCGTATTCCCCATCTGAATGATGACTGGTTTATTAGAAGTTTATTACATCGATTATTACACCGTGAAGTTTATTACATAATTTTTCACTCCAGAAAAATCACCATAAGAGCTAAGCAAACTAAGTATGCGCATTAACGTCTCATTCACAAAATCTCTCTCTCTCCGTTGCATTATCATTAACATAACTTACACAGCAAATGACACAAAAACACTCGTACAACAAACAATAAACAAACATATACTGACCATGTGCCTTTTTTGGGTGCAGTTTTTAACTGGTAAATCTATCTGCCAAACAACTCTGATAAACTGCATGCAAGCTCTCCCTTTCACTGCCCAATGATCAGAGAGTGAATAAACTATAATACACATCAAAATAGGAGTCCCTCAAATATATTAAGGGCGTTTTCACACCTGAAAGTCCGCACCAAGGTCCGAACCAAAGTTTGTGTTTGGACATTTGGTTCTTTTTGGTTTGCTTTCACATTGCAGTTATGTTAGCGCACCAAAGAACTTTACATGACGCACTGGCGTCCGGTCGTCATCATCTATGTGGGCTGCATCTTAACATTGATTGGTTTGTTAGCGGACGTGCGTCTGACGTCAGTGTGTTGTCAATTCAGCGGCTAACTTTGACAAGAATGAATGAACAGACGCATCGTTGCCAATACTGTTAATATTATGGCATTACTATCTGCAGCACCAACTATACTCGAGGCAAATTCACCAAATGAACATCCTCGTTATGCAAACATTTTATCGGCGCCGACAGGAAAGGAGGAGCTCCTAGAAGATAGTCTTTTTAGCCAAACAATGTATTTTATTTTATAGTTGTTTAAATATTATAATGTTATTTTTAAATTTCATCTTGGCTATATTGATTATGAAACGTGCACAGATGTGCAATATATGTCAAAGACATCGAGTCAGAAATAATTTTGACCACTTCATTAAGATTTGTTTCATTGTTTGCCTGAATTTAATAAATAAGCTTAAATAAATAATATAACATACCGTGACGGAGTGATCATTAGCGTTGCACATGAACTGGAGCGCGGTCTCATAAATAAACCGAAACTCATATAGTCAAGCAGAGCACGCTGTTCATGCGAGCTGACATGACTACACAAGCGGTTCTGTTTAAAATGCTGCGCGCTCCATCACTGCATGTGCTGAGAGTTTAATCTGTGTTTTTTCACTAATCCTACACCAGAACTTCCTGTAAATGGTCTGAAAGTCCGAACTATACAGAAAATGCTTTCACACAAGAAACGAACCGAACCTTTGTTCTGTTTGGTCCGGACCGAGACTACCTCTTTTCGTCGGACCAAATTTCGTCTGTTTGGTCCGGACCATGGTCCGAGGGAGGTTTCACACCTGTAATTTTGGTTCGTACCAAACTGAAAAGTCCGAAAATCCAGATAATCTACAGATAATCGACAGATAATCTAGACCTTAAACACCTTTAAACTCACAGAAATATCAAAAATATTTACAAAAACAAACTAAACGATACAGAAGAATATGAGAAGGCTCATTACAATCACAGATGATAACATCCAGGATCAACACTGTTCATGTACCACAGGGTTAGGTTAAATTAATTTACATGTAAACATCTAATATGGAGAGATGCACTGAGATGTAGACCATCATTTATGTATTTTTGATTTAACATAGACCTTTACGTGAAAACAGTTACCTTTCACTAAAATTAATCGTAACAGAGTATGACAACCAAAAGAAATCCTCTCAGGATACCTGGAATCAGTGTTACAGTAACCCAGGAACATTGTTTTACCATTTTTGTAGCGGAAAAACCATCAAACCGATGAGAGATTCAGATTTTCCAATGTTTCTCTATGGTGCTGAAACCTAAACATGTCCGAGTTCCGGTGCCCGTGCAACTGATGCTCAACTGCTATTGGCTCATCTGCGTTCGAGGGGAGGGGCTTTAGGCGAGAATAGTCTTAAAGGGACAGTTCACCCAAAAATGACAATGCTGTCATAATTTAGTCTCCCTCAAGTTGTTCCAAACTTGTATGATTTTCATTCTTTCTCTGACAACAAAAAATATGTTTTGAAGATTATGGGGAACTGAACAGTTGATGAACCCCATTAACTCCCATAATCAGTCAATGGGGACCATCAACAGTTTGGTTATGGACATTTTTCAAAATACCTTTTTTTGTGTACTTTTGTGTTGGGTGAACTATCCCTTTAAGTCTTAAACTTTAGAATAGAAGACTTATAAGTGCCATTTAGTTTAAATTAGCAGTATTAATTAAATAATAATATAAATACAAATCTTTTCAACCTGACATAGACATTGAAATGTTTAATTGTATTTAAAAAAATAGAAATTATACATTTTAAATGCAACTTTAAAAAAGTTTTTGCAAACTATTTACCAATTGGGAAAAATGTATGGATAGTTGCAAACACCCAATGTACTTTGGTTCTGAACCATTACTGTAAGCAGTTTCATTAGATTCAAAGCATTCAAAGATGGTTTCACTTTATGCTATGCACACCTGTTTGTCGTCTCTGTAGATGACCTGCAAGTCTCCTGCCCCGTGAGAAGCTGGACTGACTGTGCTCTCCATCGGATGGACTCTGACTAACACCTGTCGCTGTCATGTCATGATCTGCATCTACAAAACACACAGTCGAAGGAGTTAATTGCAAACTTTGTTCAAAATTAAACTACAAACAGAAATCAAAAGTAACTACTGTACCTGCTGAGCTTCCAAGCTTAAAATTCACATCTTCATTTTCTAAAAGATGAAACTGGGCACTAGCAGATCCAAACATGGGATCTTTGTCACTGAGCATGTTCTTCAGTGAATCTTCGGGGTGACCGTGACCCGTTTCAAATTCATCACTTGCTTCACATTCCAGGTTCTGTCCGAGCAGTAAGGAATCATCCAACTGGTCACTGGGAACCAGATGATTGAATGGACCACCAACTATATCCATGAATGCCTGCACTGTACGGTTTGCTCTGGAAGAGATAAGAATTATAAATGTATCTTCATCATTGCATTATCTTCTAAGAACTACTGTTTTGACAAATAAGTTGGATCGATGACACAAGCTCTGTACAATTACCTTACTACTTCAGACAAATAAGCACAATCCCTCAGTATCGCCTACTTTATAAAAGATGGGGAATGTTTGTCAGTCAAGTAAAATCTTCACACAAAACCATTGAAAATCATACAGAGATATAGGAGGCCAGGGCTAGTTGTCAGAGCTGTATTTGAATGGCTGCATGGACTACAAGTCCAAAGTCCAATTGCACAAATTTTTGTTTACACTAGCAGAGGATTTGTATGTTGATTTAAACCTAGTTTCTCACATATTTATATTTAAATACACAAATAATTATTTTATTCTGTCCACCAAACCAAATGTAATATTATATAAAAATGTCTGTTTAGTTACATGTATCTAGCTGTTCAATAGCTTTTTCTGTAGCCAGTTGTTCTGTGGGGGTTTTTTAAACCACTTCTCATATCTCTTAATTCAGCTGCTTTAAAGATTAAAACATTTTAACTTAAAAGCTAAAATATTTTAGTAGACTTAAAGTGTGTGCTTATACAGTCCTTATACAGAAATATTCACTAAAGTGAAAAGCGTGACAACTAGCCCCGCTCTCCCTACTTGTAACAACCACCGAACTGACTGTCAAATTAGAACAGCAAGCAAGCAAACGGAGTATGGCATCAGGTGTCAGAGTGTATTATAGAATACAAACACTCAAACTCACTAAGAGTGCCTTTTATCATCCATGTCTTAAATTAAACGTCTTATTAACATGTATTCATTCAGAGTAACTTAGACTGGTAAGGGCCACTGGTGTTATTATTTTGGCTAAAGATCTGCTCACGTGCACACAGACAGCTAGCGCATGCGGCCTTGAACAACTCGCATTGTTGGACACCCTATGAACAGAGAACACCGCTTTAAGAAGCAGCTTCAGCGTCTGCTAAAGATGCATTGGTCGTTTAGGCAACACGGGGCATTTAAAAGCTTTGCAAAACAAACACCAACCGCTTCCGCGAGCACCAAGGGGGCCTTTAGCAACCAGCCTTCGTGTACCTCACGCGCTTACAGGTCCGAATTAAACTCGCGTTTATCAACAACATGAGTGCAACTATAACTTATAATGGTGCATGTAAAGGTAGCGGCACATTCGATGAGGTTTTTGCACAAACTCGGCTCAAGTCTGGAGTTGCGTCGCGTGCACGAAGGCCTCGCGCTTAACGAACGAAGCACGCCCACTCCGCGCGAGATGCAAGATTAAACACTCACCGCGTTTGTCAGTGTGATCGAAGAGCCAGCGCATAATTGGAGAAGAAATAGTATTATCGCTTACGGTGTTGGGACGCCATACGGGTTGCTGTTGCCGTTAATGCCTCAACCTTTTCCGCTTGAGAACTGCGGTGGGACACAAGTAGTACTTCCTGTTGACCCTCTGAGACCGCAAACAACTCGTCGTGATGTGCTCGATCTGTCGGCAGGGGGCAGTGTGATCTAGCTCTTGTCTCGTTGGTGCCATTCATTTGTGTGGGGGTTTTTTGCCTGCAGGAAATAAAAAAATCACTGAAGAATAGAGCACAACTATATAGAAATGAAACAGAAATTGAAAGAAAACAATATCTAATAATTTATCTTCAATAAACTAGTCTCCCACTGTTAAGATTTAACAGTTCCATTGAGATGTACTTTTACTATAAGACTACTTAGACTGTAAAAAAAGGCTTTTACTCATGCTTTTACTGGCATAGAAGGTACAGTGTATGACTAATGTATTTTCAGAAAATACAAACAATATTATTTCAACAGAATAAAAACTAATTATAGAAGGGATATGAAAATGAAAATAAACAAAAAAAAATAGCTAAAGAAAGAGAAACGGAAATGCAACTAACTTTATTCATTTTTATTTTAATATTCACATGCATGGGCATTTTAGGAGGCAAAGACTAACTATGTTAGTCCTGCACAATATCCCCACCATATGTAGGTCTATTTCTTTTCATTTATGCACATTTCATCTCCACAAAGTAAAAAAATACCAACCCACAGTTGGGTTACGTGTTCGGTTATTTTTAACCCAACATTTTTAAGTGAGCACGTGTATCTTTAGAAAAATAAAAGACAGAATGCACTGTACAACTCTGAAGTAGCCTAGCTACAATATATAAATGTATTTTAAGTGCACCCGGTAGGCTACCCGAAGCCAAGTCATGTCGTCTAATAATAATTTTACACACACACACACACACACACACACACACACACACACACACACACACACACACACACACACACACATACACGCACACACACACACACACACACACACACACACACACACACACACACACACACACACGTACAGTGATGGGCGCTTGAAACACTGCTTAATTAAGCTTCGAAATCTTTAAGAATCGTTTGTTTCGAATCAGTGGTTCGGATCGTTACTGTTTTGAAACGTTTTTAAATTTTAATGGTTTACAAAAAAACAAAACAAAATGGTTTGTCGCTAGGGGGCGATATTGAATTGAAGTTTATTTGACAAATTTACAAAACGGTACAAAATCTCATACACTTTAACCGATTCGCCATACCCAAATAAAAATGTCTGCAAACCCTATGGTCAATTTTCATAAATCTGGTCGACACTTTAAATTGTGTTACCCAAGAGTCATAGCTCAAGTAGTATAGGAACAGATTAAAAGGATGGGCACACAGTGACAGAGATTATATCTCCAAACCAAATACTAATTTTAAAACATTAAACACAATTCACATTTAATACACAATAATGTTCACTAACACTTGGAACACACCCATAACAATAACTAGCATCAACAGTCATTTTTGACCTGATCTTTTAAAACTCCCCAAATCTAACAGGTAGCCTGGCATTTCAAAAGTTCAAATGTAAGTTAAACGGTCTGCACTGCATACATTTTAAATAAAATATAAAATAACTAGGCCTACTTAATATTAAAGCCACAATTTTCTCTTTTGACTGACAGTAGTCGCTGTTGTTCCTTTAAGACCTATGCAGATCTGACGCGCATCTCTTTTTTTCTCCGCTTATTTAAGTTAGTTTTAAAAAAATCGTTCCTTGATGAGTGACGTTATTGAACTAATTTAAGACTGCTCTTGTGAGAATACTCGACAAATATGCGGCGTCTATCAGACAATGTAGTTCAGACAATGTAGCCCGGCCAGTCTTAAGTAGTTCAGTTAGATCAGGGCGTCGGCCACATGCTCTATGAATCACACACACACTTGTCAGGTTTCACCATTTCACAGACAAAGGCTTGAGTGTTTGGGAGGTTTGGGAGATAGGTGGCGGTAATGCGCATATATGTCTGCTATCCGCCGTAAAACACCCGAGACTAGTTTCCCAACCGTAGATATGTAAACTTAGAAGCCTCATTCGACCGCACAAGGCACGTCGACTCGCCGCCATTTTGGAACGGTCAACACAGGTCAAACTTCACATTATAAAACAACACTGCGTAGCCTTTGTAAAACCCAGCACAGTTAAAATTCCTGAGGTGTTAGTTTGGCAATTATAGTGTTTGTATCTATACAAAACATTTAGCCTAACATTTGTTAGTTAATAACAGGGCTTCACAGTTTTTGGATTTCAGGCAGAGTACCTATTCAAGGACTGGAAATGGGAAAACTCTGAAAGTGCTTAAATTAAACTTGAATTTGAAATAAATTTAAGAGTTAGTTGAAGAGAAACCCACATATTTTTCTGTTCCATAAGCACGCCCTAATGTCAGAGAGTGAAAGTCAACAGACCCATGGCCACCAAAGCGCTTTACATATTTCCTCACATTCACCCATTCATTCACTCATTCATTCACTCATTCATACATCAGACGGCGGTGTCAGCCATGCATGTCACCATCCAGCTCTTTGGGAGCTGCTGGGGTTAGGTGTATTGTTCATGGACACCTCGGCACTTGGTCAGGTGGAACCGGGATGGAACCACCAACCTTCCGGTTTGTAGACAACCTGCAAGACTCTGCTGCCGTTGTTGTTCAGACAGAGCGCTATTTTTACACAGTGTTGTAAATGTTAACTGGTGGATAAGCTATGTGGATTCAAAAAATGTAAATTAATAAGTTATAGGCTATTATATATAATCATATTTCTAATAAATGTATATAAATGTAATAAATAATTTATAATTGTGACTCATCCCTGTTCTTAAAATGGTTTAAATCCAGTAATTATAATGTTCATAATTTTATAAAACTTTTTGGTAACACTTTAATAAGATTCTTTATTTAATATCAACTATAAACTGCACTTATTTATCTGTATTAAACAACATTTATTAATAATTTATTTAAATGTTGTAAACATTAGTTAATGCACTGTGAACTAACATGAACAAACCATGCTGGATTTTAACTAATGTTAACAATTTTTTTTTTTTAATTAAATAAAAATTTAATTAAATACAGTAACAAATGTACTGCTCATGGTTAGTTACATTTTTGCCCGTTGCTTGAACACCCATGCTTAGACTAAAGTAACACAACTTGAAGCTTTTGTTACCATACCACAAACACCTGTACCCATTCCTTAAACAAAAGCACTGCTTTGCACTCTAGTTTCAATTCTGCAACACACGTATAACTTTATGCAACACATTTGGTCCTGCATACTACACTCTATTTCATACATACTTGGTTCAAAAATGAAATCTGAGGGTGCAATTTGGAAAACACATGTATCCAAAATAAATAGGCCTTAGTTAAGCCATTTTGAGAACTTTGCAAGCATTGAGAGAGAGAGAGAGAGAGAGAGAGAGAGAGAGAGAGAGAGAGAGAGAGAGAGAGAGAGAGAGAGAGAGAGAGAGAGAGAGAGAGAGAGAGATGGTCAAAGAGGCTATACACAGAACAATATTTCAGATGATATTAGAGCATTGGTGTATGGCTGGCCAGAGAGTCCTCCACATCTAAACCGGTTCACAGTATATAGTGCATCCATTTAGACTGGAAAACAACAACTCTCCATTCCAGACTGTATCTATCTACATGTACCGTATCACATTACTGTATTGCAAGTTGGCTAGTTCTCCTTTAGTAACAAAAAATGGTAGTTTTGTGTAACATTCAGTACCATTGAGATTGTACTGTAGTGTGAAGTATAGTACTGTGATGTACAGTATTGAGTATGTCATTTATAACATTTCAGTACTTTCATTTTTGGTTGTTGTGAAAACCTTTGTTGTAAAAAAAGAACAGAAACTGTAAGTGTTGCATTGCTTCTAACTGATGAACTGAATAAAACAGTGAAAATTAAAGACTGCAGTGTTTTATATAAAGTAGACTAGTGTGTTCCCCCTGATCTGAAAGTGTATTCATATGATGCTAGTGTGTATCATTTTGTCATCAGAGTTACATTTTGACAAAGGAATGTTAGGTTTTGATAGCAGAGTTTAGATTTTGATTGTACAGTTTCAATTTGACACAGATGTGAATGGTATATTTCCCAGTGTAGTGTCATGTTTACTTGTGTGTAGAGTTTTGGCACAATGAGCGAAGTTTTGCAAAATGTGTTCAAGCAACGGGCAAAAAATGTAATGTTAATACATTAATGTTAACTAATGAAACCTTATTGTAAAGTATTACCAACTTGGTTTATGCAAAACAGGGAATTTAAGCATTCAAATGATACTGATTATAGCCTACTTAAAACATGGTTTGAGTAAATTGTTGTAGCCTATTACAGTTTTTGTGATTTATGTATTTTGATGGCTGATTTGTTGATGGTTTATGATTTCTTTCCAATTAATTGGTTTAGACTGAGTTCATTGCTTTCATTAAAAGCTGTGCAATCTATCTGTAGGGTTCTCTGATGATTAATTATTTTTATGATGTTAAGATTAGGGTGACCACCCGTCCCGCGCGTGCGCACACAGCGTTTGAAGCTAAATTCATGCGTTCCGCAAATTGAGACCGTGTCACGCTTAATTAATGCTTTCTCAAAAAAAAGTTGGTCGCTCTATATCCTCGTTCATCAAGCAGCCAAACCAACAACATTACTTGACAGTTCAGCACGCTACTGTTGCCACACCAGTTGAACTGCTGTTGTCAACTTTTTCGTTGTTGTCATGACAGCGCACGCACGTGCATACCAGACATACGCACTTGGAACTTTTTAGATGCGCACTTTCCTATTCGAAAAAGGGAGTCTGAGGCACCGCAATCATCAATTAAAAAGAGAAGGAGTGGGAAAGACTGGGAAAATGAATATTTGTGACTGAAAGGTGTTGAGGTGGATACCGAGAGACCTTTTTGTGACCCTTGCAAAACGTCTTTCTCAATCGGACACAGAGTAAAATACGATGTCTAACAACACAGACTCACACCGCAAAAAATGCTTTTCTTACTTAGCATTTTTGTCTTGTTTCTTGCCAAAATATAAATACAAAAATATCAAGCAAAAGTAATTGTCTTGTTTTGGGAACAAATAACTCAAAAACTAATAGTTTTTTTTAAGTTAGTTTAAGCAAAATAATATGCCATTGGCATATTATTTTGCTTAATTTTTAGTTATTTTTGCCCAAAACAAGACAATAATTTTTACATGCCTAGTAAATGTTTCTTAATGTAAGAATTATTAGATATTTAGACTTGAAACAAGACGAAAATAGGCCAACGAATGCTTTTTTTTCAGTGCAGACTTTACTCACATGGAAGTTCACCATCCTTCCTCCCCTTCTCGTTCCGTGAACCTCTGAAGTTAACTTTACTTTTAGTTCAACTTTAACTTTACTCTTTTTTTTACTGTTCATGTGGTGTTGAGCAACTACAATTTCTGTTAACCCTATAATTTTATATTATAATTTATTTAAAGTGAATAAATTGTAATGAAAAATAAGTAAAGTAAAATAGCTAGTAAATCGTAAGTGGAAGTGCATTTGTCAATTCATTGAATGTTCAAAATATTATGTTAAAAATACACATTGGTTGGCCTATTCATGAGCATACATCAGCAATTAGCCTACATGCTTAGGCTACACCTATTTAGGGGAATAGGGAATTATTAATATACCATGTAAGGTGCTATGTGCTAGAAATGGGTAAACCACTATCTGCCCGTGGGGTGGGGCACCGCCGCGCCAGGCAGTGTCCCACATTGTCCCTCAGAAGCATACCGTTTGTCCTCCCTTGGGCTTATTAGCAGGTGGTCACCCTAGTTAAGATTCAGTCTATTGCAGATATAGATATTCCTACATGTGCTTTAAATGTGCACAAAGCTCGTTCACGACTGGTTTTGACATTTTGACCGAGGTGGACGGAAAAAAAAAAAAAAAAAAAAAATCGCTAAGGATGGATCTATCTATATATATATCTATGTTCCCAAACGCTAAGAAAAGCAATAGAAGAAGAAGGAAAATAGGAAGCAAGCTTTGTGTATGAGAACTTGAAGTCATACTGTTGTTGTCACGCTGAAGTTTAATGTAAACTATTTGAAAACATGAAGTTTCCAAGCTGTGAGTAGCGCTTACTCTTACACTTTAACAGCACAACACAAAATCTATCCTCTGTATTGTCATTTGTTTTTAAATACTTATAACATACGTAATTTAATTTTTAGCTCTATACAGCGTCATTGGGGTTACAGCTGGAGCTGGTAAGTAGCAAATCTAGACCAGTTTACATGCTAGTAGGCTTTAAATGATAAATAAATGTTATTTAGTTTTTTCATGCTTATAATTATTTTATTTATGTATTAAATTTGCTTTATATATATATATATATATATATATATATATATATATATATATATATATATATATATATATATATATATATATATATATATATATAATTTATTTGTTATATGTTTTTATGCTGATTAGCTGGTGCGGTGGTTTTGGCCCCGGTTGCGCTCTCCATGGCTGGGTTCACCGCGGCCGGTGTCACGGCAGGTTCTACTGCAGCTGCCATGATGTCATCAGCAGCTGTCGCCAATGGGGGAGGTGTGGCTGCGGGAAGTTTGGTTGCGCTCCTCCAGTCAGCAGGTGTTTACTAAACCTTTATGAAGACTAGCCTTAATAAGACAAAAACAATGTAACAAACCTGTATTGAAAATAATTATCATATAAGAAATCCTTGTGGATTAGTCTTTTAATGTATGATCAATACCTTAAATGGTATACCTTAAACAAGCGTCTTCCCCGTGTGGTTGCCACCTCAGTGAGCAGCAAGGATGAATGCGTCCTGTGCTCCAATGTCAACGATCTGCTGGCAAAGGGAGCTGTAGAAAAGGTTCCTCCAGAACCGAGCCCGAGAGTTTCAGAAAATGCTGGGCTTCATGGCTTCAGCTTCCCCGGTGCTACAGTTGGGCCTGCTCCGTATGCGGCCCCTGCAGTACTGGTGGCAGAAACCTCTAGTTCCACCCCATGCCTGGTGTCATGGATGCCTACGTATCAAGCTAAACCAGGCCTGTGTCTCAGACCTAGCCCCTTGGACAGACCCCTGCTGGTTTGAATGGGGCGCGGCTTGGTTATTTTTCAGCGGGATGGGGCGGGGCGTGGGGAATGGTATGCAGGAGGAGAGTCATCTTCACGTATGCATCAAATACAGGTCGGGGAGCCCTACACGAGGGCAAGCTGGTCTCCGGCGTTTGCTCGAGTGAGGAAAGCGGGCTACACATCAACTGCTTAGCCTTCATCAAGCCTTCCTTCCGCACCTAGTGGGACACCACATCCTGGTCTGCTTGCACAGTATGACAGTGGTGTCCTACATAAAGCGCCAGGCCGGGCTCTCCTCAAGACGCCTCTTCAACCTGGCGAAGGATCGCCTGGTGTGGTCGCACTGCAGCCCAACTTTCAGTGAGAGCAGTGCACGTGCCAGACATTCTGGAGCAGGGAGCGGACAGAAGAAGGGATGCTTCACCCCCAAGTGGTTCAGAGGATTTGGGATAACTTCGGAAAGGCAGAGGTCAACCTTGTTGCCCTTCGAGAACAATTATCATTGCACAACTTATTTTTCGAAAAACAGGGACGTGCTGGCCCACGATTGGCCCAGCCTTCTTCTTTACACCTTTCCCTCTGGTCGTCTTGATGGTCAGGCGGAGCTGTGGACGCTGCACCCATGGCCTTTCAGTGGAAGCCCACAATCCTCCCCGAGAACGTCTAAAACACTATTACGCAGGCTAGGGCCCCATCTACAAGACCCCTCTATGCCCTCAAATGGTCAGTTTTCTCTGCACAATCCCCGGTGAAAAACCATCTAAATGCAACATCGCTGATAGTGTCCTTCCTTCAAGAGTGGTTGGATAAGGGTCTTTCCCATTCCACTCTTAGGGTCTACATGGCGCCATAGCAGCCTTCCACGCTCCCAGAGCCGGACAATCGGTGGGAAGGAACAACCTCGTTGTCCGTTGCCTAAAGGGGTCAAGAAGATTTAAGTCCTCGCCCCTTTACAGTCTCCAATTATTTCTGGGTTATCATCATAGACCTTGCCTTAGGTTCCTGCACACTCACAGCCTAGGTAAAATGCCTGAGAGTTGCAGGCTCAATAGAACTATTATTCAGAATAAGGCTCAGCCCTAGGAGGAGGCTTTTTTTTGCCTCCTTTAGGCCTTGCCCCAGGTCTGGTTCACGGGCGCTGGTCTTACCATTTGATGCTTCTCTAAAGTGGCATAAATGGATTTATACAGGAATTAAAATCACAGGAGACAATGCTTCAAACACTATTTTAAAACTAAAGTGTTATAAATTATAAATTAAAAATAATGAAATAATAAACAATGAAATTAAATAAAAATACAGAATTTAAATTAATTTCCTCTGTGTGCTATATATAGGTGGTTTGATGTTTGCCATTCTGTACTGAGGCTATTGTAGGCTACGGTAAAGTAATTTTATATTTCTTAATCAAATTGTGACCGATGGAACAAATTCTATAAAGAAATTATGAATTAATACACCGGGTAGATAATTGCAGGATTAAAAGTGGTCAAGTTTATTTTTCAAAGAGACCAAGTCAAAGGGGCAGTCACAACAAATAAACAATGATTGCAGTTCAGGACAGCAGATATAACAGTCTGTCGCCCTGTATACACTGTATCTAATTTGTATATTATTGTGTTCTTGGAGCAACATGTAATGAAAAAAGAAGTATAATAATGAGAGTAATAGTTGACAACATTTTCATAATAGCTAATTTATAGGAACATTGATATGTAATTTCTTTCCCTATTCAAGTTGTCTCCTAAAAATGGCTGATAAACATGCTGCAAGTCCTGTTGTTCTCTATTGAGGACATGTATGAAATCAATACCCTGTTTTGTAACAAAGTCATATTTTAATTAGAAACCATGTGGCATTTTCCTAAAAATGCTTGACAATTAGTCAGATTTAAATGATTATAAATTATTACAAAATATCATATTTCCATAAGAGTGCTAAATGTGATCATTCAGTCATTAAAAAACAAGCAGATATTAATTTCCCGATGAAACAAAAAAAAAGTGTTTCTCTGAAAAGCCCTGAATGTGCTCTTTACAGGACATCCAGATTACAAATTGACATGTATGGTGTCAGAAATTCACTAAAATATGACGTCCTGGTATGAGGAGTGGCTCTCAGGAGGACTGGCTACATGGAATGTGTTTTTATTATAATTACACAATTGGGACCTGTTTTATGCGTCAGTCATGTGACTTTCAGTTATGGATGTCATGAGGTGTTTTGTGTTCTGTCCTTGCTCTCAGGTGCCGCTGGTATGACTGCAGCAGCAACAGCTGGTGTGGCATCTGTGGGTGGTGTGACAGGGGGTCTGTTAGGAGGAGCTGTTGATCTGTTGAAGAGGATGAGGAAATAAGAAATGTCCATCGAGCTTCTGATCACAAACGGCTTTAAAATTATAGTGTTATTGTTTATAATCGTTTCTCCTAAAATGCATAAATGTACTTACTTAAAAGTAAGGATTGATTAATAATTCAATTCTTGTCATATCAGTGTGAAAAATTAAAATGTTTTTGCATGTTAAGTGTATTGACATTTTATTTTACAGATATTTTTATTACCCAAAATGACTTACGAAAAAACCCTTATTAATCATAGAGAAAATAAGCTTTAAAGCGAAGTACAAACAAATGGTTCTTTACTTGAAGAATCTACTGTCCATAGAAGAAAAGGTTCTCTATAGTGTAAAAAATCTGCTTCCGATTATTTAAATGTTCTTCACACAGAACAATGGTTCTTTTAAGAACTTTTCACTGAGGTTCTTTAATGTATACCCAAAATGGTTACTTTATCTGCCTGTCACTAGTGAATATAAAAATACACAGTTGCTGGCTTTTGAGTCAATGACTCAATGTGCCTCAGTCTATATTAATGGACAAGTTTAAGTCATCATTTTAAGTCATACTTTTGAATTGTATATCATAATTATGACTTATGTGATTCATTTCTGACTTTTTGTCATACTTTTGACTTTTTAAATCAGAATTTTGATTATTATGATGTGCAATGTTCTTTCTGTGGTGAACATTTTCACGGAATGAGGAAATCACAGATGGCAGGCAGAGGTAAGGATTCAAATGCAGGCAGATTTTTAATGAAGATAAACAATCATAACAAATCAGAAACAAAAAAAACTAAACAAAACAAAAAGAACACAAAGGGAACTGCATGACATCAAAAAATGACCGACAGAACCAGAGAATACAAGGGCTTTAAACAGAGGGGTAAATGGGCTCAACGAGGGAAACTGCCACACCTGGAGCACACTCATGAAAATGGACACAACTCCAACCTGGCCACAGGAAACAGGACACTTCAACATAAAAGTCCCACAGAGCCCAAGACCAGCAGATCTGACAGGAAATGGTCTTCCATAAAATGCTGATATTTTAGATAACATAAAACATTTAAAACTATAAGAAGACATCCATAGATAACACAACTAAAAAAAGGGGTTACATTACAAGAGGAAAAAAGCTAAAGGAACTTAAACCTAAAGGAGTAAGAAATGTATTTCAATTAATCATAAAATGGCCCTGATATATGTCACTAGACATTAAGAAATCATGTTCATTTCAAATCCTTTTATCACTGACAACAGTAGTCCAGCCAGGATATTGTCATTTAAAAGTTGTTGTTGCAGCCCTCAACTGATGTTGATGTTGTCATGTTGTGTTTTGGCCTGAAGTGCCACCCTCCACCTATCTATCAATCACAAAGTCAGTAGTGTTTCGGCATCTGGGTTGCCAGATCTGCTCTAGTTACAACAGCTGCAGATCATAGGCTGTAAAAAAATATGGACATAGTTTCTATGACATTACCCATAGGATTCCAATAAGCCGTTCTGAAGCTTAAAGTAGGGGAGAGCTGGTCGTTGCCATCTTGCGAGCGAGTCATCGAGTGTCACTCCCAGATAAGAGAAAATGGGTAAAAAGGCTGTATCTGCGCAGAGCTGAGGTGACGCAATGACTATAGACGGCAGATAAATGGCTCTCCACCTGTAACCACGCCCTTCATTTTGCAGAACTTTAAGGCTTTATCTCATGTAAACGAAGAAGTTATAGCCTAAAAAAATTCACCCCCTCACAGTTGTCATGAAGGTCAAAATTAGCCATATAGGCAAAAACACAATTTGTACCAGGCTGTAAACATGTTTTTTTTTCTGCTGTAAAGTTGGGCATTTTAACATGGGGCTCAATAAGATTCTGCTCTCTTCTGGAGCCTGCCTCTAGAGGCTAGTTGAGGAATTGCAGTTTACATTACTTCCGTTTTGGCTTCAAGAGAGATCGCGAGGTTGCCGCTTGCTGCAGATACAAATGTTCCTGCTGGATCCTGCAGCCTATCTGTAGGCGGATAAATGGCTATCCACCTGTAACCACGCAGTAACTCGGCAACCTTGAGTCAGGGGGGAGGGGGACACACCGCTCTGCAGTCATTTGAAAGTTATTGCAGTACCAGTTTTCCCCACAATCTTACACACACTTCCTTTAAATAAATATTATTTTGTGAATGTTTTATGATCATTCATATTGTCTGTGATGGATGTGACAGGTGGTACCACCAGTCATGTGTTGGCAACCCACCACCGGTGCAAGATTTAATTGCACAGCATGTATTGAATAGACCAAGGTGAATTGTGGCTATTTTGCGAAAGCATGTATGTTGTTGTATTTAATTTTATGGTGTTGTGAGGGACTTTGAGCACTTTGTCTGTAGCCTACAGTATATAGCTATTCATTGTATGCATCTGCAAATCTAATGTGAATGTAGCCTATGTGTTTTCCCTGGGTTTATGAAAATTAAACATTTGTTGTATTTCTGTTTTTTTTTTTGTGTGTGTGTTTTTTTGTGGGAATTTTATAGCCAATTCCATGTTCTTGCCTGCAATATCAGTTTTAAGGTCAAACTTATGTGTTTCTCGTTATTGTCTGATGGCCTTGTCCTTGTAAATTAACTTTATTTAAAAAATAATAATAAAAAAAGCAAACAAACAGTATCTACGTCAGAACCATAATCGAGTCTGCCCTCCTCCAATGTTTATAATGTTCCGCTCTATTTGTTTGTGATTTGGTTTTGTTTTCATTTCTTGGGCAGTGCCGTTGGATAGAAAATACAAAGTGCATATCCAGTATCTCAAAATTACTTTGAATAGCTAGGGAGAAAATAATGTTGTGGCTATTGGGGATGAATAGCCCATAGGCCTATATATATACTTTACATACAGACATAGACATCAAGTTAAACTGCAAACTCAACTCATATATATATACCATTGATATATCCTGTCAAACAAAGTTGCAAAGATGTTATATGTAAAACAATGTAATTTGTGTCATTGCGTGTATGCGTGTTTTAACTTTCATGACGTAATCGAAACTTACTACACAGCGCATGCGTATTGTGGTGTTAGTTTCGAGTTCATTTCTTGAAAAGAGAGACGCCCAGATGCTATAAAACAAGCTCCCCCATATAAAAACAGAGTAAAAATCATCCTTAATTAACTTGTTTAACCGAGTCGAGTTAAGATGGATCCCAGTAAGTATCTTTTAATAAAACTGTTAAATGCTTATCAACAACAGACAGTTAACTTGTTTTTGCCCATCTATCCTCTAGTTACGGTTCTTGCAGCAGGTGCAGCAGCAGGTAAAAAAATAAAATTAAAATATTATAAAATTGTTTTTGCTGGGTTTCAATGGTTCAAAGTTAAAATGGTTGAGCTGTCATATATCTTATGTCAGTACAAGTTGCTTTTAATTAAAACAGCTCAAACATTTTTATTCTGGTGTCACCATTAACTATCTTAACTAACAAGCAATATGTCGTTACAGTATTTATTAATCTTTGTTAACATTAATTGTAAATGCGGCTGCTCATTGTTCATGTTAGCTTCTATAAATTAAGAAAAAATTAAAGAAAAACTACAGATTTGCATCTAGAGAAAAAAGGCTCTGACATAATCTATGTCGGTGCCTTTTGCCCCCCCCCCCCCCCCCCCCCCATGCAAATCTTATATGTCAGTTGCTTTCAGTCTCTATTTGAAAATACTTCTATCTGCTGTTTTGTTACATTGTCTAAATCAACAATATAAATATAAAAACAAAAGTTTTGTTAATAAACCTGACCTAACATGAACAATGTGCAGTTGCATTTACAACTAACATTAGGAAATATGAATAGATATTAAAACAATATATTGATCATTATTAATTAATTCCAAACATACCATATTTTTACCATACCATACCTGTCTTGGAGTACCCCAGCACTGGACATTCTGTATGTCTCCCTTATCTAAAACATATTTCAGGCCTTTTAGTCTCTACTCTGGCTGTATCCGAAATCACACACTTCCTTACTAGCAGGAGAAAATAAGTATGTGACAGGAGTAGCATGTCTGAATTCACATTATTCATTAGGGTTGTAGCAATACAAAAAATCAACAATATGTATTGTGGATTAGAGACTATCTGTATTGTGTATATTTGAACTGAACTGGGTTTCTGCTATAGCCGGAGCCATTGCAGCAGCTCCAGCTGTTCTAGCAGTGGCCGGTTTCACCGCAGGTGGAATTGCTGCAGGTTCCATTGCCTCCGGTATGATGTCAGCTGCTGCCGTGGCTAACGGAGGAGGGGTCGCAGCTGGAGGAGTGGTAGCAACTCTTCAAGCAGCTGGTAAGACAAATATCTGGATTGATTAATGGAAGGGGCAAATAGGCTGCACAAGCTTTTTCTACTGACATTTTTCATGTCATTAGGTGCTGCTGGAATTCCTTTGGTAGGTAAAGCCATCGTGGGGGCTGTCGGAGCCGCTGTGGGGGCCGCTGCCAACATGGCTAGCAACTGTACTGTGTAACTAGTTGAAATCTGTGCATTTATAAATCTGTTTAAAAAAAAAAAAAAAAGAAATCATTATATTATTAATATCTCACTGTATGTCTAAGTGATTAACATCAGTGGCCTTTCTGTATCAGTTTAGGTGTTAGGGTGCTGTTTATAAGCAAATAAAATAAATAAAAAATCATCTCTTTCTGTCATTTCTTTAGTTATCATAAACTATTTGTGTGTAATTTACTGACTGCGCAGAAATCAGTGAAATTCTCACTCAAATCAGTGGCAGCTGGTAGAGAAGGTTCTAGGTATAGGGCTCTTAAAGAAAAGAAAGTGTTAGAAAAAAGTGAACAGAAGGAAAACATATTAAGCTAGAACATATTTTAAAGGCTTGAAACATATTTTAAATCAGATAATTGTTTTACCAAGTTCAGGATTAAGTTTGAAAATGATTCTCACAAAGCTGTAATTTCACCAAGCATTTTTTCAAGGTAAATTTTTCAAGGTAAAAGAAATTTCGATTTATATTTCTCATTGCCTCAAACCATGTCCGTCATGACATCAACCATTGAGGGCCTTTAGAGTTCTTGCAGAAGCATTTGTTGTAAATTCTTCAGAAGATTTTCCAAATGATTCCACCGTGTGGTTTTACAAGGGATGCAATTTGTTCCTGGCTTTATGTACATTATTGTCTGGGGCGGTTGCTCAGAGTTAATGCGCATGACGCAGGAGGATAATGTTGGGAAAATCTAGAATATATATAGATTAAGATAATTGTGAACTGAAAGCTAGACTTACCTAATCTTTATTATGTTTATATAATTTCCGTTCTGTTATTAATAAATGCTGGTTAATTATTCAGTACATGCATGTAAATTTGTAGTATATTCACAGCTATGTGAAGGGTGTCCAATGGATGGCGGTAGCCAGGTGCGGAACCCCGGGGTAGACCTAAAAGAGAAGAAGAAGAGTTTGTTTGTTGTTCACGCGAGGTTTGACGAGACAAAAACAGTTTTTAGTGTGGTATTGTACTGTGTGGTACGGAGCTGTAGCAAATGGTGCCGACTGAATAAACGAACCCAACCAAATCACGTGGTTGTCATCTCTTTTAAGTGTGTTACAATAATATACAAATAGTCTTTAATCCAAAACTCACAGAACGGGCAAGGAAACAGATTAACACACCTCAACATTGACATAAACAGGACATGAACTGGTGAATAAGGTGTATAAATACACAGGAGCTAATGAGATCATTAATGGGACCACAGGAGAACAGAATAATAATCAAACCAGCTGAGAAACTGGGTCAAACTAGCAGACAAGATAGAACCAAAACACAAAAAAACATGGCCAAAAGAGAACATAACTCTGACAATAATATGCAGTGCACATTTGTTGTGTATTTCCGGGTAAATATGTAGCTATTTTAAACACATTATAATATGCCATGTCCTCATCTGTTTCTATTTATCAGCCATATTTATAACTATTGGAATGGAATGGTCACAAAAAAATGTCATAATTTATCACAAAATGTCATCAGTTCCAGCCACTAAATTGTCTTTCTTCTTTCTGTACTTGCGTTCTCTAATCTATATCATCATACTTCTCACATTAGGTAGGCAACTGCACCTCCATTAGTCTCCATTAGGGGCTGTCGGAGCCGCTGTGGGGGCCACTGCCAACATGGCTAGCAACTGTATTGTGTAACTAGTTGAAATCTGTGCATTTATAAATCTGTTTTTTTTTTTTTTTATTTTTTTTTTTTTTTAAGAAATCATTATATTATTATTATCTCATTGAATGTCTAAATGTTTAACATCAGTGGCCTTTCTGAAATAATAGCTAAATGTTATTTGTTGGTTTCTGTAGCTCTGTGGCCTTATAACATTTTCAAACAAACCTCTGATAATTTTTTTAAAACGCTTAAACTGAGCCTCATATAGGCCTATGTTTAACACTAGATTACCATAGAATATTATAAATGGTGTAATGCCACAGGATTCCCACAATGCCAAATACTAATACTCCTCCTCCTCACCCACTGGATATGTTGTGCAAAAGAAAAGAAAAAGGTTGGGTTTCCTTCGGCTGTAAATACAATAGCTACGTCATGGAGACAGAACAGCAGATTTGGCTACACTTTGAATACGTGTCTAAAAAAGACTTTCAAACCCATGTAACAGGTCGTTCTTCTCCATATTCTTCATGTTTTGTGTAAGCATTGCAGTTAGTATGACAGCATAATTAATAAACAAGTCTCTCATTTTTGCTTGTATGTTGTATCACCTTGGCAACAAGCATACATACTCATGATTTTATAAATAGCATTCTTTTATTGTTACGTTTAATTTTGTTGTTTTGATGAAAGAATATAGGCTCCCATGATCCCCATCAGAGAGAGATACGCCATATTTTAGCTATAATTGTGAACGCAACTTACATTCAACATTTTAATAGAGGGTATGCACATGATGTTACCGCCGGTCGCAGTTGCTACGGTTACGCCCTCTGAGTGGCAATAGACCAGATGGCAGCATTGAGTTTCAGAGTGAATGCCGCGAAACACAGAAGACAAGCTACTTGCATGTTTCCCGGAAGACAAATTAAGTAAGTAAATGAATTTACCTTGATCTTCAAATTGTTTTCACCCCCTGGCTCTTAATGCATATTTTTTCTGGCTCTGGGCTCTAAATTTTGGCCCAAACCCAAAGTACCTTTTTATATCTATATCAAACAAAACCTTAATCAATATTTATTTTCCTATATTATTATAATGATTGGACCCACTTTCTATTAGGTGGCCTTTACTATGTACTAACATTTTAATTAATAATTTGTGTACATACATGTTTTTACATTGTAATTACTTTTCTTTTAAATACCTTCATGTAATTACGTCTGTAATTCATTTCTGAAGTTACTTTTGTAATTACACAGTTGGCACTTCCCTTAAACCTAACTATACCCTTAAACTGACCCACACTACCACACCTGTGCCTGACTCTACCCGTATCCCACCTCAGTATCAGGAAAGGGGTTTGGCAATACAATTTGAACACAGTACTTACATTGTACTTATTTTTTGATGTAAGTACATAGTACTTAAGGCCACCTAATATAAAGTGGGGCCATTATTCCTTTTATATTTTCTTTTACTGAAACACTAAAAAGTCAAGATTAATGTTGCCTTGCTATTGTGTGTCCCTCTCACTGAAAGAAAGCACATGTTATCAGTATGTTTTGGTTAGAACTGGTTAGAACTGGAGCTTAATCAGCTCCAACCTCGGAAAGACAGTGTATCTGTGTATGTGCGCAATATTCTATGTTACAGATCAGTGTTGAGAATGGTGTACAATGGGCATCACAAGAGATGGGTTGACTTGTTCTTCTGGGCAAGCTGGCACCTGCTCCAGATCTGGAAGGTGTCACAGACACGCCAGGCTCCCACGTCACTAAATCACAGCGCACGCTCTCACCTAAGTATTAACCACACACACCTGCAGCTCATCATCACCCCAATCATCAGCGGCACCACAAAAGGCACACACACGCACTCATTCACTGTCCGGTCTCGTTTGTAAAAGGTACCAACCCTTCTGCTTACTTCAAGGACTCCTTCGATGTTACTTACCTATCTCCAGTATCAACTTCCTAATCTTCAGCGTCTTCCTGTGTCCAGCGTGTGTGTGCTTGGTGTCTCTATCGTCCATCGCCTGAGCCTCACAACCGCCACCTGCAAGTATTCCCAGAGTATCAACCCAACGAACCATCACCGGCATATCTGCACTTCAGTCAAGTAATTCACCGAATCACCTGTTTACTTTGCTGGTCGCTGAATAAACCTGAATCACTTCCCATCTTGTCTCCGTAGCCTCTGTACCGTAACAGAAGGTCACTACTGGCCTAATTCCGGGGTGAAAGAATCAACAAGTGACTATGGAAACATGCATGTAATGACGTGGATAAGACCTTGAAAACGGAATAACTGTTGGGACAATTGTATTTACGATAGGGAGGGGCAACGAGACGGTGAGAGAGGGAGCGTGGCCTACAAACTACAAACTCCCTGTGAGACTTGAAGCTGCAGCTTAACAATTCACAAATACTGATATGCAAACTAGCTGCAGCTAGCAATTTTGGTGTGATTACTGAAGGTAAAAAGGCTGGTGCACATGTAGCATGTGTGAGCAGTACTCTGCTAAAAAAAAAAAGACCAGACCACATTGCACATCTAAAAGTATGTAAAACCACTCACCATTTCTGCGGTGTAACAACAGATTCTAGGACCATGACGTAAGCAACACAATGCATTTTGGGACTTTAGGTCACGGAGGCCGCTGTCGATACTGTGTTGTATAGGAAACTGACGCTTTTCTAGTTCAGCTAAAAAAAGTTACAATGGTGAATGTGTGTTGTGTCATTAACTGCCATAATCGCACTCACGACCGGAGTGGAAACCTAATCGCAAATTGAGTGTGATTGTTTAGCTTTCCCTCCTGGAAACAGCACATTGGATCTCATTCATGGGCTTTAGGACACAGACACTACATCAGTGAATCCCTTCTGATTTAACGTTACGCTATGGAATTGCGATATGATATATGTTGATTAAACAAACGGCCCACTGGCTGAGATCAAGCAATATTATTTTAAAAATATCAGATACAGACTTTTTGTTAGGCTATATTAAAAAAAACTGTGAAAGAGAAATCAATGTGTTGTCCTGTGTGTGGTGCGATAGACGCCTGTATGATTTGATTGTATGAAATGTGATGAATATGTGCAATGACCTGGCATTACGACTGAGTGCTCATCTACGCAAGAGATTCAAATATTAGTACATTCATTCTGTGCAAGCAGTTCTTAAAAACTATTAACATGAATACAGTCGTTTTTTTCTCTAGTGATTCATATTTGTTAACATTGTACGCTCCTGAGCGTGACCTTAAACATGGCGGCGACTGCCCAGAATGCAACGCGCAGTGACGTTGATTCCCAGACTCTATACCATGCACAACTTTTTCTTCTTCTTTACATGTTTTATGGTGGTTGGAAGACCAGCTTGGATGGTGCGTTTAACACCGCCAACTGGAACGGAGTGTGTAGCATCCACAATGAGCTCACGCTTTACACACATGCTGAGGATCACAGTATGAGGATCAGATGAATTCACGTTGAGCTCACGCTTTACACACATGCTGAGGATCACAGTATGAGGATCAGCTGAACCGCTGCCAGTGGTATTGGGGGAACACCCCACAATAGCTGCAGGTTTGGAGATACTCTGACCCAGTTCTCTAGCCAACACAACTTTGCCCTTCAAACTCGCTCAAATCCTTGCTTGCTACATATGCCCATTTTTCCTGCTTCTAACACATCAACTCTGAGGACAAAATGTTCACTTGCTGCCTAATATATCCCACCCACAAATAAGTGCCGTGATGAAGAGATAATCAGTGTTATTCATTTCACCTGTCAGTGGTCATAATGTTATGCCTGTGTTGGTGTTAGTAATATTATTATTGTATAGTATTTTTTTTTTTTTACTATGTCTGCTTGATGAAAACAATAAAATATCCCAATGGACATCCTCATAATCCACTCTCAGAAGGCCCTATTGTCACACTTGAGTCTGTCCTATCTGGCTATTTTATCCCTTTACAGACATATCAACCGTACAGTCATGTACACTTTTGGAAAATTATGGCAAACAGGTGTTTATGTATTTTTATTGTATTTTATCATATTTTTATTGTTTGGACTCCACCCTACTAACACTCAAAGTAAGGTCTACCATGCGGTTGAGAAATCAGTTAAAGTTAATTAGGTTTAATTGTCTGAACGTGCATCTCCTGAAATTTGTAAATAAAACATCACTTAAATCCAGGATTCAGCAGTGCTTTTGCCACTCAGTCCAGCTAAGGGGGGCGCGTTCCGGCAGGAAAGTGACATCAATGCATAGTTGCCAATAAGGGCATTTTTCAATTTTCATTTTCAAGACATGAAAAGTTCAATTCAGTATTCACTGTCTGAGATGCAGATGTGGGAGTACTTCATTTGTTTACGCAAATTAAATTTTACACAGCAAGTAACGAATTAAGTTCCCTTTTGCATCTTTTTGTTCTGAAATATTTTAAGATTGAAAACTGTCCCTAGTGTCGTTCATGTTCTCACAACACTACATTGCTAGAATTCATAAAACTATCTGGCAATTGACACTGTTTTATACTTGCCAAAAAGATTTTTACTTGCATATGGTGCTTAACAAGTGTTAATATTAGGCCCTGCTCATATCTAGCTATAATGGCACAGAAATTAAAGATTTCCACAATCCCTAGTTCACACACCCAGTGCCGGATTATGTTGTGCAGAAGAAATTGACATGCTATTTGTCTGACGGTGATTCTGTTGCAGCTGCATCGGCACTGGTTAATGAAGTGATTATTAAAAAGAGGATAAAATAAAACTATCATAAAGAGGATTGCCCTCTGAGGTTTGTGTGGCGAGTCATGTGCAGAGCTTCACGTTCACACGGAGCCAATTTATTGCACTACGTTTAGCCAACATTTCAATTATGTTTTCTTCCTTCTGAATAAAAATATAAATTTCAATCCTGTGATTTGTTTGTGTGGCTGCTTGCTGTTCAAATGAGGCACCGAGTTTGTAATACTTTAATAATGTGTTATTTTAAATGTTCGCTTAACTCTAGGCTATAAATCTATAGGCTAGATGAGTTTCGTTTCCTGAAAAGGACACACCCGAGGCTTTTAAACTCAACCTCTCTCACACAAGTAGTCAGTTCAAGAGCGTCCCAGGCTCAGCTAACTGCAGAATATTTAGCCTATTATTCATCAGTCACAGTTATTAATGTTTGTTTTCTTATAAGGTACAATTATTGCAGCTGGAACAGGAGCAGGTAAAAATCTCGGTTTACTCGATGACATGATCTTAATTGTTGCAACACAAATGTTAGTAATAGGCTAACTGTTCAAGTGGCTTTTAAATTTGTATCCGTCTGAACCAATAGTCGGAGCAGTTGCAGCAGTTGCAGCAGTTGCAGCAGCTCCAGCTGTTCTAGCAGCGGCCGGTTTCACCGCAGGTGGAATTACTGCAGGTTCCATTGCCTCCGGTATGATGTCAGCTGCTGCCGTGGCTAACGGAGGAGGGGTCGCAGCTGGAGGCGTGGTAGCAACTCTTCAAGCAGCTGGTAAGACAAATATCTGGATTGATTAATGGAAGGGGCAAATAGGCTACACAAGCTTTTTCTACTGACATTTTTCATGTCATTAGGTGCTGCTGGAATTCCTTTGGTAGGTAAAGCCATCGTGGGGGCTGTCGGAGCCGCTGTGGGGGCCGCTGCCAGCATGGCTAGCAACTGTACTGTGTAACTAGTTGAAATCTGTGCATTTATAAATCTGTTTAAAAAAAAAAAAAGAACAAAAGAAATCATTATATTATTAATATCTCATTGTATGTCTAAGTGATTAACATCAGTGGCCTATCTGTATCAGTTTAGGTGTTAGGGTGCTGTTTATAAGCAAATAAAATAAATAACAAATCATCTCTTTCTGTCATTTCTTTAGTTATCATAAACTATTTGTGTGTAATTTACTGACTGCGCAGAAATCAGTGAAATTCTCACTCAAATCAGTGGCAGCTGGTAGAGAAGGTTCTAGGTATAGGGCTCTTAAAGAAAAGAAAAAAAGTGTTAGAAAAAAGTGAACAGAAGGAAAACATATTAAGCTAGAACATATTTTAAAGGCTTGAAACATATTTTAAATCAGATAATTGTTTTACCAAGTTCAGGATTAAGTTTGAAAATGATTCTCACAAAGCTGTAATTTCACCAAGCATTTTTTCAAGGTAAATTTTTCAAGGTAAAAGAAATTTCGATTTATATTTCTCATTGCCTCAAACCATGTCCGTCATGACATCAATCATTGAGGGCCTTTAGAGTTCTTGCAGAAGAATTTGTTGTAAATTCTTCAGAAGATTTTCCAAATGATTCCACCGTGTGGTTTTACAAGGGATGCAATTTGTTCCTGGCTTTACATTATTGTCTGGGGCGGTTGCTCAGAGTTAAGCGCATGACGCAGGAGGATAATTTTGGGAAAATCTAGAATATATGATTAAGATAATTGTGAACTGAAAGCTAGACTTACCTAATCTTTATTATGTTTATATAATTTCCGTTCTGTTATTAATAAATGCTGGTTAATTATTCAGTACATGCATGTAAATTTGTAGTATATTCACAGCTATGTGAAGGGTGTCCAATGGATGGCGGTAGCCAGGTGCGGAACCCCGGGGTAGACCTAAAAGAGATTAAGTAAGACACATTTTTTTGGTTTGGGCCACTGGCCCTCAAAATGGCTATGCATGGCCCTGGCTGGAAAGGATACGTTCCTTGCAGTCCAAATCTCATTGCCAATTCCAAACTGTATGGCAGCCTTTTTGTGGATTTCCTCAAGCCTGAATAGTGTATTTGTGTATTGTTCTCCCTGTAATAATCCACTGAATCGATGAGTATGCCTTGCTTATGTTAGACCTCCCCCCGCATTGTTTTTGTTTTTTGTTGTGTTATGTACACTATGTAAAAAATTTAAATAAAAAAATAATTTAAAAAAATGTATCTTACTTAATCAATCGTTATCTTAACTTTTCAATAGTAAAGTGTCAGGTAGTTAAAGAATAATAAGCTCATGTACTGTGTATTGTTATTACTACAGCAATAAATAATGATATAGAGTAGTAAAAACAGTACAATACAACAACAGCAACTTATCTACACACAATGTACTGTGACTAATTCAAAAGATTTTGCACTGGTAGTATGTCCAAATAAGGCAGACAGTCACTTGTTGCCTGAAGCACTGCTGCCACCTGGTGTCTCAAACTGATCCAAACAAACCGAGCAATGCAAATCATCAAAGCTTTGATGAGAATTATGAGAGTTAATGTATTACTTCAAACCTCTCACCCTCTCTGCACCTCTCAAGTGGAATGAACTGCCAACCTCCACCCTATCTGCTGAGACCATACATTTATTTCCTAAACTAAACTTTTAACAAAACTTGCATGGTTTGCATGAAAATGCAAATGTAATGTAAATTTCATCAGTGTTCCTACTCTTTTAGAGGACATTTTATGCAACAGTACTATGTCAATGCCAAAAAAAAAAAAAAAATCAAAATATAAAACTTTCCCATCGTTAACTATTGTTGAAGGTAATGGGAGCTCCCAAATCAAATGTCAGTTGTTTTTTTAGCTCATACATTTGTTTTCTAATCCAAATTTCTAACAAACATTGCATGATTCGCATGGAAATTTAATGTACATTTCATTTGGGTTCCTACTCTTTTAACACATTTTATGCAACAGTACTGTCAATGCCTGAAATTTCAATATCAGAATATCATAATACTTTTCCATCATTAACCTCTGCTTGAAGTTATTGACAGCTACCAAATCAAACGTAATGTGGTCTCAACCATAGTCATACTCTGCCTTCTCTCAGTTTCTCTCTGTCAATACTATCACATATCTAAACCTTTTTTTACGCACACAAGTGTGTTACATTCCTGTCAGCTCCAGGAATGTAACACACTTGTGTGCAGAAGCATTTGTTGTAAATTCTTCAGAAGATTTTCCAAATGATTCCACCATGTGGTTTTACAAGGGATGCAATTTGTTCCTGGCTTTATGTACATTATTGTCTGGGGCGGTTGCTCAGAGTTAAGCGCATGACGCAGGAGGATAATATACAAATAGTCTTTAATCCAAAACTCACAGAACGGGCAAGGAAACAGATTAACACACTTCAACATTGACATAAACAGGACATGAACTGGTGAATAAGGTGTATAAATACACAGGAGCTAATGAGATCATTAATGGGACCACAGGAGAACAGAATAATAATCAAACCAGCTGAGAAACTGGGTCAAACTAGCAGACAAGAAAGATAGAACCAAAACACAAAAAAACATGGCCAAAAGAGAACATAACTCTGACAATAATATGCAGTGCACATTTGTTGTGTATTTCCAGGTAAATATGTAGCAATTTTAAACACATTACTGTCACAATTCTCTGAAAGAGGACTCAAATGCAGGAATGAGTGATCAGGGGTTTATTGACATAACAGATGATGAAGACAGGCAATGGTGACGAGGAGCACACAGTCCAAACAGTGGCAGATAAGGAACACAATAGCAGGCAGAAAGAGCAACCACTATAACCAGCTCATGTAGATTGTAGACTGGAGAGCAGAACTGTCAGAGCACAGCAAGACCAGAGGAAACCAGCGATGGCTAGGCAGGAATCCTAGGGCAATGCAATCAGGTATCTCAGGAAACACACCAAACTACTGCTAGACCAATAGAACAGGCGGCCAGGGAAGCTCTGCTTGCAGGACAGAAATTAGAGACACAGGAAACAAGGCAGGACCAAACAGCAGTACTCACATATAGCCTAACAGCACACGTAGGCACAACAAATAACGAACCAGCAACACATGAGGGAAAAAGCACACATTATAAAGGGAGCAGAGGACATGAGGAACAGGTGAACACACTCAGACAACCAAGGAGCAGGGAAGGGTGAGCACACTCAGATAAGGAACAGGTGAGCACACAATTAGTGAAATAAGGACTAAACAAGGGGGTGTGGTAACAGGAAACAAGGAGGTGGGACACAAGGAGCACAGGGCGAACACAAACTAAGACAGAGACATGTGTTCAAGCACAACACAAACAAAGACACACTAAACAGAGACAAAATAGACAGAGCTGTCAGAGGAGAACCCTGACAATTACAATATGCCATGTCCTCATCTGTTTCTATTTATCAGCCATATTTATAACTATTGGAATGGAATGGTCACAAAAAATCTCATAATTTATCACAAAATGTCATCAGTTCCAGCCACTAAATTGTCTTTCTTCTTTCTGTACTTGCGTTCTCTAATCTATATCATCATACTTCTCATATTAAGTAGGCAACTGCACCTCCATTAGTCTTTTAAACATAAGGTGAAATAATAGCTAAATGTTATTTGTTGGTTTCTGTAGCTCTGTGGCCTTATAACATTTTCAAACAAACCTCTGATAATTTTTTTAAAACGCTTAAACTGAGCCTCATATAGGCCTATGTTTAACACTAGATTACCATAGAATATTATAAATGGTTATAAATATAATATTATAAATATTATAAACTCCCACAATGCCAAATACTAATACTCCTCCTCCTCACCCACTGGATATGTTGTGCAAAAGAAAAGAAAAAGGTTGGGTTTCCTTCGGCTGTAAATACAATAGCTACGTCATGGAGACAGAACAGCAGATTTGGCTACACTTTGAATACGTGTCTAAAAAAGACTTTCAAACCCATGTAACAGGTCGTTCTTCTCCATATTCTTCATGTTTTGTGTAAGCATTGCAGTTAGTATGACAGCATAATTAATAAACAAGTCTCTCATTTTTGCTTGTATGTTGTATCACCTTGGCAACAAGCATACATACTCATGATTTTATAAATAGCATTATTTTATTGTTACGTTTAATTTTGTAGTTCTCTTTCATCATCTCGTTTCGAGATCCACCTATGGGAAGGGCATCCGTACCTGACCTCTGCAGAAGCATCCAATTGCACCAAGTCTGACAAGACAGGCAGGAGCGCGCAGCC
The DNA here is from genome assembly GCF_024679245.1 of Pseudorasbora parva. Lineage (NCBI taxonomy): Eukaryota > Metazoa > Chordata > Actinopteri > Cypriniformes > Gobionidae > Pseudorasbora > Pseudorasbora parva. The sequence goes on along the minus strand of NC_090188.1, from coordinate 28,680,275 downwards.
AATGCCCAGTAAGGCCCCACCCCTTACCAGCGGGCATATATGGGCTGCATACGCTACTGTACATCAGTTGACATTCGCTTCTCGCGATCTCTGCACTGACACAGTTCGGTTAGATTTGCGCTGCTCACTTATTGTCTGCAGGAGGAAATATCGCCAGATCAGCCTCCACCGGGCGTGACAGTTCTATTCTGCCACATTCTGTGTCTGCATTCGGAGCCGCTCGCGCTCTCGTCCGTCTTCCTGTTCCACGGCTGCCGCCACGGACCTTTCTGAGTTTTTCGCGGGTATGTCGCTCTCTCAGTCTTCTCCTTCTGTGTCTAGCCTATTACGGGCCTGCCCGGCCGCGTGTGGGTCTCTTATCGCCGCTAAGGATTTTCACCCTTTCTGTGTGGTCTGCTTGGGCCTCAAGCACGCAGAGGAGGCAATAGAGAACCCGGAGAACTGCAGTTACTGCCTGGTACTGCCTAAGAAACTCCTGCGACACCGCCTTAAAGTTGCCGCTACTCAGTGTGGCGAGCTCGACTTGTACTCGGATATGGAACACGGTGACGATAGCGCGCTACCGGGGACCTCCCGGGGCGCGACGGCTCTTGTTTTGGCTGACCAGCCCAATCCTGAGTTCCCCGAAGAGGACATCTTCATGGGTAACCTCCCGCTCGCCTACGATCTTGCCGGGTCCGGTGATTACGACGACGCGGGCCTTCTTGAAATTTCGGAGGACGAGGAGGCCATCCCGCCCTCTGTTATTCCCCAGGCTAGCGCCCCCGCGGCCTTGCCTCAATCCATCCTCCTGGATGTGTGTGAGTGAGCGGCCGCTCGTCTCAACATTAAATGGCCGGCTCCACAGAGCGCCACCGACCAGGAGAGGGATATTTATGACGGTAAAGTGTTGGGAGCCCCCCCCGGCCCGAGGAAAGAACTCTTTCCCGTTCTTCCAGCGTGCGCTAAGCACATGAGGCACTACTGGAACGACCCGCTCGATCTTAAACACGGTCTCGCGGGGCTGGAGGTTAAAGATATGGCGGCTCGCGGCATGGGCGAACCGCCTGCCATTGAGCCCTCCATTGCCAGACACCTCAACCCAGTCCAGGGAGGGCTGCCCGCCCCCCCGAAGCCGGTCCTTCCTAACAGGATGGACCGTTTTTCTGCCTCGGTGCACCAGGCCGTTTATAAATCCTCGGCCTTGGCTGTTAGGACTCTGAATGTCTCCTCCCTCCTTTCCGCTTACCAAGCGGAGATCCTGGACGATCTGGGCCAGCAGTTAGATAAGGGATCTTCTCCCTCTCCTGCACTGTGGAAGGAGATCATCACGGTTAACGACCTCGTTCTCCGTAATGCTCGTCAGGTCGTCCAAACCTGCGGGTGCTCGATGGCGCTTTCCGTGGTAGGAGAGCGCTCGCTCTGGCTCAACCTCTCTGGTCTCCCGGATAGCGAAAAGAAACGTATCGCAGGCGCCCCGGTAGAGCCCGGCCGGGCTCTCTTTGGCCCCGCAGTTGCTATGATGCAACAACGATGCGACGACAAGAAGGAGCACGAGGCCTTCATATTGTATCTCCCCAGGAAGACGGTCCCACGCCAGGCGCCCCCTGTGCGTTTGCCTAACCCCCCGGTCCTGGGACGTAATTTTAATCAGGTCAAGGAAAAGCCTCGAAAGAAGTTTTCTGGGCTTTCTTCCTGCCCCAGAACCCCTGTCCAAAGGACGGAAGGTTCCTGCTGTAGGGTGTCCCCCTCCCGTGGCTGCCCAGCCCATGTGTTTAGTGGACGATGTGTGTTCCCCCCTGTTCAAGGGGATTGTCATGAGGAAAAGTTCAAAAGCAGTGTAACCACACCGCACATACTGTGTTCCCCTCACCCAAATAATAAAGGCTTCGGCCCCAGTGTTTCTCAGAAAACACAACACACACAGAAACACAAAAAACACAATAAATCTAACGAATCAAATGAATTCGTCACAGCGAGATACCCTCTCAATGTAGGGAAATACCCTTTCTCTCGTAATGGTGAACCTGCACGTGTCGTCCCTAGTTTCTCCACTAGAGGGCGCCATTGCATCACAAATAAGCCAGCTAGGCATGCTCGAAGCCAGCACGGCCCGGACGAGCATTCACACGAGCTGTGTGTCAGCCTGGCTTACTGTATTACACATGATATTACAGGGCTATCGTCTGCAGATTGCTATGAAACATCCACGTTTCAGCATCGTTCTCTTTTCTCACACAGAGGAAAGCACGGCCCACGTCCTGAAGGTGGAAATCTCCTCTCTTCTAAACAAAGGTGCGATTCAGGTGGTTCCCCACAATCTGATAAACCAGGGTTTCTTTTCCCGTTATTTCCTGGTCCCAAAGAAGGATGGTTCCCTCCGTCCTATTCTGGACCCCAGGGTGTTGAACAAACATTTGAGGAAATACAGATTCATAATGTTAACCCTTGGTTCGCTCGCCCGTGTCATGAAACGGAACGACTGGTTCACATCGGTCGATCTGAGAGATGCTTTTCTCCACATAAGCATTTATCCACCACACCGGAAGTTTCTTCGTTTCGCCTATCAAGGCATTTGTTACGAACTCACGGTGCTTCCGTTCGGGCAAAAATTAAGCCCCTGAACTTTCTGTTTGCGTGTGGAAGCGGGCTTCACTCCCCTAAGAATGTCTGGTCTACGGATCCTGACATACATATGCGATTGGCTCATCATAGCCGATTCGAGGGAAAAGGTGTTGCAGGACACCTCCCGTGTGCTCGCGCACACCCGATCTCTGGACTTCAGGGTGAATGTGAACAAGAGCAACTTTACACCCAGTCAGAGGGTGATCTTCCAGGGCATGGAGCTCAACTCAGTCTCCATGCGAGCGCGTCTCTCTCAAGAGCGCGTTCTCTCTCTGACGAACTGTCTGTCACAGTTCAGAGAGGGGGCGAGGGGGCGATATCGCACATGTCTCAGGCTACAGGGTCTTATGGCTTTAGCTATCCAGTTTTTGCCACTAGGACCCCTGAGGATGAGGGCGTTCATGAAATGGGTTTTGTCACTACATTTCAGCCCGTTACACGATCTTTGCCGCTCTGTAACAGTGACGCGCACCTGCGCTGCAGCTCTGCGCCACTGGAAGAGCGCGGACTTTTACGCACAGGGTACCCCTCTGGGGACTGTCATGTTGCGGAAAGTCGTGACGACGGACGCGTCCCTAACAGGCTGGGGTGCCACCCAGGAGGGCAGAACTGTGAACGGTTTGCGGCCGAGCAAACTACGTTCAGAGCACATAGATTATTTAGAGCTTCTAACCAATTAGAAGGCTCTGAATCATTTTCTGCCTCGTCTGCAGGGACATCATGTGCTCGTACGCTGCGACGATACCACGACAGTGGCTATCAATCGTCAAGGCGGCGCGCGCTCGCCGAAGCTTCATGCCCTAGCTTACAAGCGTTTGGTATGGAGCGGGCGAGTTTTCCTGTCGTTACGCGCGACTCATGTTCCGGGAATTCTGAACAGAGGCGCGGATCTTCTATCGAGGGGGAACCCGCTCTTCGGAGATTGGCACCTCCACCCTCAGATAGTAGACATGATATGGATGAGACTACGGGCGCCCGTAGATCTGTTCGCCTCGCGCGAAAACAGCCATTGTCCTATGTTCTTCTCGCTAAAGGACTTGGACGCGCCCCTCGAGGTGGACACACTGGCCCACCCGTGGCCCAGAGTGCTGCTGTATGCCTTTCCTCCCCTGTGCCTGATAATTCTCACACTGGCCAGGGCGAGAGAGGGGGGTTATTCTCTCATCCTGATAGCACCCAGGTGGCCCAAAGCGCCGTGGCTGGCAGAGATAATCCCTCTGTTGTATGCCCAGCCGTGGTGCCTCCCCCTCCGCATAGACCTATTGTCTTAAGCGAACGGGGAGATTTATCACCCACACCCGGACAGGATAGCTCTCTGGGCTTGGCCCGTGAGAGGACGAACCTAAGCGCGTTAGGGCTTCCCCCGCGCGTGGTGGCTACTATACAGAATGCCAGGGCCGTTTCTACACGGTCCTTGTATGGCTGTAAGTGGCAGGTGTTCGATGAGTGGTGTGATGGGCGGGGTCTCACGTCATATCAGTGCTCAGTCGCTGATATCTTGTGTTTCCTCCAAGACCTTATGGATAAGGGCAGGTCTTTTTCCACTATTAAGGTCTATCTGGCAGCTATCTCTGCTTGTCATGTGGGTTTTGAGGGCTCAACGGTTGGGCAGCATTCTCTAATCCGCAGATTTATGAAGGGCGCCCGTCGCTCCTTGCCAGTCATTAGGAGAACGATCCCTGAATGGGACCTCTCCATGGTGCTGGAAGCTCTGTCTCAATTCCCTTTTGAGCCTCTGGGGAATATTCCCCTTAAGTTGCTGTCCTTCAAAACAGCCTTGCTCTGGGCCTTGGCATCAGCCAAACGTGTCAGTGAGTTACATGCACTCTCGGTCCACCCCTCGTGCATCAATTTCTCTCTGGGTGGAGATAAGGTTTTCCTCAAGCCTAATCCAGCATTCATGCCGAAATGTTTCCCTGCGTTCACATCGGAGGTGTTGGAGCTATCCGCTTTTCACCCTCCGCCCTTTTCCTCCGCGGAGGATCAGAGGCTAAATGCCCTGTGTCCAGTCCGTGCGTTACAAACGTATGTGTCTAGGACCAGCGCGTTCCGGAAGAGTGACCAACTCTTCGTTTCATGGGCTCCTCCTCGCAAAGGGGATCCCCTGTCTAAACAACGCCTCTCACATTGGCTTGTGGACGCTATAATCTTGGCATATGAATCAAAGGGAGTGCAACCCCCAGGGAACATCAGAGCTCATTCCACGAGGGGCTTGGCCGCCTCTTGGGCTCTGTTCAGGGGAGTATCACTGCAGGATATCTGTTCTGCGGCCAGTTGGGCTTCTCCCCATACGTTTGTGCGTTACTACAGGCTGGATGTCACCAGAACCTCAGTAGCACATTCGGTCTTGGGGGTGAGGTCTTCCTAACCCTGCCTTCTTTATGTGTGACACACATAGCCTATGTTTCATGTCCTGCTTCACACCGCAGTTACGCAGTTGCGTCGGTGTGGCAAGTTCATGATTATGAGACGCGTCGTGCCCCGCCCCTCGGGGTGACCGTCTTTTTCTGGCTAACAGGACCTCACTGTGAGTGTATTGGGCAATCGGGGAGCTGTCCATGTCTCTCCCATAGGTGGATCTCGAAACGAGATGATGAAAGAGAACAATAGGTTACTATCGTAACCCCGGTTCTCTGAAACATCGAGTGGAGAGATCCACCAGCGTTGCCCCGCTTACCGCACGAGAAGCGAATATACTTACTGATGTACAGTAGCGTATGCAGCCCATATATGCCCGCTGGTAAGGGGTGGGGCCTTACTGGGCATTGGCTGCGCGCTCCTGCCTGTCTTGTCAGACTTGGTGCAATTGGATGCTTCTGCAGAGGTCAGGTACGGATGCCCTTCCCATAAGTGGATCTCTCCACTCGATGTTTCAGAGAACCGGGGTTACGATAGTAACCTATTGTTTTGATGAAAGAATATAGGCTCCCATGATCCCCATCAGAGAGAGATATGCCATATTTTAGCTATAATTGTGAACGCAACTTACATTCAACATTTTAATAGAGGGTATGCACATGATGTTACCGCCGGTCGCAGTTGCTACGGTTACGCCCTCTGAGTGGCAATAGACCAGATGGCAGCATTGAGTTTCAGAGTGAATGCCGCGAAACACAGAAGACAAGCTACTTGCATGTTTCCCGGAAGACAAATTAAGTAAGTAAATGAATTTACCTTGATCTTCAAATTGTTTTCACCCCTTGGCTCTTAATGCATATTTTTTCTGGCTCTGGGCTCTAAATTTTGGCCCAAACCCAAAGTACCTTTATATATCTATATATGTATATCAAACAAAACCTTAATCAATAATTTATTTTCCTATATTATTATAATGATTGGACCCACTTTATATTAGGTGGCCTTGATTACTATGTACTAACATTTTAATTAATAATTTGATATAATTTGTGTACATACATGTTTTTACATTGTAATTACTTTTCTTTTAAATACCTTCATGTAATTACGTCTGTAATTAATTTCTGAAGTTACTTTTGTAATTACACAGTTGGCACTTCCCTTAAACCTAACTATACCCTTAAACTGACCCACACTACCACACCTGTGCCTGACTCTACCCGTATCCCACCTCAGTATCAGGAAAGGGGTTTGGCAATACAATTTGAACACAGTACTTACATTGTACTTATTTTTTGATGTAAGTACATAGTACTTAAGGCCACCTAATATAAAGTGGGGCCATTATTCCTTTTATATTTCCTTTTACTGAAACACTAAAAAGTCAAGATTAATGTTGCCTTACTATTGTGTGTCCCTCTCACTGAAAGAAAGCACATGTTATCAGTATGTTTTGGTTAGAACTGGTTAGAACTGGAGCTTAATCAGCTCCAACCTCGGAAAGACAGTGTATCTGTGTATGTGCGCAATATTCTATGTTACAGATCAGTGTTGAGAATGGTGTACAATGGGCATCCTAAGAGATGGGTTGACTTGTTGTTCTGGGCAAGCTGGCACCTGCTCCAGATCTGGAAGGTGTCACAGACACGCCAGGCTCCCACGTCACCAAATCACAGCGCACGCTCTCACCTAAGTATTAACCACACACACCTGCAGCTCATCATCACCCCAATCATCAGCGGCACCACAAAAGGCACACACACGCACTCATTCACTGTCCGGTCTCGTTTGTAAAAGCCCGAGCACAAAAGTACCAACCCTTCTGCTCAGTGCCGTTTCTAGGCATAGGCAAACTAGGCGGTCGCCTAGGGCGCCAACAGCTGGGGGGGCGCCAGTGAGCCCCCGCCCCAACAAGATTTTTTTAGGTATTTCAGATATATATTATTATTAATATTTCGTACTTTTGCTATTTTAAGGCATTATGATTAGTTGCAATTATTGGAGTGAAGTCGCCATGGTGATAGTGGCCCTGCTGTAATGAAATGAGATCATGTAGAGGGCGGCAGGGAACGTCGTCATCCGTGGCGTTGTAACGCTTGTGTCCGAGTGAAAAATGCGGATAGCTCACTGGAGTGGATGCAAACACGGAGGCGATTAACATCAAACAGATCGCACTTTATTCCCCGCTGCACTCTCATCACAAACTCCCTTTCCGTCCACAGCATTACTTAATAAAACAAAATAACTGACTGTTAGCAACAGAAAATAGAAAATAATCCCCACACATGGGAGCACAACAAGACTCAGTGCGCACATACACAAAATGCAGACTTCGTTTGCAGGGAGCGCGCGCAACTCTTAAAGGGGCCACACATTTCTACTCGTTACAGCGTGCTTTAGTTTCATCATCATGAAAAGGTCAAAGCCATCAGGGGCTCAGTATCGTAAAAAGAAAAAAGAGGAAATATAAAAAAAGCGAAATATACAGGTATGTTAGCCTACTTATTGGTTACTTGTTCTCTACTAAGCTGGTGGCTCTATCATAACTTTGAGCAAAACTTTACACTGAATATAGCAGTTCATTTGAATAAAAAAAAAATTACATCAGAGATAGCTGTTTAAATCAAGTAGGCTAATACTGTCATAACCATAGGCGTCACTAGGCCCTTTTTTATGAACTTATGCCTCAGCCCCTCCTAAAAAATATGTGATTAACCTTTAAAACATATGAAACTGGCGCGAGGCTTCGGCTACCGCTTCGTCCCGTCTTTTAGTCTTTGTGTCAGTGTGTTCTTCAATCCGCAGAGGCGTCGAGTGACATGGTTTTCAAGCTTTTGTTATCTAATTTTTTGGCCTTCAGAACATCTTAAAATACACATATGTAGATCATAGAAATCAAAATTTTCTGTGATCTCAGTGATAATAAACCTAGCTACATTATTCGATTAATGCATGTACAATATGTCCATGAAATAAGGAAGTCATATTTGCTTTATAAGTTAGAATGTAAAATTTTTTTTTAAAAAAATAAAAAAATGGGGGGGGGGGGGGGTGCAACATATGAATCTTGCCTAGGGTGCCAGAAAGGCTAGAAACGGCCCTGCTTCTGCTTACTTCAAGGACTCCTTCGATGTTACTTACCTATCTCCAGTATCAACTTCCTAATCTTCAGCGTCTTCCTGTGTCCAGCGTGTGTGTGTTTTCCGTGTCTCTATTGTCCATCGCCTGAGCCTCACAACCGCCACCTGCAAGTATTCCCAGAGTATCAACCCAACGAACCATCACCGGCATATCTGCACTTCAGTCAAGTAATTCACCGAATCACCTGTTTACTTTGCTGGTGGTGAATAAACCTGAATCACTTCCCATCTTGTCTCCGTAGCCTCTGTACCGTAACAGAAGGTCACTACTGGCCTAATTCCGGGGTGAAAGAATCAACAAGTGATTATGGAAACGTGCATGTAATGACGTGGATAAGACCTTGAAAACGGAATAACTGTTGGGACAATTGTATGTACGATAGGGCGGGGCAACGAGACGGTGAGAGAGGGAGTGTGGCCTACAAACTACAAACTCCCTGTGAGACTTGAAGCTGCAGCTTAACAATTCACAAATACTGATATGCAAACTAGCTGCAGCTAGCAATTTTGGTGTGATTACTGAAGGTAAAAAGGCTGGTGCACATGTAGCATGTGTGAGCAGTACTCTGCTAAAAAAAAAAAGACCAGACCACATTGCACATCTAAAAGTATGTAAATAGGCCACTCACCATTTCTGCGGTGTAACAATAGAGTCTGGGACCATGACGTAAGCAACACAATGCATTTTGGGACTTTAGGTCACGGAGGCCGCTGTCGATACTGTGTTGTATAGGAAACTGACGTTTTTCTAGTTCAGCTAAAAAAAGTTACAATGGTGAATGTGTGTTGTGTCATTAACTGCCATAATCGCACTCACGACCGGAGTGGAAACCTAATCGCAAATTGAGTGTGATTGTTTAGCTTTCCCTCCTGGAAACAGCACATTGGATCTTATTCATGGGCTTTAGGACACAGACACTACATCAGTGAATCCCTTCTGATTTAACGTTACGCTATGGAATTGCGATATGATATATGTTGATTAAACAAATGGCCCACTGGCTGAGATCAAGCAATATTATTTTAAATATCAGATACAGACTTTTTGTTAGGCTATATTAAAAAAAAATGTGAAAGAGAAATCAATGTGTTGTCCTGTGTGTGGTGCGATAGACGCCTGTATGATTTGATTGTATGAAATGTGATGAATATGTGCAATGACCTGGCATTACGACTGAGTGCTCATGTACGCAAGAGATTCAAATATTAGTACATTCATTCTGTGCAAGCAGTTCTTAAAAAGTATTAACATGAATACAGTCGTTTTTTTCTCTAGTGATTCATATTTGTTAACATTGTACGCTCCTGAGCGTGACCTAAAACATGGCGGCGACTGCCCAGAATGCAACGCGCAGTGACGTTGATTCCCGGACTCTGTAGCTGTGTCCCAAAGTGAAGTGCGCGCACTTCGAAGGCCGCATTTGAAGTGCGATTACGTCATACCTGCACTACGAAGACTGTCCCAATGTGAAGGCTGCACCCTCTGAAGGCCGCATTTGAAGTGCGATTACGTCACAGTGGCCCTCATTTATCAATCTTGCGTAGAAACTGGTGTATATGTTGGCGTAAGATTATGCTTACACCCCTCTCACCGCCTGATTTATGAAGCAGTGCGTAGGCTACCTCTGCAATCCAGGTGTACGCAATACTTGCCCTTAATAAATGTGGCGGCTGAAAACGATCGTCATTAGAATAACACGCCCCTATATATTCAAGTCTCCGCCTCTCCCACGCCCTCATTTTACGCCATGGACAAACAGAAGACGGCAAAGAAGCGAAACTTCTTCGACGTGGAGATCGGGCGCGCTCAATCATCTCACTAGTCCACTAGTCAGGGCACTGACTAGGACATAAGTCAATGGGCTGACTCCCTGATCAGTGCCCTGACTACTGAACTAGTGAGATGATTGAGACGCGCCCATCGAGGCCATCACCAGGGAAGTGGGAAAAAAAAACCGAAATGGTTTTATTTGGGAGTTTAAAGAGTGGGATTAAAGGCACCTACAAAAACAAAATATGGACCCAAATTACGAGTATCTTAATAGTGTGGAGGTTGATAAGTGCACTCCAGCAGTTTAAATAGCTGTTTGGATGATAAATTACCATCACAATGCATTATTTTACAGCACGTTTTGAAACAATTAGCATTTAATTTAGTATCACGGCACATGTATTGGGGTGTACAATAGTGATGATGATGTGATGTGGAGTACTACCATTCATTCACATTAATAATTACATGACAATTTGTAAGATTCTTATTATTATTATGATTATTATTCTTAATGACGCTTGTTATTCAGAAGAAGAATGTCGTTTTTATTGATTTTATTATTATTTAAAAGAAGAAGGTCATTTTTTTATTTTGTCAGTCTGAATTATTTTAGTCCCAGTCCGTGCGCAGCTGCCGGGCCAGGCGCGCCGGTAAAGCGCACAGGCTCGCGACTGGAGGAATACATATGCCTACAAATCAAACGCTTTGGTAAAGTCACACAAATTAAACATTGACGTTCATGTTGCACAAAATAAACACTGAATGTTGTCGTTGTGGTTTTTAACAGTGGGTCATAATATAGCATATCTTTGTCAGTGCGTTTTGTGGTGTTAGGAATTGTTTTTCTGCGCATTTTCCCACTAACTCAAACGTGCGTACACCACCTCCTGAGCTGGCGTAGGATTTGAGCGTGCCGTACGCCAACGTCCATATTGATAAATCTCAAATGCTGCGTCCCAATTCGCCTACTATATACTGTATACTATTATACTACGTCCTAAAAGTATGTACTCTTTTTGTGAAGAAAAAGTATATACTTTTGAGTGTGTAGCAGAAAAGTATGCAAGCTTCGGGACTACTTCGCCATCTTTAACGGACTCTGTCGCTTAGTTACGTGCATCCCGTCACCGTTTATCTGCCCTGTCAATCATCGTCAGATTCGTCACAGTTCAAATCCTCCACATTCAGTTTAATCTCCTACCGTATCGGAGAGAAATGTAGCCGCTCGTTGATCTGCCATTTGTGGGTCTTTAATGCAGAGACTCTCCTCATGTGTTTGCAGTTTGAATATAATGATGCATTTAAAAGTTAATGGCCAAACATGTCATTACAAAAGTTCACAATGCTGCTGCAGGTGAAATATAATGTGGACAACACTGAATAAATATATTTTTGTCAGGTTAAATATTGATAGGGTCACTCAAACCCCTTTATCTAAACTTCTCTACTTAACCGTCGAACTCGCACATCCGTCATGTTTGTAGTTTTTTAACGCTTTTTATCCGCGTTTGTAGTTCTAATCGAATCCTCGTCCAACTCGCAATGGGTTGTGGGCAATATCAGCCGTTTGAGTGCCCATCGATCCATACTGTGAATTCGGACCGGAAATAGTAAACCATCCGGGAATCTTTGGAATACTCTTTTCACCATACTACGATTTGGGACATACTAATTCTATTTTCGTATACTATTTAGGATGGATAGTATGCGAATTGGGACGCAGGGACAGTCACCGTGGGTTTGGGTGTACGCAAGGTGTACGCTGGAAATTTGGTGTACGCACTTTTGATAAATGAGGGCCAGTGGCACTACGTAGGCTGTCCCAAAGGGAGAGCTGCACCTCTGAAGGCCGCATTTGAAGTGCGATTGCGTCACAGCGGTGCGACGAAGGCTGCCGCAATTCATGAGCGACTTCAAAATGCGCCCTTCGGTTCTCAGGCAAAGGAAGGGTAGGCTACAGCAGATGGGACCTTCCCATAACTTCGCAGCCTTCCCTATCCCAGAATTCACAGCACACTGGTGACTACAGGATTTGACTGGTCCGCAGTCAAATCCTATTTTTCTTACAGCCTAGGCTGTAGCCTATGTCAACACCGTAACTAAAACAAATATCACAGAAAAATAGGCTAAATCAAATGTGACATCTGTCACTCAGAATTATAAGAAAAAATACAAACAAACGAAAACTGCTGACTTAGATGCTAAAATAAAGTTTATATATATATATATATATATATATATATATATATATATATATATATATATATATATATATATATATATATATATATATATATATATAGCCTATATATATATATATATATATATATATATATATATATATATATATATATATATATATATATATATGAATGAATGAATGAATGAATGAATGTTCACTGACGACGGTCAACGAAACATCTATCCTCCAAAGGCTGAATGCGTGGCCGACACAGAACAATTTAAATGGCTTATTATTTTTTATGCAAGTTATTTGTAAATTAAACGAACTGCTGTCTATTGTTCATTTTCGTTAACTTCAAACGTAGGCTAAATTAAAGAGAAGTGGTTTTTCTATAGCCTAGCTATTGTTTATTTTTGTAATGCACGTTATAATTTGTAGCTACATTAAACACATTTATGTTTATACATATATTTTCTTGTCATGTAATTTAAAATGTGTAAATGAAAATAAATTGGTCTATTAGCCTACGTAGGCTTTTTACAACTATAGCCTATTTATAGACCAATAAAATAACTTAAGTTTAACATTAGAAACAACAAATTTTTATTATCAGCCAAACCAGAAGAAAACCCTTTTCTACTCTTTCATTGCGCTGAGCGGGAGAAGCTGGAGCTGGACCGGGATGGGGAATAATGCACAATAGAGACTCTGGTAAGGCCTGAGCGGGACATCATCTTCTGGGATGAGTGCATATTTCCACTGTCCGCAGCTTTGCGGGGCCGAATCGGTCGACGGCTGCATGGCATGCCATAAAAAAAAAAAAAAATGGACGTATATAGGCTAAATGTTTAAAATATATTGTAACAGTTACATTTAACATAAGAAATAACCTAACTAATATTTGCAATTTGACAATATTTAACCGGCTACAGATTTACATGCTTATGGTCCAGCCCATCGTCGCAGGCTTTGAAGCATGTCAAAACCCAATAGAAAGCTCAAAAAAAGTATATATATATATATATATATATATATATATATATATATATATATATATATATATATATATATATATATATATATATATATATATATATATATATATATATATATATATATTTCTCTTTTTAAATCTCCTCACGAACGTCCGCTGTCAGTTGTCAGAACCTGCTCCATTAACGGCGCTTTGGTTCATTGTTGCCAAGTCTGGAATGGGGTTGCATTTAGGCTACTGTTGGGGTGTTTGTAGCCTATAGTCCACAGGTTAAGTTGTCTTTACTTAAGCAATATGTCTACTGCCCGCGCCCCGCATTTTGGGATATTTTGGCCCATTCTGGCTGTGATTCCGATACTTTTGAATAACAATTGGAGGGGTTTTATTATTCAGACCTGGCAACCCTGTCCCTCGGTTCGCCCTTCGTGCACTTCGTGCACTTCGTGCACTTTGAAGGCGTGGCCTGGTCTGGCCTTCGAAGTGCGCACCCTTCACTTTGGGACACAGCTATTACCATGCACAACTTTTTCTTCTTCTTTACATGTTTTATGGTGGTTGGAAGACCAGCTTGGATGGTGCGTTTAACACCGCCAACTGGACCGGAGTGTGAAGCATCCACAATGAGCTCACGCTTTACACACATGCTGAGGATCACAGTATGAGGATCAGATGAATTCGCGTTGAGCTCACGCTTTACACACATGCTGAGGATCACATGAGGATCAGATGAATTCACGTTGAGCTCACGCTTTACACACATGCTCAGGATCACAGTATGAGGATCAGATGAACTCACGTTGAGCTCACACTTTACACACATGCTGAGGATCACAGTATGAGGATCAGATGAACCACTGCCAGTGGTATTGGGGGAACACCCCACAATAGCTGCAGGTTTGGAGATACTCTGACCCAGTTCTCTAGCCAACACAACTTTGCCCTTCAAACTCGCTCAAATCATTGCTTGCTACATATGCCCATTTTTCCTGCTTCTAACACATCAACTCTGAGGACAAAATGTTCACTTGCTGCCTAATATATCCCACCCACAAATAAGTGCCGTGATGAAGAGATAATCAGTGTTATTCATTTCACCTGTCAGTGGTCATAATGTTATGCCTGTGTTGGTGTGAGTAATATTATTATTGTATAGTATTTTTTATTTTATTTTTACTATGTCTGCTTGATGAAAACAATAAAATATCCCAATGGACATCCTCATAATCCACTCTCAGAAGTCACGTACACATCTGGAAAATTATGGCAAACAGGTGTTTATGTATTTTTATTGTATTTTATCATATTTTTATTGTTTGGTCTCCACACTCAAAGTAAGGTCTACCATGCGGTTGAGGAATCAGTTAAAGTTAATAAAGTTTAGTTGTCTGAACGTGCATCTCCTGAAATTTGTAAATAAAACATCACTTAAATCCAGGATTCAGCAGTGCTTTTGCCACTCAGTCCAGCTGGGGGGCGCGTTCCGGCAGGAAAGTGACATCAATGCATAGTTGCCAATAAGGGCATTTTTCAAATTTAATTTTCAAGACATGAAAAGTTCAATTCAGTATTCACTGTCTGAGATGCAGATGTGGGAGTACTTCATTTGTTTAGGCAAATTCAATTTCTACACAGCAAGTAACGAATTAAGTTCCCTTTTGCGTCTTTTTGTTCTGAAATATTTTAAGATTGAAAACTGTCCCGAGTGTCGTTCATGTTCTCACAACACTACATTGCTAGAATTCATAAAACTATCTGGCAATTGACACTGTTTTATACTCGCCAAAAAGATTTTTACTTGCATATGGTGCTTAACAAGTGTTAATATTAGGCCCTGCTCATATGTAGCTATAATGGCACAGAAATTAAAGATTTCCACAAAGTTCACACACCCAGTGCCGGATTATGTTGTGCAGAATAAATTGACATGCTATTTGTCTGATGGTGATTCTGTTGCAGCTGCATCGACACCGGTTAATGAAGTGATTATTAAAAAGAGGATAAAATAAAACTATCATAAAGAGGATTGCCCTCTGAGGTTTGTGTGGCGAGTCATGTGCAGAGCTTCACGTTCACACGGAGCCAATTTATTGCACTACGTTTAGCCAACATTTCAATTATGTTTTCTTCCTACTGAATAAAAATATAAATTTCAATCCTGTGATTTGTTTGTGTGGCTGCTTGCTGTTCAAATGAGGCACCAAGTTTGTAATACTTTAATAATGTGTTATTTTAAATGTTCGCTTAACTCTAGGCTATAAATCTATAGGCTAGATGAGTTTCGTTTCCTGAAAAGGACACACCCGAGGCTTTTAAACTCAACCTCTCTCACACAAGTAGTCAGTTCAAGAGCGTCCCAGGCTCAGCTAACTTAAGATGGATCCCTGTAAGTAGCATACCTGCAGATACTGCAGAATTTTTAGCCTATTATTCATCAGTCACAGTTATTAATGTTTGTTTTCTTATAAGGTACAATTATTGCAGCTGGAACAGGAGCAGGTAAAAATCTCGGTTTACTCGATGACATGATCTTAACTGTTGCAACACAAATGTTAGTAATAGGCTGTTCAAGTGGCTTTTAAATTTGTATCCGTCTGAACCAATAGTCGCAGCAGTGGCAGCAGCACCAGCTGTTCTAGCAGCGGCCGGTTTCACCGCAGGTGGAATTACTGCAGGTTCCATTGCCTCCGGTATGATGTCAGCTGCTGCCGTGGCTAACGGAGGAGGGGTCGCAGCTGGAGGCGTAGTAGCAACTCTTCAAGCAGCTGGTGAGACAAATGTAAACCTCTCCAGTTCATCTCTGTGAATATCATCTTCACCCCATGCGATTTTCAGTAACATAAGGCTTAACTTAATGTAAAAACCAAGTTGCGGCAAGCTCTGCGAGCTCCCAAAAAGTTTATCTTGAAGCCAATACGAAAGTGACTTACACTGCGACTGGCCTAGAGACAGGCTCCAAAAGGGAGCAGAATCTCATTCAGTACCATGTTAAAATGCCCAACTTTAAGCAGAAAAAAGGTAACACTTTACAATAAGGTCTCATTTGTTAACAGTAGTTACTGTATTAACTATCATGAACTAACCGTGAGCAATACATTTGTTGTATTTGTTAATCTTTGTTAATGTTAGCTTATAAAACTCCAGCTGTTTGTTCATGTAAGTTCAAAGCCTTTTAATAAAAGTTGAAATTAACATTGACAAAGATAAATAAATGATTTATAAGTGCAGTTCATTATTAGTTCATGTTAACTAATGAACTTTATTGTAAAGTGTTTCCAAATTTTTTTATTTACAGCCAGGTACAAATTGTGTTTTTGGTTTATATGCTAATTTTGCCCTTCATGACAACTGTGAGGGGGTGATTTTTTTTTTTTTTTTTTTTTTTTTTATAACTTATTCGTTTAAATTATATAAAGCCTTAAAGTTCTGCATAATTAAGGGTGTGGTCACATTGAGTGTGATATATGGATTGCTGTTTGTCTGCTGTCTGTAGTCATTAGGGCTTGTTTGAGATGAGCAAAATCTGCGCAGAACCATGCATGCCGGTTAGAAATGTGTCCGAAGCACGATGGGAAACTGCCTTGATGACACAGCTTAATGCTCATTGGTTTAAACAACCGTGATGTATGGTTCTTTTTTTAAATGTTTGATTTTAAAACTCTGATTTTATGTTTTTATGTGTATAAATTATGTGTGAATTTTCTCGGACAGTGCGATCTCTCTGTGGGTTATGCTTGTTGTCATATTTTTAAAATATATAAAAACATGTATGTAGCCTAATTAAAGTAAAAATGCTTGATAAACAGGTCTTTCGAATGGAAATAAATAACAAAACTCTGGGTGTCTTGTTCATAATATTTATTTTCATATGAAAGCAACAGAACTTAAATTACATCCAGTTTATCAGCAACAAAGCGCACGAGTGTGAATCCCGCGATATCCGCAACTGATCTCGCTGGTGTGTGATCCACTACGAGAAGAGTGAACTGTCCGGCTTGCTTGCACTTTTTTCACTCCTCCCCTCACTGCAGCCGCCTAGTCTCGCCTTTATTTCAGGCGAGGCAAGGCGAATCTCAAACAAGCCTAATGACTACAAACAGCAGACAAACAGCAATCCATATATCACACTCAATGTGACCACACTCGATTATGCAGAACTTTAAGGCTTTATATAATTTAAACGAATAAGTTATACAAAAAAAATCACCCCCTCACAGTTGTCATGAAGGGCAAAATTAGCCATATAAACCAAAAACACAATTTGTACCTGGCTGTAAATATTTTTTTTGGAAACACTTTACAATAAAGTTTATTAGTTAACATGAACTAATAAAGAACTGCACTTATAAATCATTTATTTATCTTTGTCAATGTTAATTTCAACTTTGTCCGACGTATGTCAACAAAGGCCGCCGATGGCCAGGCGGATGTATCGGATTCTGCAGTCGAGCGCAGTTGCTCTCCACCGACTGCGCTGAGCAAAAGCATGATGGGAAACGACTTGCTGACGACACAGCTTAATGCTTACAACCATGATGTAAGGTGGATTTTTTTAAATATTTGATTTCAAAACTCTGATATCATGATATCAGACAGAGAGAACTGTCCGGCTCTCCTGCACTTTTTTCACTCCTCCCCTCACTGCAGCCGCCTAGTCTCGCCTTTATTTCAGGCGAGGCAAGGCGCATCTCAAACAAGCCTATTAACTCTCTTCAGAAACGTATGGGTGACATCACGGACACTACATCAAAAAACAATTTTAGTCTATGACTTTATAGTATAGTCCAATTTGGAGCAGTTTTTTTTATTATTATTTTTGTCATGCTGATGTTAGTTCAAGTGTTCCTTCTTTGGTTTTAGTTAGTTATTTTAAGCTATAAAAACGGTGGTGTGACGTTATGATTGACAGCTGAGATGGACAGCTTCTCTGAGTGAAGTAGTCACTGAGGCACTAATGGACATTTATCAGGAACCTCGGGAGGTTTGGAGCTTTAACTTTAATCTCTACATTTCCATAATTGTTTATATCACAATAAGTTGTTGATATGGTGGGAGTGTGTGTGTGTGTGTGTGTTGGGGGGGGGGGGGGGGGGGTTCTTGATATCCTCACGTTTACTACTGCACAGACTTGGGCTCTAAATTGCTACTACGCACAGACTAGAAACCCAAGATATCAGAGCCATTATTTAACAATGGCGCCTTTTTACCCCCTCAAAACGACCCATTTAGGTGCATGTCTCTTTAAATGATAATGCGCTACTGCTCACCCCACCCCTCTCGTCTGTGGGGCATGTAGACACAAGACAGGTGCAGTGCTGCCTTGGCAGACAGCATACAACTGGCCGAGGGGGGAAATATGCTAATATGGGACAGTAATTCAACAGTCGTGGGCGGCGCATTAGCAATCTGACGTTATATTGCTCAAAAAATTAGAGTGTTTCGCCATTTGAGGATAAAAAAAATGGGGTGAAAAGAATTGAGAATTGATGGAGATGAGAGAGCAGGAATTTAATAAATAATTTACTACCCACTGACTTAGTTTTAAAGCCATTGCTCATAATTCAAACATCTTAAAATGCTCATATGTAGATCAGAGAAATCAAATTTTTTTCAAGCATGCCCCCGAACCCCCCTACTACCTAGAGTGTAATTAAAGCACCTTTTTTTCCTGACTATTTTTTAAGCTTGTGATCCTACAAACGTAGATTTTGTGACTTCTTTAAAACGTCATGTTTCACAACATGAAACAACACACATGTTAGCGTATAGTTCAGTCACGAGAATTTGTGATTCAAACTTTGTTTGGACTGAAAAAGGTGGTACATGATCATGGTTAGTAATTTGAGGACATTGTAGTAAATATGATATGAAAAAGGTCCACTTTTTCATATCATAAAAAGGACATTTTTCATTAGGCTGGCTACGGGCCAGATCCATCCCCCACACTTTTGATAAGCTTGCTACGCCCCTGGTTGTAGGTCTATCCAAATGATGTCTTTCCTGGTTTGGTTGAAACACACCCCATAATAACAGCCCAATGGAGCAGTTTCAGCAAGGGCGTAGGTTTGGTCTCAGCTTTGGTGGGGACATGCCACCAGGTTTGCCCAGATTATATAGTCTATTATTTATTACTGAGTATGGAAATGCACCATAGTTTAGGAATGAACGATTATTAATTGATGAGGCTTTTCAGCCCAATCCAGTACCATAATAATAATAAAAGACAAAATACTCTTTAATTGTCAAGTTAATAAATTATTTTTAAAACTGATTTGGAAAAAAAACACAACATGCACACAAAATAACTTATTTTCAATATAAAAAAAATGATTGTGGACTGGATTTTTTTTTAACCTCATCACATCATTGAGCATGTCAAAGATTAGTAACAACTTTAGATTTGATGCATTGTTAGTTTTTGTACAGGATCAGTTTTTGTTTCTCCCTCATTTACTGTTTGTGGCTGTTTTTGCCCCATTGACTTCCATTATAACCACATTTTTTTATTTTAAAGCCATAATGCTATATAATCATGCACAATCACCTTTTATATTGAAAATAAGTTATTTTGTTTGTAAGTTTTTTTTTCCAAACCAGTTTTGAATCAGTTTTTGAAAATCATTTATGAACTTGGCATTTAAAGAGTGATAGTAGTGATAAGAGTGACAATCAAACAATGACAACAGCTCAACAATAAACATGGAATCAAGTAGGCCTATGCAAACTTGCAACAGAACACATTTTATATTATTTTACATTTGATTATTGTATTTATTTCTAAAGAACTCTTTAATAGCCTATATTGGTGCACTTTAAAGGGATGGCTCACAAAAGAATAAAAATCCTGTCATCATTTACTCGCCCTCATGATGTTCCAAACCTGTACGAGTTTCTTTGTTCTGCTGAACACAAAAGAAGATTTTAAAGGAAGTTTGTAACCAGGCTGCTTTGGGGGAACCATTTACTTCCATGGTAGGAATTCAACATAACAAAGAAATTTATACAGGTTTAAAAAGGAAATTGACAGATTTTTCATTTTTGGGTGCACTGTCTCTTTAAGCAGTCATTTTGCACCAGTAACCACTTTACTGAAAAAAATGTTCTGAAATTCAAACATTAAATTAAATTTTCTTTATTAATTTACTATTATGACTATATTATTATGCAATTATTTGTCACATTTTTATCTAAATATTTTTTTAAATGTCAAACTTTATATGACAGGATTATTTATTATTAATATAGCCTATAGCTAAATTATAAATTAATAACATTAATTAGGCTATAATCTATTAATTAACCGGTCTAATGTCTAGAAAAATAAGTCTGCCAAGCTTTGGTAATGTATGGAATATTATATTAATATATTATCCATTAAATGGCCTACCTAGAAGCACGGATGTGTCCGTCATCGCTGCTGCTTTCAGTCAGACAGTCTGAGACACTGAAATGCTTCTCTGCAAAGGTTGCAGTTTTTTCTTAGGTTCATCGTAAGTTACTGGACAGACTCACTGATACCTTTTTTTCTATTCAGCCCTATATCTGGAAATCCTCTTGCGTTTAAACGGTGGACGCGAGCTCGACATGTTTTTAAAAAAGCGCGCAAGTTTCCAGCGCATGTTCTCGAGACTCCGTCGCTATGGCAGCAAAGCTGCTAAAACCCAATCTTGTGCATCGCGTCGCGTATTGGTTTGATACGGCGGAACGCGTCATTTTGCTTGTAAATACGGGAAGATACGGAATCGATCCATATAGCAGCACGAAGGAGTTTGCTAAAATATTGGTGGGGACAATTTTGCCATCTTAAAATATTGATTGGGACTAGTACCTAGCGTCAGACTCATATTCTGACTAGAATTGAGTATGACCACGTCAGGCTAACCTTATAAGGACAAAACCTGACAAATATCTTGAAATACATCATGTTTTGAGGTGTGGTAACCTTAGTAAGTGAATAATTCACAGACAAGCCTGCATTACTACCTCAGGTGTGCATTATTTTTCTAATAATTCAACGCCTCTGCATTTCTTACACATTTGTGTGTTAATGCAGGCAGCAACACAATGACATGTGAGTAGGCTAAATGTCCGTTTCATTTTCCATTGAACTATCCCATTAACTCTCCAGCAGCCCGCCACTTAGCAAAGGTTTCCATTCGTACTACCAGTTGTAAGTTCCAAATCCTTTCACATTTATTTGTAGATTTAATGTCAGGTAGGCTACTTTTAGTATTTTTGAGCTACTGACTACCGAACTACTTAAACATCTACTTGAGTCAATTTCCATGAAAGTGTTTTCAGACAACACTGATAGGCTATGAGGCAATTGGTATACAAACCACAAATGTTTTTGTTGCACACATTTCCTCCCGCGGATGTGACATTTCCCTTAAACATTAAGCCATCTTGTTATATTAGTATAATGCATGGCATATTAGCAGGCAGCCATGTTCATTTATTTGATCGTGTTGGTGTTCAGGTTTTTCCTGTAGCCTATAGAACCCTAGTCTCAACCTTAGACGACACGGCCACGGACCGCTGGCTGAAGGTCTGGCTATACACGAGTCTAATAGAACCCTGAACTAATAAAACATAATTTAGAATTATTGTATCATTGATTAACTAACTCTGTTATTTTAGATTTTATTTTATTGAATTTAGATGAGAAAAAGATGAAGAACTCTTTATGTAATAATCAGATTTCTTTTGTTGTAGTTTCTAGACAAAAGCCATTAATTAGTGATCCAATAGCTTCAGCTTAATGCTCCTTTTGAGTGACTGGTCCTGAAATAATTTTGTTTTCTTAGGTGCCGCTGGAATCCCTATCGCAGCTAAAGCTGTTATAGGTGCCATAGGGGGAACTGTGGCTGGAGCTATAGGTGGCCCACTTATATGCAGTTCAGGAGCCACAGGTGAATCTTAAGTTCTCTTGAGTGCTCATTAGTTATTATAGTATTATGGATTTTCTTTTTCCAAAAGTAAGGAACTGCTGCATAACACTCTCCAAAAATGTGCTTTAATATCTTTAATACACTAATAGTTGAATAAACAGATGTTAAAGTTCATTTTTGTGGAGTGTTATTATACTGCTGCTATAAAAAGCATTTTAATCATATAGTTAACTAAAAATGCTATATTACTCATATAGTTAAATATAATAGCTAACTTAGGCTTTAATATAAATATAATACTTTTATTATTGCAGCAGTAACTGTTTCATCTACTATGTGTTGCATCGTGATTTGCTGTACTGCGAGAACGTTTTTTGATAACGTTGAGAGAACTTTCAAAGAACGTTAGCCAACGTTCTGAGAACGTTCCCTGTTAGCTGGGCGATCACCGGTGATCAGCGCGAGATGCATGCCGGTTAGAAATGTGTCCGAAGCACGATGGGAAACGACTTGATGACACAGCTTAATGCTCATTGGTTTAAACAACCGTGATGTATGGTTCTTTTTTTAAATGTTTGATTTTAAAACTCTGATTTTATGTTTTTATGTGTATAAATTATGTGTGAATTTTCTCGGACAGTGCGATCTCTCTGTGGGTTATGCTTGTTGTCATATTTTTAAAATATATAAAAACATGTATGTAGCCTAATTAAAGTAAAAATGCTTGATAAACAGGTCTTTCGAATGGAAATAAATAACAAAACTCTGGGTGTCTTGTTCATAATATTTATTTTCATATGAAAGCAACAGAACTTAAATTACATCCAGTTTATCAGCAACAAAGCGCACGAGTGTGAATCCCGCGATATCCGCAACTGATCTCGCTGGTGTGTGATCCACCACGAGAAGAGTGAACTGTCCGGCTTGCTTGCACTTTTTTCACTCCTCCCCTCACTGCAGCCGCCTAGTCTCGCCTTTATTTCAGGCGAGGCAAGGCGAATCTCAAACAAGCCTAATGACTACAAACAGCAGACAAACAGCAATCCATATATCACACTCAATGTGACCACACTCTTGATTATGCAGAATTTAAGGCTTTATATAATTTAAACGAATAAGTTATACAAAAAAAATCACCCCCTCACAGTTGTCATGAAGGGCAAAATTAGCAGGTAAACAGGAGCAGGTAAAAATCTCGGTTTACTCGATGACATGATCTTAATTGTTGCAATGTTAGTAATAGGCTAACTGTTCAAGTGGCTTTTAAATTTGTATCCGTCTGAACCAATAGTCGCAGCAGTGGCAGCAGCTCCAGCTGTTCTAGCAGCGGCCGGTTTCACCGCAGGTGGAATTACTGCAGGTTCCATTGCCTCCGGTATGATGTCAGCTGCTGCCGTGGCTAACGGAGGAGAGGTCGCAGCTGGAGGAGTGGTAGCAACTCTTCAAGCAGCTGGTGAGACAAATGTAAACCACTCCAGTTCATCTCTGTGAATATCATCTTCACCCCATGCGATTTTCAGTAACATAAGGCTTAACTTAATGTAAAAACCAAGTTGCGGCAAGCTCTGCGAGCTCCCAAAAAGTTTATCTTGAAGCCAATACGAAAGTGACTTACACTGCGACTGGCCTCTAGAGCCAGGCTCCAAAAGGGAGCAGAATCTCATTCAGTACCATGTTAAAATGCCCAACTTTAAGCAGAAAAAAGGTAACACTTTACAATAAGGTCTCATTTGTTAACAGTAGTTACTGTATTAACTATCATGAACTAACGGTGAGCAATACATTTGTTGTATTTGTTAATCTTTGTTAATGTTAGTTTATAAAACTCCAGCTGTTTGTTCATTTAAGTTCAAAGTGTATTAACTGATGTTAGCAAGATTTTAATAAAGTAGCCTTTTAGTAAAAGTTTAAATTAACATTGACAAAGATAATAAATGATATTTATAAATGATTTATAAGTGCAGTTCATTATTAGTTATGTTAACTAATGAACTTTATTGTAAAGTGTTTTAAATTTTTTTTATTTACAGCCAGGTACAAATTGTGTTTTTGGTTTATATGGCTAATTTTGCCCTTCATGACAACTGTGAGGGGGTGATTTTTTTTTAATTTTATTTTTTTTATAACTTATTCGTTTAAATTATATAAAGCCTTAAAGTTCTGCATAATTAAGGGTGTGGTCACATTGAGTGTGATATATGGATTGCTGTTTGTCTGCTGTCTGTAGTCATTAGGGCTTGTTTGAGATGAGCAAAATCTGCGCAGAACCATGCATGCCGGTTAGAAATGTGTCCGAAGCACGATGGGAAACTGCCTTGATGACACAGCTTAATGCTCATTGGTTTAAACAACCGTGATGTATGGTTCTTTTTTTAAATGTTTGATTTTAAAACTCTGATTTTATGTTTTTATGTGTATAAATTATGTGTGAATTTTCTCGGACAGTGCGATCTCTCTGTGGGTTATGCTTGTTGTCATATTTTTAAAATATATAAAAACATGTATGTAGCCTAATTAAAGTAAAAATGCTTGATAAACAGGTCTTTCGAATGGAAATAAATAACAAAACTCTGGGTGTCTTGTTCATAATATTTATTTTCATATGAAAGCAACAGAACTTAAAGGGGTACTTCAGCGCTGGGAAGATTAATCTGTATTTAAACTGGGTCATCAATGCAGTAGAAATATGAAATTATTTTTGAATTTGGTGTCTTCTAGACTGAGAAAAGACAGAAAATTTATTTTTGTCCCATGGGGATGAAAGACTACAATTCCCAGAATGCTTCGCTGCCCTGTGAGGCCATTCCCAATGCCACCAACTTCATTACAGTGACTGAGTTAGAGAAGACACTACAATTAAAAACTGAACGTGTGTGTTCAATATAATGAGTCACCGCGCAAGTCTCACAGCACTGAGCACTAACTGCACGAGTGATGAGAGCTGAGGTAATCGCGACTACACTCGCGGCATACATTCACAACTCGAGTTCAATCTGGCGCGTTTCAGTTCATGCCTTTGCAAGCTTAACTTTCATAGAAATGAATTTGAGAAGTTAAAAGACTTACATTGCTCACTATAGCTCCGTTTAAATGATCCTGTAGCTGCAAGCTGAGCTGTCCCTGCAAGCTGAGTGTTATCTCCCATCCCCCAATGGCGGATTCAAAACATGCGGAAATGGCTCCCTCTGCTGGCTGTAGTCTTTAGCCTCTGGGCAAACATTCCTCCTATGATGCAAAAATCGTCATTTTGCATCATAGGAGGAATTTTTCCAGAAATAAAATGCATAAATCTCTTATCTCAGGGAGATATGAGGGGGGAAAGCACAATAATTTGAATATTCTGCAGGGTTTCTACTGATACAAAGCCATATGCTAATCGCTGAAGTAACCCTTTAAATTACATCCAGTTTATCAGCAACAAAGCGCACGAGTGTGAATCCCGCGATATCCGCAACTGATCTCGCTGGTGTGTGATCCACTACGAGAAGAGTGAACTTTTTCGGCTTGCTTGCACTTTTTTCACTCCTCCCCTCACTGCAGCCGCCTAGTCTCGCCTTTATTTCAGGCGAGGCAAGGCGAATCTCAAACAAGCCTAATGACTACAAACAGCAGACAAACAGCAATCCATATATCACACTCAATGTGACCATACTCTTGATTATGCAGAACTTTAAGGCTTTATATAATTTAAACGAATAAGTTATACAAAAAAAATCACCCCCTCACAGTTGTCATGAAGGGCAAAATTAGCCATATAAACCAAAAACACAATTTGTACCTGGCTGTAAATATTTTTTTTGGAAAAACTTTACAATAAAGTTCATTAGTTAACATGAACTAATAATGAACTGCACTTATAAATCATTTATTTATCTTTGTCAATGTTAATTTCACTTAAAGCAGCACTAGGTAACTTTGAATGACACGTCTGCCATAGCCTGATGGGGTCTGTATCATTTTTAAACTTCGGGTTTCGGGTAGTAACCCGAGAAAAAAAAAGAACTACAAAATTCGACTGCTTTACGGCATATACGTCACTTCCACCAACACACACACTTCCTTACATTCGGATGTGCGAGCCCAACTTTGTTCGTCGGATAATATAGTCATGTCCGAAGCAGCACAGACAAATAAGAAAGAAAAGGTTTTGTTGGAGGAAAGCAATAAGAGGAAATGAAAAAGTGATGGGATTAAAGGCAGGACGAGGATCAACATTGGACCAGCGTTTGCTCGTCGGCGTGAGCTGAAGGAGGCGTGCCCGACCGATGCTGTCATGCTTGTTACGGTGAGCTACCACTCAAACATTGAACTGAAGTATCATATAGATTCTGTAAAACGGTAACCAATAGACTAATATGAGAACGCTGGCTTGTAAACGTGAGCATCGTGATTATTTGGCGTTTGAAAAAAATAAAACCCATGAAATTATATTCATATGACATGCTGAAACATATACCACTGACTGTACCTGGGATGCAGACATTTCACACGCGACGCCAGAAGAACTCCTCTTGCAGTGTTCAGGGGAACTGTTAGTGCTGCACCGACCCACGGGACGCTTTTATGAAGTTATTTGGCCCGCATCGCACCACTGTATATATTTTTACAACCCGCCGCGCACCCGCGACCATTAAATAGACATACGGGGTCCGCGGGTTATGAGACGGCCCACGCAATTACTAGTTCAGGGCTATCAGGGCTGTCATGTCAACAAATGCACGCGCGATGGCATCCCCTGTTGTAGGATGACAGCTCTTACGACAGTAGTTGAAGACATTATTTTTTCCAAACTGTAGGGGGACCCCGAGAGCAAAAGTAGCCAAGTGGGGCTTTAAGGTTTCCATTCGTAGCCTACTACCAGTTGTAAGTTCCAAATCCTTTCACATTTATTTGTAGATTTAATGTCAGGTAGGCTACTTTTAGTATTTTTGAGCTACTGACTACCGAACTACTTAAACATCTACTTGAGTCAATTTCCATGAAGGTGTTTTCAGACAACACTGATAGGCTATGAGGCAATTCGTATACCCGTATTTTCCGGACTATAAGTCGCTCCGGAGTATAAGTCGCATCAGTCAAAAAATGCGTCATGACGCGGAAAAAAACATATATAAGTCGCACTGGACTATAAGTCGCATTAGGGCAGAGCTGGAGCCGCGCGCATGCGAGCACGCGAGCACCCGCGCGCGCATGCGACCACCTGCTCGCGTGCACTCGCTCGTGCCCGCTTCACTGCATAACCCGAGCAGAAGAAAGAAAGTTTGAAGTGAGTGAGAAACTTGTAAGGGACTGGCGAAAAGCAGAGGTTACTTTAATTGTGATGAAGAAGAAAAAGAAATCTACTTGCGGACTGTAACGTTAAGCAAGATGGCCAGAGCTGAAGGAACGAGTCCACAGAGGCTTGAACTCTCTGCCGGGAGAGGCTCTGCCGCGCGAGACGAACGCTGTGAGAATCGTTCTCCGCTGCATATTTTACTACATGCTGTTTGTATTTTGCAGAATAAGATTTTCTTTATGGGGGCATTTTGTTTGTGTTCAGTCTTTCTAAGTTGTTGTGTATAAGTAAATATTAGGCTACAGGAGCAGCATAGAGCGCATTCTCGCGGCTATATGTTTATTCTTGTCAGTCAGTATGAATTAAATTTGATATATAAGTCGCACCTGACTATAAGTCGCAGGACCAGCCAAACTATGAAAAAAAGTGCGACTTATAGTCCGGAAAATACGGTACAAACCACAAATGTTTTTGTTGCACACATTTCTTCCCGCGGATGTGACATTTCCCTTAAACATTAAGCCATCTTGTTATATTAGTATAATGCATGGCATATTAGCAGGCAGCCATGTTCATTTATTTGATCGTGTTGGTGTTCAGGTTTTTCCTGTAGCCTATAGAACCCTAGTCTCAACCTTAGACGACACGGCCACGGACCGCTGGCTGAAGGTCTGGCTATACACGAGTCTAATAGAACCCTGAACTAATAAAACATAATTTAGAAATATTGTATCATTGATTAACTAACTCTGTTATTTTAGGAGATTTTATTTAAATATGTATTGAATTGAGATGAGAAAAAGATGAAGAACTCTTTATGTAATAATCAGATTTCTTTTGTTGTAGTTTCTATGACACAAGCCATTAATTAGTGATCCAATAGCTTCAGCTTAATGCTCCTTTTGAGTGACTGGTCCTGAAATAATTTTGTTTTCTTAGGTGCCGCTGGAATCCCTATCGCAGCAAAAGCTGTTATAGATGCCATAGGGGGAACTGTGGCTGGAGCTGGAGCTAGTGGAACATTTACATGCGGTTCAGGAGCCGCAGGTGAATCCTAAGTTCTCTTGAGTGCTCATTAGTTATTATATATAGTTTTATGGATTTTCTTTTTCCAAAAGTAAGGAACTGTGCTGCATAACACACCCCAAAAATGTGCTTTAATATCTCTCTATTCTACTGCAGCAACATGTGTATTCCATCGGTGAGTCGACACAACAAAGCATTCCAGAGACCCCCTCTCCGAAACTGAACCTATCGTAAAACTAATCAAGGACGCCCCAACTGGCCCAGAGACAACATCTCTCCCCCTTTACCTGCATTATCTCAAAACCAGCACAAGAACAAGATGAGTCACATGACATGTTTCTTTTATGTCATGTGACTGTTTGTTCTACAAGCGTAACAACGGGTAGAACCACACGAAGAAGGAACTCGTTTATTACCGACAGGCATACATTTAAATCATTACCTTATTGTAACCCCCCGAATTACATCTCTCTGGATCTCTTAGAGAATATTTTTAAAGGTTTTGGTTGGAAATTTTCAAAAATAGCCTTCATTTTCAGGTTTAAATATGTTAAAAGTCACAAAGTGAGCGTTGTACTTTCTCCAATTTTCTAATTGGCCAAGCAAAGTTAACAATTTGGAAAGCATATAAAATGGAAAATGAAGATAAAAGAATTAATGTAGTAAAACTGTTTAAAGCCTTGGTGGAATCTAGAGTTAAAATAGAGTAGGAGTTTTATCAAATGAATAAATGCATCTGAGTAGAGGGTTTGCAGATAGAGAGTGATAAATGCAATAATTTTAGGTGAAAGTGTAAAATATGTTCAATTTTAAAAGGAAATGGTGTATAGATGAAAATTTTATTTCTGTGGATGATGATGGTGATGATAAATTATTTTATTTTGGTGTTATTGAAATTTTGATGGAATGAATATTGAACTAAAGTGTGTATATTAGTTTAAAGAATTGGTATTATATGTAAAAATGTTTAATATGATAGAAAATAAAAGGTTTTAGACGTCTGTCTTATCTGAAATATTGTTCTGTGTATAGCCTCTTTGACCATCTCTCTCTCGCTGGCTCGGCTGCCAGTTAAATAAATCGTTTTTTTTTTTTTTTTTGTCCGCTAGTCTTATGGAGGCTAGAATGGTGAACTTTAAAATTTGGCATCACAAATTAAAATTGTCATTGAAAACAAAAGCAGAACTGAAAAAGGAAACATTTGCATTGAAAACAGTTGTATTGGCATTGAAACAAGTATTGGCAATGAAAAAATAAAATAATTAAAATCTTACAATCTTATTCTTTTATTGTATTGGGATTTATTTGTATTTTTCAATGATAATCTTCAGATTTTTTCTTCATGTCACTCTTTTTCAGTGACAGATTTTTTTACAAAGTCAGTTTTTTTTCAATGTCACTGATTTTCAGTTTCAAATTTCTGTCACTGTTTTGGCGTGGAGAGGGGCGGGGTCTGAGGGGAGGGGTAAGTAGAGCGTAGTTTGCATATCATTTGCATATAGGTATACCGAAGCAGTAGGCCGAGCGTCACTTTACCGGAACCCGTCGTCAGCTCTGTAAGCTTTGTAAAGCTTTTTAGTACTACATGACGTTTTTAAAACGTTTTATTCCAACGTTCAGATCACGTTATTTTAACACCTGAATAAAACGTCTCCCAAAGGTTGTAGTTTGGTCTAGTTTAGTTTTCGTAGTAGACAAACGTGATATTTACGTTTTTTTGACTACTTAAAGAAAACGTCCCAGGTTGGTATTTTCACAACGTTTTTAAAACGTTTTTTTTTCCAACGTGCAGATATTATTTTAACACCTGAATAAAACGTCTCCCAAAGGTTGTAGTTTGGTCTAGTTTTGTTTTCGTAGTAAACAAACGTGATATTTACGTTTTTTTGACTACTTAAAGAAAACGTCCCAGGTTGGTATTTTCACAACGTTTTTAAAACGTTTTATTTTGGTTACATTATTTTTCTATTTTAAAAAACGTTTTTAAAACGTTGTACTACAACATTACCTAATTGCAACTAGAATACAACGTTGTGGAAAGTTGTAAAAACGTTTTGTGTTTGCTGGGAGCCTACCGACAGACACCTAACGTTAATTCATTTTTTTGCCAAACCGGACTTTTAGCCTTATTCGGTGCATATGCATGGTGACCAGTGTTTATATTTGACCCTGCATTAACCACAGTTAAGTTAGCCAACACGGCTAATATTAGTAATTTACATGTTCCAGTCGACGTCGGGAGAAAAAAACAGCATAACGGCCGTTAAAAGTTAAGCAAACCGGCCAGGTTGCACGTGAATAAACATGTAAATGGCAGATTAAAAAAAAAAACAGACTTACTCGCGGCTTGGAAGTTCCCGGTAAACTGGACATTTGTCATGCCAGAGGCTTCAGAGCTGACGACGGGTTCCGGTAAAGTGACGCTCGGCCTACTGCTTCGGTATACCTATATGCAAATTATATGCAAACTACGCTCTACTTACCCCTCCCCTCAGACCCCGCCCCTCTCCACGCCAAAACAGTGACAGAAGGTTGAAACTGAAAATCAGTGACATTGAAAAAAAACTGACATTGTAAAAAAAATCTGTCACTGAAAAAGAGTGACATGAAGAAAAAATCTGAAGATTGTCATTAAAAAAAAACAAATAAATCCCAATACAATAAAAGAATAAGATTGTAAGATTTTAATTATTTTATTTTTTCATTGCCAATACTTGTTTCAATGCCAATACAACTATTTTCAATGCAAATGTTTCAATGCCAACGTTTCCTTTTTCAGTTCTGCTTTTGTTTTCAATGACAATTTTTATTTGTGATGCCAAATTTTAAAGTCACCATTCTGGCTCCATATAGTCTGCTCTTGGCTACCTTTTTCATCCCAGCATCCCTAGCAGATGGATGCACTTTTTTTTGAGCTTCAAACTCAATGGACCCCGTCACTGCCATTTTATAAAGCTTGTAAGTGTCAGGATATTTAATAATATAACTCTGATTGTGTTCATGTGAAAGAAAAAAGTAATATACTGTACACCTAGGATGGCTTGAGGGTGAGTAACTCATGGGGTAATTTTCATTTTAAAGTGAACTACTCCTTTAATGCCCCAACAGGCTTTCACAATTTTATTTCTATTTATGAAGTCAAACATGGCATTTAACTAATCCACAGCCATAAATGTATGTACTTGCAATAATTATGTTTATTAACATTAATAAGCTGGTTATTATAATAATTACATCTTTCTATTCTGTACTATAGCTTATACTTATTTTATTTGCTCAAATGATAAATTATCTGGTTGTTTGTAAAAGGATCTGCTAAATGAGTAAATTATAAAAAAAAAGTTTACATTAAACTATTTAAAACTTAAATGAATTAAATATACTGTATTATAAAGCCATGAGTATGTGTCTTGTATTTTCTTAAAGCAAACATTACAGCATAATGCTAGCAACACCACAATTTTGTGGTGTTGCTATCTTCTTGCTAGCTATTTTTTGTTATCTCATTTGATTCCCAGGGAAAGCATGAATTCCTAGTTAGACATATAGGCTACCTTAAATGCGTCATTTAGTTAAGGGTGTCTGCCAAATGTATGTAGGCCTATGCAAATTTCAGAATGCTGACAGACTGGTTTGGGATGCCATTCCAACAGCTCTCTTTTTTATTTCTCCTGTAGATCCTTTATCTAAGAAAGGGAAAACTGGATCGATCTAGGGAGTAGTGCACAAGGCAAGCGATGTAGCATCTGAGTAGAGGGTTTGCAGATAGAGAGTGATAAATGCAATAATTTTAGGTAAAAGTGTAAAAGTATTTTTTAAACCTAATTTTTAACCAATAACCCCCCAACCATGTCCTACTAAACCATTGAGTGTTTTGAATGTTCCAGTGTTTGATTTTAGCTTATTAGCATGTTATTAAAATATGGGGAAGTGTATGGTTCAGGAGTGAGGAGTCAAATACTTTGTTTACCCAATTTCTGCTGGTATTCCTTCAACAATACAGGATAATGCGCACTAGGTGGCACTAGTGACACCAAGGAACGAGCAGTCATCAAACCAGAAGAAGATTATGCGGACACACATACAGCCAAAACACTAGGTGGCAGTAAAAAAATGCAATCGTTTCATCGACCTGTATGTGAGCAAAACGAGAAACTTAAGAAATGAGAAACATGAAATGCATTTAACACGTTTTTATATAATTTTGTTGACATGTAGACAATTTAGTCGGTGGAGTCTTAAGGGCTAAGATGGATAATTTCAGGGGCCCGGTAAAAACAGACTGCGAAGAACTACTGGCTCGTTTTCAGGCGACCGAGTCAGTTCGGTACGAGCAGTTTCTGGAGATCTGGAGAGACATGAACTTCAGCAGCATCTTCTAGTGAGTTTCACGCGCATCTTTAAGATATGAAACCACTCACTTAGATGTCAGTGACAATTTCATGCGCATATTTTTTTTTAAATTACCTTTAAAATGAGATAATCGTGTAACAGAAAGAAACTTAAAAATATACTTGAGCTGCAATGAAACCAGTAGTGCCCAATCATATTTTGTGGAATTCTATAGTATATTTTTACACACACACCATCAGATCTGCTGAACATGTTTATATCAGGCAGTTTAGGAGACAAGTGAACAGCAAAAAAAGAGAAAAAAATCCGTATCAGTATTCATAGAAAATATTAGATATTATTGAACGTTCCCAATTAGATTTCTAGGGGAGAAAAGAAACTAACGTTTTAAAGAAAACGGTTTGAACGTTCTCAGTCCCAGCGCACTCAGTACACAATGTAAGAGTTATTTACAATAAGTGAGTGATATCATAAATACAGCGGATGTGGCTAAAACAACAAAGAAGATTATTAACTAGTGGTATGGAACCTAATTAACCTGCACAAAATAAATTCAAATAAACAACACTTACCTTACTTCCCTACTAACAAAAACAGGAGAGAAAAGACAAAAAGAAAAATGGCCCCCCATCTCCCCACTGCTTCAACATAGCAGGCAAATGACTTAACAGCTAGGAACACAGCCACAACACATTCAAGTTTGATTTTAAGTTAAAGCTCAACACATAAAAGCTGCACAGCAATAACACCAATTTAAGTTTAAGCCACAACAAGAGCAACACTCTGGGACTGGCAACATCACAACCCTCTCATGCTCCTGGGAGAAGGAATTTCTCCTTGGCCCTTCTTCTTCTTCTTCTTCTTCTTCTTCTTCTTCTTCTTCTTCTTCTTCTTCTTCTTCATTGGAGGTTGACAAACAACAAAATGGTTTATTACCTCTCTCCTTGGCCCGCTCTTCTGTTCTGCTTAAATACTGGCTCCTCCTGACAGTGATGAGGAGCAGCTGGTAGGTCCCATCACCTAGATTAAGACAGGGCAGAACACGCATCAAAAACTACAGCTGCCTGCCGTCGGGTCCATTGGCAATAATGTCGCCTTCACTTGCTATCGGAAATTTGATAATTCCCACTTCTGAAGTTGTGATTACAAGCTTATTGTATTCAAATTTCGAAATGGGAGGAGTTCATGTGCAATTTTTACCTAGGAAACTCGTATATATTTACAATAATTCTGATAGCACGTGAAGGCAGCATAGCACACAGTACATCAATGAATAACACATACACCATAATTGTAAAACAAATGCATATGTCCTGGGACATATGAAAATGTTACTAACTATTTCTCCCATTATTACACTTTTTTCATTGCGTATTGCTCCAAGAACATATATGGAAATTAGAGACAGTGAAAAAAAACATTGCATTCAATGGGAAAAACCCATGTATGGCCATTTTACCCACATACTGTATAAAGTGAAAACAATTAATTCTGTTATTTCTTTCATAACAGTTGAGAATCATCTTTTAACAAAATTTGGTATAAAAAAAAATCCTAAAACCTATAAGTTGATTGGTGAATGAAGAAAAAAATCCCATTGTTTTTGCCTATACATGTTATTAAATGTTGCTGTTTGTTTTTTTAAATCCTGGTGTGCACTTACAAGGACATACCATAACATGAATAAAATATATTTTTTCAAAATTTTATGCTCTGAGTCTAAACAATGTAATGACATCCAAACTATTTTCCCTCCTTGCTCTGAGGAGGTTATACTTATTGCAAATTATTATAATATATCCCATTGTGTATCATTATTAGGGGAGAGCGGGGCACAACCTAACGCGGGCTAGTTGTAACACGTTTTAAAACGGTCCACACATGCCAGCAAAATGAAACTTGATGAAAAAAATGGACTTAAATGCAAAATCTTTGGAAGATATCACTGAACATTTATTATACCATAGCAAAAGTAAATGTCTTACTGAAGTAAATCAAAACACAGTTTTTTGTGTTTATTGTAACTGCATTACAATGAGCCCATATTAGAATTATGTTATTAAATTCTATACTTTTATCAGTTCTATTAAGAAACCATGAGAAAAAAGGTGAATGAAGACTCTGAGTCATGGTCAGAAATCTTTGTTTTTAACTATGCTGTAAAACAAAAATGTGTTGATTTTAAAATATGCCATTATTTTATATAAAAAAGGTGATAATTGTATTTTATTGACAAAATTTTTTAGTTTGTCTTTCATATATTTTTCCTATTAGATCAGATAATATTTTAAGCTGTCATATGATCATGTTTCAATGTACCTCACCTATGGGGTATGTTGCCACATTTCTTTCCATTATTTTGAGGTAAATCAAGAAAAAAGTATACACTGTATTAATGAAGCAAAACCACAAAATTGTACTTGTGTATGGGAAATTAATATTGGAAAAAATAAATACTCTGAATCCCAAGTGGATTTACACAAACTGAGAAAGACCTCTTTCTGTATGTATTGCTTTTCTATGAAAATGTATGCAAAAAACAATCATCCCAGTAAAGTGAATTTAAAAGTTTATTTATTTTGTCTCTTCTCTTTTCTGCAGTGGTAAGCCAGAGGGAAGTGAGAGAAGGCGTTTTGCTCGACTGATCATGTCTGTGGTGTCTCCATACTTCTTTCCACCCTACACTTTCCAGATCAGAGTGGGAGGGCTTTATCTGCTGTACGGGCTCTTCAACTCACAGCTCATCACTCCCAGAGAGAAGGTGTGCTGTCATTCAACACCTAATCATTCTTTGCTAGCCTTCAAACAGGTTGCTTTTTGTCTAAAGGCAAATTCACGCTGCATCAACAGACGCCGACTAACATAACACACTGATCCGACAGAACACAATGCCGTTTTTGTTGGTTACTGTCTGCCAAATTCTAGAATTATCATTTTTTGTTACTAGGGAAGATGATTACTCACTTTCATGTAATTCCAAACATGTATGACTTTGTTTATTCTGTGGAATATGTTTGTCCCTTTAAAGTTTTATTTTGGATCTCATTGACTTTCATTGTATAGATAAAACAATTCTTGTTTTGAATAAGAAAGAAAATCATACATGTTTGGGTGAGCAGATTTTTTTGGGGGAAAAATCCCTTTCATCCCTTTACAGAAATATTTTACACAAAAATGATTATTCTAACTTCATTGTATTGTAATTGTTTGATCTGTTGTGTGTCTTTGTAGATCCGCGTTGCTCTGAAGGACTGGGAGGATGTCATGCAGTTTCAGAGGGATGCAGTGAACGCTCAACATTACGATGTGGTTTATATCTTCAGGAAGCTCCTGTCAGATAAAGCTTTCTACTTCACGGCCATGCCAACACCAGTAGGTTCATATGCTCTGTGCTCATGTATCTAAACTAGATGCAAGCCTATTGTTACAACTTAAAGCTGGATCGATTCTCTGGAGGAGTCGATGCCAGTTGCTGAAATTCATAGCTAGTTTGCACTGATAGCACAGAAAACCATGTAGTGTACGATTGGCACAATTTATTTATTCATTTATTTTATTTTTTAGCTTCAGACTAGTCTTATTTTTGGGGGATATTTCAAGTGGATTTTACTAGCAATGCGACACATTTTTCTTTCATTTAAAGGGTTAATTCATCCAAAAATTATAATAAAATTATATTTCTCACCCTTATGTCATTCCAAACTCGTGAGACTCTAAAACCCTTTAAGGCATGACAACATACCAATGGGTTTTAGGTTAACGCAAAGTAACACAACATAAAATTATTTTCTTTGTAAATGATTCTTTCTTACATATTATTCCAAAAATGTCTTGTATTCTTGTCTTACCGTATATTCTACACCGATATGTGAACCAGAACCAGTCATAAATCACATAGGTATATTTGTGGTAATTGCCAACAATACATTATGTGGTTCAAAATTATGATTATGTTTAGATTATTTAGGCATTATTTTATATATTTGTAGTGTAATAGTTTTATTGGATAAAGTTAGCCATAGGAGTGTAAAATTAATTTAAAATTTTAAATATTACACTGGTTCAAACTAGGCTACTCTATTGTGTATCAGCCAATATATATGAGAAGCTGCATATGTGTCCTGGTTACTGATGTACCAAACTATTCAACTTGAGACCCAACGCTACTCATTGTTCATGTTTACAGCTCAGTTATGGGGAAAACAAGGAAGATGTAAAGAAAAGAGAAATCTGTGAAGAGTTTGTTGATCCATCATCACGTCCTCAGGAACTCATCACCACAAACGTGCTAGAGGTGAGTCACCATGGCAACTTTTTTAAGTAAAACAGATCCCCTCCAGCATGTTTTGTTTTGTTTTGTGTAAATATATTTCTGAATGTGTAAAAGGTGTTCTGTAACATTTATACTTAGTGCTAAACTTGAGTCAGCTAGCTTTAACACTGTTGCTGTGTTGCTGTCTTGGCCATGCCACTGTTCAGTCAAACACATGATTTAAATATTGATCTTACTGAATTTTGCCTATAACAAAAAATTTTAGGGTCAAACCATGTAAAAACTGCATCTAATTTTTAAATGCAAATTGGTTTTCTTTGTCAAATGAAAAGTGTGATCAGAAGTTGCTTGTGAATGGGAGGTTTTGGTAAACAAATCCATGTTTGTTTGTTTTTCCTGGACCTCAGGAAATGGCAAATATCCATGATCATTATGAGGGTCTGAAGAAAGCTGTTTTCACCGAACCAGACCCAAACCTGAATCTTATCCAGCAAAACCTGGTTCCCAAACTAAATGGTGCCATCCTCACCTATTCCAACTGGCAGTGGAAACGTGCAGTAAGTATATTGGTGTATACGAGCGTTACATTTATTATTAAAAAAAAGAAAGAAATTATATTAAACAGTATTATCATTCAGCAAGGATTCATTAAATTGCTAAAAGGTGACAATGGACATTTATAATGTAAAAAAAGCATTTCTGTTTCCAATAAATGCTATTGTTTGGAGCTTTCTATTCATCACAGAATCCTGAAAAATATACACCATGTGTGTATATGTGTGTGTAAACCATGTATGTTTTTTTTTCAGGAATCTGAGCAGCAGGATGCTGGAGAGGGGCCTTCAAATCAAGAAGTAAGAGATTCAGTTAAAAATGTATATTCATATCTGTCTCTTTAAAGCCTGGGGCACACCAAGCCGGCAATCGGCCGTCGGGCTGTTTTTAAGCATCGCCCAACTTCGTTTTTTTGGTGTGTTCCGCACAGTTACTTCTTGTCAGACGCCATCTAGGATTTTTGGGCTGATTCAACATGTGGAGAGCGAGAGAGAACTCTGACTGGCAGTTCAGCTTAGAATGAATGAGTCATTGCATGAGAATAATAGCAAAACAGCCAGAAGGCTGTTCTAGATTTACGTCATCTTACTGAGTGTTCCTGGGTGAATTTTTTAACACGAGTAGAGTGGAATAAAGAAAGTGATAAGCAGAATTGATATTCAAAACAGTAAGCACATGGTGCTTTGTTTACCGTTTATGTATCTGCAGCCTGCACTGTCGGTTCCCCTTTTTAAATGACGAATATATCTGCAGAAATAGACAGTTATCTCATTTACATGCAGACACAGAGCTTGCATGCTAGTTAACAGTCGGCTGTAGTTCTCTTTCATCAGCGTTAGTTCTGTGGCGTCGGGTTGGTGTGTCCCTACCTTCAAACTACACCGTGCTTCAGTCCCTACTGCAGAAGTGCAGTAGACTTGTGATGTTGCAGTACTGTTGCTTTATCAGAGTGGTGTGTTATTCTCTGTGTTAACTCTGTGGGTTTTTTCTGCCCAAAGAGCTCCCGAAGAGCCCAAATGTTAGCATCGATCAAATCCAGATCATATGGACAAGCTGTAGAGGTAAATATATACATCATAAGAGACTGGTCAGATGGTTTAAGATTGTACATAACCTGAACATATAAGATAAACAATTTACATGAGTAATTGTTTTAAGCAAAAGATTGTAAACACACAGTTTTAACATGATTTCCTTGTTAGGCCTCCAAGTCTCGACGTCACAGACAGACACAGTTGGTCCCAGCATCCAGTGCAGACTTATCACAAAATGTCTCGTCAAAAAAGAAGCGAGGTCCATCTCTTAAAATGCGCACTCAACTACGCTTCAACACCCAGGGTAAATCCTCCCACCCAAATAAACTCACCTCACTTCCGTTTGTTTGCATTGACTGATTATCGCCGTTTCTGTATGCTAGGAAACGAGAGCGAGGGGTTGACCCGGCTGTGGTGTTTGAGCACAGTGAAAGAAGAGAAGGCAACAGGTAAGAAAAAAGATGGGGTTAGGTCATGTTGACCATTCAGAGTGGGTCATAAAAGCATGCTAACCAATCAGAGTGAAAAAGTATAATGCAAGGTTTATTTTAATTCCTCAGAAAGAAGGACGAAAAAATTCAACTGGAACGCCGAAAGAAGCAGCGATCCCACTTAGCATTAAGCACCACCATCTGAACGGACTGTGTTTTGTGCCTCAAGCTCCAGTTTCATGTCATTTTAAACATTGCTGTTCTCAGGTTAAAACATTTTACATGTTTTTAAGGCTGCTCTTTCTATCATTTTTTATTTAGTATTTTAATATTTGGCCTATTTGTGAAATGTACTATAGAGGAAAAAAAATACATTTTTTTATGAATAATTGTTTTTATATTTACATGTTGTTGCATAGCTTGTTACAATGTTTCATTTTTGTGACGTATAATATTGTGTTGTTTTAAACAATGTTAATGATTTTATGATTATTCAAAATGTCTGTTTGGCTCTCCTTATTTTTCTTCCATCTTTAATTCAGTCCACTTTCTGTTGTATTTGTGCCAGATAATACATCTCACACACACTCAGAGAAAGAGAAAAAAAGAGTTGCGTGGTCTTTTGTATGCATGTGGTCTAGTTCTTTCTAACTTAAAGGTTTTATTGATGTACTCATTCGGCTGCTTGATTTAATCAATATCTTTTATCACTTCCAATCCCAGCATTTCTCTCCTTCGTGCATTCATGGCTCAGCCGGAGTGTGGAGTCTCCTGATAATTTAGGTCTGCAGCAGTCAGGATTGATATACAGTAGTTTGCACCTAATAGGCCGTAGCTTTAAAGACGAATTCTTTAAATCCAAATCTTATTGCATGTAAAGATAAGACTGATTTCTTTCTATGCTTGCTGGAGACATCTATACATCTCTCGATACACTGCTTATCAAAACCTGATGCATAATTTTATAATTGCATTAGCTTTGCATGCTATGAGAGTTGATTTACTCGTTTACAGTAATTAATATGATTTACAATAAGTCTTAAACTCAGATTGCTCTTCATAGTTCAACTGATGCATATTTGGATGCTACTGGTATTTTGGCCATCTGGCCCTGTAAACGCCTAAAAATAAAAATGTTTGCCACACAGTTTATTTACTTTCTCCACTAGCAATGTCCTGGTTACACATAAATCACACGAGAATTCTGAAATTTTTGTAACTGTTCTAAAATGTTTTATGTTTATAGTTAGTATTTCATTGCTTTTTTTTTTTTTATACATCATTTGGTAAAATTACATCTTGACATCTATTTCATCTCAGACCACGTGTTCAATCCTTTGTAAACAAATATGCCTAACCATAACTTTTAAAAGTTAAAACTTTTTTTCACAGTTCTAAATTATTTCACTAGTTTTGGATCATCGTAGTCTTACAATTTGGATTTTTTATTGTAAAAAGACAAATTCCACCTGTAAAGGCTAGAAAAAGTTTAAGGTTTAATGTGATTTTCATAAAACAAAAAGAAAGAAAGAAAGAAAGAAATAACCCCTGATACATGGCTATATGTGGCTGCAGTTAGAGAAACACCTATTAATATATGTAGAACTGCGAATATGACATTATTGATACATAATCGAGCATAATGAAGGTTCTTGAGGTCATTGGCGCAGAGTAGCGAGCGCGCAGCGCGTTCTTGTCCAGATGCCCGCGTGCCCGTATGCGCTCTCGCTCGCGAAGCAACGAATACCGGTGGGCTTTTCCGCCGTCGCCGCCAATAGGTTTCTGAGACAGACGGGATGATACGTGCAGTCGGACTGGTTATCTTCGCCAAACCTCTTTGATTCCTCGATGCGTTATACTTATGAAGATATATCAATCGATATTGATCGACAGGGCGGGTGATTGCCGCGGGATCATTGCTACGCGACCATGGCATCAGATAGTAAGTATCGCGTGGCTTTAAACGATATTATAAAGCGAATTGATTTCTGATTTAATATCGTCATAAACACTATCAGTTTGTTT
Source organism: Pseudorasbora parva (assembly GCF_024679245.1). Lineage (NCBI taxonomy): Eukaryota > Metazoa > Chordata > Actinopteri > Cypriniformes > Gobionidae > Pseudorasbora > Pseudorasbora parva. The sequence goes on along the minus strand of NC_090188.1, from coordinate 28,639,360 downwards.
ATTGAAGCTCCTTGGCTGATTTTGCTGCAGCAGGGATGAGCCATGGGTTGTCCCAGCATCATTATCATCATTCATATCATAGCCTATAACGTTAGTGTTCTTCTCCTCTACTGTAGTTGACATTATAACAACTGACATTTCATTCAGACGATCATAAACTCGGGCCGAGAATTTCATGCCATGTTTTATATAATCCATGTTCTGGCTTTTGATAGTGTTGCTGCTGTTTCCTCACCTGCTGCTTGAGCATTGCCTTGAATGAGTTTTAAAGAATTTAATGGTTAAAATGTTGTCAAGAGGGTTGGAATTTTTATTCATTTTTTAATTATTTTTAATTTTATTGTTTTACATCTGTTTAGAATAGATAGGTTTATGAGGTGTAACCAAACCTGTCAGTATTTGAGGATTGAGAAACAATCAATTTTATTTAATTTGGTAACACTTTACAATAAGGTTTAATTTGTTGACATTAGCATGCACTAGCTAACATGAACTTACAATGAGCAATAGCAATAGCCTACATTTGATACAGTATTTATTTATTCATCTTTGATAATGTTAGTTAAACATAAGGTAAAAAAAATACATTTGGTTTTATTGGTAAAAAAAATAACCCACATTAATATATGCTGTAGAAGTATTGTTCATTCTTATTGTTCATGTTAACTAAAGTAGTATGTTAACTAATGAAACCTTTATCTTTTATTTTATACATGTTCTGACAGAAATCCACACATCACACTTATAACCATTTGAAGGTTGTACAGGTTTGAAGAAGCTTCTTTTTTCAAGACTTTACACTGTTGAATATCTCCAATTGAAGAATCACATATCAATGTTAAATAAATGTTCATAAGCCTTTCGAAAAAAAGTTTAATTTTAGTTTTGCTGAAAGCCCTTCATGCTCCAAATCAACTTTGTTTTACATCTCTAATGGCAAATGCAGGTTGCAGGACCAACATACTCAATAGTTCAGTTAATAAATCATTAAAAGGCATCTACAATGAAATGCAGCAGTTTATTTTGCAGAAGGGGTGATCCCAGCCACACATGGGGAATATTTAACAAGAGTATTCTGCTCTCCATGCTAAAATTCCAATATCATTATAATATTATAATAGATTCTGGTTAATAATGCACACACAATAAATTAAAGCCTTGCTTCATACATTCACACTAAAAAACTACACAAAAGCATTATTTTGTTGTAAATAAAACTCAGATTAGTATGTTTTACAAGAAAATACTCCTTCAGAATGTCACATTTAATTCAATGTGTTACCTGCCATTTCTTTGGAATTGTGAGATTTTCAATGTATAATGAAGATGGATTTTAACATTTGAACTGTGTATTCAGTATAAGGGTATTCATTATTTATAATCAGGTCAGGGCAGGTGTTGTACATTTTTGTGTTTTGTAGGCTAGTAATTTTATACAATATATAAGTTTTAGTTTCTATTGGTCAAAAACAAGAGTTTCATAATGTTTCCATTTTTTCCAACTTTTACTTTTAACATTTGGCCTTACTTACCTTATAATGAATTTAAAATCTGATGTTTAAGGAGGTTACTTTTTTTATTATTTTAGATAATAACTTCCCCATGTTGTATTGCCATTGTTTTCTTAGACAAATATTTTAAGACATAGGCTAAATGACACGATTTCTGGGAAATGGCCCCTTTATTTGGACAAAGAAATATGGGTATTGACAAAAATTTGACTGTTCGATTAAATTTTTAATCACAAGCTTCACTGTAAAAAAAAAATTCTGCCTTAAATTAAGTACAATCAAATTGGATATGTAATTTCGACTTAAATCATTTAATTTCAACTTTAATCTTGAAAAAAAGTTGAAAATTGAAATGTAAAAACATGTTGTCATAACTTATTTGTCATATAATTTTGTACAGTGTTGCGATTTGATTTAGATTCTTACTTACTGCCCATAATGCCTCTGGCTGATTCAGATTCAGTAGCGATTAAATTTAATAAATATCAGGGACAGTACATGGCAAATGTTCTCAAGCAAACAAAAAAAAATTCTCAACTAAAGGGTACTGCAGTTGGTACTACATTACTGTACAACTGAAGGTTGAAAGGAACTGATTTGTAGATAAACATTTAAATTACACAAATCAATATGTTTTACCCGGCCAATTATAACGTTCCTGGAAGCCCACCAGCAGTGCGCATTTTGCATGTCTCCTCAATTAAACACACCTGATTCAGGTGATCAGCTCATTAGCAGTGGGTGACTCCAAACCCTGATGTGGGTGTGTCAGACAATGGAAACATGTGCACTGTTGGTGGGCCCCCAGGGACGTGGTCGGGAACCACTGCTCTAGTAGTTATCAGCTATATATTATGCCAGTAGAACAAGTTCTGGTGTGTGTTAGGTTTATCCAACTGTCCTTTATTTATTGAGTGATTCATTCTCATTTACCCGTGTCTCGGTTCCCCAGCTCTGTCTTTATTAGTGTGTGACTGTGAGAGACAGAGTGATTTTATGATCTCAGGTGGTGTGTGTGTTTTGAAGGAGGAGACAGAAAATCATTAATCTCCAAATATCAAACATTCTGGAAGAGATAAGGACATTTAAGGGGTTTGTGTGTGTGTTTAGTGTGAGGACGTTAGAAAGAGACCCTACCTGCATATTTACACAAACACATCTGAATGCTCCAGCATAAAATATACATATTTTACAGTGACCTGGGTAAGGGAGAATTTTTAATCTTCATAGTGTCTCAGTGACCTACTTCCTGACTCATCTGTGATTCAGGCTCTGGAAGTTTTGAAAGGAACTTGTGTTTGTAAATTAATTATTGTGAGTGAGCTTTGTGCCCCGTTATGTGTACTGTTTAGTCATGGAATTAATTTATGCTATATTTGCCATATGCTAATAATATGCTGATTTGGCACTCAAGAAATATTTCTTATTATTATGACAGTTTTTCAGGATTTTTCATTGAAATACATTTTTTAATGAAATATTTTGTAACCTTGTACATATCTTTAATATCCCTTTTGATAATTTTAATGCATTCTTGCTGAATGAATTAAGGGTTAGGATTCAGATATGGGTTTACTTTATATATGCATATATTTGTGTCCAAGTGCATTATTTCCTTTTAAAATAATTTGATAAATTCATGACATCACTTTATTCTTTAAAACCTATTTAGTTTGAATTAGTTTTTAGTACATTGAAATAACAACTGAACAGACTATGAAAACTATGAAATTTAAAATTATATCATAATTTTTATAAATGTCAGTAGTTTTAAAGCAATTTGTCATATAGCAATTTGTATCTCGTATGTCAGGGTGGCAAACATCCTTTATTATGAATTGGCATGGTAACTACATTTGACTAACTTGATAATGCATCATCCAGAGGACCCCAACTTATCTGAATGGCAGAGTGAAAAGGTTTGTAGATCTCTCTTAAATACTGGTAAAAACTCAATACTGGTTCAACTTTTAAGTCTGTGTAGGTTGATTCACTTTCCATGTCAGTTGGTACAACTACAGTGTACACATTGGGTTGTGTATATATATATATATATATATATATATTGTTTTAACAAATTGTTCACGACTCAAAAATATGTATAGGCCTACACAGACCAGGCACAACATTATGAACATCCCATTATGGTCCTCCTTTTGCTGCCAAAACAGCCCCGACTCATCGAGATATGGACTCCACTAGACGTCTAAAGGTGTGACGTGGTATCAGGGACCAATATGTTAGCAGCAGATCATTTAAGTCCTGTAAGTTTTGAGGTGGGGCCTCCATGGATCAGACTTTTTTGTTCAGCACATCCCAAAGATGTTTGACTTGACTGAGATCTGGGGAATTTGGAGGCCTTTGAACTTGTTTGGCTCCTCTAGCCATTTTTGCTTTGTGGCAGGGTGCGTTATCCTGCTGAAAGAGGCCACAGCCACCAGAGAATACCGTTTCCATGAAAGGGTGTACATGGTCTGTACACCCTTAAACAATGCTTGGGTAGGTGGTACATAACATCCACATGGATGGAAGGACCCAAGGTTTCATAGCAGAACATTGCCAAATGCATCACACTGCCTCTGCCGGCTTGCCTTCTTCTCTTTGGTGCCATGTGTTCCCCAAGTAAGCAACGCACAAACACCCGGCCATCCACATGATGTAAACGAAAATTCATCAGAGCTGGCCACCTTCTTCCATTGTTCCATGGTCCAGTTCTGATTTTCACATTTGTGTCGCTGTTGGCACTTTCGAGAGTGGACAGGTCAGCATGGGCACCCTGACTGGTCTCCGGCCCCATACGCAACAAACTGCGACACACTGTGTATTCTGACCTTTCTATCAGAACCAGCATTAAGCCATTTACAGTAGCTTGTCTGTTTAATCGGACCACACAGGCCATCCTTCGCTCCACACGTTCATCAATGAGCTTTGGTCACCCATGACTCTGTCTGTCACCAGTTCACCACTGTTCCTTCCTTGGACTATTTTTGATAGATACTGACCACTGAGGAACACCCCACAAGAGCTGCAGTTTTGGAGATGCTTTGACCCAGTCGTCTAGCCATCTCAATTTGGCCCTTATCAAACTTGCTCAAATCCTTATGCTTGCCCATTTTTTCTGCTAACACATTAACTTTGTGGACAAAATATTCACTTGCTGCCTGTCATATCCCACCTGTCAGTGTGATTCACTTTATCTGTTTTTATCTGTCATAATGTTATGCCTGATCGTTGTATATACTTTGAAATTCATAATATAATTATATTTTGAGATTCTTGGTGGTAAGAACGCATTTAAAAGTTTATCATCTTGATCTGGCAGGATTCTTAAAGTGATAGTTCACCCAAAAATGAAGATGTAGGTGTGTTTGTTTCTTCAGTAGAACACAAATTAAGATTTTTAACTCCGACCGTTGCTACTATAATGCATGTCAATGGGGTCTAATTAGAATTAGACCCCATTGACATGTATTATACGAGCAAAAGTTGGAGTTAAAAATCTTAATTTGTGTTCTACTGAAGAAACAAACACACCTACATCTTGGATGCCCTGGGGGTAAGCAGATAAACATCACATTTTAATTTTTGGGTGAACTATACCTTTACATAATAACAACACATTTTTTTTTCTGTTTTGAGAAAAAATAAAATCTATTTATTTGTGTCTGTTTCCTGTAAAACTGATACATTTACTTGAAAAGCCAAATGTTGCAAGTTAATACTTGCACTGAAATTTATATTAAAGTTGTTTTTCCCCAGGCATAAATTTAACAGCATTTGCTGCGCTTCATGTTTTTATAAAGGAAAACAATTTGCCAATAAGCTTGGTAAGAGTATGCTTGGCATGTGAACTGAAGTGTTGTGACGCATATTTTTTCTATCAGTGCTAACTTTGTTGTACTCGGGGAAAACTACCCACAAAGGGAATTTAGATTTTGGGTCTATAATAAATAAAATAGTTTGCATTCATGTTTAGAGTATAATTAGATTTAGGGCCTATAATAAATAAAATAGTTTGCATTCATGTTTAGAGTATAATGAATTTAGGGAGAGAACACTTTAGCAGTCAGTTGTCAGGAAGGGTGTTAGAGCCCGACAGGAAGTTTCCTGAAACCATGGAGAGAGACAGCATCCTGTAGGCTACCAATTAACTAATGGCATGCGCTTAATGTTGGCTTGAAGGCTTTTGTCAAGCACATTCAAAAATGTGTCTTGGTGGAGTTTTTTTGTGTTTTGTTTTTTACATTATTCTTCTTCCATATCTTATCAGATAAGATATCAGATGTGGAATGTGTGTGCATTTTACTGTCCTTTAACTTGTGAATTTTGCGGTCATGTGGTCTGTTACAGGATGCAATTAATAAAAATCGCCAGTAGATGGAGATGTTTGACTATTTTAATTTTAACAGTTTGCTATTCCTGAAAGGGTTAGATTCTTTTTTTTCTTTTTTTTCGTCTCCCCATCTTTTTTTCTGTCTGGTTTAGCAAGTAATTTTAAGTCACTTCACACTGAGTGTGAAAGAGTAAAAAAAATTCACATTTCACATTTCTTGGGTAATAATAATTATATGTAGAGCTCATATGAACTCTGTGTACCTAAGAACAGGAAATCCATGGCAACATGAAACCGTCTGTGTTTATGTGAACAAAGCCATGCACAAATCACTCCTCACAGAATGCTTGAGTTGTTTCCAAGGAAACCATCCTGCTCATGCACAGTATAGAGGTCCATGTGGGTGTGTGTGAATGTGTGTTTCTGTGCTCACAAGGTCGGTGTGTTCTTGCTGGCACATGTAGAAGAGGGCAGAGAGTATGGTCAAGTGTTTGGATAAGAAATTCACAGCGGTATGCATGTAATCTCGCTTGAATCTTAAAGAGATGAACCAGATTTCATTTACTGGCCCATATGTTGTTCCAAACCTCTGTGATCGACTTTCTCTTTTAAAACACGGAAGATGATGTTGTGAAAAATGTTCATGCTGCTCATTTCTATATAATGAAAGTGGGTGGAAATGTTCTTTTTCTTGTTTTTATGACGTGACTCCCATCTGCTTCTGTTTATTTCACACTGGTCTGACTGAGTGGTAGTTGTGTTCTTCGCAGCGACAACTGTGACTGTGTAACCGGCTGCTTGTGTTTGTGTGTGTAGGTGCAGATTATATGGTTTAGTACAATAGTGTTCAGCTTCATCCTTTTAGTCAACACACTCAGGAGAGCCTGCCCTCTCAGAAATATTTGCTCTTATGCAACTTAACGGTCCATTTTACACATGAAGTGTTTACTTCAAAGCGCCTTTACTGAATATGAGGCCATGGTTTCTTTCTGTCTCCTCCAGGCAGAGATTAGTCCTAAAGTAGGCTTGTCATCATATTCCCTGAAAACCCTTTAAAACTGTGAGCAATGATAAAATTCATAATAGTCAGTCATTTCTTCTCATAGAAATCTGGAAAAACATTTAAAGATTCATTTACATCACTTTTATAGCCCTTCATAATTATAAGGGGAATCTTGTCTAGGAAGGCCCCTGTGTTTTAGGACATTTTTGATGTTTGAATGTTACTTTTATAGTTTTATCTATCTTTAAGTCAGTTAGAAAGAATGATTTACCATGGCCAGTGACACAAATTAGTTGTAACGTTTGGTGGACATTAAAGATGCAGAAGAGTAGATCCAATTGCAGTTCTTATTAAGGGTTTGTTTACACTTGTAGTTTGGTTTGATTGGTTCTTCTTCACTGCGTATGACGTCATCACGTCGAAAAGGTCACATCCGTGGCATAGGTGGAAGTACTGACCCAGTGCTGAAAAACTATCTCATTTTCTCCTCCTACTTTAAAGTTGTCTGACATCATTGAGATTTCCATTTCAAATAAATACTGTCCTTTTGAAATTTCTACAAATATTAAGCAGCACAACTGTTTTTAACACTGATAATAATCAGAAATGTTTCTTGAACATTAAATCAGCATGTTAGAATGATTTCTGAAGGCTCATGTGACAGAAAACTGGAGGAATGATGCTGGAAATAGAGCTTTGCCATCACAAAGCTACTACATTATTGTAATATTTTAGCACATTACTTTTGTTTTCTGTGCCACTCAACAAGTGAACATAACAACCTTCTTTTCTGATCCCCAACCAATGGTAGTATATCTTAACAACAATATATTTAGCTAATAAATAGATAAATACATTTTTTTTAATGAAATGTATTTGTAAGTTAAGTAATCAGACAAATATACTAGTTTACTTTTCTTTGGTAAGCACAGTGGCAGATAAAGATGAACACATGGCTGACATTATTGGCTAAAAAAGATGTATGTGCAAAGACATCATTAACCTCACAGTTTATTCTAGGAACTGTGAAATTGCAAGGTCTTCTGGGTCATTTGTGTTACTAGCAGTTTTATGACAGTATGTTTAAACATGTTAAACAACATTAAATCCACTCTATAACATTATTATGGCGGCTACATTCACCTGTGAGTGGGTTAGCTTTGGGTATGTTGTGAGAACTAAATGTTCCCAAAATGAAACGGCTTAAATAACCAAAGAAAAAAAGATAATTTCAGAATGCAGAAAGGTTTTGGTTTAAGGTTAGGGGATAGAAAATATCATTCTGATCAGTGTATCTGTATCTCTACTCCCTCACCAGTCACTCCTGAGGCGGTGGGTTTCCTGTCGGCTGTGGGCATCTTTGTCGTATTGCTGGCCATACTCTTTCTCTTCATCAATAAGAAGCTTTGTTTCGCTCGTGTTGGAGGTCTGCCCTGCCTTGAGCAGTACAGCCGGCGCAAACGAAGGGACCGTGCTGGAATTCACCAAGGGCTGGGTGAGTAATATTGTTCAGACAAACAGTATTTGCGGACTCCTATTTTGTAAAATATTAACTCAAACTTGCATGAAACAAAAGTTGCCATAGTTTTTTTTCTTCCCTATTGTGAAGTATATCTCAGTAAAACTAGCCAGGCCTTACCAAACTCTCGTACATTTAATTTGTACTGGCCACTCTCCATTGACAAGCGTCAACTTCCTTGAAGGCGGGTGCTCTGTTGAAGTTTAAAGCCAATTCCTGTGTTTACTCTTTGGACCGGTTAAAATTTGACCATAGAAAATCAGAGAATATACAGCAACCCTAGACGGAGCACTGAAGGAAAATTAAAATTGAGTCGAAGTACGTAGGAGGACGGAGCCAGGCTAGAGTAAAACAGCTTCTCGAAGAAAAAAAAAAGTTATTTTGGATTAGAGATTAGATTTTGATTAAAGATTAGAAGGGCATATAAATAAAAAAGTTTTTTTATTAAAGGTGCACTATGTAGGATTTTTGCAGTAAAATAAATATCCAAATAACACCAGCACAATGTTATATATTTTGTTCAGTTGAGTTCTTACAATATCCCAAATGTTTCCAACTATTTGTAAATTGTGAGAAAATTGCTATTTTTAACCAATGACCTGAGACGTCTGAGGGGGTCGCCTGTCAATTGCGTTATATCTGCGTTACCCTCGGTTTCCTCAGTTACCCTCGTTTTTTTTTATTTGGCAGAAACGCTTTACTCTCACTGCAGTGTGCAACAAGTGTCACAGCAGCCGCAGAGCGAATGCACAGAGTAACATCATAACATCATTTTAAGTGTGCTCTATGGGTTGTTCCATTCCCTATTCAATCCAGGCAAACATGCTATACATATGAGTAAACTCTGCACCACACACACACACACACACACACACACACACACACACACACACACACACACACACACACACACACACACACACACACACTAATCCTACCCCTAAACCTACACATGACAGAAACCTTGCTGCATTTTTTGAATGTCAAAAAAACCGTATGTACTTTAGTATGTTAGTAAGTTAGTGTGTTTTTAAGCCATTTGGTTTGAGGACACAGGAAGTTTACATTGTAATGCCCATGTCATTATACACACACTCACACACGCTACACAGTCAGTATATCAGCTGGGTGTTGGAGGAAGTTCTGGTGTGCTATTTCAAAAGCAGCTCCTTTAGTAAATATTCAGTCAGTCTGTCCTGCGAGATGTCATGAGTCTAGATAAATGCAATGCGTTCAGGTGCCCCTGAGCTGGTTTGACTGGAGGTTTGTTATGTGTAGAAAGTTTATGAGGTGCAGGAGCTCTAAATGGATTAATTGATTGTATTTTGAGGAAGCTGTCCTGGTAAGTGTTTGTACTAGGCTCAAGTTTAAGATTTTTAAAATGTATGGGTATTTAACTGTGCATGCTAGTTTTCCATATTTTTGTACATTTTTGATTACCTTAGCAATCATCTAACTTTTACTTAAAGTTAAGCTAGTAACTCTTAATGATAAGGTTCCATTTGTTAACTATATTAGTTAATATGAACTAACAATGAAACATCAACTTGTATCTCAATGAACTACAAACACGATTCCAAAAAAGTTGGGACACTGTACAAATTGTGAATAAAAACAGGTTGCAATGATATGGAAATTTCAGATTTCAATATTTTATTCTGAATACAACATAGATAACATATTACATGTTTAAACTGAGAAAAAATGTAATTTTAAGGGAAAAATAAGTTGCATCATGGCATTAAAACATCAACAACAAAAAAAATTGGACAAGGCCATGTTAACACTGTGTGGCATCCCCTCGTCTGCAAATGTTGCTCAAGTTTAGGAATGTTGTCCCATTCTTGTCTAATACAGGCTTCTAGTTGCTCAACTGTCTTAGGTCTTCTTTGTCGCATCTTCCTCTTTATGATGCGCTAAATGTTTTCTATGGGTAAAAGATCTGGACTGCAGGGTGGCCATTTCAGTGCGTTTTGGAAAGAGCCTCAAAACCAGTGTAGAAAATAGCCTATTACTTATTAGTTATGATGTTTTTGAATATAAAAACCATGCGAACGTCATAAACTGACCTCAGACAACAGTATAAAAAAATTCAAAAGCCAGTTCATGACACGTTTAATAAAGATGAATAAATACTGTAACAAATGTATTGCTTGTTGTATGTTAATGCGTAAAATAAGGATAACTAATAAGACCATATTGTACAGTTACTGTTAATCTTTAAAAACAAAAATTACTTTGTAACACTGTTAAAATACATGACTTGTAGCATTTAAAATGAAAGATTTTAGTTTAGTGTTTTTTATTAGTATTTAGAAAAATAATCTGAAAGGATTTTAATATCACCCAATTATTGGTTATTGTTCATTAATAACAACAACAACAACAACAATAATAATAATAATAATAATTTTAATACCATTTAAAACAGGTCAGGTAGCTGATTGTAGTTAACTTTTAATTAAATTGTTCTTGTGACGTTTGTCTGCTCTGCTTTGGCAGTTAGTTGCATGATAGAAGTAAATATGTTGTATTGATTTTGTTTTAAAACAGTAACAACATGAGGGAATTTACTGGGTCTGAAAATAGGCCTGTTTTTGAGCTGTTTTCGGAAGTGTTCTGAACATTATGGAAAACATTTTGAAATCTGATGGAATGGCAGAAATTCCTCAGGAAGGTATCCCAGCATTCTCTTCATGGCTCGCTCAGATTTCAGACGCTTTCTCCAGTGGCTTCCGCCGCCTTGGCCAAAACGAAGCTGTTGACACTGAGGTCTCAGTGAAAGATGAGAGTTCAGAAGTGGAGCAGAACTTGAGGCTTGTTCATGGATCTGGAGTGGATGTGTCCTCTGTGGATCCACAGGAAACGCTGGTGCTGCGAGGTCAGGACGGCAGGTTTGATTATGCCCCTTATGTAGAACGTCTGACTCCCATCAGCGAGCACACAGATGAGCTGGAGAGCAGGAGTCTGCAGGCGTCACGCTCATCTGATGCTGGTAAGATGTGTGTTAACAGGTGTTTAAGCGGATTGGTCTGTTTCTTGGTCCATTATTTGTTAAATCTGCTGTCCTTTTAGTTAGTTTAGGCATCACTGGTGGATCTGTTCTTGTCACAAACGGGTGATATGCTTACTGTATAAGTTGTTGTTACCCCTTTCACTTTGTTAACTCTTCATAATTTTAGTGCTCTGCGTGTCTCTGAGAATGTTCTGGGATCATCAAATTTCTAGCGGGGAATCCATAATTTTTTTAACTTAAGAGCGGACATGGCCATTTGCAAGGCTTCAGTGTCGTCTAGTTCCAGGTATTTTATGCTGCTTGATATAGCAAACGAGTATTAAACTTACTTTGTATGGAATATTATCAATGATTTGTCAGTGCAAATCATAATAAATAAATAAAAAAAGATTAATAATGCGTTCTCATAATAATCATATGCCCTTATAATCTTTATTCAAAATAATTTCCCCTCCCTCGTGCAGTGACATCTCTTCTGGCACGAGGGCGGAACAACCTGTCACTCACATTAGATCAACCAGTAGCAAACCACAAGGATTCGATGATCCAATCAACTCCTGAAGGGCAAAATTGAGTCCTGCCCGACACATTATTTTATTTTTCGAGAAACTGTTAACTAAGATATGTTACAATACGGAAGAAAAGACTATCAAAACTTCCGTTTCATGCCAACTTCGAAAGTCTTGTACATTCGCAGGAAATGGATAACTTCCATGTTGCAAAATAAGTTGTGAAGCTGCTTTTAGGCTTTGTTTTATGAAGCTATGCTTTACGAATAAAAATTAGCAGAAATCAGCTAGGGCTCCAGTTCTCTGTTATACAATTTGTATACTTTGAAATATATAATATATTATATATATATTATATAATATATATATATATATATAATATCAGTTATGGGTATAGCTTTAGCTTTAAGATATTCATTTTACTTAGATTCTTCATACTGTATTTTTTGCAAACGTTTCTGTGAAATTCTGTTCCTTAGAAAGACACTATAAACACAGACACTCACTTTATCACAAACTTGCGTGTGTGTGTTTGATCTTTCTGGATATTTAATATAGTCAGTAAACTGAGAACTCCCTCTCAAAACAAACAGGGGAGTCATTATATTTACACATGAATAAACTACACGCATATCAAATACACATGCAATGTTCACTCCCACACACACACACACACACACACACACACACACACACACGCAGTTTGGTTTACTATCTTTGTGGGGACTACTTTTATACTGTACAAACTGTATATTCTATCCCCTTGAAGAAGTCCCCACCGGTAACCACAAATATTCAGTCATGCATAGTCTACTCTAGTCTACACACAGATACACCACTGGTTTATCTTAAACATTACACGAGAAATACATTTCTCAATACTTGTTTCACCTTTTTCAGAACTCTTCACACAGTTCTTCTAATCAACTTTCAGCTTGGCACATCAGTTAATTTCACATTCAAAATGCACTACAATTACCAAAACTTGTAGTTTTTTTAAATGTCTTTACAAAACAAGAAGGACACTGTGGTTTAGAATTCACTGCAGTGTATGTTACCTAGTCCATTACAGTTAACATTCCCTGGTATGATTGTAAAGTGCTTTGGGTGTCATATTTGTGCATAATACATTAACTATTTATTTGAAATGTTACACATTTATTTGCATATATTAACATGAATCACTAAAATGTAGCATTTTTGTACATGTTTTTTTTTTTTTTTTAATCAGAGATGTATTCAAATGGTTTCCTATAAAAAGTCTATCAGTTGAAATCTACAGGGCCGTTTGTTTCAAAGGGCTCTTTGCAGCAGTTATGCTCGAGCTCTTCAGGTTTGGAATCACACAGATGCAGTGATTGTTCTCCTTTTGAATTTTCTGCGCTGCTGTCATTTATGTCGTACGGAATGTACGTTAAGGAAAACACTTCAATGTGAGGGGCCAGTAACTATGGCAACCTCATATGCTGCTCCTTGCAGCTACTTGGCCTAATTTGGGGTGTGTGTGATGTGGTGAAAATGGGTAAGATAGAAAAAAGAAACTCAAAGATACTAATTGGCCACTCTCTTACGATTAGGTGCATATGTTGATGTTCCTGTCTACACACTACCACATACACATTACCATTAAAAATACCACCATATCTGAGTCATCTACAAACAACACTGTCTTTCTCACTTTTCGCTTGACTGGATACAAAAGTTTTCTTTTATTAAAGGTGCTTGCTGAGGCAGGCATCACTACCATTCAAAAGGTTGGGGTCATGTTATTCAGCAAGGATGCATTTAATTGATCAAAAGGGAATGTAAATTATTATTTTTTTGTTACTAAAGATCAGAATTTTCTATTCATCGAAAAAATCCTGTAAAAGTTTACACAAAAATAATAAGCAGCATAAATGTTTTTAACTGTAAACTAATAATAAATGTTTTTTGAGCACCAAATCAACATTAGAATGATTTCTGAAGATCATGTGAGTAAAGATGCTGAAAATGTTTAGTAACAATCTGGGCTGCGTTTAAAGGGATAATTTATCCCCAAATCCTGTCATTGATTCCTCACCCTTATGTTGTTGAAAACCAGAAAAAGACTTTTGTTCATCTTCAGAACACAAATTAAGATCTTTTTGAGGTAATCAAAGAGATTTTTGTCTCTCCATTGACAGTTTATACGCAACTACCACTTTGACGCTTCAAAAAGATTGTAAAACTCAAATGTGCTGCGTAACACATGAGAATGAACCGCATTGGTTCTTGCAGCTTAAGCTTCCGTTTACCACAACTGTGTGACGAATGTTTATATGTGAATAAAAGCCTACATTCTGTCTGTTCATCATATAATGCGATCAAGTCTCTTAGACTAAACCGCTCATTTCATATGGATTATTTTTTACGAAGTGGTAGTTGCGTAGCTGTCAATGGAGGGACAGAAAGCTCTCAGATTTAATAAAAAATATCTTAATTTGTGCTTCTAGGATGGGTGACAGTCTTATCGATTTTAAACATCATGAGGGTGGGGAATTAATGACAAAATTTTCACTTTTGGGTAAACTATCCCTTTAAGTCTAATTATTTATGCCTTCCCTCATTAACTTACTTCCTTCTTAAAAGTGGAGTGAAATGCAATGGCACTGTAATGACACAGAACACCCTAGCAACCACATAGAATACTTTGGAATTATGGCTGCAAATTCTGCCTGTGGATAAACTGGAAGGTCATACATTTTCTCTGCATTGATCTCTGTCTTTTTTTGTCTCTTTTTTGGTCCTTTGTTTGTTCTTCCGTCCCCGTCCGTGTGTGATTGTGTGTGTGCAGTGAATAGTTACGGCGATGATGCTGAGATTTCCAGTTTATCAGACAGCGATGATGAGCTAGCAAAGCAGTTTGAGATCTCCGTTTCCCGCTCACAGAGCTTCCGTTCAGGGGTCACGGAGCTCAACACTCAGACCGCACCAGGGCCACATCACAAATTCAAACGTCTGCTGTCTGACCAGGAAGAAGGAAGCACAGAGCCGTCTGATTGTGAAGGTACGTACCCACATTCTCCTGTTTTCTCATTTATTTAGATGTAAATATAGCCACAAGCGGGAATCATTGGGGTCCAAGCACTAATGACCCATGTGGATGATTAGTGATACAATTTAAATGTATACCGTAATATGATCCATTTGGTGCATCTTGAATCTTCACTGAAAGTTATGGTTTGATCATAATATATGTGGTGTACTGTATGTGTGGACTCATTCAACATTTAAAATGAGATAAATTTCATATCATAGTTATGTTAAAAAATTACATTTATGATTGTTCTGGCCTTTAAACGGCTCGAATTATGCCTTCCCACTTTTTCAACTTTAGTCGGTGTGTAATGTTGCTGTTTGAGCAAGAAAATCTGTAATGTTACAAAGCTCAGTCACTCCAAAGGGAGATATTTTATTTAACAGATTCCACTTTCCAAGAACTACTACGAACCGCTTGTTTGGCCTACAGCGTGTTTTTGCATATCTTGTGGAGTCACAATGTTACTCATTTAAATAATCCCGCCCACAGAATATGCAAAAAATGGGAAAAGGCCTTGTTGAGCTGCAATAGAAAAGACAGTGTTGTCGCTATGTTGAAGAGATGCTTTTTTTTCAAAACATATTTGTTCAACCTTCCTAAGGCTGTGGTTTAAATTGATTTTAAGCACTGTTCATGAACATTATAACCCTAACATTTATTTGTGTGCTGCACATTTTATGGAGAACATCTTACAGAACCTAAGAGGGTACAATGAAGGCTAGACACAAAAGCTTCTCCTGAAATTTAGCAGTGCCCAGTTTGCCAGGAGAATGTTGTTTGTGGATCACAACTTGTAAGAATCTCTTATTGTAGTTTCATTTTCTATTAACAGTTCCAATTATACTATTTATGTTGTTGCTACGATGTAAACAAAGGGCAAAGCTGTTTGTCCCTTGCTCGCCTGCTAGCCGACATTAGTGTTGTTTCAAGCACTGTTGACACCACAATCGACTCACAGCGACAAAGCGACATGATCTTATTTATTTGATTTATCATTTGTGGATCTCAACCACATCCCATGAAAGCAAATTCTAGTACACACCATGTGCGTCTGGACAAAATTCTAATTTCCTTTTTATGGCTCCACCTAGTGTTGGACGGGGGTGCATCTGAGCACCTGAGTAGCGCTGCAGCGGTGCACGATTGGACCATCCTGTCCACTTTTTTGGGGGGTCGCTTAGATTTTTCTTTGACGCCCATACACCTTTAGAACAGAAAAATAAGAAGGATAAAGAAAAAGAACATCAGTAGAAACACAATAGGGTTCCAGCACCTTCAGTGCTTTGATCTCTTAATATGCATAGCGTAGATTAGCAGATATGCATGACAGCCATATCTCAATATTTTACTATCCTTTGAAGCAACTCCTTGACATGTTTTACATGCAAATTGATTGACTTGGTGGTAAACCAGTTTTGTTAACTAAAATTTAAACTATTCTAAATAAATTGAAATAAAGTAAAATAAAAATATTTTATAGTTTTTCCCATCTAATATTGTTTAATTTCAGCTTAATTTCTAGTATTGACTTTTTAAAAGCACATAAACTTACAAAAACTAATATTCAAATGACTGAAAATATTTCAAAATATTAATAAATACTATAATAGTTTATAAATAATACTAAAGTAACACTGTGGTAAACAAAAAATATTTTTCTAAATAGACAGAAATGTATAGTTTCATGGGAAGATAGTGTGCTGACCAGTGGATTGTGGAATAAAGCTAACCTATGTTTCAGGAGGCACAATACAAACCCAAACGCCTCTTATAAATATTTATACTCATCACATAACTGTTAATCTCCTCCCTAATGCTCAGTCAACATCTCATCTAATGTGACACATCTCAACTAAAACAGCTTCCGGTCGGCTGTTTGTGTCTATTGAATTCTTGCTGCATGGAGCTATATTTCTCGGAATGGCCATCACGGCATCAGTTGCCATGGAAAAGCGTCTTTCTGGTTGCTGTGGTAACAAAGTGACTGGACCTGTCTGCGGTTAATTGTTCGCTGCTGTGGAGTAGAACAGTTTGTACCCTGAAAGAGATTCCATTCAGTGAAATTCACAGAGTCACATAGGACAAGCACTTAAAGCCGTAAATTACTGTCATTATCATCGTCTCTGGGGAGTCTGATTGGTCAAATGAGCTTGTCCTGCAATTATGATGACATGACAGAGTGTCAATAAAATTTCATTTTCTAAGTGTTTAGGGAAAGTGTGTGTGTGACGGAGCTGTTAATTGTGTCATTAACTTTCAATCAAAGATCTACTGCTAAGTTGTTACTGCTAAATATAGTCCTCCATTTATTTGACTCACCCAATGGAATTAAAATTGACTAATGAGGTCTCCTCAATATCTCAGTTGTTTCCCAGACAGCAATGAGATTAAATGGAGACCTTTAGTTTTATTAGACACTTAAGAAATGTGTCTCCTTTGGAGTTTCAGCAAAGGTCTCAAAGATGTCTCAAACTATGCTCAGATTAGCACCAGAGTCTTTCATTTACACAGAGGTGGACAAAGTACACAACTCTATTACTTGAGTAAAAGTAAAAGTACTACTGGTCAAATATTACTCCGTTACAAGTGAAAGTTGTACAAATAGATTTTTACTCAAGTAAAAGTACAGAAGTATTTGTTTTCAAAAGTACTTAAGTATCAAAGTAAATTTCCTTTTTTATGCCAATGTATTATTTTATTATTGTTGTATAAATGCACACTGTCATCATGGTTTAAGCCATTCAGTGATGCTCCATCTGACATACTACCATACGACTAACTTAAACTAATTTAAATACTTGTATATAAGTTACAAAGCTCTTTACAAAGCTGCTGTCACTTTAAGGCCAAATGCACGGATCCAATACACTGATACACATCTGATATTCTCCCAACTTTACCATTCTCTTTCTCCCAGTCGTTATATTTTTAATATTTTATAAGACATGCACCAAGTGTATGCCAACTAAACTAATCTTGATTTTTTTTTTAGCTGAAACATACTTTCAAAGTATGGCTATGGGTGCACGCACTGTGCCTAAGAACCGTCTTCTTCCATTTTGCTATAAACAGATCAGTGTTCAAAAAAAGTTGGGGAAATGTCTATGACCCTATAAGAGGGATTCCTGACAGAATGTCTGAAACAACAACACCAAAAAAAACTTTTAAAGAAGGAAAAAATCATCCACCGACTTTTAGAGCTGCTGCAGAAAAGACTTTCGACCTTGATAAAAAAATGGAGTGGAGTAAAAAGTACGATATTTGTCTTTCAAATGTAGTGAAGTAAAAGTATCCTGAAAAAATTATACTCCAGTAAAGTACAGATACTCAAAAAGTGCACTTAAGTACAGTACTCAAGTAAATGTACTTAGTTACTGTCCACCTCTGCATTTACATTCTCCTATGACTAAACTATCTGGACTATCTGCATTATTTGTATTTTTATTTATGTTAAGGAATTTTATGGGAAACATCTGAGATTAAACAATAACATTTTTGGTAAAACTTTACTATAAGGTTCTCTTTGTTAACATTAGTTAACTACATTAGTTAAAGTTAAAAAAAAAAATTAATACTGTTGTCTGAGGTCAACTAATGACATTTGTGTGGCTTTTACATTAAAAAACATCATAACTAATACGTAATAGGCTATTTTCTACACTGGTTTCGAGGCTCTCTTCTGAACGCTGGGTTTGATGGGCATGCAGCACTGGAGACTTGGAAGTAAACGATCACGGCTAGGATTGGAGAAGATTTACATATTTAATGAGCTTCAGCTCCCCTGTCAGTTCACGGGAGGGGTTGTTTTGAATGCAGCAACCGGAATAATTATCTGACAGGGCTCTCAAAACGTATTTATCAAACAAAAACAATGATTTATCTCTCATCCACCCACGATTTATTATTATTTTTATTACTTGGCCCACCCGATTGGTGGATAAGCACGAACCGCACACACATAAGCGGGTGCGCGCACTTCAAATATCAAGTTAAGAGACTGAACACAATGCAGATCAAAAAAATGAATGTTATTTCACTATTTAAGATTCACCGGCCTACCGACGTGCTTATGTTTTGGTCTGGAAAACACATAGCCCCGGGACATTGGGCTTTGCGAGCCCCCTGGCCCATAACATAACATATCCGATCCGAACTGTTCTGAACTCGAATCGCAATGAATCAACAAATAAAGGATTCTCCAGCCTTTGACGGCGTGCTATATAGATATTTTTTGTTAGAAACATAAGTGTTTACTCACATAAGTGTGCTGCACCATTCCGGTTGGATCCAATATAGAAGGCACAGCATTATGTTTTATGGTAATCTCAATATGTCTGCAAATCCAGTGTCGACCTGTCTAGTTTACAAACAATTATCTTGCTTTCTTTGGCATATTTATTGCTCTGTAGCGTGATTAGTTTAGCTTCACGGGTTGGTGGGCAGGGCTACAGAAGCAGCGTGCACATAGAGGCGGCGTTTTACCCTTCCTACACGTCATTGATTAGAGAGCTTCATTTCTGGGCCTGGTGTCTATAAAAGCTTTTCTTTTACTAACAAGGAAGTTTTCAGCTCTGAAACTTACAGGATATTCTTATATTTCCATTAACTTTAATATAGCAAATGCTCAAGGAAACGTTGATTTCTCAATTCATCACCCCTTTAAGATGAACTAACAATCAAAAATACTTCTAAAGCATTTAGTAGTTGCAACTCATGTTAATGTACTTCAACATTTACTAATATTGGTACATTATTCGTGGCCGGTGTTGGGGAGTAATCAGTTACATTTAATGGAGTTACATCATTTAATTACAATATAAATGTTACTTTAATCAGTTAGTGAGAAAAAATATATAATTAAAGTACAGTTACTTATGAAAATGTTAACAATTACAAAGGGGGTTGCATTTGAATTTTGTCTATAAAAATCTAGGATATTTTGAATAATATGAATTTGTTGCTTTGTCTATTCATTTTCGCTGAAAGCTTTAGGTTACAATCTGTCTAAGGGTTGCCACCATATGGCGAGTGATAAAAATGCATTCCAGTACTGGAAATTAGAAAAGTAATCAAATGTAATCAGTTACATTACTTTAATAAAGTCATTTAAATAGTTAAACTGCTTATTGCATTTCAAATAGGTTACAGATTAGAAGTAACCCTATTACAGTTCCAAAGTAACCTTTCCATCACAGTTCTTGGTAATATTATTTAATGGACCTGAGCTTATGTGAACTAACAATTAGTTGTAAAACAAACAGTTGTATTTTTCCTAATTATTTTTTAACAAAGATTAATAAATATTGTAGCACATGGATTGCTCATTTTAAGATAATGTAAGTTAAAAAGAGTTCACCCTAGTCTGGGTAAACCCAGCCTGGTCTGCCGGCGATTTGATTTCACCTTGCAACTCAGGCTGCGTCTGAAAACCTAGGCAGCTGACTCGTCGTCTCACTGCCTCATCAGACAATGAATCTGCAGGCAGCATTTTGTGCATGAAGGCACCTCACGAAACTGATTTCGGACAGACTTCTAAGGCAGTGTAACAGTTTAATGATCTACAGCAAAATAGAGCGAGCTTTGGTGAGAACTGAACATACATTTAATTACTACAGTAGTGATTTCTCGATAGAAATGATATCAGAAGTGTAATATGTTGGTAAAAAACGTACATTTACACACAAACTGACCCGCAAACGCAACTTCCGGATGCCATCTTTTTTCCCCAGCTCAGCTGTCACTGAATGGAAAGCACAGGATTGTGGGATATCAAAGGCAGCGAAGGACACATGAATGCTGCCTTCAAAAATCGATCAGATGAAGGTCTCTCAGGAGACAGGAAGTGAAGCTGACATTAGATTCGGACGCAGCATGATGCCTTCCTGCCTTCAGATGTGTCCTCCGAAGGCAGCATTTTCCAGGTTTTGTACGCAGCCTCAGTCTGGAACAAAGCTTTTGCAGGAACCAATCACAGACTGGCTTATCCACCTGACGAACTATTGGCGGGTTTAACATGATGACAGATAGAGAAGCGATGGGTCGTTGCCTGTTGATCACGCCTCTTGTGGTCTGATTGGTTGAAGGACTAACCAATCGCATACAGAGTCATTTAAATAATGCTCGTTGATCCCGCCTCTTTTGCTGTTGAAAATGCAGAGCAGACTCCCTCAGACCAATGTTCAATTTTAAATTGTGCTTGGTCTGGTGATAGCCAGATACATTTTAATTAAAATTCTCTCATCATTTACCCTATTAACTAACAGTGACTTATGTGACCTTATAATAAAGTGTTACCCAGTTTTCAGAGCAACACATTAGTTTATACATATTAAATACTTATATCTCATTCTTTATTCCTCTCCATGTAGAAGCTGAAAGAAACAGTGTGCAGAGTTTTCAAGATCCCCTCACATCCAGGCGACGTGTTGGGTCTGAGCCGAGAGACCCCTTATCGCAGAGTCCTTTTCCTGAGGGCCGAACCCCCACAGACCCCCTCTCTCTGATGGCGGAGCAATTTTCTGTCGGCTCCCAGGACACAGGGGACGGTCTGGAGGCTCTACCCAGGGATCTGGGCAGCATGGGGCGGCAGACCCCACAAAGAAGTCTGGAAGTTGATAATCATGGTTATGATAACAGTGAGGCTACGGAAAGTTTCCCTACATGGAGCCCTGAGGTGTGTGCTTATGCTTCAAAATGTTTTTTTAAGAAATCAATACTTTTTTTCAGCAAGATTGCATTAATTTTTATTTAAAAAAAGACATAAATAATGTATATATTATAATGTATCATAGCTATCAAAATCCAGTGTTCGGCATTTTGCGTACGTGAGTTTTTGTTGTAGATGTCTAAAAAAAAAATTGTGTACTGTGCTAATTAATTGAGATTTCTTACAGCTCTTACAGGTTGTTGGCCTTGTCTGTTTCGTTGCTTCTATTACTCTCCCCTTTTTTTGTAAGTCGCTTTGGATAAAAGCGTCTGCTAAATGATTAAATGTAAATGTAAATGTTTTTATTCTATTTATCACAATTTCCACAAAATGTTAAGCAGCAAAACTGCTGTCAACATTGATAATAATAATACATGTTTTTTGAACATAAAATCAGCATATTAGAATGATTTCTGAAGGATTATATGACAATGACTGGAGTATTGATGCTGTAAATTCAGCTTTTACATCACAGGAATATATTACAATTTAAAATATTTATTGAATATATTAAAATAGAAAGACATTTTAAATTGTAATAATATTTCACAGTATTATGGGGTTTGCTGTATTTGATCAAATAAATGCAGTCTTGAAATAAATGTAGAGAGCAGAAGAGACTTCTTTCAAAAACATAAAAAAATCTCACCAACCCCAAACATTTGAAACATAAAAGATTTCGATTTACATATCAATGCCTATGTTTTAATTTTTCCATTCATAATTAGATCCTCTATATCTTTCTCCACAGAGATCTTCACATTTATGAGACCTAAATTTGAATAAATATTCATGAGTCGTCTGTGCTCTATAGCACTCTTAGCCATTGCTATTGGAAACACCTTGTTTATGTATTAGGTTTTCACAGTAAAATCTTTCTCATCCAGTTAGAGATGTGTCAAAGAGTGGGAGGTTGTGAATGATGTGTGTGCTTAGATCTGTATGTTTACATATTTGCAATGAGTATATTTGTGTTTATGTATGCAAATGTGTTTTTCCTCTCTTTAACAGCACGAACAATCTCCATCCCATCCTTTGAGCTCTTCTCGTCATGGGCACATCTCAAAATGTGGCGATCTCATAATTGCCCTCGACTACCGGGCTGAAACCCACAGACTCCTGGTCACTGTGATATTAGCCCAAGGCATTCCAGACAAGGCACGGAGTGGCATGGACTCCTGGCAGGTGCACGTGGTGCTGTTACCTGGGAAACGGCAGAGGCACAAGACGGCCGTGCAGAAAGGCTCCATGCCCAGGTTCGAGGAGACATTCCGGTTTTCAAATCTAGAGCCAGGGGATTTGGGTTGTTCTGCGCTGCGGTTCCGCCTGTACGCACTGGGGAAGATGAACAGGGAGAGGATGATGGGAGAGGCCATGTATAGGCTGAGCAGGCTGAAACACACAGGCAGGTTCGAGATCACGCTGCTGCTGGAGCCACGCAGTAATCTCAAGGTGTGTATACAGTATTTGCTATGATAGTGTTCATAGTTTTTTTTAACTGGTATGGTTGAGCCATGGTTGAGTATGGATGGACCACTATCTATCATCGTCCAGTCTGTCTATCCATCCATATATATATATATATATATATATATATATATATATATATATATATATATATATATATATATATATATATATATATATATATATATATATATATATATATACAGAACATAAAGCCATGCTTAACCATGTTTTCATTATAACATTTTACTTTGACAGTATTTCCTTATGTAAACTATGGTGACTTTTGATTAAAAAAGTTCACAAGGCTGCACATTTTCTGTATGACATGCACTGATCAGGCATAACATTATGACCTAATATTGTGTTGGTCCCACTTTTGCTGCCAAAACAGCCCTTATCCATTGAAGCATGGACTTCACTAGACCCCTGAAGGTGTGCGGTGGTATCTGGCACCAATTTGTTAGCAGCAGATCCTTTAAGGCCTGTAAGTTGCGTGGTGGGGCCTCCATAGATTGGACTTGTTTGTATGTACATTCCAAAGATGCTCGATTGCTTGTTTGAGATCTGGGGAATTCGGAGGCCAAGTCAACACCTTAAACACTTTCCTCAAACCATTCCTAAAACATTTTTGCTTTGTGTTAGGGCACATTGTCCTTCTGAAAGAGGCCACAGCCACCATGGAATACCTTTTCCATGAAAGGGTGTACATGTTGCAACAATGCTTAGGTAGGTGGTACGTGTCAAAGTAACATGCACATGGATGGCAGGATCCAAGATTTCCCAGCAGAACATTGGCCAAATCATCACACTGCTTTCGCCGGCTTGCCTTCTTACCATTGTGCATCCCGGTGCTGTGTTCCCCAGGAAAGCAGCCCACAGGTGATTCATCAGACCAGGCCATCTTCTTCCATCACTCCGTGGTCAAGTATGATACGGTGGACAGGGGTCAGCATGGTGACCCTGACTGGTCTGCTGCTATGCAGTCCCATACGCAACAAACTGTGATGCACTGTGTATTTCTGACACCTACCTATCAGAACCAGCATTAAATTCTTGAGCAATCTGAGCTACAGTAGCTCGCCAGCCTTCGCTCCCCACGTGCATCAATGAGTTCCTTCCTTGGACCACTTTTGATAGACACTGACCACTGCAGACCGGGAACACCCCTCAAGAGCTGCAGTTTTGGAGATGCTCTGACCCAGTCGTCTAGCCATCACAATTTGGCCCTTTTCAAACTCGCTCAAATCCTTTTGCTTGCCCATTTTTCCTGCTTCTACCACATCAAACTAAATATTCACTTGATGCTTAATATATCCCACCCACTAACAGGTGCCATGATAAAGAGATAATCAGTGTTATTCTCCTGGTGATCTGTGTGTGTGTGTGTGTGTGTGTGTGTGTGTGTAATATATATAGACTCCCAAAAGTTGGGACATTTTGTAAATCGCAATAAAATCAAGAATCTAATTTTTAAAATCTTTAGGTGACAAAGGGAAAAAGAAAGCTATTTTCACTGTCCAAATTAATTATATTTTGTAAATATATATATATTGGGACGTAGCCAAAATTAAAAGTGAAAAGATGAAAAGTTAAACTGTGTATAAAAGGAGCATCTCAGTCTTTGCCAGCAAAGATGGGTCATCACTTTGGCCCAAATTTCATGAGAGAATTGTCAAACAATTCAAAAAAATCTAATTTCTCAATGCAAGATTGAAAAGTATTTGGGTTTTTCACCATCTACCCTACATACTATTATGAAAAGATTCAGGGAATCAATAGAAATCTCAAGCCGTGTAGGGCAAGGAAGGGATCTTTGAGCCCTCAGACTGCATTGTGTTAGAAATCGTCATGCCACTATGTTAAATATAGCCACATTGGCTCAGGAGTACTTTAGAAAACCATTGTAACTTAATACAGTCTGCCGACAGAGTTCTCTGGACCTGAACTCATCTCAGATGACCCAAAACAGTGGAAATGTGTGCTATGGTCAGATGAGTCCACATTTCAGCTGTTTTGGGGGGAAAATGAACATTGAGTTCTCAATCCCAAAGATGAAACAGAGCTACAGATGTGTGCTTTTGCACATCTGTCATGGTATAGAGGTGCATTAGTGCAAATGGCATGGGTGACTTGCATGTGTGTGAAGGTACCACTGACATGGAGGCATATATTGGTAGCCTGACAAGCCAGACCCACATCAAGATGTTTGGTCTGGAAACTCACCATAGACAGGGCTCAGTCCGAGGGGCGGGATAAACGGTTGTCTTTCAAACTCCCTCTGCACGCGATAGGATAGCGGTACACCAACCGGAGCAACGAGGGTGAAGGGGAGCGCTGACTGATTAAACATTCGCCGTATCCGGTCGGCTAAACTCCGAACACATCTTCCCTTTTTAAGAATGACTTCAGTGCCGCTCTTTGTTCTTTTCTCAGAGGAAAGCTTAACTCCAAGTCTTCCGGAGGCGCGGGCAGAGCTGATTCGAAAGACGGCCGCAGTTCCCCAGTTTCTGTGTTTACTAGAAGACTGTGATAGAAGCACGCAAACGCAACTCGGCCGTCGTCATTATGGCCCCGCCCGCCGACTCTGTAGTCTACCTACACGATGTGATTGGGCCGTCCAGATTCTGAGGAATACAGCTCAGATAGGAATTGAGAGTTGCTAGACCACACTTGCGGGCAAATTAAATTTGCTGCCGCTAGGGTGCGTCTAGATTTCTAGGCTAATATATTGGTATTGTACAGAGACATTTAATGGCATTAAGATGACATCTATCCTGGGAAACAACAAGCAAGACAATGCCAGACCTCCTTCTGTACATACTAAAACAGAGTGGTTTCTAGACACTCTACACCTGTAGTCCAGATCTGTCTCTTATTGAAAATGTTTGGCCCGTCATTAAGGAGAATCAGACAAAGAAGACCATGTCCTGTTAAGCAGCCGTCTTGGATCAGACGAGATTAGCCAAAGATTCCACTAGCAAAACTGCAACTGTTAGTATCCTCCAAAAAGAGAAAAATGTGTAATTAAAAGGAAATCTGATGTGACACAGTTGTAAACATGCCCCTGTCCCAACTTTTTTGGAATGTGTTGCAGCCACAAAAGCAAAAATAGGGTTCTACATTATTGGATAAACATGTCCCGAAAGGATATTTGCACAATTTTACAGTGTATTCATGTGTTTAAAAAAATATGTTTAACTACACTTTACAGTACATACAAATAACAACTAATTAGGTCACATTGGCATCTCTCCATCTCCCTCCATTCAGACAATAGACTCCCAGGTGTCTTTCGGCGCACAGAGCGACAGTGCTTCCTCCAGTCAGTCTGTGTCTCACGGTGGAAACCCAGAACTACTGCTGGGTTTATCGTATAACGCCACCACAGGACGCCTGTCTGTGGAGATCATTAAAGGCAGCCACTTTCGTAACTTCGCACTCAACAGACCTCCAGGTAAATACACCATCCCACTCACATCTAACAGAGGCTCAGAAACACATTCACAGGCATCATTAGACCATCAGGAGTGACTCTTGAGCAAATAACCTTTTGTAAAGCCGTCTGATATTGATTCAGAGTAAATGTACTGCAATAAATCCTTTCTAAATGAACGAGCTGCTAGAACACACATTTGTACATGCACATTTTGAATGAGTCACCCTCACACGTGTTGAGGGTCAAACACCAGGCTTTTAGAGTTTATGCTGTTTGTATGGATCTTAATCTATCTCACAGTGATGCTCCTGGGTGAATAGAGTTACATGACATTTAATCAATCACGGAGCCCCAGATCTTTTTCACACACCTCTCACATCAAGTTGATGAGTTACCACTGGAGAGAATCACACATGCATACACAGACAAACACACATTCTGTTTTTCTGAGTCACAGTGTTGTGTTTAGTGATCTTCCTAAGCCAAGGGTCTAAATTAAACAGTTTAATTCAAAAGAAAACCAATATTTGTTTCTGTACCAACCTGTTCAGGTTTTTTATGTCTCTTAAGAAGTCTCTTATCTTCACCAAAGCTGAATTCATTTGATCAAAAATACAATAAATCCAGTAGGTAACGTATTCACTATTAATTACGACTTTTGCCTCAGTAAACTCCTAATTTTCTGCCTATTATTAGTTAGTGAGGTCATTTTTGTAGCGTCTATCCGTCATAAAACTGCTCCACACGGCTCCAGGGTCTTAATAAAGGCCTTCCATCATAATAAATCCATCATGAAGCAAAGTGTTGCGTTTTCTTTAAGAAAAATATCCATATTAAAACTTTATAAAATAAATAGCTAGCTTCTGGCGGTCAGCGGAACGCAAGTGAAAAGTTACAGTTAAAAAATAACCCTTCACCCTTGATCCATGCGTATTGATGAACACAGAAGCACAGAGCAAAACAAAACGCCGGTCATGAATGATAAGTCTAAAACGAGAATTTTTCAAGAGAAATGACTGAGTGTTTCCATATAAGACAAGAGGAGCTTGAGTTTGTTGCCCAGACCTATCCATCAATGCTTGAGATGCTTCTGTACATCGTGTCACAAACACGCCACTTTGCTTCAGAAGGCCTTTATTAACCCCTCAGAGCTGTGTGGAGCACTTCTATGATGGACAGATTAACTTTTATTGGACTTCAAAGATTACCCAACAATTCACTGCCATTATAAAGCTTGGAAGAGCCAGGACATTTTTAATATAACTCCAATTTTATTCGTCTGAAAGAAGAATGTTATATACAACTAGGATGACTTGAGGGTGAGTAAATCATGGTCTAATTAATTACTACTAAGACTAATATGCGTTTTATTAGTACTAACAAAGTAATTGCATTAGGACTGTAGGGCTGTGCAATATATTGAAATTATCGAAATATCACAAATGTACATATCGTAATATGCATATCGCAACGGCGCACAATATCTGAATGATTTTAATAGGCTACTTAAACATTGTGAAAAGTGTACATTTTAGGTTGATGCATATAGCAGAGAATAAACTAGCACATGACTGTTACTTATGGGACTTGTTTGACGTTAAAAATAGTTATTAAATGAAATAATGTGCGAAAAACAATAACTTGCAGCCTCGCGCTGTCTGACACACACATACACACACACACACACACACAACCAAAACATTAACAATGTGTGACATAAATGTTTGCTAAAACACTGCTGGTCATTTTTAGAAGTTGTCACTTTCCCAGAAAGATTATGAAACACAAATGGTTTCATTCTCAGTTAAAAAATAAATAAATAATATAATTTAAACAGATTTTACACACTAATTGCAATCGCATATCGAATATCGCATTATTTAACAAGATATTGCATATCACATTTTTCTTCAATATCACACAGCCCTAATAGAAAGTAATACATTACATTACTTTTGCGTTACTTTTTCTCTTCTGGGCTGGGCTTGATTGTTTTTTGAAAAATCTCAATTTTAGGAAAATGTAAAGGCCCTTTCACACAGAAAAATTATATGAACGTCTCATGCTGAAGGAAATGCAAATTCAAGCCTGTACAGTAGAGTGCACAGCTCAAACAAACCTTTCTGCTGTGATGCCATCTTGCATTGCAGAAGAATTTGATGCAGGAGAAGAATGTTCAACACTCTTGTTTCCGTGATAAATAAACACAAATGTTATGTATGGATGAATAAAGTGAGTTTAAATATGTAAAGCGCACACACACCACCTCTCCCGATTTCTCTTTACATGGGGACAGTAGTGCTGTCAGTCAATAAATGGGAAAACAAAGTAACTTATTTATTTGAAATCTGATTACTTAACTCTCGTTGCTTGTAATGCGTTACCCCCAACACTGCATGATATTTTAGAAATCATTCTAATATGCTAATTTAGCGCTCAATAAACATTTATTATTATCAATAATAAGTTGAAAACAAGTGTACTGCTTAATATTTTTATGGAAACCGTGATAGATTTATCAGGAAAATATGATGGATAGAAAGTTTAAAGATGAGCATTTATTTGAAATAAATCATCTTTGTAACATAAATGTCATATCAATTATTAATATTTTTTAAGAAAAAAAGAACTTATGGTCCCAAACTTTTGAATAGTGCTGTAAATTATTTACTAAATAATTACATTAATTAATTCAATTATATATTTTTTTGAATTACAAATAGACATAAAGCTTTTAATATCCAAAATAAATCCTTTAACAAATCATTATTATCCACTAACAAAAAATGTCAAAACTAGATGGAATAAATCACACAAAGTCTGATGTTCAAATAAAAATGTAAGATTATTAAGAGCATATTAATTTAGTAAACATATTGAAAAAACATTTAGTGACCCGTCTTTCTCTTTCAGATACGTTTGGTAAGCTCTCTCTGTTGAACTCTATGGGACAGGAGATATCCCGCTGTAAGACATCCATCCGTCGCAGTCAGCCAAATCCGGTCTTCAAGGAGACGTTTGTCTTCCAGGTGGCACTGTTCCAACTGTCCGATGTCACATTAATGGTCTCCATTTACAATCGGCGGAATATGAAACGCAAGGAGATGATTGGCTGGGTGGCTCTGGGCCAGAACAGCAGCGGTGAGGAAGAGCTTCTTCACTGGCAGGACATGAAGGAGAGCGGAAACCAACAGGTCTGCCGCTGGCACACACTACTGGAGGCTTAGAGGACACGGATAGAAATATATTCACACTTACCAAACTGTGTTCAGCTGGAAATTCCTTTGGGAAGGTGGAAACAGCCAAGGCCAAAAATACCCACAAAAACTGGAATGAACAAGCAACTTTTATTGATATCAAGCAAAGATAAGGCATGTAATTATGAAAATCTTGGAAGCACAAAGAAACACCCACGCCAGACCACTCTTCTTCTTCCTGAGAGTACTTAATACAGCCTCTTATCTGGTAACCAGGAAATGACATCACAGTGTAATAAATAGACTACTCTCTTTAACCCCAGCAGCAACCAATCAAAAGGTATTATTGCTCAAGCCACAGTCACCTAGTGATTTAATGAATGGAGGATTGATTTAAAATGATTAAATGCCTCAAGTTCAGACCCACACCAGAACAAGTTGATGGTGATTGGTGAGGTTTTGAAAGGCCAAATGAGTGGGAAAACTGCACTTTCATTCATGCTCACCAACTGGTGACACTGAAGCTTCTTTTTATTCAATTTTACATTTTTTATTACATTTTACATAAATAATATGCCATAATTTATAGCTCTGGACAGTGTTATGATGAAAATTAGGACACTTTTATATTGTATTGGCGCATAAGTTAAAGGAATAGTTCACCCAAAATTGAAAATGATCCCATAATTTATTCACCCTCAAGCCATCCTATGTGTATATGACATTCTTCTTTCAAACTAATACAATTAGAGTTATATAAAAAAATATCCTGGTTAATCCAAGCATTATAATGGCAGCCCAAAATTTGAAGCCCAAAAAAGTGCATCCATCAATTATAAAAGTAATCCACACGGCTGCTTCAGGAAAATGAAAACATCTCTATTTAAAACTTTATTAAATAAAGTATCTAGTTTCCGACAGACTGCCTTCCGTATTCAACTTCTGCAGAAAGGTGTAACACCTTTCGGAGTTTAAAACGCTTAAGCTCCGTTTCACACCTGGACGATTATCGCGCGCACTTACAGCCAATGTTTAGCGCCTTGTGACAAAGGGCACTGATGTAAATGTACACATCAACGCGCAAAAATACAGTAAAAGCATAATTTAATCAAATTTAAAAAACGACTCCGTTTTTTTTTGGTTTGACACGCTGCGTAAAATGGCCAACCAATGAGATTGCCGATTGCCGCTTTTGGCGATGGTGAGTTTCCATCGGATCCTATTTGCTCTGCAATTGAATCTAAAGCACCATCTACTGTCAGGGAGAGAATTTGCACATTCACTCGGCACATAGCCAGCAAAAATCGCTTGGGTATGAACACAAATACGCATCAAAAAACGCTGAGTGTGCACAAGGCTTTAATCTACGTCTGATGTCATACGTCGTGCCAGTTATGCTAATGCTTTAAATTAAATGCAGAAGTTGGTCTGGCAGAAGCAAGATATTTTACTTAATAACGTGTTAGGTATTTTTCTTACACAAACCCATTGATTCACTTCAGAAGGCCTGTATTAACCCCCCAAAAGATATTATAATGCCTGAAAGAGCCAGGACATTTTTTAATATAACTCAGTATGTATTTGTCTGAAAGAAGAATGTCTGATCTGATCTGATCTGATCAGCGAATGAATCCTTTCACTCGATCTGCATCAATGATCTAGTTCACATAATTCATGTAAATGATTCATTCGAATGAGCTGATCTGGTTCTCGGGCTAATCTGAATCAGTGACTAAATGATCTGATCACAAATGCTTAACAGACCACTGAAGATTATCATTGGATATATTTCAGTCTGTTTCTCACACAAAGATACTGTTGTATTGAGAAGACTTGGAGCTTGTGAATCCATTTTGAAGTTTGAAAGCTCCAATCCCCATTCATTGTAACTGCATGGAAAGAGACCATTCCTACTTACCAAATATAGTCTGTGCGCACAGCACACACTTATGCATGTCCAAGAAAATCTTTTTAGACAATCCTAACACTGTCCTCATGACATTAAAACCCAAACTCTTTTTAATGCATGTCTGTAATGCTTTATGCATATATAAAGTGCCTGATCTTGTCAAACCTATATGGAGTTTTCATTTATAGCCAAGTGATATTGGAGATTAGCATGGAAACATTACAGATGCATGGACCTCTGTGTTTTTAAAATCAATAGTGCCTGTTTTGCATGCATTCAAATAGTCTTTTTGAAGATAAATGCAAATATGTGTGTTTGTCATTAAAGGCCTATCTCCAAGACATGACTTTTGCTGGCAATACTGTTTTATTTCATTGTAATTTAGAATTGTAATAAATCTTTATTCATGTAACACTGATTATGCATTGATCTTATAACAGCTGTAAAATAGGTGATACTGGCAAAGAAAAATGTAAGATTGACTGGAACCAACCATATGATCTGTCATAATCAGGCTGTTTAAATCAGATGTTATTTGTTATTATTTATTTATTTTAGTTCTGTCAGGCAATTTTAAAAAATGACTAAATAATCGTTTTTTTCTGTAATTAACCACGATTAACCACACCTAAAATAAAAGTTTTAATTTATCCTGTCACATTGAATCTCCAAAATGTTAAAAAAAAACACTCGGGCCGTTTCATATTTTTACAAGACCTTTTACCTAAAATGCATTACATTTTTTAATTGTTTTCATTGTTTTTGACCCAAGTAACCTGGTAACTAGTGCTTTTTTTATGTAGGCTAGGTCTAACAGGTAAATGTACTGAAACTGAATAACCAAACACTGCACAGTTTTCACTGCATACATTACAAATTGAATATGAAAAACTTTTGTAGCTTTAATAAGATGAATTTTCTCTTTGATAACATTAAAGAGTTAGTTTGAGCAGAAATAAACATTCTGTCATTAATTGCTCACCGTTATGTCATTCCAAACCCATACGATTTTCGTTCATCTTCGAAAAACATAAATGAAGATCTTTTTGATGAATTATGATAGCTTTCTGTCCCTCCATTGACATTCATCACTTTATATGATGAACAGTGAGAAATGTAGGCTTTTATTCACACACAAAAAAACATTCATCAACTCACACATCAGTTGTGGTAAACGGAAGATCAGGCTTGATGTGCAAGAATGAGGTTTCTACTTGTGCGTCAAGCAGGTTTGATTGAGCTCCTGTTTATATTTGCTGATCAATCTTTATATGTGAATAAAAAGTGACTAGACAAATCAATTAATATGGATTCGTTTTACGATCTCTTTGTGAACTTTTTTAAAATGTTAACGTTTCAGTTGTGTAACTGTCTATGGAGGGACAGCTCTCAGATTTCAAGATATGTATTTTGTGTTCCAAAGTTGAATGAAAGTCTACAAGTTTGGATCGACATGAGGGTGAGGAATTAATAACAAAATAATAGGTTTTGGGTGCACTAACACTTTAATGACAGATAGCAGGTTTATTAGGCTACTGTCACTTTAAGACTCACAACTCTCTAAGTTCATTTACTCTTGTACTAATTTAAGACTGTGCTTAAGGATTCTTGACGAAATGGGAATTTTGTGTGTTTTTGTCTGTTCAAGGACAAAAGAGAACTGTCTGAAGCATACTTGTGCACGCGTTTCGGGTGTTTTCTCTCTCACACAGAGCCACTTAATCACAGCCAGTAAAGATTTTAGTTATTTATCTTTCTTTCTTGGCGTCTAATATTCTGAATGGTTTAATAGTATGATTAATTGTATGAAGGACAGCCTGATCATATAGTGCAGACAAAGTTTGACAGAAAAAACGGATACTTTGTAATACTGTACCAATTTGTACCTTTGAGGTATAGCAACTAATATGCACTTGTTTAGGTACAAAGGTGTAAGCTGTAGGCCAACATTTTGACTGGGTAGCCCACGGCAGAGACAGCTTTACCTTTTTTTCTGAGAATGTGCGTCGGGGGGGAATCATCGAAAAATTTACGTTAATTTTGACAGCTCTATTTATTTATTTAGCCTAGCCTACTGTGTGCGTATGAGAGTGGAAGAATCGCTTGTGCTCGAAGGAGATATTTTATAGCCTTCTTATGTAGGCTATATCAGTGAGATAAGTTATGTACTGTATTTAAGAGTAAGAGTACTGAATGTGAGTATATACAATAAAACCTCTCAAAACTAAAAATGATTAAGGAGATAAGCCATATGTTAAGAAATACGCAACATGAGAGAGAATGAGGAAACGCAGCAGCAGAGGATGCGAGAAGAATGGAGTTTGATGCTGGAGCGTCACCATTGCCTAGTGACTCTCCTAGCAACAGGAAACATCTGTTTCAGTGTCGACCAATCAGGAGCTGGTGCAATCTGTTATTGCTCTCTGAACAGAAAGGGGATATTTTAAGAGCCGAGAGTGAGCCGAATACTACAGGGATTATATCAAAAGCAAGACTTCGAGATCTGGGGGCGAAACGTCAGGCTCACGCGCAACTGAAAGCGGCTACATTCGGCACAATATGAGCTGTTTTGAGCCTCTGATCTGATGAACGCGCGTGCAGGGACTGTTAATGTGGCTTTATAAATAAGGTAGGATAATTTACCTTTGTTAATCATATTCATTTTCAATTCTGTTTTCTCAGTAATCATATATTTTTACTGCATGCTTTTATATGATTTTAAACAGCTATCGGTGCATTTTTGTGGAAAGTGCGTGTTCTGTGATTCATAGCGTACAAAGTTTAGTAACGTTAACGTTAGCTGGATATAGGCTACTGCACTATAACATTATGCATATTAATTTATTAAATAGGCTACACCTATTTGGTGCAAGTTAAAAGGTGCATGCTAAAAACGAAAAGATGCTACGGTAAAGAGCATGCGTTTAAAATATTTTAGGCTACATTTCAAGTTTAGCTACTGCAGAATATTATACATAAATAGTTTTTTTTTGTATTTTTTTTTTTTTTTGTATAATGTATTTCATAATTTACGGAGAAATTATATAGTCTATTTAAATATACACGTAGTCATTTTTTCCTCATTAAAAAGTTTTACCCCTGAACAGAGTAAAATTTAAATGAAATTTCCATTTAAATTACTAGCACAATTACCGGTGTTTTTATCACATGACCAGCTGAATACTGCATCTTGGTAACCCTAATTTTTGGACAAAAATTAATCATGGCTGAATGCTATGACATTAGAAAGCAAAAATGATTGCTTTTGCATGGTGTTTAATCCGTAAGACTAACTGCTATAGTATGGGCTATTGGTCAAAGAAAAGAAAAAATATTTCCTGTTGAAATAAAAATCTGATTTGCTTTATTTATAATTGAGAATAAGCTACTGTAAGAAATTAAAAATGTATTTATGGTGAATGGGACGTTGCCAGAATGTTGCTTTTTAAAATATGAGTTATCGGTATTTTTTAATAGCTCAAACAGATTAGCGGGACATATGTTTACAATTGAATCACATTTACTGTTAGAACTGATAGTGACCAAAATGGCATCTAATATCATCCCTGTATTTGTACAGTTTGTCCAAATTGAACCAAATGTAAGTGCAGTGAAGACAAGTGCAGTGACAAATACCTATTGGTTCATCAACCCCACCCCCCAAGCATACAAACTCGCATGCAGCCCACGCTATTCTACCGACCCACGGTTATTGCGCGCCGCACTGCTGTTGACAGAGCACGCGGAACATTTCTTTGAACCTGATAAATGAAACGCAGCGTCAAGACATCGTGCAACTACAGCACAGCTGCCTGCACTGCAGATTCCATTACATTTATTATGCGATTGACTGATCTGTGTGTAAGGAATGTCGGGGCTAGTTGTCACACATTCACACCAATTTAACTAAAATCGGATAGGAAACAGTAGGATCCAGTAAATGATACCCTCTCGCTCTCTTTTTCTCCGTGACTATAGGAACCATTAGGCAATGTGTGTGAGCCAGAGGAAAGAGCCTCAGGTGAATAGAGGATTTCTCAGAGAGGAGTGTGAGTGTGTCTGCGTAAAGCAGTCCTCAGGTAATTAAAACACACAACACACACAGACATTGTTACATAACTGACTGTAGTCTGACCTAATCCACTTTACCAATGGCATATAGTGTTTGAGGAGTGAGGAAAGAGTTGATGGCATATTTTTAAGGTGAATCTTCATTCCCAGCAAAAGATTAAAAGAGAGATGTACGTGATGTACAAGATGTTAAAAAAAAATCCGATCCAGTTGCAAAGCCACAGTTTCACTGAATCCTCGTATGCTCATCCGCAGGGTCTTTCCTCTAAGAGTGCCCTCAGAGGTCGACAACGTCGAAAGTCGCCTACTTTAAGCGAAAATATGCGGAAGAGGAGGATGTTCAAGGAAGCCTACATGGATATTTACAAAAAGTGAGTGGTGGCTGATATTTGCTGAGTGCTGATTTGTTGTGCACCACACCATTCAGATCTGAACTGAGAATGCCTTTTTAAATTCCAGTTCAGTTTCTGAATTTTAATTGAGTAAACAAACAGAATGCAGATTCACATAACTTTGTGTAACTGTAACTTTGAATATTGGTTTGTCAAAGCCTTGTTTGAAAGTTGATGGATGGATGGGTGGATGGATGGATGGATGGATGGATGGGGCAACAGGAAGATGGATGGATGGATAGGACAACAGGATGGTGGAAGGATGGATGGATGGATGGATGGGTGGATGGATGGATGGATGGTTGGATGGATGGATGGATGATAGGACAACCGAATGATGGATGGATGGATGGATGGATGGATGGATGGATGGATGGATGGATGGATGGATGGATGGATGGGACAACAGGATGATAATGAATGGATGGATGGATGGATGGATGGATGGTTGGATGGATGGATGATAGGACAACCGAATGATGGATGGATGGATGGATGGGACAACAGGAGGATATATTGGGTTTTCACATATGGTGTCTGTCTTTCTGATCTTACCTGTCTCTCCTCAGCACCTGATACTGCGTGAGGAGCGCAGCTGCATCTTGCGCCTATCTCTGCAGAAGCTGCGTTTCCTAGACGACCCCGAGGCTTACCTCCGCCGCTCTGTGCTCATCAATAACTTGCTACGCAAGATCCACCTGGATGAGGTCCAGAGGGAGAGAGAGAAACAGAGGGATGACAAGGAGGAGGAGCAGGAGACAGAGAGGAGGCGGAAGAGACTGAGGGTGGTGCTCCAGGAGTTCCAGCAGTACAAGCTGCTGCCGTATTCATCCTCCCCAGCCACATGCTTCTGTGGCCTGGGGAGCTGCCACACCCTGCCTCCTGATCATGGAGCTTCAGTGCTACTCTACCATTTGGATGATAAAGGATAAGATGTTGTTGTGCGCAGGCAGGGTATTTCCAACTGTTCATGACTGATTTCCAGGATAAAACAGAAGTAGGGATTTGGTTGCATTTGTGCTTGTGCAAGTCTGCTGGTGAGCATGAGCTCTGTGGTTTGTGACGTGACAGGTGTCTGCCCATATCAGGGTGTGTTTTTCCAAGTGGAAAAAGACAACATCATCTTGTTATCACTGCCTCGCTCAATCTGAACTTTGACCACAGACGTTTTGTTTTCATACATTTGCTTGAGGGAGCTATAATCTTAAAGGGATAGTTCACCCAAAAATAAAAAGTGTCGTCATTTACTCACCATCAAGACTTTCGTTCATCTTCGGAACACAAAGAAGAATCTTTTTGATGAAATCTGAGAGTTTTATGTCCCTTCATTAACAGCTACCAGACAACTTGGCTTCAAAAAGTTTATGAAAGAGATATGAAAATTTGATGGTTTAGTTTAAATATTCTAAAGAGACTCATTTGCTTATGATGAATTCAGATTGGATTTAGGCTTTTATTCACATAAACATTGATCAGCGAACATAAACAGAAGCTCAACCGAACCTGCTTGACGTTTAAGAACAAACCTCATTGGTTCTTGCTGAAGCTCAAACGTGCTGTGTAACACGAAAATGAACCTCATTGGTTCTTGCTGAAGCTCAAACGTGCTGCGTAACATGAGAACGAACCTCATTGGTTCTTGCTGAAGCTCAAACGTGCTGTGTAACATGCGAACGAACCTCATTGGTTCTTGCTGAAGCTCAAACGTGCTGCGTAACATGAGAACGAACCTCATTGGTTCTTGCTGAAGCTCAAACGTGCCGTGTAACAAACTGATGTGTGAGTTGATGAATGTTAATGTGGGACAGAAATTTCAAATTTTTTATCAAAAAGATATTAATTTGTGTTCTGAAGATAAACAAAAATCTTACGGGTTTGGAACTACATGAGGGTGAGTAAGACAGAATTTTCACTCTTGGTTGAACTAACCCGCATTGTTTTCAGGGATTAAAAAGGCTAATGATCACCATGCACCTAGCAGTTGTGTTGTAAAAAAAAAAAAAAAAAAAAAAAAGGGAGGAGGAAATGTAATTGTCACTTTCAAAATCCTGCTTCTAAGGTTGGAGTGATTTTACAAAAGCTTTGTTGCTCTGAAATGAACTTTTTGTGTGTAAGTGGCTACTGATGTTGAGCTAGTAATGTTTATTATTATTATCAATATTATTATTTTTATTATTATTATTAATATTATTATTATAGTAGTTCCCATACACTCTCAGGAAAAAAAGGTACAGTGCTGTCACTGGGGCGGTACCCTAAGGTACAAAAGTGAAAAGGTACATCTTTGTACCTTACTCACCCCTAAATGGTACCTATTAGTACCTTAAAACGTACATATCAGTACTTTAAGAGTGCATATTAATACCTTAAAGGTACATATTAATACCTTAAAGGTACATATTAATACCTTAAAGGTACATATTAGTACCTTTTTAGTTTTGTACCTTAGGGTACTGCCCCAGTGACAGCACTGTACCTTTTTTCTGACAGTGTACCTTTAACAAAATAAATAATTGAATAAAACGGGAAAATTTATGAGGTAAATTAAGAAGTAAAACTAATATTTCTTTCAAGGCCTTCTGGTTTTGTTGACTTAAACAGGGTCTCTAGTGACATACATATTTCATGATCATTAAGTTTATTTGCATTTGTTTTTCATTAAGATCTTTGCATACAGCCTTTTTTAAGGCTTTTTTTTTTTTGGCAGAAACTGTTATATGTTAAGGTGATTCTGCCATCTAGTGTTATGGCAATGAATTCTCAGCTTCATTCATTTCATTCATCTTCTACCTGCAGTTTATAATGATGTTTGACAGTCATATGTCCCTTGTAACAAATTAAGGTAATCAGTGGCCAGTATACCGAGTTCCCAAAGCCTCCTTTGTACACAGATGGGTTTTCTACATTTCTGGCTCTTTAATATTTGGATCTGGAAACCCTAACTGTGTGGGTGTGGAATATCTCACAACAATGGCCTACATTCAGTGCAAAAACCCACGGTTTATGACTAACAGGGAAAACAAGGTATACATGCTCAATGTAGTGCAAAATCAGCCACTCTCTTTTACACAGAACCTCAGATTATCTGTTCTCGCCTCATATCGGTGTCTCATGTGTTGGTTACACAAGGTTTTCTAAGAGACAAAGTAGTGCAAAAATATTTTGGTACACTATATAACGACTGGTACTCTTACTATTAATATTTTGTGTTTGATTATGCACATTTGTATGTGTAATGTATTTTTTTTCAAAACCTGAATGTAATTTACTGAAATCTTAATTCAGAGTGCTATCTTTTGGACATTTCAAAGCATAAACATGAATATCCAGTTTATTTTGAAATTGAGCTATTTTTTTGTTTCAAAGAAAACGTTATTCCTCAGAGAATTTAGTGCTATTTTGCCAAAAGATTTTAAAGTAGCATTTACGAGAATTGTCTATTTTCATGGCACTGCAGTCAAATAAAATAAAATATTGAATGTTTCACGCAGTCCTTTTTTCTTTATCTGTGTAAATAAATATAAGCAACAACAACAAAAAAAGATTTCTTATGTATCACACACGTATCATTATGTGCGGCCGCTCCCGAGTCCGTAAAGTGATGACATCATCGCTCTGTGAACGATCCGCACCATTGAACGGATTTGCTAAAAAATTGACTTACTCCAGAGGGCGCTTTGCGGCACATAGAAGCCGAACTCCCCTTTGAGCTGTATTCAAAATTAGTATTTTTGGTTCTATTGTTGACTTTTGTAAACTAAAAGCATTATGAATTAAACCTATTAAACACAACGATTACTATTTTTGACGTATGCATATAAATTAGCAAACGCAATAGCTTTTAAATTATTCTGTAATCATAAACTAACACGATTTGGGAATCAGTTCTCAGCGCTGTAAAATATAACAGCCACCACGTGACAACTGCTGGCTCTGTGACGATTCAGGAACGGCTGGGTAATATTTTAAATTCAAGTAAAGACAATAATTAGATGAAATTGCATTCATTAATATTAACGTTATTATATAATATTTTTAAAATATATATATTTATTTTTAGAACAATGGTACCTGACCAATCACAGCCAATGTCCGGCTGCTAAGCCCCTCCCCCTTTGAGTTTCCTAATATTGCTTTCTTGCAGTCTATCCACTCGCTGTGTTTCTATTGCTCACACGGTTCTGTCAGTAACCGGATACGGCGTGGGGGTCGGTACAACCGGACGTTTGTAAGCCGTTGCAAGTAGTTATTTTGTGTGTTAATTTTTTCCTCATGTGTCCATGAATATTTTTATCATCTGTCTATTTGTCTCGGTTATATCAGGTTTTTTTTTTGTAATTTATTATAAGTATGGGAGTGGAGGGAATGGCTTAATAACCCACACCCACAGCACGGTTCACTCTCGATAGCTCCAGCTTCTCCCGGTCTTACCAGGTGGCTTCAACTTGCGCAGTCTGTCGCTAAACATGGCAGGTGGGTTGAAAGGGGGATTCGTGCAGCTCATGCACTATTTGCAGGACCCTCAGCACGTCGCGCGTTTCCAACAGCTATGCGGGGTGCGCGAAACCGACACACGTGACAAACTCAGTAACGGGGTACCCAGCTCTCCCCAAGGGGATGTACAGAACGGAGGCGGGGATGCCACCCGCCGTAGACCAGCAGGAGCAGAGACCGACAGGGAGAAACGCAATAACGGGGTGACGAACGGAGCAGCGGGAGAAACCGGGCAGGCAGCAAATAAAGACGGGGACGACACTCAAGGATCCGCGGTGAAGCCGTTGCGCAGAAACTCTCTCACCGGAGACGTCGGGCAGGAGTTCATAATCGAGAATAAGTTTCTCTTCTACCTGTTCACGCTCGGTACCGAGCTTGGGAACGAGTTGTTCTACATTTCATTCTTCCCGTTCTTCATGTGGAACGTAGACGCTTATGTGAGCCGCAGGCTCGTCGTGGTCTGGGTATGGGTCATGTATCTCGGACAGTGCACGAAAGATGTGATCCGGTGGCCGAGACCTGCCTCGCCCCCGGTGGTAAAGGTGGAGATGTTCTACAACTCTGAGTACAGCATGCCCTCCACCCATGCCATGTCCGGCACCGCAATACCCTTGTGCCTGTTCCTGCTGACCTACCGTCGATGGGAGGTAAGAGCATCACGCCATTCAGTGCACGCATAACAGTTGGATGTGTGTAATGTCAATCAGGACAAGTTTCCTAATTGCATTAGATAGAGAGAAAAAAATAAAAACAATTGCAATGTATCTTGAAAGACAGACAACACAAGCAGTTTTCAATCAGAACATACACAAAAAGTCACTTTGATAAAAAAAAAAAAGGTATTGCAAATTGATTTGGAAAAGTTAAGTCCGTAGGAAAAGCTGCACTTGTTAACAAAATAATTGGTGTTCATACATATAATTTTATCTATACAATAAGTATTTAAAAATTCTTATTTTTATGGAATATTGCAATTTTTATTATAAATGATTTATCTGAGCACATCTATGTGCCCATATACATATCAAAACATTAAAGGTAGGGTATGCAATTTCAGAGAGGCTAGCAATAGCAAATGTGCATTGAAATTGCGTTGATCCCTCCCTCCCTTCAGAACATCTCCAAAGCAATTAAATAATATCTAGATTATTATTGGTTCAATAATTTCAATTAGGTAAAACATTTTTTTTAACATATACATTTCAAGCATTAAATGCAAGTAAACCTTTGGTAAATAAAAAATTACAAATAAAGAAATTAGCAATTGCACAAATAAATACAATTGAACCAAACATTTGAAACAAATAATGTTTCAATAAATACAATTGAAACAAACATTTACAGATACAGAAACTGTAATCAAATGTAAAATAACACTGTTCTTTATTATTATTAAAATATAATAATAATATACATTACAAATAGTTATTCTGTATAGAACAGCGAGCGATTTTTCTTGTTGTCTTCTGTTGTTTGATTAACGTTATCATAGGAAAATGATCCGTCACTTTAATATGTATCACATTTCTGTATTTGTCCGTTCGTGGGCTGTGCAAAAAGACAAATGAAGAGAACTCAGTTCATTATAACACACTATTCACTATAAGAAGCCGTGCATATATTAGGGATGGGCATTTTTGTCAATTTTTCATTTCGATCATCGATAGGTCTCAAAAACAAGTAATCGATTAACCGTGGGCGGGGCTTGTGCGGGGGCGGGGCGTCTCCGTTGTTGAGATTTGAAACTATTTTAAGACTGTTACAAAAATGTATGCTGACAAAAACATAAGATGTCTATGCAAATATGCACACTATATAAAATAACTATTAGATTTTGATGCATAAATGTCTTTGAAAAAGAAACTAAATAACCGTCTCAAATAACCCAGTCAATGATCTGGCATATTTGAGCTGAAACTGTGAATACACCACCCTGCAGAGCTTTGCTAAAGAATAAAATAACTCAGTCAAACGCATCCTATATGAGATTAATCAGATATATGCCTATTACAATTTACATCTGCCCAAAAGGACGCAAATGCGCACGTGAACTTGGCCGTGCTACTGCAGGCTTGAAAACGAAACTCATTTTGAATGCGCTCTTCCCTTAACGCTACAGCAACACTGCGGATTTTCAAATCCATGAGAAACAACTTTAAAACAGATCTACTGTTAAAAAATGAGTACCACTGCTGCATCATAAATATCATCAATGATTTTGAAAAAGAAATAGCCTACCTAAAAATAATATGACCGTCTTAAATAACCCAGAGTCGATAATGTCGGGCTGTTCGCTGAAGAGAATGAACACCAGCCAAAATAACGGCAGCGCTTCTTTGCTAGCTGGTTATTAAACTCAACCAAACGTCATCCTATATGAGATTATTTAGATATAGACAACATATAATCAAGTATTAAGCAAGTAATCTTAAAACTTGCATCTGTGGAAAAGGACGCGGATGCGCAGATGAACTTGACCGCGCTCTGACTCTCGTTGTGGATTTCCTTTAACAACGCGCGCTTATACACGGGGAACTAAAGCACGGAGAATACAACATTTGTTCTCATTGTAATGCTGTGTATGTGACAGATTGCTGCCGCACATCTTGCGCTGTATTTCATTATCATTCACAGTGCTTTATTTCGCGGTCTGGAAGGCGTGCTGTCTAATGCTAACCAATCAGACCTCAGTTACCGTCCAAAATGCTGCAATAACCAATCCAAGAAATATACAAATATATTTTTTAAAGTCAGGGCGATCATCGTTTTCATGATCGATCGTCGCTGTCACGTTCGAGTACTCGAGTACTCGACCACTGTTGCCCATCCCTAGCATATGTAATGTGTGTGTTTGTGCATAACACAGGGTGCAAGTCATCTTTGCGCTCAAATGGTTTAAAATCCCATTAAAATGCATGCGCGTAGATGAGCAGAATCACCGGTTCTGGGAAATTTTGCAACCAAGTTCTAAAATGGAACCGGTTCTCGATACCCATCTTTAGCATTAAATTACCTTAATGTCTCAAATCACATAGCATGATGATAATAATTTACATAAACAACAGAGCTCTGACTTGTATCACCTGACTACTGCATATTCTTTTCGCGGTTGAAAGTGTTGACATCCGGGTAAACGTCACAGGTTGCCATCTCGAAATTGCAGTTACGATGGCGTGAAAGCTGCATAAGCTTGTTGTTTTGGATTAGGAGGAACAGTAAAAGGAGGCTGCTGTTTGTTTGTGGCGCTCAGCATAGCCTTACTGAACGTGTTGATGACGTATGATGTCTGCGTGAACGGGGTGCGCTGAGGTATGGAAATGCATATGCTGATAGGAAGGTAGGACATCTTATCGTTGCATTTGGACCGACATTGTTTGGTCCTGAGACTTCCACAAAAGATTTATGTAGTACGTTTTAATATTTAAACCACTTTGATAGATTGCGATCAGGATGCAAAGAGAGTTTCAACCAGTATAACAAAAAGTGTTTATGAAGAAATTGCCTACCCTTCCTTTAATGTTTTTCTCCTTTTAAAATGCCATCTCTTTATGAGGTTGTCCAATTAAAAAAACAATAAAGCCCAAACCATTTATTATCTTTCAAATTAATTTAATATATTTTTGTTATTTTAATTATATTAATGTAGTTGTTATTATTGTGTACTTTTAACCTAGTTTGTTAAATGTATATTAAATGTAACTTTACTGAATTGTTCTGTATTTCTGGAATTCAGTAAGAAAAAGAAAAAATAAGC
Organism: Pseudorasbora parva; assembly: GCF_024679245.1. Classification (NCBI taxonomy): domain Eukaryota; kingdom Metazoa; phylum Chordata; class Actinopteri; order Cypriniformes; family Gobionidae; genus Pseudorasbora; species Pseudorasbora parva. Next base: position 28,594,979 of record NC_090188.1, on the reverse strand, counting down.
TTGTCCAAAGAACAAATGGGTTTCAATCCCTCCTCTTCAGCAACCTGTCACTCACATGAAGCAATCACTGCTATTAGCCAATGACAACAACCAACCCAATCAATTCCTGATGGATTTTTTCCTCATTTTAGCCATTTCCCTCATCTTTTTGTGTCTATTTATTTACACTTTTAAGCAGCACTGAGGTTCATATTTTGAGGACATTTTCAGATGGATTGGTGAATTAGTAGACACACGTGGCTATTAAATGATTTTTCCAGATTTGGCTCTGTAATCTTTTCATCTGGTTAAATCCTTTACTGTGTGGGTGTTAAAATATCTCAAAACAATGGCCTATATTAGACGCACTTTAGTTTAAAACTTTTCACTGATAACTTAACCCTTAAACGACACTTTTAACAATGTTAAGCTATTCACATTTGTGCTTTTGTCAGGAAGCATAAAGAACCTTGGGTTATGAAGCTAACCCTAAGGCTGCAAAGGCATACAGTGTTTTAACACTAAGTTTTAACTAGGGCTGGACGATATGGAGCAAAAAATATATCTTGATATATTTTGCTATATCTCGATATACGATATATATCTCGATATCTTTACAGGAAAAATCACCCCCCAAAAACTACTGCAAAAACAAATATGCCAATATTTGTTATTTCTTTTGTTATTGAAGTGCAAAGAGGTAGGCAGTTCATGTAGGAAAAAAAAATCCCTGTATACAAAAATCATAATTTAACTGTAAAATAAAGGAAGAAATAATACATATTGCCTTCTTTTCATTCATATTTCATGCTTTCAAAAGATGAATCAAAGACTACCTTTTTTACACTTAAAGGAGGGGTGAAACACTCAGTTTTAGTCAATCTCATGTCAATCTTGAGTACCTATAGAGTGGTATTGCATCCTTCATATCTCCGAAAAGTCTTTAGTTTTATTATATTTATAAAAGAAATATGGGCTATACCGAGTCTTTCCGGAAAAAAACGAGCGCCTGGAGGCGTATCGAGTGGGCGGAGCTAAAGAATGACGAGTGCGCAACGCGATGACGTCCTCAAGCGTGGAGAAACCCTTGCTATCGATCTCAGCTAATACATGATCCAGAATCAGATTCGGAGGATGAAATAAATTGAACAGGAGAAACAGCAACATCAGGACGTCCGTCTCTGTGGTATGTACTGTATTTAGGGGCCTGTCAACATTTGTGTGTGTTTACTCGCAGTTTATGAGGACATGATTCGGTTTATGGACTATTGTATGCGACTAGACCTTAGCAGTAGCAAGCAAAACGGTTTTGCACGTCAGACTAGTGTAACGTTATATTTAGAACAAAATGTCCGTTGAAGCTTAGTATGCATGAAACAGCATTTCACCTTCCTCCCCCCCCCCCCCCCCCCTCCAAAGTAAACAGTATTTTTTTTTTCAGAAAGATGGGGGCATGACTAATATATAAATCAATTGATTTGGTCATTAACACCACTTTTGCTGAATTTATAAGAGCTATAAATAAGAGGTCATGGCACTTCAGTGCTCTGTTATGTCCATAACGTTTTAAAGGTTACGTTTATATATAATATAACAATTATACAAATAGCTTGAAACTTTTAACAAAGCTAAATTATGTCTTTGCTTATTAGGATCGACAATTCACCTCACTACTTTGCTCTGAATCAACCATAACAATATGTTACAGACTTGATCGTTATGGACGTTTCATATTGAATGTGATCACTGTGATCAGGCGTAGCCTACCGTATATTCGTGCATATCCAATAATCTTGGCGCTTTGTTCGTTTTAATACGAAAAAAGGTTTTACCTTTATGTTCGGTTTAATTTATAAAAATTCAAACAGTAGATGTCGCCCTCTTTACTAAAGCGTGACTGAGTGCCTCAGTGTAAGCGGCAGATCAAGCGGATCACGTGCATAAGCCGAGCTTCCCTTCTTTTCCAGTTACAGAACGAAATATGAATGTCAGATGGTAGGCTATATGATACAGTACAACTTGCAGAAGAGCACTGTGTCTCATAGGACACCCGGAATGTTGCGTTTTTCCCTCTTGGTTAAAACATGAATAGACATATTCATATATCATAATCCCGTGATAAAGCTGACAAAAAATAGTCTAATAATAACGATATTGCAGTAATTTTTAAATTTTTTCAAATAATATGTGATCATTTTGACTCACGGCTTGTACTTTGAACTTCATAAACTGGCCGAAAACCATGCGATCAGTTAGACACAACACAAGTCATAAACTGACTTGACTGCGAGTGTGTCTCGCACCAATAGTGTCAATCACCTGACTGTGGGTGAAACCTGCGATTTGAACTATGATGAGCATTAATATTTCTTTATGAATTTTAGCAAGCAGTTGTGTTAAAAGGAAAATCATGGTCTCTAAACTGAGTCTTGTTATATTTAAAAAAAAAAAAAAAAATTAAATATAGAATATAAAATATACCCCTAGTTTTAACACAGGGTAACATATGTATTGTTCTCTGTTATTCTTGCTGTATCAAAGTAAAGAGAATTATATTAGAGAGTGAGTTAATTTGCATCTTATCTCAACCTGATAACACCTAGATTAAAAAGTAGGCTAATAATATGTGGCATTTGTTCAAATTATTTACTTGAAGGTCAGAATAGTTTACTTTAACCCTCACCTGATTTTACAATGAGAGGTCATGTCATTTAAGGTAATATTGTGATGTAACTAACCACATGGTTCTGTTGTTGGTACGCCAGTCTTTAACTCTAATATTCTAACAGCCGCAACTCATCTTTATGGGCAGGTGAGGCAGGGCTGCACCAAAATAGGCATGTATTTGATACTAAGCGGGGCAGCCGGTCTCTGAGCCCTTTCTAACACTACAGCGCCCCACATATTTCCAAATTAAATCTGTGGTGGAAAGTGGAACTGCAGTATGCTCTCATAGAGAGGCAAAGGGGCAGATTTTTGGCTGCCCTGCTTATTATTTTTTTACACAATGTTACCTCGCGTAAACCACGCTCCAGACCGAGACGATATCAATCCTCTTCAGATGTGTATTCATCTGGTCAGTAACTAGTTGGCATGTCTGTTCTTCCTATGCGGAGTATTAATGTATTCAATTAATTAGAACATCAAATTAATGAAAGTTTTAATCCTTTAGTTTAAACATACTCATGTGAATAGCTTTTATATGCAGTAGTTCTGTTGTTTTTGTTTTATGTTTGTTCCGAGACTTTTTATTTTCCTCACTGGAATTCCGAACTTTGATATTCTGAGGCAATTCTAACGCCCATTTCACACATACTCCGGTTTTAGTGCGTATTTTTTTCTGTAACCACGTTAACGGGTTACAGCTTTCACACTGCACGCGAATGCGGTTTTTTGCTGTGTTGTATGTGCTGAATTAAAGTCGCAGTGCATAGTTCACATGAAAATAAACATGTATTGACGGGAAAACATAGTAATTTCACCACAGATTCATTTCATTTTTTAATTCTACTGTTTCAAAGTCATCACATGGCCTTTTGCCTTGGGTGAAGCAAGGAAAACACCATACCTGGTATTATAGTTGAATAAGGAGACATAATGAATAGCACTCATCCTTCCTCCTTTCTTGGAGGTGGAAAAACACAGTTCTTAATGACCTGCTGGATTTCTTGTAAAACAAAAAGCAAAAAATTCTCAAAAGATTTTTTTTGTCTATTGTAATGTTTGTGATTTTTAACATTGACTATAACAAATGTTTAAATTATTTGGGGCTTGCGATGCATGAGTGACGTAATTTCTAAATCTAAAGGCTATAATATAAAGGAATCGGAATAAAGCAGGGGTCGGGAACCTTTTGTTGACTAAAGAGAAATTTTTTCGGCTGGCAAAAGCGAAAGTAACCTACCCGTGGGTAAAATGTTTAGAAATGTCTTTTTGCAGAGCAAAGCACCAGTTTCAATAAAAGGATATTAGGCCGGAGACACACTGCAAGCGTTTCTGTTGCGTGTCAGCCGTGGGGCGGCTGCGTGCCGTTTTATCTATCTTTGCACACCAGAAGCGTGTCTGACGCGGCGCTGCTGCTGCTGCTATTAATATACAGGGAAGCTCTATACTTCATGTTAAATATAAATATATTGCCTTTATTGATACAGCAAAGACCACGTCGGCAGTAGCCTATTGACCATACAGAACTATGGTATTGACGGCAAAATAGGCTACAGAACATTTTGTTCTGTATTGACAGGTTTAATATTTCAAAATCGATAATTATGTTGTTTTTTAGTATTACAATTAGGCCTATATCTGCATTTATGTTAACCTACAGACTTTCAAACATGAAAATGTAATTTATTAATATGTATTCGTGTCAAAATGACATTGCAGATGTCACGTGAAAAATAGGCGTCTCTTCTATTTGAAGCATGCACGCGTTTTCCGCGCGGCTCCAGCAGGCAATGTGCAAGGTCTAACGGTTAACATGGGAGCCGAAATAAAAACGGACACGCCACGCAGCTGAGACGCTCACGGCACGCTTGCAGTGTGTCCCCGGCCTTAAAGTTTAGATAGCCTACTTTTACATTTCCGCTGCGGTTCTAAAAATGGTTTGCCATTACCTTAAACAGCTGCTTGAAACCCAGTGCAGGAGCTGTTACCACAGGAACGTGAGTGGTTGCTGTCGAGTCTCGTGAAACGCGTGGCTGGTATTTGAATATTATTATCATAAACATTTCATTTACTTCGGTAGGATGTAGGCCTACTACAAGGGAATTGTAATTGGCTGCCTTTCTGTAGAGAGCGGCTCTCCGTTGATGTGTGTGTTTTTTTTTATTTTTTTTTATCAATCATTTATTGGTAAAGGGTGAGAGACCTTGCGAGCTATATGATTTTTGTCAAAGAGCCAGGTTTAGCTCGCGAGCCATAGGTTCCCGACCCCTGGAATAAAGGAATTGAATAAAACGTTGTTTATAGTGCTTTTAAACGTATCATCTAAAGACTGTATACAAGTGAATTGCAAAGATGACAAGCCATGTTCAGTAACCCAACAGCTTTTAAATTTGAATGAATGAATGCTGTGTTTGTGGTATACAGCCTCGGATCAGTTACGCACTGCAAACGCGGCATATATGAAAGCACAACAGCGTGTGCAGCTCCTGGATCACATACACACCACACGGCACCACACACCGCATAAGGACTGCGGACGGAGTATGTGTGAAACAGGCATCAGTTGCCATTCTATAAGTTTGTCGTGTAATAATGTCTGTCAATCATCATTAGCGCCACCCTCAGGCTGAATAACGCAAGAACATTAGAATTCTGCCAAAAGTGTGTCTGATGTGTTCAGCGATTAAGAAAGTGTACAAAATGTTTATCATAATCTAGCGACAAGTTCCAGAACCTGCCCTACCTAAATGTATGGCCAGGAGGCGCTACTGTAATCTAAGGAGATGGTTCTTGACAAATGTCGCCAACCAAGACAGAATGACCTTTAGAATACACAAACAACATTGACTGGCTTGACCCTTAAAAGTGCTCACACATCCGTAACCTTTATGCTTTTATTATGTAACATTCATCAGATAGAACTTGGCCACACTCTTGTTTAATAAGCACAAACTGTACTTGAGAGGATTGAGCTGGATTGTTTGAAGGAAGATTATTTGGAAATTGTTGGGAGTGACTCTGCTGAGTGAGAATTTACATGATGAAATTAACTGCTGCCTCAAGGTGTTTATATGAGCCATAAAAAGGCACAAATCATTTTGTGAGCCATTTTTACTGATACTTTAAAAAGAACAGTTCTCCTAAAAATGAAAGAGTTCTGTCATGTCATTCCAAACCTGCATGACTTCATTATTTTCATGGACCACCGAAGAAGAGGTTTAGCATCGTGTTCATGCTGCTCATTTCCATACAATAAAAGCGGATTGGGCTAGAGGTTGTCAAGCTCTAAAAATGACAACAACAAAAAAGCATCAGACAAAAACATCAGTGCTACAGTCCTATACAAAATCTTTAGTCATTCAGTCACATTCACTTTTATTGCATGGAAAACAACAGCTGCTTGGACATTCCTCTATAAATTACTTTAGGCTAGATGTATTCTCTTGTTCCACTGAGCCTGAGATTATGTGCAGAAGCTTTCAGGGGACTCCAATCTTTGCTGCAGGTTTTAGAGAGTAGTTTGAGTGTTCAAGGCTGCATTGCTTAGTTTAGTCTTATCTGAGGGTGCAGATTGATTTTGGCCCACTCACTCAGTTAGTCGTGACGTTACCGTCAGTCATCAGCAGACTTCTGCTAGTTCACTGATAAGCACACTTGCTTTCTCCCTCTACTTATCTCATTCACTTTAATTGGGGTTTATATCTGTTTCATCTTTCACGCACACTTACTTTTGCTCTCTTCTACTTTCATTTTCTTTTGGATTTTTTTGTCTCTTCAGGAACCATTAGATTTAGACAGGAGACAACCCTTATATCATGCTTTCATTATTATTAGATAATATTGGGAATGCAATGGGATCATTTTCTTCTGGGAGCGAACTCATTGCATATTTTAGATTATTTTTGTAATCAGATGGTGCCACCATTAAAATAAGGACGACTTCTTATTTTTTTCCATAGTTAGTTAGTTTTATCCGTAGTTCATACAGTACATTAATGTTGTGTTGCCTAAATTCACGTAAGCATCAAAACACTAATTTGACATTTAACGAAAACATTGTCTTTTTACTTTTTGATAAAATAGTTTAGAGTTTAGATTTAAGACACAAATGCATTCAATTCAAACCTTTACAGGCTGTGATTAAAAACAGTCCATGGTAGTTTTTTACATGCAGAGGTTGAAATGTACGTCTATAATTTCAATGACGTTTGTAGCACATTTCAATCATTTGGAGCAGCAAAACTAAAAGCGGAATGACCATAAACAGTTTTATTTCTAGTGATAAAAAGAAAAGTGTATTCAGCAACATTTGAATTTTAGGTGAAAATTGTCATTTTGACCCTTTATTACCCATGGCATTTCATATTTTGGCTTTAATTACTATTTATCTGTCTTCAGAAAAAAAAACTATTAACAAAATTAAATATTCAGGAACCTCTGGTTGAGTTGACACAGAATTACCCTATATTTCCAGAATAGATTTTGAATATTTCAAAAATATCTTCCCCAGGTATAGTTCAGTATAGTATATTTTTGTGTGTGCTGTTTGAAATGTAATATTGCGTGAAGATGCTTGAGCAACACATTCCATAAACTCAGTCTCCTGCTGTCATGAAGAGACATTAATCATTTTTAATTTAGGTTACACACACACACACTCGCACACACAAAAATCAAATCTTCTTTCCCAAACCAGCATACACAGCTGTAACACACACACACACACACACACACACACACACACACACACACACACACACACACACACACACACACACACACATACACATACACATACACATACACATACACACACACACACACACACACACACACACACACACACACACACACACACACACACACACACACACACACACACACACACACACAGTCTATAATCAGAGGCAGATGTTCAGCATATGAGGTTAGCTGAGGCTCAGATGAAAGGGAGGGAAGGATCTCTGTGTGTTGGTTCAGCATGTGGTCCAGTGTCTGTGTCATGTGGTCTCAGGGCATGAGGTGCGGTCTGGATAACCAGGCATGGTCTAACTCTGTGTTTGGATCTCTGGTTCTTTAAATGAGTGTTTCTGATGTTCATCTGAATCTCTTGACTCAGTGTTTACTCTACAGTTACACTGTATGACCTTAGAGAGGATTGTGCTACACCGTGTTCATTTGTTCTGCTGTCAGAGAAAATCTACAAGACTCGTCCCCATAATTTTGGAGTTCACTTTGAAATGAATCTTCAAAGCTAAAGTCACTTATTTGATGCATAGGAATTGTAATGCTTTTCTTGTGACTGATATTATCTTCTGTTTGTCAGCCAATAATAGTCATTATTTTTGCCATTCCGTTTTTTGATGCTAGTGGAGCAGAAATTGCATACTTCACTTTTTAAGTGACCAAAACACATTTCAAGATGGCAAAGCAGAAGTCAGAGCTTATGAAGGTTTTGAAAAAGGTTTTTTTCCCCCTCAGTTTCACCGAGCTTGGGGGAAATGTCCTGTTCCCTTTTATGATGTTGTACCGAATGGAAATTTCTAAGTTAAAGCAGCCAGAGGTTTTATTTGCTGTGTCATTTTCTTGGCAGCTGGGGTTTCACTGTAAATCCACCGCTCTACATGTTTAAACATGAACGTTTGTGCATGTAAATCTCTGTTGGAGTGTTTAAACTGCAATAATCTGTCTGAGAGGGATGTAGGCCACCAAACACACAGACAGACTACTTAATCTGAATAAACGACGACTGTAGGAATGTGTTGCTTTTCAGCCTAGTTTCGTACTGCTTAAACTTGTGCACTTGCACTACTGGTAAAAAGTTTGGGGTCAGTATGTAAGCATAATAGACTTTTAAAAAAACGTATCTTACCAACCCGAGAACAGTTTAATGAAAATGTGTATACTAAGTTAAGAGAAAATTGTGTAATAACTAATAGGCATAATTAGTTAACATAATTAGCGACCCGGCCCCGGATAAGCGGAAGATGATGGATGGATGATGGATGGAATTTTGGTTTATTAGTATATTACTAGGATATTGGCTGTTTATTCGTACTTATAAAGCACATATCAATGTCTTACTGTGCATGACCATACTCCAAATCACCCCATTTTCTTATCCAATACTAAACTTGACTACCTTACTAACTATTAATAAGCAGTATTTAGGAGTTTGAGTCAAAACTCATAGTTAATAGTTGAGAATTGGACCCTACGCTAAAGTGTGACCATCATTTTTAAAACATTTATTTCAGAAATGTTATTGTCCTGCTATAGATAATTAGAAGAGAGTTTACAGAAAATGTTAATGATCAAATGTCCTGCTTGTTAACCAGTACAATCGCTCAGGAGTGTAGCCGCTCTTTTTAAAGTTTCCTGCTGGCTATGGCTCTCTTTTTATCTGCTGACCATCTTTTGCTTTGTGGGATGGTAACTGTAGTTAAGTGGTTGTTTTATGGTGTGCTGAGGGTTTGACTTCAGTGTTTGTTGGTTGTATGGCCGTTTTACCACAGGAGGAGGCCGTCTGTGGGCAAATGGAGTTGTATTATGAAGGAAGTGACGATGATGAGGAAAGTATAGTCATAGATACTACCATGGACACTTGAGACATATGGACACACATCCAGAACAGATACCCTCCCGCCTCATGAAAGCAGGTTAGCCTCAGCCATGGTGTCACTGTGACACTGGGCCCATAGCCAAACATGGTTGGTGTGTGCGTGTGCGCGTGTGCGTGCGCGTGTGTGTGTGTGTGTGTGTGTGTGTGTGCTTGCTTGAGTTTTAGAACACCACCATCTGTGCATGAACAGTTATATTGTGTTATGGACTCGGAGGACATTTTACACATCTGGTACAAACCATTATACAACTCATGGAAATGACAGAGAGTGAGACAGATCTTGTGGCCCCTGATGAGAGATGCTAGTGTATATTTTCTCACAAAGGCTGTTTCTCCTCTGCCATCTGCTATAGTTGTGTGTGCAAAAAAGACAACCAAATCAGTCCTATATAGTCCTTTGCTGGTAATTTGTGTACATTGATGTACAAGCTTTTATGTTCCTTAAGTCACTTGCATTTTAAAAAAAGTTTTAAAATTCACTTTAAGGTATGACTGTGCAATTTATGTTGTAGATCAAAATGTTATTGAAAGACTTCCAAATCTGAAACTGGCATTTTAAAATCGAGTTAGAAATCTCTAATCTAAACACTGGTAACATGTAGACCACACCACGGCTGATGTGATGAATTTCATTATGAAATTTTCACAAGTTGTCTGTCTCATAGTCAATTATGTCTTTATTTCCACAGTATCCTATGCTACTTGGTCTCTCTCTGGCCTTCAGCTGGTGCTTCCTGGTGTGTTTGAGCCGCATATACATGGGCATGCACTCCATACTGGTAAGACAAATTTAAATACAATTCAAACTAAATGTATTATTATTTTTTATTTAATAATTAACATTCTAAAGTTGTAGTGTGTAGGTTTTTTGGGGGCATAGTTATATTACATTATATATATATATATATATATATATATATATATATATATATATGTATGTATGTATGTATGTATGTATGTATGTATGTATGTATGTATGTATGTATGTATGTATGTATGTATGTATGTATGTATGTATGTATGTATGTATGTATGTATGTATGTATGTATGTATGTATGTATGTATGTATGTATGTATGTATGTATGTATGTATGTATGTATGTATGTATGTTGCACTTTTTTTTTTCATGCCATATTAATGGCAATACTTAAAAGAACAGTCAGGGTTTTTTATTACTTGCATAATATATTTTACCTTTGCTGTTATATCACACATTTAAAGTTACTCTTTAATATCATGTAAACACCTTAATTGATTTAGCAAGATCCAAATAAAAATTTCGATGGAATATGAAGGGATGATGTAGACTTTTTCTAATTTTACTGAGAGGACATGTATATGCTTGAGCAGGATTGAAATCTGAAACTGGAAATTAGAAATGACATAACGAGGTATGACGCATGGAACAAGTTGTTGTTGAATGAAGTGTCATAATACTCTGTATATTTGTGCAGTGTGCACATTTGAAAAGATAAAATCCTATTTGAAGCTTGTGACATTTAAACGTGCACATCAACCGGATCACTTTTAGCGTACATGTAAATACTACCTTTGTATTCATCAATCAGAATGATTTAATTCCGATTAAAACAAAAGATGTCCATGTAAATGTAGCCATTCAGCCCAATTGGGAGCACTGGGAAAATTCTCTATGGCCTGGTGATTGATTTGGCTGATTGAAATTATTTAATATTATTAATAAATCATGAATCCATTGCACAGTGTCTACACTGGACATAAGCAGCGGGATGTGACGTAGGGGTGGGCGATATCTCGATATTTAAAATATATCGAGATATTTTTTCAACTCGATATGGATTTGGACATATCGTATATATCGATATATTGTTTATTTTTAATTCTGATTCCGCCACTCTGCTTGTTTGCCTTGGTCCGTGTATCATCTGATCATTTCATTTCCTGTTTGAAATGGAATAACGAGAACACATAAATCGTCTCGTTTATTCGTTTTTTTGTTTAGTTTAAAAACGAAAAATGAGATTTTGGCTCGATTTTTCATATTTCGTTTGCGGTTTATAAAACGGTTTATGGGTTTGATATTTCGTTTCCACACGTGGGCGGCGCCGAAACGCCTCTTTCATCTGATTGGTCAAACAGCTCCGCCTTCAGCGCGAGCTCTTCATTCTGTCAGGCAGAATACAAGTGCGGGACTGACAAATGCAATTTAATTAAAATACATGTCCGAAAACACCACACACTGCTAACTACACACAATATTTAAAGCAGAAATAGGTTGCTATATGAAAGATGTTGTCACGTAATTCGTGCTGTTGCGATTTGCAAGCGACCCCCATTAATGTGAGCCATAGGCTATTATTTGAGTATGATAGCCTGTTTCTCATTGATAAATACGGTGCAAATAGTCCCGTCTCTTTGGATAAAAGGGAAATGGAAATAAAAATAAATAACAGGCTGAACTGTACATGATAATATGTCTGTGATATTTGCCACTCTCGTCTTTTATTTACATCAAAAGGCAGGTAGGCATGTGTGACATGTCAATAATCAAGAAAATTGAATAGAAATACAGTTTATATTTGTGAATGTGTCTATTCTGTTCACGTGAAAAGAAAGAGACAGAAAAGTGAGAAGTATCAGTAAACATACATTAATTGATACTGACAAAATTAGCAGTTTGGGTTTAATTAAAATCATGTCGGTTGAAGAGCACGACATACCTTTAAAATCGTATTATTTTTATTATAAAACAGATAATAAATAATGAATTGGGTGATGTTTCTCTGAGTTGTCTTTATTAAGTTTGCTTGAGAGCTCCAGCATATAGTCCTATTTAAATATTATTTATTATTAATATTATGAGAACTATAATACTTCACCAAACTCAGCTCAGACCTTCAGACTGGTCTGACTCACTTATATCTTTTCTAACGGGTCAGACTTACTTTCCCAAAAAATCCCATTGACTTGCGTTATCTGAGCAATTAAGGCCGTAATGATTAAAGCTGTCCACTAGAGGGGGCGACAGGATAAGTCTTTTCTACTCACTTTCCCTGTTTGCAACAGTTTAAATGACAAATTAATTTCATTCATAAATAGGCCATATCTGTCTATGAGAACAAGCTTTACACTTCAAGCTGTACAACTTATTAAAACTTGAACACTGCTTCAGAGTTTGCCACTCTTTAGTTTCTTTTAAGATATTCACACTTTTGCATTTAGGGCCTAATGTTTGTCCATCTGGAACTTGCATTTGTAATGAGCGTTATATTTTAAGCCCTACTTGCTGTTGATAAATTTTATTCATGTAAAGAGCTAATGTCAGGGCAAATGTCCTGCAAAGTTTAGCTCGACTATTTATATAGGCCAATGTACACTAAATGTCAGTAATGTACACTTGTAATTAAAAAATACTGTAAAGTATTACATTTAGCAAATCACTACATCACAAGTAATATAACAATATTTTTTTTAAATAAAAATTTGATTGAGTAAACAAGATATTTGTATTTGTAAATATGTTTTTATATTTTGAATTTGTCACTAGGCTTAACTCAACATTGACAGCCATTGATAAATTAGAGAATACGATTTCAAGGCCGTATTCATTCATTATAAAATAGTATCTAAGTATTTTTTGGTGATGATGATCTTGTTTTATATTATATATATATTTAAGGAGGGATAAGTCAAAGTAATTTATGTGGTAACCTTTTTCTTTTTTTAAATTGTCACAGAGATGCTGAAAAAGCTGCCCTTCACTACCTTAAATAGCAAATCGAGTAGCGGTTGGAGGCCTCTCAGGTTTTGGAGAATGTATCCAGACAGATTCAAGACATGGTTTCCAGTACATAGGGAGCAGCACAAAGGGCAAACCTAGCAAGTTCCAGATGGACAAACATTAGGCCCTAAATGCAAAAGTGTGAATATCTTAAAAGAAACTAAAGAAGCGTGGAGAAACCCATCGCTATCTCAGCTAATACAGATAATGATCCAGAATCAAATCTGAGGGAGAAATAAATTGAACAGGAGAAACGGCAACATCAGGACGTCCATCTCTGTGGTATGGACTGTATTTAGTGGCCTGTCAACATTTCTGTGTTTGTGTTTCTGATTCGGTTTATGGACTATTGTATCGGCTAGACCTTAGAAGTAGCAAGCAAAACGGTTTTACACGTCAGAATACTGTAACGTTATACAGAGAACAGCAGTGGAGTAACCGTTAGCGCATTTGAATGACGAAGCACGCGATCGTGTCGTTTACTGATGTTTACTCACGCGACGATAGCCAACAGCACAGACATTTGAAGCAGTTTAACTCACCGGCTGCTTCCAAAGCAGGACCGAACCTTTATCGCTGGGACCGCTCCGTCAAAAACACACTTCTTTGGTATGATTTGGTGAAGTCCTGACAGCAGTGGCGTGTAAATCCACTTTGAGACGCGACTGAAGCGATGTTTTGAAGCTTCCCGTCATTTCTGCGTTCAAATTGGTTCAAATGAAGCGCTGCCTTCCCGGAATGCTGTGCTGAAGCGTTGAAGTCGCTCGACGTCACCCATAGGAATAAAGTGGAGCGCGCCGCGACAGAAGTGTTCACAGACGACTGGATCTGCATCTTAGAGACTGTTTACGGCGTGCATTTCCTCTCTCTCGCTCTAGTCATGCGCGCGCGCGCACCCTACCGGGAGAAGAGCCCGTACGGCCCATACAAGGACCTTCCGATCTATTTAACGTCAAGTAGACCCATACTCGAAAAAAACTCGCCGAAACTTGTGAGAAACCGGAAGGAGTATTTTTAACACAGAAATACTCCATCAAACGTCCAACATTAGTTTTTGAAACTTTGTCTATGTTTAGGATGGGAATCCAAGTCTTTAACAGTGTAAAAAGCTCAGTATGCATGAAACAGCATTTCACCCCCCCTTTAATTACTAGTTGTTCGCATTTTTATAAATTTCATTATAACTGTCTCGAAACTTTGAGCACATTCAGGGCATGTTCCCGATGAAACATACTGAGTTTTGTAATTGCATATTTAACTGAATACCTGAACATTTTTCACGTTCCGAACGCTTGAGTCCAGTTCAAGTCCGAAAGATTTCTCCCTCAGATTTGATTCTGGATCATTATCTGTATTAGCTGAGATAGCGATGGGTTTCTCCACGCTTCTTTAGTTTCTTTTAAGATATTCACACTTTTGCATTTAGGGCCTAATGTTTGTCCATCTGGAACTTGCTAGGTTTGCCCTTTGTGCTGCTCCCTATGTACTGGAAACCATGTCTTGAATCTGTCTGGATACATTCTCCAAAACCTGAGAGGCCTCCAACCGCTACTCGATTTGCTATTTAAGGTAGTGAAGGGCAGCTTTTTCAGCATCTCTGTGACAATTTAAAAAAAGAAAAAGGTTACCACATAAATTACTTTGACTTATCCCTCCTTAAATATATATATAATATAAAACAAGATCATCATCACCAAAAAAAACTTAGATACTATTTTATAATGAATGAATACGGCCTTGAAATCGTATTCTCTAATTTATCAATGGCTGCCAATGTTGAGTTAAGCCTAGTGACAAATTCAAAATATAAAAACATATTTACAAATACAAATATCTTGTTTACTCAATCAAATTTTTATTTAAAAAAAATATTGTTATATTACTTGTGATGTAGTGATTTGCTAAATGTAATACTTTACAGTATTTTTTAATTACAAGTGTACATTACTGACATTTAGTGTACATTGGCCTATATAAATAGTCGAGCTAAACTTTGCAGGACATTTGCCCTGACATTAGCTCTTTACATGAATAAAATTTATCAACAGCAAGTAGGGCTTAAAATATAACGCTCATTACAAATGCAAGTTCCAGATGGACAAACATTAGGCCCTAAATGCAAAAGTGTGAATATCTTAAAAGAAACTAAAGAGTGGCAAACTCTGAAGCAGTGTTCAAGTTTTAATAAGTTGTACAGCTTGAAGTGTAAAGCTTGTTCTCATAGACAGATATGGCCTATTTATGAATGAAATTAATTTGTCATTTAAACTGTTGCAAACAGGGAAAGTGAGTAGAAAAGACTTATCCTGTCGCCCCCTCTAGTGGACAGCTTTAATCATTACGGCCTTAATTGCTCAGATAACGCAAGTCAATGGGATTTTTTGGGAAAGTAAGTCTGACCCGTTAGAAAAGATATAAGTGAGTCAGACCAGTCTGAAGGTCTGAGCTGAGTTTGGTGAAGTATTATAGTTCTCATAATATTAATAATAAATAATATTTAAATAGGACTATATGCTGGAGCTCTCAAGCAAACTTAATAAAGACAACTCAGAGAAACATCACCCAATTCATTATTTATTATCTGTTTTATAATAAAAATAATACGATTTTAAAGGTATGTCGTGCTCTTCAACCGACATGATTTTAATTAAACCCAAACTGCTAATTTTGTCAGTATCAATTAATGTATGTTTACTGATACTTCTCACTTTTCTGTCTCTTTCTTTTCACGTGAACAGAATAGACACATTCACAAATATAAACTGTATTTCTATTCAATTTTCTTGATTATTGACATGTCACACATGCCTACCTGCCTTTTGATGTAAATAAAAGACGAGAGTGGCAAATATCACAGACATATTATCATGTACAGTTCAGCCTGTTATTTATTTTTATTTCCATTTCCCTTTTATCCAAAGAGACGGGACTATTTGCACCGTATTTATCAATGAGAAACAGGCTATCATACTCAAATAATAGCCTATGGCTCACATTAATGGGGGTCGCTTGCAAATCGCAACAGCACGAATTACGTGACAACATCTTTCATATAGCAACCTATTTCTGCTTTAAATATTGTGTGTAGTTAGCAGTGTGTGGTGTTTTCGGACATGTATTTTAATTAAATTGCATTTGTCAGTCCCGCACTTGTATTCTGCCTGACAGAATGAAGAGCTCGCGCTGAAGGCGGAGCTGTTTGACCAATCAGATGAAAGAGGCGTTTCGGCGCCGCCCACGTGTGGAAACGAAATATCAAACCCATAAACCGTTTTATAAACCGCAAACGAAATATGAAAAATCGAGCCAAAATCTCATTTTTCGTTTTTAAACTAAACAAAAAAACGAATAAACGAGACGATTTATGTGTTCTCGTTATTCCATTTCAAACAGGAAATGAAATGATCAGATGATACACGGACCTGCCTTCTGGCCTTCTCTGTGTTGTGCTCGCTCCCGCTCGCGCGCCTCCCGCCTCTTGCTTTTGTTCCCCCTCCCCTCGCGTGTCGTCTCATTGAACACGGCTGCTTCCACAACCAGGTGAGGATTAGTTATCATGTTGACAAGCGCGCGCGTTGTTCGGGACTCAGTTTAGAGACCATGTTTTCATTCTAACACAACTGCTTGCTAAAATTCATAAAGAAATATTAATGTTCATCATAGTTCAAAGCGCAAGTTTCACCCACAGTCAGGTGATTGACACTACTGGTGCGAGACGTACTCTCAGTCGCAATCATGTCAGTTTATGATTTGTGTCTAACTGATCGCATGGTTTTCGGTTAAAATGTCAAAATGATCGCAAATCATTTGAAAACATTTATAAAGTATTGCAATATCATTACTATTATTATTTTGTCAGCTTTATCACGGGATTATGATGAATGGGTCTATTCATGTTTTAACCAAGAGGGAAAAACGCGACATCCCGGGTGTCCTGAGACACAGTGCTCTTCTGTCAGTTGTACTGTATCATATTATCATATAGCCTACCTTCTGACATTCATATTTCCTTCTGTAACTGGAAAAGAAGTGAAATTCAGCTCATGTGTAGCCTGCATGATGAGTTTGAATTTTGTCAAACTCATGACAAACATCACTGTTTGAACTTTGATACAAAATCAGTTTATTTATATCTCAGTCATGCCCCCATCTTTCTGCAAAATGCTTACTGTTTACTTTAAGTGTAAAAAAGGGAGTCTTTGATTCATCTTTTGAAAGCATGAAATAAATGAAAAGGAAATATTATTTATTTTCTTTTACAGTTAAATTATTATTATTTATGTAATCAGGGAGTTTTTTTTAATGTTGCAAAAGCAATTTGTTCCTACATGAACTGACTACCTCTTTGCACTTCAATAATAAAAAAAAGAATTTGTGGTATTTCGCATATTTGTTTTTGCTGTAGTTTTTAGGGGGTTATTTTTCCTGTAAAGATATCGAGATATATATCGTATATCGAGATATAGCAAAATATATCGAGATATATTTTTTGCTCCATATCGCCCAGCCCTAATGTGACGCAACAAAAGAATAAAAGTGCACCGCCCCGACATTAAACAAATCCAACAGTAAACTAATGCCTCGTTCTTTTTATAATGTTAAGCACTGGCAATACTTCTCATAGAAAGGACAAATGGATTTACAATGGTCGTTTTGTCGCGTCCAGTGTAGACAGCTTCTTGCTGTTGTGGCTCGACGTGTCAACAGTCACGTCCTGTGACTGGAAACACCACGATTCTGTTCCCATCCGCACTGCACCTCTGCCAAATGGTTTCGGACAGAGTAATCAATGTGAGAGTGTCGAGGATGGAGAGGAAGCAGTCAGGTGGAGCAGAAAGGCAAAGGCCTCCAAGAACAAGCAGTGAAATGTAGCTGAAAAATGACTGACCTGTTCAGGGCTTCAAGTGCAGGTCAGTTTCATATGTAACGTTAACTGTAGTTTTGTCTTCGTTAACTAAGTATTAAACTCCTAGCAAATGTAATGTTAGCATTAGCACCGCATTACTATATAGTCACTCAAAATACTATATGCTAAAGGACTTCATTATTAGGCCTATCAATTGTAAGGTTACATTAGTAATTTAGCAGAGATATTCTCGTGGATTAGTAATAAAGGGAGGGAGCAAGAACAGAAAAATATGAGATAGAATATTATGTACAGAATTAGGATTATTCTCAAATGTTTGACATGTAGTTAATATTGTACTAAGTTTGACCTTTAAAAAAATAGTTTTAATTTATTTGTATGAAAGTCACATTTCCATAATATAATACTTGATTTTAGCTAAAATACATTCAGATTATGTGCAAACAAATTACAATGAGGTATTATTTGTGGTTGTTGCTGGTGACAGGTAAAGGGAAGTGAAGGTGCAGTTCAAGAGAGATCCTTTTTGCACGACCTAAGGATTCTTTGATGGCGAAGTGATGGCCATACAAAAAAAAATCAAAGTTGTTTCAAAAATTGTTGTGGGTGTATGGAATGGCCTGGATGAGTGTGAGATTTCCCGGCCTGAAATTGTGACCATATCTGGTCCTGAAAACATTAGTTTCATAACAGGTTTAAATGTTATCTCATAATTTATTTAAAATAATTATATACTGTACATTATGTCGTGATTCAAATAATCAGATTTTTTTGTTTATTTAGGTAAAATAGCATATTTATTTTAATACCTGCTTCCTTTATTTTTCAGTTTTCAGGCATCCATGACATGTAAATAAATGCCAGGTTATTGGTATCATCTTCACCATATAAATGTAATTTAAGAAGACCGCTGCTTTCATAAAGGCCAGGCAACATAATGAGGTGTGTGTGTGTGTGTGTGTTCACCTTAAGGCAGTCATGCTGGCAGGAAACAAAAACCCCTGGTGTATCTTCACTGGGCCGGATAATTACCAGCAGTAGTTTCTTTGAGTGTGACTGCAGGTCAATTCAGTATGCCTTTACTGAAAATGTAGCCATTGTGAAGGAAAGATCACATAATAAGTGAGTTTTTGTGACCTGAGGCTACAGGAATAGACTATAACTATATCCATCTGTTAGTGTCTCGTGTTGGCCGATGCGTCCCCATAATCCCCATTATAATCATGCATTATGCATGTTCAGACACGGTAAACCCTTTGGTGATGTATTAAGCGTGACATCATCTCGTTAAAGTAATACACAGTGTAATTTCACTGAATGATTTAATCTTTTGGCGAGTTGTCTGTCTGTCTGGATGACATGGTTTTTCCTCAGTTCTGAAAATGTGGTGTTTCATCTGGGTGTTCTCCTCCATGTCTGCTTTAAGCGGTAATGTCACCCTCAGGATGACCTCATCCGTCTGGTCACCTTGTTGGGGAGATGAGTGGCCGTTGCCCTAGAGATTGTTCCCATGGAAACCATTAGATTGTCTTAATTTTCTCATAATCACGAGACAAGAAGAGATTGTGAAACTAGTCAGATGACACTTATTGGGAAATGTTGTGGCCAAAAAAAAGTTTATTCAAATATATATATTTTTTATCTTATGTTCCTAATCAACCGCAAAATCATCAGTATGTTTTAAAATGTATAAACTGACTGTTTCAAGACCCAGAATGGCTCTAATCTTTCTATCAAGCTTTTATTGCTAGCTTTTATTTCTCTTTACTGCAATGCAATGTTTAGCCCTTTTCTCAGTTTCATGATATGTTTGCATGGCTTACTGAAACCTTACAGTCGACACAGACAGTTTTCACACTTTGACAGTTAAAAACAATCACTAGGACAGACTAAAGACAGATAGGATATCTCTCTATCTCACAAGTGCATGTCTGTGCAAAAGCTGTGAACTCGTGTTCCACAGCAGATGTGGAAAATGAGCCCATTATGGTTAATGACTGACATATGAAAGAGAGAGGTGAGGTTTGAGGAGATTTTTCTGTTCTTATGAACAGACAGTATTTTGAAAACATCCAGACAAATGTACTTGGAATCCATAAGTCAAGTCAACTATATTTATTTAGAGCTTTTACAATGACGATTGTTTCAAAGCAGCTTCACAGTGTTAATCTGGAAAATATTGCAACAAAATTCATAAGAAAAACCGCTTTATAAAGGGACTGAATGACATCTACAAATGTTGAAAGGCCAATTTTGAGATTAGGGTTTAGGAGGTAGGGGTTAAGTTTGTGTTTGTGTGAGTGACTGAAGGTGAGTGTAAATGGACGTTGACTAGTTCAAGTGTCTGTAATCAGTGAAAAGTATCCTTGATGTTTTAAAGGTGCAGTAAGTGATTCCTGAGAATCATTGCTGAACACGGTTGATATTTAAAATCAACTCAAAATAACAAGTCAAGTCACCTTTATTTAAATAGTTCTTATTACAACACAGAATGCTTCAATGCAGCTTTACAGTGATAATAGGACTTACAATTTAGCTTTTGAAGAAAAGTTTTTTTTGGATTAATTTCTGTCATAAAAAGTGATTAGGTTTTTAATTGGTGCCATTTAAACAATACCATCTAACTAAGATAAAATCCCGACGCATTCCGGACCCCGTTCGCACGGCAACAGCTTCTGGTGGCCCGAGAACGCAAACCATGAAATAAGTTTGAAATAGTTTTGAAACCATACAATCATCTCCCCCCAAAAAAGGCAAATCCATGAAAAAAGTGACGTCATGTGCGCAAGCATTACGTGTTCACCTATAGGCAAGCGTGTTTGAATACGTATGTGTGCATTCGTGTTTTTAACTGTATGGGGGGAAGGGAAGTGAAGGAGGCTTTCACAAAGGAGAGTCTAGCTGACACGGTCTCTGCAGGTCCACCATCTGATTAGGATCCGGCGGACTACAGTAAACCTTGTGATAAAGAGAAAGATTAACGTTAGTGTAGATGCCATTATTTTTCAAGATGTAACGACAACGAGTACATCAGGTGTTATGAGAAGTGTTCCCGGTTCCGGCTAATCTAGTTAATCCAGCCTAACACACACCCCTTTCTTCATTGCTCCGCCCACAAAATACACAAACACGCAATGCAAGAGTCATAGCAGAAGTAAAATAAAATAAAGTAAAATAAAGCTTAGCAAAAAATAAAGCAAAGACAACGAACAAGCTGCAAGGCAGAATACATTACACGATTATATACAATTGGGTTGGCTCTATACCACAATGTTGGCTTTGGTACAATACCACAATCTAATATTGTTGTATCAATATTAAAGTGCCCCTAATTTTGTTTTGGAGGTCTCTTACAACAAGTTTACATGCATGAAAGTTCAAAAATCATTTCATTTTTTCATAATATACATTGCACATTTTTCAGTTACGTTATTCTCAAACGGCTCGATGGAGGGAGCTCACTCTGCTGTGACTAGCCAGAAAGTCCAGTCTGTTACGATTGGTGTACCGCGTTCAGCGTGTTTTTCATGCTAAACACCATTTTCATAACTGAACTCAAGCTGAGGCTTCCTCATTCCTTAGCAATTCTACACACTGTAAAGACAGTAATGACATTTTTACCATATCAATCTGAATGCAAGTCCATTGATGAAACATTGGAAGAACTTGTTATTCACCCCGAACCTCCATCACAAGGATTACATGAGCAGAACATTTCTCAGCGATACACTACTCACCATCAGCATTAAAAAGTGAATGTTCATCAACAAACCGATGTGTATATTTCTAATGTTGCGGTGCACATTCAGAAACTGTATCAATAACGGTTAGCCAAGCACTAACGTGAATGACTGATATAACAAACATTTACAAAAATGAACCTTGCTCCATCTTTTATCTTCACTGAGTAGTAAGAACAACAGACAATCTGTATTAATAGATACCGTTTTAGGTAATAGTGGCCAACAGCTGCTTGACAGAAGTATTTTAGTAAGAGTGAGTAATAATTACGTGAGTTAGCCTGTTAGCTGGGCACTTTAAATCAATACCACAGTGTCTGAACTTTAGCATAATTTTATTCACCAAGTCATTCCAGCAGTTTTTGCGTTTATAATACAGGAAATTACCTCAAACATTTATCAGTAAATTAATCAACACTGATAATTACACCAAACTTTTTGTGAGAAGTAATTTCACAAACGGCATAAGAGAATCAGCACTACCACATCTCCCCTCTCTCTATCCCTCAAAATCAGCAAATGGCTTTTGGCTTCAAATGACATCGTCTGCGCTATAAGTGAGCTGCGAGCTGGCTGCTGCTTACGATACAACTCCCTCGTTTGCGTTTTGGGACAGCTGTTACTTGCTAGTGATTTTATATCATTCAGTAGTAGTAGGCCAGTTTTCTTTGCATGCAACATAAAATTCAGTCTCTCAAAGAGCTTGCTGGTTGCAAATTGAGTTCCTTTTCACAACTTATTGCGCTTGAATGGTCAAATACAAATAAAATTATGTCAAAATATCCATCTAGGTGAGTATTCACAAGCATATGGCTTTGTATCAGTAGAAACCCTGGAGTATATTCAAATGATTGTGCTCCCCCTCCTCATATCCCCCTGAGGGAGATTTATGCATTTTATTTCTGGAAGAAATCCTCAGATGACGCAAATTGATGATATTTGTGTCATGGGAGGAATTTTTAGCCAAAGGCTAAAGACTACAGCCAGCAGAGGAAGCCATTTTCGCATGTTTTCAACCCGCGCATGGGCGGTGGGATCTCACTCACAGCTCAGCTCGCAGCTGCAGGCATTCATGTAAACTGAGCTATGCGGAGCAATGGAAGTGTTTTAACTTCTCAAATTAATTTCTATGAAAGTTAAGCTTCCAAAGGCATGAACTGAAAATAGACTGAACACTCGCTGAGAATGTATATGCCGCGAGCGTGGTCGCAATTACCTACCTAAAAACTCAAGTTCAAATTGTGAGATCTAAACATCATTGGTTCTAGTGTGTCAAATGCACACTGGAGCCTTCGTGTTATTTAAACAATATGATCTTATGCGCTGTGCGTCAAGGTTATTATAGTTTTGCTTTTTGAAATTAGTTTTTATTTTAGTATCGTTTTCAATTTTGCTACAAATTTCAGTTTAGTTTTAGTTAGTTTTACAAATGGTTTTGCTAGTTTTAGTTTAGTTTTTATTTTGCAAATACATTTCTATTTAGTTTTTATTTATTTAGTTTCAGTTTTAGTTTTAGTAATTATAGTTTAGCAGAGTTACCATAATGAAGTGTAGAGACCAAATCAAGGTTTTTAATTTCAGCAAAGTTTAATGTTTGCACAGATTAGAGTTTAATCTTACTAAACATCCTTAAGTGAAATAACTTGATAAACAAGCATTATTATTTAAACCCAGGAAGGTCTTACAAAACATGCATAAAGTTGGGTCTTCACCTTTGAGCAAAAAAGCTTGAGTCAAACTATGACCTATACAAACAACGATCTGGAGATTAAAAATGAAATGAATTATATTTTGATATTTAAAAATTTTGATATTTTTGACATAGGCTAATACTCAGAGGATCTATCTTAAAGAACAAATTAATGCAACGTAAAATATAAAAGTAAAAATTATAAATTCCAGACAAACTCATTCATAACAAAGATGAAATATTCTTAAACAATTAGAAGCTTATTTTAATTTCTTCAGTAGTACAATGTAGGCTAGCAGCGTAAGACCACAGCTTAAGTCATCTGAATACAGCCAACACACACTGTTGTGCTGTGTGTGTGTGTGTGTGTGTGTGTGTGTGTGTGTGTGTGTGTGTGTGTGTGTGTGTGTGTGTGTGTTTGTTGTGCTATAATTGTAAAGGGGACCAATGTCCTCATTTATCTAGTAAAATATTATGATAACTTTATTATTATTTAGAAGCCTTTTTAGGACCAGTCAAATGTTAAAAAGGCTTATAAATCGGCCAAAACATGTTTTTATTTAAATCTATTGTTTTGCACGTTCTTGGGATGGGTAGGTTTAGGGATAGGGATTGGGTTAAGGGATATAAAATATCATTAACCTGATATAAAATCAATGGAAGTCCATGCAATGTCCTCACTTATATAGTGAAACAAACGTGTGTGTGTGTGTGTGTGTGTGTGTGTGTGTGTGTGTGTGTGTGTGTGTGTGTGTGTGTCCTGGTATTCCCTACTTTGTGGGGAAATGTCTCCACACAGATAATAATATTATTAGTAGTAAATGATTATGATAACACCTTTGAGCCTGTCAATATTATGCAAACATGAAATCTCAAACGCACAGTAGGCTAGTACTTGCTACTAGTTGCTGACTTTTGCGCCTGCGTCTCTCGTCGTGTAAGAAACGGCATTCTAAAACAGTGAGCTTAAGTTAAAAGAAGTTCAACGTGCATCTCATTACCTTGTGTTATTTCCCATTTCACTGCCACGGACGCATTGATTCTTTGTGAACTGCCGTTTAGGACTAGCGATGTGTTGCCTGTCTGCACGCATCCGTCACAGGACAGCGGTTAATCTCCTCCTCAGATCTCTTCACGCGCAGTAGCGCAATATACAGACACTCCCTCAACCGCCACAGTCAGATTTTCCACCACATTAAAGAGAGCTTATTAATAACGAAAACGAATATTTATTTTTGCTAATTATTATTTTATTTCAGTTAGTTTTTTAGTAAGAGTAGTTAGTTTCGTTTAGTTTTAGTTTTTTATTTATTCAGATTTTTTAATTTTATTTCAGTTTACGAAAATGTTTTTTGACCAATAGTTTTAGTATTAGTTTCAGTTTTTGTTTACGAAAATAACCTTGCTGTGCGTTGATCAGTGTTAAAAGTAAATAAAAGTCTAGATAGTTTGAATGATGCACTCAGCATTCAGATGGTCAAGTGACATATGCTTGGCGAGGTTTGATGTGTTTTCTCCCAAGGCGGCAAAAAGTGTGTTGTGGTGCTCGGTCAGATCCACTTTCAACTAGTTTGTTCAGAAATCACTTACTGCACCTTTAAGCGCTGTGTGTGAAAAACTGTTCTGAATTAACCAACTCATTTCCTCCACCCCAACACACACACACACACACACACACACACACACACACACACACACACACACACACACACACACACACACACACACACACAGTCAAGCAGTTCACTAAAACAGTTCCTATTAGTGGTTTTCACACAAATGTGTGGGTGTGTCTTGTGGTCTCTATGGTATCTCTCACCCAACGCTGAAATCTTCTCACATTGGATGTCTCCCACAAGTCTTGCTATTTGCTGAACACACACACACACACACACACACACACACACACACACACACACACACACACACACACAAAATGTGCTTGTAGTGAATTGACCTTTTGCTAAGCCCCTCTTAACATACTGACCAATCCATCTTGTTGCATTCTTTGATTTTCTTTGCATTTGTATGACAATTATCATTAAATGTAGTGATTTATCAGAATGCAGAATTTAACAGAATGCATATACTGAGGTTTTTTATTTGTCTGTAAATCGGTATGTGTTCACAACAGGGTGAATATTCGGTGCTGAAACATTTCAATTTAAATTAAGTTGTTAATCTGTTCAGACCAACATGAGCATTTGCATGCTGTCAATGTGACTTTTTGTGTTCTAAGGAGAGGTAATCTAATCTTTTTTCCATCACACTGGTCGGCCAATAAGATATGTGATTTTGGTCACATGCCCAGCGCCGCTGCTGTTACTTCTGCATTGCTAAAAGCAACCACCTACTGTAAGGGAGTGAGTTTGCATTTTCATTCAGCCTGTCTCCTGGTTTTACATATTGTTCTGAATACACAAATCAGATAGGTTTTGTTTTGTTTTTTGCACCTGCTTTATTTGTTTGCTCTTGTTTATGCCAGTGTTGTAGAATTAAATTGTTTATTATTAGGTCAAGCTACAGATTTACATGTGAAAAAGGTAATCATTCTTCTATGGCATCTTTGCATCTCGGCAACTGTTCTGGTCCTCTGCACTGCACAATCACATGTTTTCTTTTTATTCCTGTGTGTTGACGTTGGTATATGTGTATTTGTCTTTTCCAGGACATCATTGCCGGCTTCCTGTACAGTTTGCTGATCGTAGTGGTCTTCAGTCCTGCTCTGGACATCATTGACACCTTCAACCGCACCCATCCCTACGCCCCGCTAATCATCATCTCGCTTCACGTGGGTCTGGGCCTCTTCTCCTTCACCTTGGACACCTGGAGCACTTCACGTGGCGACACTGCCCAAATCCTGGGCTCTGGTGCGGGTATTGCCTTGGCATCCCATATCAACTACCATCTCGGCCTATTGCCAGACCCTACTGCATCGATGTTGCCTCTGCAGCCCCCATCTTTAACCCTCAGCCTGATCGGACTCTGTCTACTCCGCTTTCTGCTGGGTGTTCTCATTCTCCTGGCTACCAGAGCCATAATGAAAGCTCTCACCATCCCACTCGTCTGCAGGCTCTTTGGGATTCCCAGCGGTGACGTTCGGAAGGCCAGGCAGCACATGGAGGTGGAATTGCCGTATCGTTATATCGTCTACGGAGCCGTGGGGTTAAATGCGCATTTCCTTGTGCCTTTCCTGTTTATACATGTGGGTCTGTTGTGATTGGGTGAAAGAACCATCCATCCTTTCGGCTAATAAGAGCCCAGTTGGACTGCCGAGGCCCCTCCCTTCAAATCAATGATTGGATGGAACTAAAGCCAGTAACACTGTGCTGCACCTTCCAAATGATCTTTAAATGGGTTTTCCATCATTTATACTCTAGTTTTAGCAGATTTTCTATTCAAAAAAAGCAGTTTGGTGTTGATTCAGAGATAATGGCCCTTTTCTAAGCAGTTTGCATTGCATGTAAAGTACAGTAGCATGTCTATTCTCATCTAAAATCTTATTGTAAACCGTTTGTACTTTATAGGGATTTTTATATTTTTCTCAAGCAATACAGCAGTTTTGCTGATTATCATAAACTTTAGAGGACATTTGACTAATCTTTTAAAGAGTTTTGTTCATGCCACAGTAGGACGACTGAAACTCTTGCATCAAGAGTTGACTGAAATGTTTCTTACGATGGTGCGACTCGTGATGGATCGCCTGAAGCTGACGACAGCTTTTATTGCTTGTTTGCAATATATACAGAACTCTCAAATGTAAAATGAAAAGGCCGCCCAAATATGGTGTTTGGGGGCAGTGTTGATCTTTATGGTGCAGTTTATTGAGATTGTGAAAGCAGAAGAGCGTTTATTATAATGATAGATGCCTTAAAGGACTAGTTAACACAAAAATGACAACTCCCTCTCTTGTCGTTGCATAATTGACTTTCTTTCTTCTGTGGAGCACAAAATATATTCTGAGAATAATTCAACAGGCTCTGGTTCCCATTGTTCTTCAAAATATCATATTTTATGTTCCATAGAGAAATAAAATAGAAGTTTAAAAAGGACATGAAGGTGAATAAATAATTTTCATTTTTGGGTGAACGATCCCTTGAACTGACCACTCAAGAACCAGTTTCTCTTGGCATTAAAAAGGTGATGCACTAGTGATTTATTCTGAATATTGTTTAATGTCGAATCAGTTATAATCAGTTATATCTCAGACTGCTTTTATTCCCTGTAATTTGCTGCTTAGACTATGGTACTATACGTGTATGTGTGTAAATATGTGCAACGAAAAGCGTCAATGCATTCCCTACTAGCATTTAGCTGTATTTTCAGTCAGGTTGGAAAAACAGGTAAATGTCAGGTTGGCCACTAAACCTATGAATAATTCAAGCCGCCTTTTGATAGTCAAGGTTCTGTTTAATGTACTGTATAGTTAAAATGAATTTGTGGTACTAATTTAAATGCACTGTTCTCAGATTGCACTGCTCTTCTGCCTGCTGTTGTTGCTGGGATGATCTTATAATGGGTCAGGCTTGCGTGACACTGCTGTGTTTTTACTCTTCCTGTGGCCTTTTGTGTCTTTGTGCACGTGCAAGTTCCTTTTTCCGCTGCAAGAGAAGGTGATTTCCTAATTCCTCACTTCTGTAAACAGGATTGTTTTGGATTTTCTGAATAACGAGAGAGTCCACCCAGCACATGTTGACCTTTGACTCTTCACCTAGAACAATGTAGCTCTCAGTCATTTTGAGGTAGGAGGTTATCTAGAAGAGACAAAGGACGGAGGTTGTATTTATGCCAGAAAAAGAGAACACCCTGCATTGCTTTTTGGACCAGTTGTGTTAGTTTCTTTACTGCGTGACTCTTTCTGAGTGATTCCATAATATGTCTGCGTGTTTGTGGATGGAAGTAGGGTAGACTGTAGCATATTTCCCCCCCCCCCCCCCCCTCTCAGGCCTATGTACTAGTAATCCATAATGGGTTTACCACCAAATATGAGTACTTTCTGTAGCTGTAATCCATTATGTAGGTAATTTTTTTTTCTTCCCTTATCAACCCCACACTAAATCTGCAGGCTTTCATAAAATTGGTTTGCATGTCATTCACAAAGCTCTATGCATCCTCTTTCTTGTTAGTTTATTTAATGTTTTGTAAAGATTTTTAATATAATTGGATAATGATTCAACTACTAAAAAGTAGTGCTCTCAGGTCAGTTTTACTTTAAAAAAGACCCTAATCAGCACCAAATGTAGAGATTGGCAGCAGAATCTGTGTGGTCCTGTCAGGACATAGATTGAGCTCCTGAGAAACTGGTCCAGTGGTGACGTTCTCATTTAAAAGTGCTTTATTGCCTTTGATTTGACTTTCTCTGGTCTTACTGGAAATAACATGGCTTATTCTGAATAAACAGATCTGATTTAGATACCACACAGTGCCTTTTATGTAAATCTTTGCTATATTTGATAAGCACAGACAATTATTACCATCTGGTTTGTTTTTCATTCTTCTTTCTTTCTTTCATCTGAACAGAGCGTGTGACAAACTTTAAGCTAAAGTGGAATATTTTATTTGCGTTAATTATATATGAAATATAAATATTAGATGAAGAATGCCAATTCAAAATATTATCAAATACTCTAATAGTACATGCATAATTCAACAAAAAGTTGCATGTAAAATGTGTCAGTTACTTTCCACTGCTGTTCAGTTTATGATACTCATTTCAGAAGTCTATTACATTTCCCAATTTCTTTTAGATGTTTATGTCTTTGTAAAATCACTTTGAGAAGAATTGTTTAAAAGTCTTTTTTATTGTCATTGTTTCTCTCGCTGTACCAAATGTGTCCCAGAAGCTTTGGATACTGTGTATGTTTGTGTAAAAGGTTATTTCAGGAGCTCTGGTTCTTGTGTGATATTAATCTTGTTTTTTAATTTTTTTAGGATGATTTTGCATATCTCTATTAGGCTTGGGCGGTATCCAAATTTTGATACCGTCAAACCTCCTCCCTATTTTACCTCGGTATACGGTATTACCGTGAATAATTAAAACATTATGATGTAAGGCTCAGACAGCGTCAACAAACTGTTGGCTTATATATATATATATATATATATATATATATATATATATATATATATATATATATATATATATATATATATATATATATATATATATATATTAGGCCTATATTTTTATTTTATTTTTTACATTTGAGCCCCTGCCCCTGAGAAACTCTCTGCACGTTTTATGCTTACCGTTATGAGACAATTGTCAGACAATTGACTTTTTTTTTTGTGAGTCCCATGTCCACTTGATTTTTGTGGAGTTCATGCTTATTGCTTACATTGCCAGCTGTGTGACAAAAGGCAAAAGGCAATATTACAGCATAGTCCGAGGGTGCGCTCGGTTTTTCATCCACGCAGCAGTGAGTGGATGGTGGTTTCGGATAAGCGCCCTTAGGTTCAAGGTATTTCCATCTCTCGCAGTCATCTTTTTGTTGCACAATTTGCAAATTGCCTCGTCTGTATTTACCGTCAAAACCCAAAATACTTCCAAACTGCAGAAGTTGTGTTCTTTTTCGAGACCGAATAACTCAGTGCCCGACTCGCCGTCTTTCTCTCTCTCTCTCTCTCTCTCTCTCTCTCTCTCTCTCTCTCTCTCTCTCTCTCTCTCTCTCTCTCTCTCTCTCTCTCTCTCTCTCTCTCTCTCATCCACGCTGTCACAACAACGCATACACATATTTAGGCATTTAAAGGGGTACTTCAGCGCTGGGAAGATGAATCTGTATTTAAACTGGGTCATCAATGCAGTAGAAATGTGAAATTATTTTTGAATTTGGTGTCTTCTAGACTGAGAAAAGACAGAAAATGTATTTTTCTCCCATGGGGATGAAAGACTACAATTCCCAGAATGCTTCGCTGCCCTGTGAGGCCATTCCCAACGCCAACAACTTCATTACTGTGACTGAGTTAGAGACACTACAATTAAAAACTGAACGTGTCTGTTCAATATAATGAGTGAGTCACCGCGCGAGTATCACAGCACTGAGCACTAACTGCAGGAGTGATGAGAGCTGAGGTAATCGCGACTACACTCGCGGCATACATTCACAACGCAAGTTCAGTCTGGCGCGTTTCAGTTCATGCCTTTGCAAGCTTAACTTTCATAGAAATGAATTTGAGAAGTTAAAAGACTTACATTGCTCACCATAGCTCCGTTTAAATGATCCTGTCTGCAAGCTGAGCTCTCCCTGCAAGCTGAGTGTTATCTCCCATCCCCCAATGCCGGATTCAAAACATGCGGAAATGGCTCCCTCTGCTGGCTGTAGTCTTTAGCCTCTGGGCAAACATTCCTCCTATGATGCAAAAATCGTAATTTTGCATCATAGGAGGAATTTTTCCAGAAATAAAATGCATAAATCTCTCGTCTCAGGGAGATATGAGAGGGGAAAGCACAATAATTTGAATATTCTCCAGGGTTTCTACTGATACAAAGCCATATGCTAATCGCTGAAGTAACCCTTTAATAAATAAATAGTATTTAATATGTAAATAGTTTAATTAGTTCAACTTATTAAATATTTATTAATTAATTGTTGATCAGCAATATGTAAGTTGATCTGTTTTTTTTTTTTTGACGGTTTGACGGTATTGAAACTGATACCGTTGCTATTTTTAGATCCCGCGGTATACCATTTTACCGTATTACCGCCCAAGCCTAATCTCTATTGTTGGAGGCGTTCTGAAGGTGTTAAGAGCTTGATGTAGATATTTTGTAAAACCTGTGAATTAGAAACAAACAAAAAAATACCCAAAATGTAAATCTCAGACTGAACGTTCAGACAAAATAAAAATCAGCTGACCTTCACCCAGCCCTTGACACCGGAAGAATCGCACTAAAAAAACAATTGACTAATAATTCAGTGTTTGAAGAGGACCTGTGGCTTATGTTCATAAAATGGCTTGTTATAGAAGCTCTGTTCACGCTTTTCATAGCAGTTATCTGATGATCTTTGATTGCGTTTGAGTATGCTCAATCAAAAGCAAGAAGGCTATTACTTTTGTTTGTTTTTGGAGAAAAATAAAGAAAATGCATCTTATTATGTAAGTATGGCTGGGTTTGATAAGCACACGTTTACACAGTCATTGTTCCATGGGAAGTTTGATTGTTCCTGCTGAGATCAATGACCTCACTGTAATGTCTAAAATATTAATGCACATGTGTGAGTATGTTTTAGCCAGATATATTTTTCCTGGCAGTTCAGATTACAAAAACACTCTTCTTATGCTCTATTCACTTTGTGTTCGTTCAAAATGTTAGTGAAGCACGTGGCTGTCAGTAGATTGTACAGAATTTCAGATGAGTTTTCACAAAAAAAGTGTGGCTCATAAAGTATGATATAGGGAGAATATGGAGCTTACTATATTCACTTTGATTTAATTCAGAAGCTCAAACTGAAGTAAGATGCAATTCTGATAGCTTGTAATGTAAATCAATGAGAGCTTTATAATGGTAAATATAGCTGACCACTTGCATCAAATGCATATACATATCAGTTGTCACTTTATATCTCCCAGTTATGTCTTGTATGGTATTTAAATGTTTAGTTTCACAATGAAAGCTCTAATTGTGGGGGCAAAACATATAATGCAATGCAATGCTGTTCCAAGCATGTTGTATATTATTTGATACATGTGTTTTAACGATAGATAGACAGACAGACAGACAGACAGACAGATAGATAGATAGATAGATACACAGCAAAAAACATGTTGGGAGATTTATCACCACGGGTGTTAAAATTATCACTTTCCGGGTGAACATACAGGTCCGTCTTTGCTAGTGTTAAAACAACACTGACGAAAGTGTTCGTTATACAAACACTGTGTTAGTGTTTCTTTTTAGTCACTCAAGGTGTTGAGAAATGTATTACTCATAAGTGTACATTTAACACTTTATGGTGATTAATCTCACACACCCAGTGTATTTAATGTTTATTTAATGTAAATACTTAAATACTAAAATGGCACTGTGAATGAAATTTAAAACAATTTATATATATTATTTTATTTTTTCCCCCAAAAAATCAAGTGACTACAAATTTATTTGAATATTTATTGAAATTGTAATATATCAATTCCATTACATTTATGTATTTGGCAGACACTTTTATCCAATGCGACTTACACTGCATTCAATACCATTTTTAATAAATAAAAAAAAAACATTTTTGTCAGTTCTTGCTTTCGCCGGGATTCGCTACAGTAAAGCCATTGTTGTCACACATACAATTGAATAAAACAATTTCTTGTTATACTCCAATGCTATAACATCTTACCATGATAAATCTCTACTGCGTTTCAAACAAGATTAAACAAAGAAACATTCCTCAAGTAATGTTTTAATTGAAAATACAAAAATTCAACATTGTATATATTAAATCAACCTTAATGTTAAAAAACTGTCTGGTTTGTAATTCATTCTGATAAAAAATACTATTCCTTTATAAATTAATACATTTACATTTGGCAGATGATTTTATCCAAAGAGACTTACATTGCATTCAATGTACGCATTTTTACATTTTGTCAGTTCTTGCTTTCCCAATTCATCGATCCCACGATCTTGGCGTTGATAGCGCTCCTCAAAATGATCCAAACACATAGTATTGTTCCTGTTAAAGAGACACATTTGGTTAAAACAAACACATTAAAAAAATCTAAGATATAAAGTTTCAAACATCTTCAATCAACAAGCAGAGATACTTACATAGCCTGTCTTCCTTTCAGGATCGTTTAGGTTTGTAGTAGAGCTGCAACTAACGATTATTTTTTCTGTCGACTAATCTAACGATTATTTTTTCGATTAGTCGACTAATCTAACGATTTATTTTTTTACCCTTTGAAATTTGTAAAAATTCTGTGGCACCCCCTCACATAAGTTACGCTAGAGGTGTAACAGTACAGACTGCTCACGGTTCGCTTTGTATCACGGTTTTAGGTTCACGTTTCAGTACAGTTCGGTATTTGCTATGTTCAGGGGAAAAAGGACTACTGTCAAATGAAAATAAAGAAAATAAGAACAGATAACTTAAATAGAAGCAGCAGCAAAAATAAATACTATTGAGCAAAGATGAGAACAAAATAAACAATGCTTTTCAGGTAGGTCTAACATTAGTTTTTAGGTAGAGAAATGGAATTAAGTAATCAAAAGTAAAATAACCACACATTTAACTGTTTAAAATTAAAAAAAAAAATCCTTATTAAACTTACAAAAGCTATTCAGTCAGGAGCAGTGAGTGATGTCTTTATCTTTTGTTTGACATTAAACAGACAGCAGTGAATGCTACTGCCCCTTTAATCAGACCCACGGATAGTCGTCGTATTTTCTGTATAAAGTTCACTTAAGGCATAGAGTAGGCTATGACATTTTGACATACTTTTTGTGAGTTTGTCCGTTTAAGCACAGGATTTGAAAGATAACTCATTATTTGCGCGCTTTGGGACGAGTGCACAGAGACAGATCTTCTCATTCGAGTCTCCTGGCTACACGGGGGTGATGACGGTGAAAATGACTGCTCATATTCGGACGTACGGCAGCACTCGCATGCGTTTTATAAAGTTTACAAAGAGAGACCGTTTTGCCCACGTTTTTCTTTTATTATCGCTGTTGTTGTAGTGCATACCTGAGGAGTCAGCACGTGTATCCATCGACAGAAACATACATAGGCTACAGCATTATTTTCAAGTTACAACCCATATTAAAGATGCGTCATCAGATGCGAGATGAACCGAAGTGTAAGTGCGTCCCCGCAACTTTTGCTCGGGATCCCGGTTGGGAAACACTGGTCTGTATTGATTGACACCGCTGGTTTGTTTAGAATTATATGAGCGCCGTGACCGCGCGCTGCCGCGTGATGAAGGCGTGTCGCAACTCTGTTATTCAACTGCTCTGGTTTTAAAAGCTATGTCATACTAAATGCGCCAAAATGCAATAAAACTTGTTTTACGGTCGAATGCAACGCGTGTGTGTGAGTGAGTAAGAGACGCGCAAAAGGGCGGAGAGGGAACTTAAGGAAATGCAGCTAAACGAATATGCGTGCGTCTTTTAAATAGCGTAAAAATGAATGAATGACGAATGTGGCGGCCGTTATTGATTATGTGGCAGTCCGCCACAAATTAGTCTATGTGTGGGAAACACTGTTTGGCCTCTGTTTAAAGTATTCCCATACTTTTGATATTCGCGGTCTAGGTTTTTGTGATAGAACCAGGAGCAGAAGCCAACATTACGCGAGATGAACGTCTGACACGACGCGTCGACGCATTTTACGAACGTCGACGTATTTCCGTAGTCGACGTCATCGATGACGTCGACGCGTCGTTGCAGCACTAGTTTGTAGAGTAATAATGCCAAGGGCATACATAGATTGTGGCCTTAAGTGGTTTCCTTCTGCAATAATAAACAATATTCCATGAAACAAAAATCCTCCAAAGCAGAAAGCAAACTAAAAGACTCAAAATAATCAGGTCACTTTGTGTTTTACTTCAGGTTATCTTTATACCAACACATAGCAAGAAAATGTTATATTCAAAACATAAGCACTACTGTTACAGATTTACAATACTACAACTAGAAAAGGCTAGAACTAAGTTGTACAGAAAAAATCGCGCATGGAAGGGCACTAATGCATGTCTGCTCAACTAATACAAAATAAGACGAAAAATGTCAAATAGTATGAGTGTGCAATGTCGTGGAATGTATACGCCAAAACTCATTTCGGCGTGCATATGATACGCACTTTATGGCGTATATATGACACGCTCTCTTGGGTAGGTTTAGGGTAGTGGGGTGGGGGGTTCGTATGTATAATACGCCATAAATTGCGTATCATATGCACGCAAAAAACAGCGTATCATATGCACGCCAAAATGAGTTTTGGCGTATACATTCCACGAGATTGCACACTCGTACTTGATCTTGAGTTTCTATATGACTGAAGCAGTTCATGAAGAAAAGCGTGTCCTACGATGTTTTCGACATTTTGGAGCGCTGTACAGAATGGTCGGCGTATGTTATCAAAGTACAACGAGAAGATTGCTAGAACACACAGAGCATTTCACTCGCAAAATGTTGCAGGCCGATCAGTATGCGCAGCGCCGACAATGATGGACCGTGCTATCCGTGGGTGCTCGGCCAGGGATCGAGCCCCGGCGTCACACAAGAAAAAAAATAATAAGAGCAATTAATTCATTCGATTAACGTCTGCTTTCTCATTTGAATGACATTTCAAAACACCAGAATTAACTCGTAGTTACGGGGTGAAAGATATAAACGGTCTTATAAAGGTTGGAAGCCCTAAAGATACTTAACGTTATGCCAAATGAGAAGAAATAACTATCCAAGTCCAGTGAGTTAAAAAATGACACATAATGTTAATGCTGCTACATTATTACAAAATTAATACAACGAAATTAAGTCACTTACGTAAATCTCCAATCTCCATATCCATTAACGAATTTAGTGTGTTAGTGGGGGTTATTCAGTTATGTTAAACTGAATGGCGGATCAAAAGCGCGCTAAATTTAAACTGAGGTAAAAAAACAAAACAAAAACGCTAAGAGTTAAGTCATCCACATCGGCTACTCATTATACAAGCTCATTAATAAATCACAAGTTGATAAGATAATAATACTATACTATACCTTGCCCTTGTAACCGTTGTGTGTGCAGGGAAATCCATAAAGATGGAGAGACCGAAGGATGAGCTGGGGGAAATTTAAAATGCTCTGCACATGCGCAGATGTTGATTGTTAACACCCAAAGGAAACACTGTGCTTTATCACCCAAAGGAAACACTGTGCTTTAACACTAAACAAGTGATAAAGCATACAATATTTGTAAATTAACACCAGATTTTATCACTAGATGCCCAACACCAGGTTTTTATCCCTCAGTAATTTGCTGTGTAGATAGATAGATAGATAGATAGATAGATAGATAGATAGATAGATAGATAGATAGATAGATAGATAATCAAGAAGACCTAGGTTGCTCCAGTTCAATATCTAAAAGTTATTTTGATGATTATTTCATAATCATCATTAAAGATTTCACTGCAAAAAGATGTGTACCAAAACCTAAAAGTGGACATTTTTGTAATTTATACTTTTACTTATCATGTACAACAGGTTTCTTGAAGCAAAGTTTTGATCTTGTTGATCTTTGCTTCTCATATGCATTCAGCTACAAATACATTCAATGGGGATAACCGGAGCAACTCTCTCACACACACTCACACTCACACATTGAACTCATTGTCAGAACAGCATACCTAAGGTATTCATTTCAACGGTTTACAAAAGTTTAATATCTCATGTCAAATACATGTCATGTACTTGGTATTTAAAATGTAATTTGGAGACTTTCGTGCCCTGCAGGCATAAAGAATGGGATCTTTGGAAATATGATCATACAGGTCATCATGGGCTTGGTGTAATGCTCAAGCCAGCTAAATACTTTACTTTTAACCTGATGGCAATGCTGATTGTAGTTTCAGATCAAGTTTCATTGCTGTTCGTATCCTTTGGGAGTTTAACAAAAGCACGGGCGGACAAAGGAAAAATCTTCTTTTCTCATCACAACAACAATACCCTGTCTAATTATAATCTATTTCCTAGACTACAATGTCCTAGTGAAGTCTTCCTGTTTGACCTTCTCCACCAGTTTTAGACAGCAGTGATCCGTTAGCTAATACAAATTTACAACTGTAATAGTTTGTTAATATCCTAGTAAGGGATTGTTTGGCATGCAAAACAAATGGTCCATTTTCATGAATATTTGTTCATTGAAAATAAAATTTTTAAAATATGCTATTCGTGCAGTGTGTATTCTTACACACAAAAAAAACCTAACATTTGCGTTATAAAAGTTCTCATTTTATAATAAAGGAAAACACTGACATCTAGTGACAGAACAAGCGCTTTAGTATCTTACTAAAACGTTTTCATACCTGTTGTCATGTTAGATACGAATACAAATAATAATGCGTCATCGAGTCTAACATTTA
The DNA here is from genome assembly GCF_024679245.1 of Pseudorasbora parva. Taxonomy (NCBI): domain Eukaryota; kingdom Metazoa; phylum Chordata; class Actinopteri; order Cypriniformes; family Gobionidae; genus Pseudorasbora; species Pseudorasbora parva. The sequence goes on along the minus strand of NC_090188.1, from coordinate 28,557,595 downwards.
TAAATGAAGAGTGAATTACAAATATTTTACTTTTAGAACAAATTAAGCCTGTTTATCTTAAATTGTATCCGCGGAACTAATGTTCATTGTCACTGTGTTTCCGGGAGCAGCTGAGGAGGTGACACACCGATGGCTGTCAAATAACGACCACATGTGAGTGTTTTGTATTGTAATAGTAACGGAGGGTTTTTATTACCTCACTAATTATCAGAGTATTCTGAGTACTTTTGGCTGTCAGATTTAAATGTTGTGAATTTGATGTCTCTACGTGCTTTCGAAAATGAGATGCTTTCTATTTCTGAAGTCGTGATTACGAGCTCATCGCCTTTACATTTTGTCTTGAGAGGGCGTTCATGTCCAATTTTTTAAACTAGGAAACTTGTTTTATGATAATTCTTATATCACTTGAAGGCAGCATTACTTATTTGTGTTTTCAGTTTAACTAGTTTACACTTAATATGTCAAGTGTAATGAAACAGTCAAATTAATTTCTTTGGCTGTAATGTTATGAATTGTAGAAATTATTTTGTAAATAATTCTGCATCACTTGTCGACACCCCCTGACTTCAGGCTATTGTCCTTGTAATAAATAGTACAGTAAATCAGTGGTTATCAATTGGTTTCACTTTAGGAACCAAATTTTACATAAATTGGAACTAAAAGTCTTTAAATGTACACATTTAGTATTAATATTAACATGAGCTGTGCTATTATTTAAATATATATCTTATTCATAAAACAAATTAGAAATGTACATACATTTTACATATTGTTTTTAATTGTATCTTCAAATTCATGCTCTCACTAGCCAATAATTTGCTGACCAGTAGAGAACCTCTGCTTTATGCCACATTGGATAAAAGAATCTATGAAATGACTAAATCCTCTTTTCCTGTAAAGTGCCAGGGTGTTCGAGTGATAATCATGGATGCTCTTGAGGACACTTTCAGTACTCTCTCCATCGCCAGGAGACTGCGACCCAGTGAGGCCACGTACATTCTGGATCTCTCTATTGCATCCTGTGGCAGCAGTGGGTCAGATTTGCTGGCTGCGTGCTGCTCTAGTTACTCTGTGCACCTGCACAGCAGAGAAACGCTCCGCATGGTGGGAGAGTTCCAGGGTCACACGGCTCCTCTTTGTGGGGTCCGTTTCTCTCATCTGTCACCTCACCTGCTGTTCACCGGCTCCGCCGATGGGACACTGCGGTGCTGGGATGCCCGACAGCCTGGTTCTAATGCCACCCAGGTGTTTCACAGTGATTCGACACATTTGTACTGCTCGTTTGATGTGAGTTGTAGTGATCGTGTGCTGTGCGCAGGCACGGAGCAGGTGGAGGAGGAGAGTTTTTTAGTGTTCTGGGATGCCCGTATGGTTCAGGATAGAGGTGAGTCGGGCTCCAAGATGGGTGGTCTGCTGGGAGTTTACTCAGAATCGCACAGTGATGACATCACTGCGGTGAAGTTCCACCCGCAGCAGGCGGACCGTTTGGCTTCTGGGGGCACAGACGGACTTGTAAACGTGTTTGATCTGAGTCTGGGTGGAGAGGATGATGCTCTTGTCACCACCTGTAACTGTGAATCCACTGCAAGCTCCCTCTGCTGGACAGGTGGGTAGTCACAGCACACCTAACTGAGCAATATTTTTGCATTTCATCATGTAGACTGAATTCCCTTGATCATGGACCATGAATATGCAAATATGCAAAAGCTTGATTTTCACCACAGGGGGTGTGAAACTAGACCAAAATGGAAAAGCCATGTGCGAGAAAGTACACCCTTACTTCTTCCATTGGAATTAAGAGGGTAAGTAGGGGCAGCTAATGAAATGCCTGTCGGTTGATCAACAACAAGTGTGACCAACTCTATAAAAGTAGCTCTGTAATTGTTGATCAGTTTTTTGAAGTCTATAAAAAATGCATATCTCTGTCAAATAACGTGCTCCACATGGCTCCGGGGACTTAATAAAGGCCTTCTGAATGAATCGATGCGTTTGTGTAAGAAAAATATCCATATTTAAAACTTTATAAAGTAAAGTTTCTGCCGGTCGCCGTATTTTTCTTACACAAACGCATCGATTCACTTCAGAAGGCCTTTATTAATCCCCCGGAGCATTATTTGACAAACAGATGCATTTTTTATGGACAAAAAAATAGCAACAATTTCTGCTATTATAAAACTTGGATTAGCCAGGACTTTTTTGATATAACTCTTAGAAGAATGTCATATTCACCTAGGATGACTTGAGGGTGAGTAAATCATGGGCTATGTTTGGGTGAACTATATATGTTGCTGCCATTAATCTAGGAAGGGTTATCCATTTTCATACAATTTGAAGTTTTCTCAATCAGGAAGATTATTAATCACAAGTGGAAAACATTCAAGACAGTTGCCGATATTCCCAGGAATGGACATCCCAGCAAATTTATCCCAAGGTCAGACCGTGCAATGCTCAGAGAAATCGCAAAACACCCAGACTCTCCAGGCCTCAGTTAGCATGTTAAATATTAAAAGTTCATGGCAGTACAATTAGAAAAAGACGGGACAAGTGTGGCTTGTTTGGAAGGGTTACCAGGAGAAAGCCTCTTCTCACTAAAAAGGACATGGCAACACGGCCGAGGTTTGCAAAGTTGCATCTGAACAAACCTCAAGACTTCTGGAACAATGTCCTTAGGACAGACGAGACCAAAATGGAGATTGGCCATAATGCACAGTGCCACGTTTGGTGAAAACCAAAAGAACATATCAGCACAAACATTTTTAAATTGGGTCATGCACAGGGACAATGATTCCAAGAGCACAGCAAGTCTATAACAGAACGGCTGAAAAAAAAGAATCAATGTATTGCACTGGCCCAGTCAAAGTCCAGACCTCAACCCGATTGAAATAATATGGTGGGACCTTAAGAGAACAAATGCACGCAAACCTCAATGAACTGAAGCAACGTAAAGAACAGACGGCCAAATTCCTACTCAATGATATGAATTTGTGTTACTTCAAGTTATTGCTGGTAAAAGTGGCTGTACAAGCAAAATAATCAAAGGGTGTCTTTAGTTTGTCACCCATGGCTTTTCCATTTTGGCTTTATTTTTGCTAAATAATTAATGACACGGGGTAATATGTCATGTTGTTGTTCATCTGAGGTTGACTTTACCTAATTTTAAAACCTGCTAGCGACCAAATTCCTTTTTTTAAATTGTGTTTTATGTTCATTATTTTTATTTTATTAGAGTAGACTTTTGTATCATCTATCTATCTATCTATCTATCTATCTATCTATCTATCTATCTATCTATCTATCTATCTATCTATCTATCTATCTATCTATCTATCTGTCTGTCTGTCTGTCTGTCTGTCTGTCTGTCTGTCTGTCTATCTATCTATCTATCTATCTGTCTGTCTGTCTGTATCTGTATATTTGTATGTATGTCTGTCTGTCTACTGTATCTGTGTCGGTAAATGATTAATGATATGATATAATTCTATAAATATAAATGTATGTAAATTTATATAAATATTATAATAATTATATATTTATATAATAAATAGAAATTATATATAAAATATAAATAATAGTAATAGCTAGCTAAGTTTTGCTGTAATATGTGATGTATTGGTTAAAATGTGTGGAAACACTGTAGACCTTTGTATATTCATATTAGCTATTTAAAGATTGCATAACTGAGAACTGGAAGTAACAAAAAACTGCTGAAAAAGCTGAGTTTAAGTCTATTTGAAATCCTATGTTAAACATCACCATATTTTCACTCCCTAGAACCCTAAACTCTAACTTTCTTATATTAACAGGCAAATATCTTGACCAGCTGCTTTGTCTGACTCATGATGAGGGGCTGCACCTGTGGGATGTGGCTCGCCCAGACAGCGATGACACTTTGACCCTTCTGAGGTCGGCCGATGCTCGAACGCTTGTCCAGCTTCCCGATGGAGACTCGCTTGACTACTTTGTGGGCGGTTCCTGGATGTCAGATGAGGAGCGTCTTCTCTTAGTGGGAGGGAGCAATAATGGAAAGCTCCACCTCCTGGACTGCAGTGGGAGTGGACTAAAGTTAATTAAAACCTTGAACGGGGGTCATTCAGCTATAGTGAGATGCTTCCAGTGGGACGCGAACGCCCGATGCCTGTTGACGGGTGGGGAGGATGGCCAGTTGTTGCAGTGGAAGGCGGGAGCAGAGGAAATCACTGTGGGGAAGAAAGATTCTCTGAAAAGCATCTCCTCCATGCAGCTCAAAACAAAAGCTCGCAGAAAACAAGCTACAAAGAAAGACCGGTCAAAACTACCTTGATCGCATATTCTTCACAGGACTCACAGATAATTTGACTAAAATTAAGAAATTGTAAAGTGCATGAAGCTACCCTATCGATGTCTTTTCTTTCACAAATGTAAGGTAACAAAATAGTGTTATAAGGAGACTGATTAAATATTCCGCCTAAAGAACTTTTTATTGTTAACATACAGTTTTAACAGTGTTTCGTGGTTTTAAAATATAAGTTGTTAACAAATTGCTGCACACAAACTCTCATCCTTGTTATTTACACTTACATTTCTTATGCTTTTGTTAGCAGCATTTCAGAATTCACTTTTGAAGTAGAACACATGAAAACTTCAATGACTATTAACCGAACAGCTGTACAACATTTCTGTTCAAAATGTTCCTGCATCATACTCATTACACAAATTGTGATCGAAGTACAATTTAGATTAGTGAATGGGGATTCATATTATATAGACATGGAATTTTTATATCTTGAGTGAAATGGTTTTATGTTTGTATAGAGGGCTGCATCAGAATATTTGGGATACAATTACATGAGCACTTTCTAATCGATGCAAAGTGCAAAGCGTTTACTTTCATTATGGTCATAAATTGTGGTTAGATTATAGCAAAAGCATCAAAAACTGCATGGTTTGCATTTCTTATTTTGTCAGTCAACTATGCAAATGTGAGGTTCAAACAGGTGGCGGTTTTCTTTTAAGGCTCCCCAGTGTCAGAGTACATTCTACACAGACGATAAGAGCCCGGCTAAGATTTCCGATGTAATGCAAGTCTGGTGAGGTTGAATATGCTGAACACAAAACATGCCACAACAGCTCCTCCCCATCTTTCGGAAACTGCCTCGCCCTCAGTAATATTTAACAATGTTGCAGAACATAATGTGAATTCTGTATTTAGCGTCTAGCACAGGAAATGACTGCTGAGCGAAATTGAGAAACTGTTGTGTGGGGTTGCTAAGTGTGTTGTGAACGCCCTTAAACCAAACATTTTCAAAACATGTATTTACTTTCTCTCTTTTAAAGTAAACAAGCATGTTTATAATATAGAATAATAAAAACAAACATTTATATTAAAAACAGCAATATTCCATAAAGAAATATATATATTTTTTGATTTCATGGTGACTTTAATCTGAAATTGAAACCCTCTCCCAAATCCCCAGTTTTGTTTTAAAGGAAAAGGAAAATAAATGAACATTACAATTGTATTAAATTAATAATGGGCTGATTAAAAACAGTAAATGTATAATATTACACTGCTTCAGGTCTAAATATCAAATTGAACCTATTTAAATATTTTCATTCACTGGACTGGTTATTTACAACCTTTAACACATCCGTTTACGATGAAACAAAGACAAAAATAACTAGGTTTCAGTTTCCAAAAGTTTCGAGCCCTGAAGGCATTCAATATTTGAAATAAAAAAAAAGTATTGCATAAAAAGAACAATAACAACATACACCCACAGAGGAACACAGTGTATTCATCTAGTTTATATTACATTCAGCATTAACAGAGAAAAATTAAGAAACTATATGCAAACATTTCTAGAAAGAAAATATAGACACCCAAGATTTTATGCACCCATTTTGCTTTCTTTTTATTTCTAGCATATTTATTTCTAGCATATCCACAATATAATACTTAAGTTAAATTTTAAATAATATAATGTTATAGGTTTATTATTAGTCCATTTCTTTTTGTGTGTTTGGATTTTTCCATGAATTTGGCTTCAACATCTTATATTTAAATAAAAAAAAATATCTTTATCAGATAGCTAAATATTTAACTTTGCAAATTTATATATTAGATATTTAATACCAATCCAAAACCATTACAAAAGACACATGTAGTCTCCATGTCTCTACACAATCTCGAGACTACTTGTCTCAATGGGATTTGAATATTTGAAATGATTTTAGTATTATTATCATCATTAACCAGAGAAACTTAGTAGTATACAGTACAATATACATAAACATACGTATTAATTCACAAAAACAAACTGCCAGAGTGTACAAACCATTGGGGGAAACAAATGCATATTTTTTTTAAACAAATAGTCTTCCTTGCTTTTTCAATTGACAATGTTCTCCAAACTGGTGCAATAGTCCATTTAGTCTCCTTAAGAAAATTAATAAAATTTGGCTTGGATCCTGTCCATTTATTCTTGTGTGTATGACATTTTCCTAAAAAATTATAATAAAATGTTGTACAATAAAAGTAAAAAAATATTATTATAATTACGTTCATTGGAATAATGCAAACACATATCAAAATAATTTAATTTAAATATAACAGTTTTGCTTCTAATTATTTTTTTGTACATCTACCCAAAACAATCTTTGTGTATACAATTACAAAACAGATGTTTAAAAGATTAGTTTTCTATTGAACAAAAGTCACATGAAGAATCTAAATTAAACATCGCTTAACATTTAAATTAGATTAAACAGCCATTAACTTTTCTGCTGCGTAACCAGCGTGTACGCGTTGACGTGCGTGCATACTGCATACGCGCGCGTTCTCGTCAATCATTTCCTGAAACACAAACCGCAGCTAAGCGTAAACTTAAAAGATACCATATGATCCTAATGCTTCGTGCAATGTGCTGATAGTTCACGCCAGGTGTCCTCTTCTTTGGTATGTGACGCTCCTCATAAGGGTTGGGCTCCCATACAGGTTTGACTTCATTCCTGAGAAGATAGATTATTTTCATTTATTTTTCCCTGTTAAACATGTCTCCATTCTGAATAAAGATTTATTGTTGTTATGTATAACTTTTTTTATTCAATTACTTTTTATTTGAAAAGCGCTTTCTTCCACAATACATGCAGAGGATAGTGTCTTAATAAACTTAGTATTACCAAAGTATTCAAGTCACGAATACGAATAGATAGGTAAATTATATAGTTATTTTTATATTCTAAAAAAACACGTGTTGTAATTAAAATAGTAGCTCAATAAGACAAAATAGTAAGGTGACTCTTTCCTGTTCGCACACAATTCAACCCAACTTCTCTATTCATCGTTAGAGAAGCCTTGGAGTTTTTCCCTCCCATGCGTGGTGATTGCCACCTACATTGCCCAATCACGTTTCGAGGAATCTTCAAACTAACCAATGGCCTTGCGTTGTAGGCCCGAACCCGGCCCAGCAGGCTAGAGCGCGTCCGTGTTATGTGTGCCATGGACTCAGCCCAGTAATATTGACAATAGGGCGAAAAAGGGACCGATATTCACCAATAAAACATATTTTCTGGATAAAAATAATCTATAGGCGCGGTGTGTGGATATAAAGAGATACCCGGGGATGTTCATATTTCAGCTGGATCTTTTTCTATCGTCGGAAATTTGAGTGTTTGATGGGATTATTGCTGTGGGTTTGGCAGTTTTTAAGGCCAAAAACAGATTTTGTGTCTTTATTTTTATTTTTCTGCTGCTTCAAGAGGCCTTGAAGGTGCAAAGACGGTTAAAACACCCATATCAGCTCCTCACATCGAAAACATCAAGGTAAATTGAATATTTCAAGGTTTTTTTTTTTGTTTGTTTTGTTGCCTATCCTACTCAAGTTTAGATCCGGTTCGTTTTGAGGTTTTATATACCAAAGTAAATATGTAATATAAACGAGGTTACGGTCAAAAACACTTTTTATACAGAGTTTATTAGGGTTTGTGTAATATTTGTGTAACCTAAAATGAAAAAAAGAAGTTGGGGGAAAAAAACACTGCCGTACACTTTTTATATTTACCAGACATTTATGACTGTAAAGAAACATTTGAATGGGTGGATGAGTGAAAAGCTATGAAGAAAGCTTGTTCTTCATCTGTTTTTGTTTTATTGGTGTTCTGGAATGCAGTGGGTCAGCTGCTTGTGTATGTGTAAGTGTGTTTTGGGCCATCGGGAGATCATGAACCTGCATCATCTTTACTCATGTGGACTGTTGAATTTTGGAGGTTTACACTTTTCTGCCCACCCAACTGCTCTTGTGTATCTCAGTAAAAACTACTGTATATGTCCGTTCATTGTGGACTAACCCACCAAATACAAGCACTTCTGATCATCTCTCTACTTGCGTGTGCCAACTTTTTGCTTTGGTTCAGTGGCACCATGCCTCTTTGCCCTGTTTCCATGGTCTGGTTTACTTCAGCTGCCTGGCAGTTGCAATATCTCATCACCGGCAATAACACTTGCATCCCTTGAGTAGATTACACTCTGACTGGTTGTTTTTAGTGACCTTCAGTTAAAACTATTGGGAAAGGTTATTTCTAAGTACCTGGGTATAGAGATTAGGGCCAGGGCATCAGTGGCAGTGTTTTGGATTAATGGCTTGGGCATAAGTGTTTCCTAGATTGTGGTTGCCATGTTCATTTCTTTGTCAGTTTATACAGTGGATAATCAGTTTATACAGTGGATAACCCTAGGATGTTTTTATATGTCCTGGTCTTTATACAGCGGTGAGCTGGATCTCAGAACATCATGCATATCAGGGATTATCTCTCAATATTTGATATACTAGCTCAGTGTCACTGCAGTGGAGATTTCTATCTATCTATCTATCTATCTATCTATCTATCTATCTATCTATCTATCTATCTATCTATCTATCTATCTATCTATCTATCTATCTATCTATCATCATTAATATTGGTTGAGTGAAGGTTGTCATCATCCCTTGATATTTTGCTGAAGTGTAATCCTTCTGCGTCTTGTTTGCATACAGAAATCTCTCACTGCGAATGTCAAACCAGGGTGAACTTTACAACGGGACAGGAACATGAATTGTCTCCTCTCAGCCCTTTCGTCACCAAGAGTTTTTTCATGATCTTGTCTTGTGAAACTTACACACAAAAAAAGATAATAAATATAAGAACATTGTTTTAATTGCGTTAATGTTGAATCTTATTCATTCATTTGAGAATTTAATATTAAACATATAAATTTCTCAAATATTTTTTTTTAAAATATTAATTACATTTGAGAAATTAAATATAGAAGTTAAAATATTAAACCAATATTTAAATAATTTATATAGATATTTTTGTTTTTGCATTATAATAATGAGATTTACGATGGAATTGTGCGTTAAATATTGTCACAATGCCAGAAATCATAATGGCCCTAAAATAGCCGTTGTTGTTTTGTACCAATTATATATACCGTCCTTCGGATGAGACGTTAAACCGAGGTCCTGACTCTCTGTGGTCATTAAAAATCCAATAGCACTTCTCGTAAAAGAGTAGGGGTGTAACCCCGGTGTCCTGGCCAAATTCCCTTGATTGGCCCTTAGCCTCACCAATAATGACCTCCTAATAATCCCCATCCACTGAGTTGGCTCTATCACCCTCTCTCCTCTCCACCTATCGCTGGTGTGTGGTGAGCGCACACTTGTACTGTTGCTGCCGTCGCATCATCCAAGTGGATGCTGCACACTGGCGTGGTTGAGGAGAGACCCCTGACATGAGTGTGAAGCGCTTTGGGTGTACAGTAGTACATATGAAAGCACTATATAAATGCCTCATTCATTCATTCATTCATATATATATAATATTTCCTTCTGTTGGTTCTTGGGGTCAGTATGACTTATCCCCAGCTCGGGACATTCTCAGAGTCCCAAGTCCCAACCACATTGACTGCTTGTGTTTATTCATTTCTACTGACCTTATGTGTTTTTGTCAATGTTCTCTTGTGTGATTGTTTCTTGCATGTGAAATTCATTGTTCTTGTACATGAGAGAGAAGGCTTATTCTTTTTACAGGTAGTGATACTGCCAGGCTTGTAACGTCTGAGAACAGGAGAAGTGTCTCAGAAAAGGAGTGATGTTGTTTGTGGTAGCCCGTACAGTGCATCATTATAGGATATCAGCGATAGACATTAACAGCATCTCACTCCTTTGGTGTCTGTTAATTTAAACCTCTCGAACAGCAATATCAAAGTGCTTGGAGTGGTCGAATTAAAGTACACACCTGCTTCAGATATTGGACGGGGGAAATAAACATTTATTCAAATTTTTGTGCAAATTGGCTTTTGTCTGCTTTGTCTGAATTCAAAACAAACAAAATAACTCAGTTCAGATTTAAGTCTATTACAAGTTTTTTTTTAGTTCCGCTAACATGACCAGAGGGAAAGTTTAGGTGGTCTTTCTCTTTTTCTCTGATTCCTTGGCCAGCTTTTTTGTTTGTTTTTAAAGGCTGAAACTTAGTTCTTCATCTCTGTCTTCCTCTTAAAGCCTGTTTGCTTTAGGGGTAGGCGATATAGCCTCAAAATTATATCACAATATTTCAAGAATATTTGCAATAATGATATTTATGACAATATAGAATATGAAATATTAAAAATATATGTTTTATTGGTGATTGCAGCTGGTAAGCAGCAGCATTTATTAGTGCAAACAAAATGAAGGACATTGCCCATCCTTTTCCAATCAGCTACTGTCATTGATGAGAGAATATTTAATTCAAAGTGTAAATCTATTGTCAAAAGGTGGCAGCTTTATAGTCACACACAGCAAATGAAAAAAAAACGCAAAGTAGCTTTGGTACAAGTTATTAGTGTTTTTACTGGAAATCTTATGTAAAACTATAACATATCATTTTAGTTTAACAATAACTTAAGCGATCCTTTCGATTCTGATTGGCTGGAAGTAAATAAAATCGTTTAATGCACTAAGTCAGATGAGTCATGTGCTGCGTCCCAATTCGCCTACTTATACTACGTCCTAAAAGTATGTACTCTTTTTGTGAAGAAAAGGTATATACTTTTGAGTGTGTAGCAGAAAAGCTTCGGGACATACTACTTCGCCATCTTTAACGGACTCTGTCACTTAGTTTACGTGCATCCCGTCACGTTTATCTGCCCAGTCAATCATCGTCAGATTCGTCACAGTTCAAATCCTCCACTTTCAGTTTAATCTCCTACCGTATCGGAGAGAAATGTAGCCGCTCGTTGATCTGCCATGTGTGGGTCTTTGTGGGTCAGAGATCTCCTTATGTGTTTGCAGTTTAAATATAATGATGCATTTTAAAGTTAATGGCCAAACGTGTCATTAAAAAAGTTCACAATGCTGCTGCAGGTGAAATATAATGTGACAACACTGAATAAATATATTTTTGTCAGGTTAAATATTGATAGTTGGTCACTCAAACCCCTTTATCTAAACTTCTCTACTTAACCGTCGAACTCGCACATCCATCATGTTTGTAGTTTTTTGACGCTTTTTATCCGCGTTTGTAGTTCTAATCAAATTCTCGTCCAACTCGCAATGGGTTGTGGGCAATATTAGCCGTTAGAGTGCCCATCGATCCATACCAAGCCTGCAGTCTCCCTCTCATTTACTGAAGCTTTCGCGCCTCGATCGCCCCCCGGTGACCGGTCCCAGTATAGCCGCCCCTCTGTGATTTCTAATGGACGCGAGGCAAACTAAATAATAAAATTACACTTCAAAAAATGTCCCCCAAAGTTAGTTTATGTCACTGAAGGCAGTTATCATCACGATGATTTCATTTCAGGTGTTCGTTTTAAAAATAAGTTTAGTTTGAGTTAGTTATTTGATGCTATAAAAACGGGGGGTGTGACGTCATGATTGACAGCTGAGACTGACGGCTTCTCTGAGTGGTTATCACTGAGGCATTAACGGACTTTTTTCGAAATTTTTGGGAGCAGATTAAAGCTTTAGCTTTAATTTCTACATTTCCATAACTGTTTATTTCACACCAACATAATTAATTGTTCTGCATCTGCGAGAGTGTGGGCGGGCTTTTGATATCGCAGCTGTACTTCCTGCTCTACTTCCTGAGCTCTACTGCGCAACTCCGGTCCCGAAATCGCTACTGCGCAGACTCGGTCCCAAGATGTCCGCGCCGTGCAAGGCTGCCTGAAAGCTTCAAATCTGACAAGCGGAAACGGATGATGTCGAGTCGTCCATATTTTTTTACGGTCTATGATCCATTCTAAGAATTCTGACCGGAAATAGTAAAGCATCCGGGAATCTTTGGAATACTCTTTTCAACATACTACGATTTGGGACATTCTAATTCTATTTTCGAATACTTTTTAGGATGGATAGTATGTGAATTGGCACGCAGGGATAGTTCTATATTAATGCGCTGTTTTCATTATGAAGCGTGCGTGCGTCACTCGAAAATGATATCAACGCGGAGTGGGCAGTCATGTGCGTTTGGTGTGCAAGACCCCATTTCGTCTGGCGTTGTGCAGCTGCAGCGCATTTTTATAACAAACATATTGTGGTAATGTGGTAATCCGAAGATGAGCGGGCTCCCGGCGAATCTAGCCGAGCATGAAGTCTCATCACACCGGCACCCAGTTTGCACATACAAATTAGGTGCTTATATACAAAATGAGCCTACAAAAGCAGAAATAAGCCCTTTTAAATAAAGATCCATGTTTAATCAAATAAATAAATAAATCATGACATTAAATGTTTAGTGAAATTAGGAAATATTTAAAACATTAATTTAGTTGCATACATACATTTTGTTCTTATGTCACAAGTAATAATAACAAGTAATAATATAAGCCAAGGAAAACACGATTCTCTAGTAGTGTGGTTTTGGGTGAAATGTACTTAAATAAATATCATCATCTGTGTACATTAGCTCACTTCTTCTCAACGCTTTTTCCTGATGGTTTATAGAACAATTACTCTGAGTCGCCCTCTGTCGTTTCAAAGAATAGCAGAACGGCTTGCGCGTCAAGTATAAACACCTCATCCGTTTGGGGAGGAGAGCGTGCAGTCAGCGGAGGCTCGCGCAGCGGAGCCAGGCGAAAGTATAAACAAGGGTTCAGACAGGTGTTGTGCATGTGCATAGGGAAAGTAAATGCGCCATACCTCATTAGGTAGCTATATCATTGATATCACAATATGACACTTTTTTTATCATGTAAAAATGTATACCGGTATTATCGTGAACAGTATTATATGGCACACCCCTAGTCCGGATAATAATACAATAATAATATTATAATTTTAATATTACAAATACAAAAACCCTCTTCTTTATTTGGGCTTAAAATATCAAAATACATATCGTATCGTGAGTTTAGTATCGTGATTTATATGGAATCGTGTATCGTTACACCCCTATACTGTACTGTCCAGTACAGCTCTGTGGAAACAAGCCATAACTTGTATGGGTTAAATACAGGGGACAAATTCCAAGTAGAGGTCATCATAGTTGGCCTTCACAATCACATATCACTTAATACTTAATGTAAACACTTGATGGGATTGTAAATTGAAACTGTGTGTGCATGTGCAATGATGTAGGAATGGCGTAATGACAACGTTTCCCCACAGTCTATATCCACAGCACAGATGCCTTGTTTTGTGTGCATGTTTACTTGTTTACTGCTTGATAAATGTGCTCGTCATCTCCTAATTAGGACCTGAAATGGATAAATATAAAATCTGCTTTTTAAAACAAAAACAGAAGAAATTGTTACAGGATGGTAGTACACCAACAGCGCTAAACTGTAGGGTGATTGGGACACTTTATGCCATTCAGGTGACTAGGCATGTGCCGATATTAATTTTTCATGTTGCGATTAATTGCTGAAGCTTTTATCACGATATACGATATTATCACAATATTGAAATAAGTTGCAAAAAATGTATTGTCATAGCATAACAGCTTTAAGAACAATTTTTGTAATAACATAAATAACTGAATGTTTAAATACAATAATACAATGCACCAGTGGTCTCTTAATTTTTTCCAGAGCTGTACAATTTTCAAACAGATTAAAGTGCAAAAGAATTAGGCTATAAAGAACAACAGGACAATAAGTTGACAATAAGTTCTCATTATTTAATGCATTAACTAAGATTGAGCAATAGCTACATTTGGTACAGAAAGTATTATGTTTTTGTTAATGTTAGTTAAGAAATACTGATCATTGTTAGTTGTATCTTATGTCAAAAAGCTATTTTGATTTTGATTTTAATGTTATTAAACAGTAACTAAGAAATTAACATTACTTAGAATAATTAATTCTTTATAAGTATTTTTCATTGTCAGTTTGGTAATAATGAATTAACATGTTAACTAATAAAGTCGTATGTCTCAAAGTTTTACTGAACATAAAAATTAAAAAAATCTAATCATTAGGGCATGTTGTAGTCCAGATTAAAACATAAAAATGTTTAAGTTTGAAAAGAAATAGCATATTAAGTCTTTTAAGTATTAAGTATTTGGTGCTGTGATGAACAACATTGAGATAACAAAAAACGAATGGCTGTTTTAAAAACTTCACTAGCTTGCTTTTGTGCTGGGGTAACCGCTGCATTCTGCAGTTCATCAGCGCCCTCTGCTGTATTCGAGCGGCATTTCATTAGTGCGTCTCCTTCACTCGTTCATTTGCTTCTCATCTGAGCGCGTCCTTTGACGCAGAATACAGCGTTGTTGAGCATTTATACGCTTGATGGGCAACGTATTCTTGAGTGCTTTATAAAAAATTTAATAATTGTTAATAAATTATTATTTATGATATTTTGAAGTGCCCACGATAACAATATCGTGCATATTCATTATCGTGATATATCGCATTACCGAAAATCAGCACATGTCTAGTGGTGACTTGGAATAAGTGTCCTAATCACTCTGTCCTAATCACCCTATATTCATGAAGTGTGTGCTTGTCGAAAAATGAATTCCAATTTGAAAATTGTGACTAGAGCTGTATGATCCTGGATAAACTGTGAGTTTTTTTCTTGTAAAATGGGGATCATAATTCTCCCACGATTCTTAAGAGAGAAAAAAAAACTGACAATTAAACAAAATAACATGCAAACTAGGGGTTCTGAAAAAATTATCATTGATGTAGTCTATTTTTAAAGATTAATAAATAAATAAAAATGTAACCAATATTTTACATATTTGTTATTTTGTTCAATGTCTCATTCATCACGACTTGTTTCGTTATTGGATGATTCAGCGTTAGTGAATACAGTACTGTGCAAAAGTCTTAGAAACGTTAGTATTTTCACCTGGCAAAAATGTTTTTAAGCCAGTTATTTATATATTTTGCAATAGTGTGTCTGTAGGTATAATCAGTTTGCATTTTCCAAAAAAGTTTTGCCATTAATTGTAATAATACATTCCAGTTAGGGCTGCACAATTAATCAAATTTCTAATCGCGATTATGATTATGGATGCTACAATTAGGTAATCGTTCCAAGCCATGATTTTAAAAACACGTATATTATTCTGCGTGCTTGGATATCATGTTACATTGTGACAGCAGTACGCTGACTGGTTGAATGCACACGACATAGCACAGAAGCTGTGCACACAGCCTGTATGTTGTTTAGTCTAGCATTTAGCTAAACACAAATGAAGATGTTTGTTATAAAACCTGCGATTTCTGTCCCTCCCTTTAAGTTCGTCCCAGTGCTGCGGGCATCTTAAAGTATTGACGCTTAGAGCATCAAGACGGCCAGCGGCGGGACTGTCCATTCCTCTCAAACTTTATATCAAAAAGATCAAATAAATGTCATAGCATTGTAAAAATAACTAATCGAGTGTCTAATCCAAATCCAAATCTTCTGAAGAGACACAATGGCTTCTTTATTTGATGTTTAAATGATTGCGAGACATGCGAAAACAACATGAGAGTGAGTACATGCAGTATTTACATTTTTAGGTGAGCTAAATATTATTTACAGTTTAGGAATAGTAATTTTGACACGCTTTCTTGCGATTAGAACTGTGGCGGCTTGCATTGATCATATGAAGGGCGAGCGCTGCTGGAATGACACGCCTCAAAGCCTTAAATGACACGGCTACATGAAGAAACCGAAAACCTGCAAACTTTTCGCTTTTCGGCGACAATCGCCTTTTTCTTGGTCACTTGGGTCATTTACGTGAAGCGCATGGAACAGTTCTGTAGACTAGACATGCGAAACATTATTGGATAATTCTTATAACTGACATTTCTCTGGGCCAATCGGAATCCTAACACTTGTGTCAGAACTTTCAAGCACACGCCGTCAACTGACTGAGCTCGCCATTGAATGAGATGCCTGGCTACCACGTGAGTCTGACGGATGGAAGGACGCAAGCTTAGTGTTCAATTCAAGCATGGCCGTAGATTACGGGGGGGACGTGTCCCCAGCACTTTTAATAAAGTGTATTTTCATCCCCCGCACATTTACTGGGTCTCCCCGATCCTAGTTGTCCGTTGAGCGGGATTCGAACCGGCGTTACCTGTGCGTAAAATGGATTTTGTTTATAAATGAACTCCTAATGAATCAAATCAGTGTTCGGTGTGACCATCCTTTGCGTTTGAAACAGCTTTTGTCCTGGTTCACCTGCTCATAGTTTTTCAGGGAGCTTTGCAGGAGGGTTTCTTCAAGTGTCTTGGAGATGCTTGCAAAGTTGCGATGTGAAACATATTAAAGACCTGCAGAATCGCAGTCATTTAGGAATAAGATTGTGATCTTTTAACAATTAATCGTGCAGCTCTACTTGTGACATAAACATGTGCACATCAACCCGATCACTTTATTTAGTGTTCATGGTAAATATTATTTTCAGATTCATCAATCAGAATGACTTCATTACATTACAATTGCTTTCAGTCAAAATAAATAACACCTGTAGACTTGTTCAAAGCCCTGATCAAGACTTACAGGTAACTGAGTCAGTGTCCTGTATTTTACACACCTTCCATCACAACAGGGCCGTTTCTTTTTTTTCTTTTTTTTTCTTTTTTTTCTTTAGCTTATGATGAATTTGTTTACATGGTTTATCTTTCATTGTAGTCTCCATTCCTGCCTTTATTTACATCTCTGCCTAGATTTTCATTTTATACCACATCATTTCCTTTAGCCATTTTTGTAATTACAGTTGCTTTTGAATTGCAAACTTCTTTATCCAAGGGCATTGAAATTTCAGGCCTGGTTTTAGTGCTGCTTGTTTACACTGGCCCTGCAAAAAAGCTTAATGCACACACATTATGGATATACACACACATCACTGATCTAAAGACTCCCAATGCAACTAATGGCTGTTGTGTTTACAATGATGGAGATGAATTTGACAGTGTCTGCAATCTCTTGTTTTTGCACTAAGCATTTAGGTTTTGTGGCCGTATTCACAAAACATTTGACCTTACCACTAAGAATTCTCCTAAATAGCAGTAAAAGTTCTTAGTTAATAGTTTTCTCTTAAACCCTATTCACAAAGCTGCTGAAATCAACTTTTACTAAGGAATAGAGAGAAATCTTGAGCTAAGAGTGAGGGCGGATTTGACCTCGTTACAATGGATGATGTCATGATGTTATTTAAATATAGAAATATTTTGGTTTCATGTTGCTATGTTCAAAACAAATGTTTAAAATAAGAATGTTGCCATATTCAAATAAAGATTTTAAAATAAGAATGTTGCCATATTCAAATAAAGATTTTAAAATGTTGGCTGTGTCACTATTTAAACAAGTATGTTCAGCTAATTGTCAGCCACTTACATGTCTGCATCTCGAGAGATCGCAGAATTCAAGCTAAAATTTTGTTTTATAAACTAAGTTCATGAGGAGCACGTTCAAATTGTCTATCTAATCAGCGCAAGAGGTGGTATATACACAGCTGAGAGCAGACGCACCTAACGTTAGTCACCTCCACAGTTTTCTGCATCCCTCCGCTACGCCATTCCTCACTCTCGGTCTGCGATATGGGGCAAACTCTGGGTTTGGGCTAAATGCCCATGCAGCCCTTGATCGCTTTGGACAGCACGTCAAATATGCTTATTGTTTTACGTTATTCAGTCATTTGTAGGTGTGAACTGGTAAAAACAGCTACCACACATTATTATTATTATTATTTTTATTAAAGATATATGTATTATCAATATTGCCTCAATTTTGTATAGTGTCTTTGGGTGGCAGCAACAGCCATTATGATTATTTAGTGATTTGGTCTTAGTGACTTAGGAGTCCTCTTGACTACTGCTAGTGTTGCACAGATTTAGGAGCTAGTTTTAGCGCTTAAATGCTTTGTGAAGTACTCTTATAGCAAAAAATTTAGAGTACTAAAATTAGGACTAACACACCCATTATTTTAAGAGTTTCTCCTAAATCGGCAAGTTAGGAGCTACTTTTAGCCTTAAGATGTTTTGTGAATATGGCCCCTGGTTATTTAATTTGTCATAGAACAGTCCCGCCAGAATCCTGTTTGCTTGAACATTGAATTCACAGTGGCTTTCGTCAGAAATTATATTTGCAACATTCTCTGTTGTTCTGCATGAATAACCTATTGATCATTATGTAATTAAGCAGCCTAGTTAGTGTCATTGACAGGTGGAGTATTTTGTGTGACTATGTTGGTGCATAATTACTGAGTGGCTTGCAAATATTAGGATGCAAAATATATTTGTGTGTTCTGTAATTACATTCAGCTCAAAGTCCCAGAGTGATCATGTCAACAAAAACAGTTGTCTATGAATGGACAATTATAGTGATACAAACATTTGCTAATAATAATATTTCTGAGACTTTCAAACATGCATTCATTACACAAAATCTGGGCTCTCGTACATACACACAAACTCATTCACTTTAGCTCTATTTGGATGGGATTAGTTAAACATGGAGAAGTGGGGTAAAGTAATTATTACCAGAGCTTCTCTGTGATTTAGTCCCATCCGAATGTGCCATCGCAGTAATCATTACAGACAATGCCAGTAAAGATTACAGCGACTTTTACCTTTTATAAAAATGTTCAGGGAAATGATCACAGGGAATGCTAATCCCGTCCTAATGCGACTGTCTGTGATTTGCTGAGGTTGTACTATCCTAACGCTTCTCCTTGTGTGTTTTTGACCTACCTGAGCTGCCATACACAATCTTTAGCATGCTTTCATTTCAATACGAAACAAATACATTTAGAAAATTAATAAATAGAGGTAAATCACAGAAACTGCGAAGACAGTATCTTAATATTAGTCAGGTAGGTGTAATCTTGTCTCTATTTTTCTGCCCACTATACACTCGTGAAGTTTTCTTAAAGGGATAGTTCACCCCAAAATTTAAATTACACCATGATTTACTCGCCCTCAAGCCTTCACTCGCCCTCAAGTGATCTCCTTTCAGACGAACACAATCTGAGATATATTTACATTTTAAAATAACCTGGCTCTTCCAAGCTTTATAATGGTCGATAAAGGAGTGCCAGCTTTTGAAGGCCAAAGAAAGTGCATTGATCCATCTTACAAATAATCCATATGGCTCCAGGGGGTTGATAAAGGCTTTCTGAAGCGTAGCGATGGGTTTTTGTAAGAATAATATCCATATTTATTACACGGCTCTGTGAAATTCTTGATTCTGATTGGTCAATCACGCATTCCAGCAGTATGTTATTCCCAGATAACAACAGCCCAAATTGAATAACAAATCCAGGTACTACTAGTTATCTTGCCCGTACAGTACTTATGCTTAACGTGTCACTCTGCCAATTCTGTCGTCGACTATCTGGTGCCATCGTGTGACTGAAACGCTTAACTACCACAGGTTACAATAGAAGAAGACTTCAAGGTGTTTTACTCATGAGTTACTCCCCCTCAAGTCATCCTAGGTGTTTATGACATTCTTCTTTAAAACGAATAAAGTCGGAGTTATATTTAAGAAGTCCTGGATAATCCAAGTTTATTAATGTAGTCCAAGAAATCAAGTCCACAGCACATGACCTTCTGTAACGCCCACATCTAGAAAACACATCCCCACTCCTGTAATAAACTTAATGTAATTAAGAAGTTAGTCCCTTCCAAATTGTTACATGAAATCACAGGTGTCGAGGGATTAAAAAAAGTAATTTAAACATTTAAGATTTAGTCCCAAGATTAACACGGCAATTCCCCTCTTCACATTCGACACGTTGCCATCGAGTGTTAAAACGCGAAAGGCGAAGCTGGAATTTACGGGTATGTCCCTCTTTGGCTAATGTACTTTCAAGATGGAGGAACAACATGGCGACCGGCATTCAAACCCCTCACCCGTATGTATTTTCAATGGCATATTATAAACTTACGAGAATACTTTATTACTTGATAGAAGTAAATATACATTAATAAGCACATATATTTTTGAAAGAACTAAGTGTTTTTAGCTAAGAATAAACTAAAAAAGTTACACAGTGTAGCTTTAATAAAGGGCCTCAAATTGGTGCTGGCAAAGTAAGCCTACAGTGGTCACTTCAAGGAAGTATTTTTAAATCCTGGGATCATATGAAATTTTTGAAAGCTGAGCTTATTTAAGATCTTACATGGGACATTATAATAACCCTCAAATGTTGTCATGTATCAGACTATTCATAGATATATTCTTTACACATACCAAACGATTGCAATTTAATTAAAATATTTAAAAATGTTTTCATTCAAAATAATGTGACATGTTTGTATAGGGTGTGTCAAATGTTTGTTGATGATTTATCCTACACATCACTCTCTCTCTTTTCCAGGGCTATGTCCTCCGCAGCCA
Organism: Pseudorasbora parva; assembly: GCF_024679245.1. Lineage (NCBI taxonomy): Eukaryota > Metazoa > Chordata > Actinopteri > Cypriniformes > Gobionidae > Pseudorasbora > Pseudorasbora parva. Next base: position 28,536,815 of record NC_090188.1, on the reverse strand, counting down.
CCACTCCTCCATCAGTGGATAAAGTAGACGGATTTTCCCGGAAGTCTGTCCGGAAGGCCAAGCAGAAACGTTCTCAGAGTTCCTCACAGTTCCGCTCTCAGGGCAAACCAATCGAACTCACACCTCTTCCCCTGCTCAAAGGTGACTCACTCACGATAACCTAAAAGCTCTCATAACCACCTGAGCACTGAAATACAGAGTAGAAAATAATTCTCATTCAGACTGCTTCAATGGTCTATACAGCCTTACAATAAAATAGACTTTGCTATAAATGTAATGTTTTTCACACTAGCAAAATGCTAGTGTGTTGTTGGTTTTATTAGAATAATCTTTTTTTAATGAAGATCATTGTGTATTGTTCATCCCTCACGAAAAGCTGAGTGCACTGCATTGTGGGTAGGGATGCACCGATCTGATACTCAGTATCGGTAGCGGCTCTGATCCGCCATTATTTGCTGGATCGGATATCGAATTAGACAGGACTGATCCAAATCCGATATTGTGCATATAATATTCTGTGTTATTGTTAAGCCTCAGTGCCCCACAAAAGGCACAAAAACATTATAAAGCATCATCAACATTTCGTGCACTATATTATAGGTGTTCTAAAGCCATTCCATAGTTTAATGCGAGTACAGATGAATATTTAAGTCATTAAATTCAAGTTCACGTCAATGCATGTTTCCCTCTGCTGCGGCTCAGTCACTCTCCATTCAGCTTTCAATCTGTGTGTCGCGTTCGGTTATGACAGTCAACACGATGAAACTCTCGAAGATGATTCATTGTTTCTGTTATTATGCTTGATCTGTAGATAATGCTCTATGGTTTCTCAAAAAAAGACTTTATCTTGCTGGCATTATTGCTGTGAATCATGTTACTTTCTCCCGAGTGTCAGTTAGATCCCAACACTGGACTAGTGATTGTATTGTTCTCACTTCACACACAGTAACTGAAATGTTAAACTGTTAAAAGAAATGTCTCAATAAAATATTGCATATATACATACACAGGCGTGGATTGACGCACGGGCTTGCCTAGGCTACAACCAGATCTTTTTTTTATTTTATTTTTATTTTACTATGTATTTACTTCAGCACAAACAAAAAAAGAAGACCCTCATTGGCCCATAAGAAACATAAAAAGAAACATAAAAAAACATTGTTATTGGATATATGTGACTTGGGTCTGTGCATCTGTCCAATCAGCTGCTGGTTTTCATTTATATCACTGCTATTGCTAAAGAAAATACAAAGGTAAAAAAGAATGACGTAACCAGTGGAAAAAAATCCCTAAATTGTCTGGATACTTTAAGACTTCATCCAGTCGAAGTCGAGATCTACAGCAGTAGGGCTTCCAGCTAGAATCGGCTCTTTAAGGCTGGTTGGTTCTGTTTTTTTTTTTTTTTTTCTTTATGGAGTGCGATCAGGTATTTAAGGAACGAAACCAGGCAACAGTCAAGTGATAAATCTTGAGTGGTGATATCACTACACACATTCTACTTAATAATATTGAATGGTGGCATTTTCTAATCCCTATCTAATGTAATTTTTTTATTAGTAAAACTTAGTATACAGGCCCTAATTCACAAAAGAGTGATTATCAGTTTAACAGACTGAGGTATAGAAAATTCTACATATAATTTTTTTAAACAAAACTGCATTGGTGTCGGATTGGTATCTGTATCGGCCGATGCTCATAATTTTTAATATCGGATCGGATCAGTTCTGAAAAAATGGTATCGGTGCATTGCTAATTGTGGGGTATACTTTTCGCCTCTGTGGCAGTGTTCTCTAGTTAAACTACCTTTAAAAAATTTTTGCGGTCTGTAAGGACCATACTGACAGCTGGACGCTAGCCAGTGTTGGGCTATCATTGCCAAGTGTCGGTCGGGCTAGTTTTTGTGGTGGTACGCTTGTCTAGGCTTGTGTCAGTGGCAGCTTGGTCGACTGAGGATGTTGTATTGGTATCAGGTCCGTCAGTGATTGGGATCTCTCTCATTGGCTTTACAAATCAGTCAACGAGTCAACCCACAAGATTAAAAGTGAAACTGGGGAAAGAGAGCAAAGAAATCAAGACGACACACTGTACAAAAAAACGTTTGGCGGTACCACTTTTTCTGTATTACCAGGTATATTCGGTGCCCACTGATCAAATGCACTCTCTGTTGAGAAGTGCTAGAAAATAAGGCCGGCCATGTTGTCCGATTCAAGGCTTCGCAACCGACCTTTTGTCCAAAAAAAATCCTTAATTGTGTGGTGTCATTACAATTATTTTACTGTTCCAGACTGCGCCAGAGCCCGCACAATCCCAAATCGTAAAAATCAAACATGTTTGATATTTCTGACTCTTGATGCAGTGAGAAAAAGTTTAATTAAGACCGCTTTTATTTACTATAATAAAAGTTTTTGCGCTTTAGAGATTGATAGCCTTAGTGGTTTTAGGGAGGGCTTTTCTCTTGCTTTCTGTTTATTACCCATTCAAAATCAGAAGTTTAGTTTTTCATGCTGATAAGTACAATGCAAAGTTTCTTGATTGATTGTATATATGTTTGATTGAATCGGGAACTTGTTCGTGTTGGTTCTAACATGGTGGCATGCATATGGGTTTTGCAAATTGTTCTCCTAATTTTATGATTTTTTTATACTTTTTTTTTTTATAGTGTGAAGGAACCTGATCATGTTTTTTTTAATACATGAAAGTAGTTTTTGAGGCAGTTAATATATGAGGTGTTTATTGAAAAGCATAATTGAAGCAGTGATGGGAATATTATGCTCTTGTTTCTCCTTTTGTCGTGAGATATTCATCAATACCCTGGTCCAGCCACGAGAGGAAATCAACAATGATGCGCTTGTGACATGGGGTCATTTACGGATGTTGCATGCAGTGGGAGAGGAGCATCGACGATCTGGGATTTTGGCAGAATGGAGTTATATTGACAAAAATTGCGATAATTTAAACCGCTCATACTCGAGATGCAGTGCGTCAGTAGTGGATTTGATAAATTTGATGCCTGCAACAGTCAAAGATGTCCGTCTTTTGCTCTTCTACATAGAAAGCAATGCGCAGAAAAGAAGCACAGAAGATGAATTCCGTGTGAACATTCTGCAGTATTTTGCATGAACAACGCAGGATCACATCAATCGGATAGGATCAATTGGAAAACTCAACAACGCCTCATTGGCTGCCTGAAGCACACCTAAAGTAGCGTAGAAATATCTTGAATTATGAGACAAACCACTGATTTTGAAGGACAAAATCAGCTGAGTAGATGGAGATTGCTGATGTTTTTAGGTTTTCAGTTGAGATTCTCAATAAATTCAGTTAATGTTCAGGCTGCAGATTTAGCGACAGTTGTATTCAATTGTACTGTACAATCATAACATAGTATAGAAATGATCTTAATTTCATAATGTCTTTAAGCATAACAATATTGGTGCTGACCATAAACTGATAGAATGTGTGCGATACCTGCGAGTTGTCCGAGACACAGTGGGGTGCTACACTTCTCGTCCAGTGTGCAACCATTCTTTTTAATTCTAGAAAGAGAGTAAGTAAAGATGCAAAAATTTTGGTCAACATCAGTGATATTGTAGTAGAATCAAAGAATGTTGTAAATTATTTGGGATGTCTTATTGATGATAAATTAACAGGTGAATTTATGGCTAGAAAAGTTTTTATGGAAATAGGTAGAGTAACATTTTTAGCAGGACAAAATAGGTAGAGTAAAATGCTTTGATACAGTTTTTATTATGCAGCCTTTTTTGTTATAGTAGCTGTTCCCAGATTGTAGAAGATCAATTGCAGTAGGCTCAAAATAAATTGGTTAGAAAAGTTCATCCTCATTATTTGTGTAGTGAATGTTTTAAGGAGGTAGGCTTGTTGTCTGTCACCACCCCAGTCACTGCCTTAAGATTTTATGCTCACCAAAGCTGCATTTATTTAATCAAAAATAAATAGTAAAACAGTAACATTGTTAAATACTATAATTAAAAAATATATATGTTTTTCTATTTTAATATATTTTAAAATGTAGTGTGTATCTGTAATTTTAAAGCTTTACATATAAAAAAAATTATATCTATTTAGTATTGCTGTCCCTAACCGTTTAAATGGTAGTTTATATATTGCATATTTTAGAAAATATACAGAGTATACATGCTGCACACTGCAGAAATAGTAAGTGTAGTGTGATTTATTTGAATCGTCTTCTGCGTATGCTGCTCTGTAAAACGTTTCAGTAAGATTGCAAAATGTCAGATAGTAGAGTTGTACATCTCGACTTGTCTGTGCTTGTTTAGGGTGACTACTCATACTGTTTACAAAAGTGCAGATCTGACTTTTTTCCATTATCCACTAGTGAATAATATGCAAATAATGTTGATTTTGCTTTATTATAAATATGTTTCTCTGTTGTTTACTGAGTCACCCTTGGTTGCTGCTAGAGACAACAAGACCTTCACGGTAAAACAAACAGATGCATTCATATTAAATGTTTTGTTCCCCAAAGCTTGCCTGAGAGTTGTGGTGCTGTTGCTGGCAATCTCAAAATTATTCAATGAGAGATGTGCAGAAATCTGTCTGTTTCACCGAGAGCACAAGTGATCAGATCAAAGCTGGAGCTTACAGGTTTATTCAGTTGGTCATGCGTCTGACTCTGAACTGAAGAGCTTGTTTTCGTGGAGTGTGTGTAATGGAGTGAAAATGTGGGTGGGTGTGTGTGCAGTCATGTGCCTTACATTTGTCCATTGCTCTGACTTTGTTTTTCCCCTTCTTCCTTTAGAGTTAAACAAGCATCTGAGCTAGGACAGTTAAAGACCTCCTGTGGTGAAAATCAAGCTTCTAATGTTGTTTATATGTCAGTGGTGTTTTTAAGGGTTTAAGACAAACCATGTGCAAATTCATCAGTCAGCAACACCATTGCTTAATATTTTTTCCTTAAAACTGCAGTGAACCAAAAAGAGTTTCAAAAACGTGGTTTGAAACCGTACATGTACCTGTGCGTGTATAACCTGGCTTGTCTCCACTGATATTCTATGATTTTTTAAAAGTTTTTTCTCAGGATGCTGATTTTCAGAAGGCGAATGGGAACATGGTTTGTGTAACATTAGCAACACATTATTAGCTGTTTGATAACATAGCCAAGCTAAAGGCTAATCATATGAATTACCATTGTGTTCGACGTTGTAAAGATACATAAAACACATTACCATGCTGATGTATCGATTATATTCGCTCTTCCTCTTCTTCTGAATCAGATTTTAGTTCAAACATATGGAATTTTGATCAGCAAATATAATTTTTAAGGGATAAAAGGATTCAGACTCTAGGGGACTTTAATAGAAAACAATAATAATAAAAAAGTAATCATTAAATTAATCATTTAAAGCACTAGCCTGACGTTGTCATACTCAATTCTATTCAAAGTTATGAGTCTAATACTGCTCTACTGGGCTGTGATTATTTGTGTTTCAACCAAACCAGAAAAGACCTACAACAAATCAGCAACAAAGTAAATGACGTATGTTGAGCAACGCATAGTAGTGGGAAGTTCGGATCATTTTACTGACTCGTAAACAACATGGCGACCAGCATTCAAACCCCTCACCCGTATGTATTTTCAATGGCATATTATAAACTTAAGAAAATACTTGCTCAAAAATGATATATAAATGATAAAAATGAGCACATATATTTTTGAAAGAACTAAGTGTTTGTAGCTAAGAATAAACTAAAAAAGTTATACAGTGTAGCTTTAACAAATCTTTTTTCAAGTCCATTTGTTCATTTCAGCAGAATATAATTAAAATGTTAAAATCCATTAAACACATCTAGAGCTTATGCAAATGTTGATCACATTTAGAATTAAAAAATATATATATGCTAATGTAGCTGAGGCCAAACTTTAAGAAATGTTTCATTAATTAAAATGCTCAGCTGAGTCTTCAGGCTATTCAGGCTGTTAGTTCACCTCACCTCCGAATACCAGTCGTTCTTTCTTTTGACACTTCACATTTAATCAAGTCTGTTCCCTGGAAAGATTAGTAACATTACACCTCTCCTGTTTTTGGGTTTGAGTCGTTAATTCCATCATCAGTGTCTGATCTGGGCCGTGTAGCCCTATAAGCAATGCATGCAATCCCGAAAGCAGAATTGATTAGTTCACCACCTCTCGAGCCTTTGGGTTCCAGTCATTCGTTCTCGCAACCCCATAGGTTAAGAGAAGATCCTGTACAGAACCGATGGCCTGTAGTACATGCACAGTCAACACAAAATGAGCAAATCGCTCTTTGAGACAACTTGTTCACAAGTCATATTTAAGATTAGTTCAAAAAGAACGACACAACAGAACTCAACTGCACGCACACTGGAAGAAGTAGAAGATTAGTGTAAACTATCTCTGTCGATGTTGAAAAGAAGGATTTAACAATACGCTGAGTATTTGCAAACACAATTATCTTTTTTGAGAGAAATGGTAAAGGTGAATGCATATATATACGAACAAGCTCTTAATTGCTCTTTGGTGACGTTGATGATTACGTTACTGTTTATCATCTGTCCATCATCGTATAAAGCCTGTCCTGATGATTTTGATTGGACCGAACATTTTCTTTTTCGGGAATGATTACTCCACAACGGATCAAGTCCAGACCAAATTGCCCGACCTCAAATGTTGTGGGCGGGGCTAATTTCGGCTGGCATCCAGGCTATAAAAGCACTGCTTTGAGTCATTTTTCTATGTACGTGTTTTGTTTGTCATACCATATAAAACAGTAGTTTAATTTATCAAATTATAAAATAGGAAATAATGATTATGGTAAATGTGCAGCCCTGGCAGAACTACAGTGCAACGTGTTTTCACTGCTGCAAACATGGTTTGTTTAAAGAAAGTGACTTATTTGACCAAATAACCTTTGAGTCCATATCATTGCATTGAGCGGTCAAACAGGTTGATTTACTTTTTGTAGAGTGTGTCTGATTGGCTGTCGCCGAGGAAACCGCTATCCCACAGAGGCATTGTCTGCTTACCTCTCATCATAAATGAATGCAAAATACAATCTTTCACTCATCAGAACATACAACAACAGTGTCAGACTCACTTGTTTCATGTCAGACTGTCACTGCATTGCCCATAAATAACACTTTGATGCATTATTAAAGTAATTGACTTCAGATATGTTAAATCTATTCATTGATGGTCTTAGAAATGGAGCAGGAGTGACTGAAAGTGTTTTCAATGACCTTTGCCACCTGCAGAATGCTCAGTAAGGGATTATGGGAAAGGATCAAAGCATCTCGCTCCCTGCAGGGGTCGCTCCCTCAAAGGTCATAGAGATGGTGTGTGTCGTGAGTTATGCGATAGACTAATTGCAGTAATGTTTTAGTATAAATTGGTAGCTTAGCAATGGTCATGCATGAGAAAAACAATAATTGATCATGAAATATAATATTCTGGCTTATCCAACAAGTGTAGCATTTGAGATTGCAAGGTAGCCAAAATATGGCTCTTTATATAATGTTGTGTTGCTGTACATTGGGAGCTATTGTGTATGTTTTAAATGATGTGTAATAAATAATGTTTAAATATGCAAATTCTGTAAAAGTTTCAAAGCTGAGGGCCAGAGCTGTTACAGAGATCCAAATCCATAGACATAGTAGGACTGCCCCCTATTAGTCGACTAAATGATAGTTGACAAGAAGAGGCTCTGTCGACTACATTTTAATTAGTCAGTTAGTCTCCACCGGAATTTACAAAGTCACACGGTGACCAATCACGAACACATCTGGTCAACGTGGTAATATGTCGAGCAGAAAATCCAAAGTTTGGGAACATTTTGAGTGGGTAAAGACTGACCACAAAAGGGTGACGTGCAACCTCAAACAATTCTCATTATCATTCATTACACAACTTGTAAGTAAAAGCCTAACGTTAGCCAATAGCCACTTTTGATGGTCACTTGGTCGATCTAAATGTGTGCCAATATTAGGTGCATATCTAAGTGTTTTTTCGGAGTATGGAATCTAAATTAGTAACACACTTACTGTACGACATGTTTAACTTTTATTTTTTTCCAACAATACGGACAAACTCGTGTTCCTTTCTCATAATATGCAGAGATTTGAGATTGCAGGGAAAAAATAGCGGCCGTTAGTCAAGTAGGTTTAGGGCTGTCAACGAATATTCTAAATTTGAAGATATATTCAAATAGTTTTTAAAAAACTGTTAGCATACCATGCCTCATTTTATTTAACGTTAAACAGAAACATTACTAAAGTGCAGTCTACTGTACTGACTGAATAGATATTGCATGAATAAAGGATAAATGCACTGCTTCCACTGTTTTGTTTATTTACCGTTTGATGTCAAGGAAAAGATCCATGTTTAACGTTACCACAGCACAGCTCGCTGGGAGCGTTCACTATGCTGTAAAACTAATTTTTTTATTAATAATCATTTGTCATAATAATTAATAATTATTTGTCACCGAATAAAGCCTGCTATATTTGGGACAAGACGTGACCGTAAATTGCTTACACAAAGCTCTTGATCAGCACAAGTTTGTTCACTTAAACCGTTATGCGCAGAGAGATTGAGGGCGAGAGAGAGTGAGGTCTGCGGTCTTGGCCATTATGTTGTAAGCTCCAGACCGGCAGCGGCGTTCATTGCTCATGTACCCGCAGAGAACAGCTTCATCTAGTTGATTTACTTGTTTTTGTGTAAGTAATAATACGTTTTCAAATATGTTTAAACTTAAATAGACTACCCATACACGTAGTTATGTCTCTTTGTATTAATTTGTCCTGTTATTGACGTAATGCACGTCATTGACAAAATGCGCAATCAGATGTTCGAATAGTTCGAATATTCGTGTTTTTTTAGAGGGAATATTCTAATGTCATTTTTGAGCAATTTTGGGCAGCCCTAGGTAGGCTGTAGCCTAATTGTCCATATTGTTTTAGTGTTTCAGTTTGCCGATTCATTTTATTTATTTGTTTTTAATCAAGGTATATTTTTTGATGTTCTGACCTCTGATAAACTGAGTTTTCATTCAATGTTAAAGGCTATATTTGTCCTTCGGCCTGATTAAGTTTGCAGTGATATTTCTCTTTTAAAGGTGCCCTAGAATGGAAAATTGAATTAACCTTGAATTAAATAATAAGGGTTCAGTACATGGACATCACGTACTGTGAGTCTCAAACACCATTGCCTCCTACTTCTTATGTAAATCTCGTAAATCCAAAACACAACCGAAAAATAAGTGCTTCTCAACATAATGCCAACCGTGACGCAAGCGTTGGGGATCATTTATATGCACGCCCCCAACATTTGCATCTGTCCAAACATGTTTATTGTCAGGCGGAAATGACGGAGCCAAATCATCGGGACTGCAGGTAAACAAACTTCATGCCAGGATAGCGAAAACGGTAGCTCTCATGACACACGTCATGTTCCAGGCTGTGCAGGGGACCTGAGGACTCTTCTACCCTTCCCAAAGATAAAAAATGTCAACAACCATGGTTGATGTTTATAATCGGATACCACAACAGTTTAATTCAAGATCGTTCGTTTGTTAGGCCCATTTCAAGCAAGCTTCGCTCAGCGTCTTAAACTGAAGAAAGTGGCAATTATAACTGTATTCCTGCAAGAAGTAGGTAGCGATTTTATCCACTTATTGACTTTTTAAACAATTTCTGATTAAATTGAAAGTTTCTTTGAGAGACAGCTTTGTCTAGTTGACGCAAGATGCTAGTACAGTAACAATAGGAAACTCCAAGTACCATACAAAACTAAATAGTGTGTCTAATGACAGGTTAATATTATTTTGTATTACAAAATACAACCGTAGATACTTTGCTTACTGATCATTCACTCGATCCTTCTAGCAAACGTCACCTTTTCCACCATATATAAGTTAAAACGATAGTCATTTGACAAGGCTATTCATTTTTATAAAAATATATATTTTTATATTTTAGAGAACTTAAGTATGATGTTTTTGCATGCTTGTATTTCAGAGTACATCAGTCACTGGCACTGCGTAGCCTACATTGTGACTAACGTTATATAAACATGCATGCAATATCGTTGACGAAAAAAGACGAGTCTAAAATCACTGGTTTTGTCTGAGGGAGGAAGAGCGTTCCGGATTGCGGTTGCCAGATTTCAGTAATTTAAATCCTCCAATCAGAGCTTTTCTGTGAAAAGAACACGTATAGCCTACTATCCGGTGTTTTACCTAAACATGTCCAATCTGGCAACCATATGCACACAAGCTCTCTCTCTCTCGCAGATGATCTGAAAACACCATTAAACCAGTAGGCTGTATTTTATCAATCTCCATTTGAGATGTTCTGCTTAAAGTGTCATTCAGTCAGTCTGTGTTCTGGCAGGACGGTCAGGATTCACAAGCCGCTTTGTTGAACAACTGAAATGCTGTGAACTGCCGAAATAAGCCAATCAGAGCAGAGCTCAACATTAATATTCATTACTCTTCCAAATAAGGCAAAAACCGAGCATTACATCCTAGGGACAGTTTGTATGGTTGTAAATGGACCTGTAAAACTGTATTTGGACAATGTTTGCCCTTAAATAAGCCACATACCCTCTATGTAGATATCAGAGAGCAATGTAACATATTGTTTTAAATCATTCTAGGTTACTTTTAACTGTTTCAGTTTTTTGTATATTTATTGATTTGTTTTGTGACGTGACATGGCATTTTCACCTTGCCTCACAGAAGATAAGAATGTATATAATTAGTATTGTCATTGTTTAAAATGCAGTAAATTGATAAATATTTATTTGTCTTACATGGACATGTTGATATAAAAACTGATTTGTCTTTTGAAGGGTGGTTCAATAAATTGTACAAATTTAATTGTACAAAACTTGTACAGCATACAAATGTTAAATTCCTTAAGCATAATGACAATCATTTTTATAATCCATATATTTCTAAAACCGTAGAAACATGTCATCTGGTATGACACCATATCCTGATTTTAAAGGTGCCCTAGAATGAGTTGAAACAATATTTTAAATTGTTCTGATATCTACATATAGGGTATGTGACTTATTTAAGGATTAACGTTGTCCAGATACGGTTTTACAGGTCCATTTACAACCCTAGAAATTGTATGCTGCCACATACAAATGCTGGGGGCGTACATATTAATCATCCCCAACGATTGCATCACAGATGGCATTATGTCGAGAATCGCCTGTTTTTCTGTCTTTTCCACAAACTTTTTTGTCTTTTCCACAAACAAGATTTACAAATGAAGGAGGATATGTCTGTTTGTTTATCTATTCGTCTGTCTTTCTATACTTCTTTCTTGTTTGTCTATCTATCTATACATCTGTCTATCTTTCTGTCTATACTTCTGTCTATACTTCTGTCTGCCTGTCTATCTATAATTCTGCCTGTCTCTATACTTCTGTCTGTCTGTCTGTCTATACTTCTGTTTGCCTGTCTATCTATAATTCTGCCCGTCTCTATACTTCTGTCTGTCTGTCTATCTATACTTCTGTCTGTCTATCTATACTTATGCCTGTGTGTCTGTCTATATGTCTGTTTGTCTGTCTATACTTCTGTCTGTCTGTCTGTCTGTCTATACTTATGTCTGTCTGTCTATCTGTCTATCTATACTTCTGTCTGTCTAACTAAATATCTCTGTGTCTGTCTATCTATACTTCTGTCTGTCTATTTATACATCCGTCTGTCAATCTGTCTGTCTTAGTGCTGCAACGACGCGTCGACGTCATCGATGACATCGACTACGGAAATACGTCGACGTTCGTGAAATGCGTCGACGCGTCGTGTCAGGCGTTCATCTCGCGTAATGTTGGCTTCTGCTCCTGGTTCTATCACAAAAACCTAGACCGCGAATATCAAAAGTATGGGAATACTTTAAACAGAGGCCAAACAGTGTTTCCCACACATAGACTAATTTGTGGCGGACTGCCACATAATCAATAACGGCTGCCACATATGAGCAGTCATTTTCACCGTCATCACCCCTGTGTAGCCAGTAGACTCGAATGAGAAGATCTGTCTTTGTGCACTCATCCCAAAGCACGCAAATATTGAGTTATCTTTCAAATCCTGTGCTTAAACGGACAAACTCACAAAAAGTATGTCAAAATGTCATAGCCTAGTCTATGCCTTAAGTGAACTTTATAAAGAAAATACGACGACTATCCGTGGGTCTTAAAGGGGCAGTAGCATTCACTGCTGTCTGTTTAATGTCAAACAAAAGATAAAGACATCACTCACTGCTCCTGACTGAATAGCTTTTGTAAGTTTAATAAGGATTATTTTTTAAAATTTTATACAGTTAAATGTGTGGTTATTTTACTTTTGATTACTTCATTCCATTTCTCTACCTAAAAACTAATGTTAGACCTACCTGAAAAGCATTGTTTATTTTATTCTCATCTTTGCTTAATAGTATTTATTTGTGCTGCTGCTTCTATTTAAGTTATCTGTTCTTATTTTCTTTATTTTCATTTGACAGTAGTCCTTTTTCCCCTGAACATAGCAAATACCGAACTGTACTGAAACGTGAACCTAAAACCGTGATACAAAGCGAACTGTGAGCAGTCTGTACTGTTACACCTCTAGCGTAACTTATGCGAGGAGGCGCCACAGAATTTTGAAAAATTTCAAAGGGTAAAAAAATAAATTGTTAGATTAGTCGACTAATCGAAAAAATAATCGTTAGATTAGTCGACAGAAAAAATTATCGTTAGTTGCAGCTCTAGTCTGTCTACACTTCTGTCTGTCTGTCTGTCTATCAATCTAGCTTTTGTTAATTATTGTTTTGTTTCAGTTTATAATAATGTTTATAACAATTACCCTCTGGTTTGCTATAATTTGTAATTTTGTCCATTTTATTTGATTATTTGTGCCATACTGCTGCATAGGAATGCTATTTTGTCCTTTTTGAAACTGAGCCAATTAGAATAAAATAAAACAAATAAAACTGGAATAAAACATTCAACTATTTAACCCAGTCTTTAAACAAATTGCTAGGCTGGTCATTTTGTAAATGTATTAAGACAATAGACCCAGACTCCCTGTTTTCTGCCCCCTGTCACAATTATTACCAGACATAAAACCCATTTTTCCCAATGGACTTTTCTTAAATGTATTTATTTATTTATGTTTGCATAATTGACACTAATTGTTTAATATCCTTACAAATACCATAACAATTCATATGTCACCTCTGGGGAATTATTATTATTAATTATTATTTTGACTAAATGGGTTAATTTATATTTAAAATGCTCATTATTATAACTAATGGCTTAAATGAATGACTAATAGTTGACTAGAAACATCTTTAGTCAGGGACAGCCCTCAGGAACTTGCCTCTATTGCTGTTCGTCTTCAGAATATCAAGCTGATCTCTAAAACTTCTCAATCCGTAAAACATTTAAGTATTAAAACTCCATCCTCATGTGTTACAGCATGGCTCAAAAAAGATGGCATGAATGTTTCAGACCTGTTCATAGAACAGCCACTAAACGTTTAATAGTCTTCTGTGATGTACTCTACATTGTTGTGGCTGCTGATTTGCCAACAAGATAATGTTATCTGTCTGGCTGACATAAATGAGGGTTTATCGAGCTTGCAAAAATGAGTCTTGAAAGTATAAGGAAGAATTCGTTGACTACATGCTGATGTTTTGCTTGGTTATTTGTGGACATTATATAGCCATATTATTTTACACTTGTCGTTACAAATGTCTTGATAAAAATGCATTGCTAAAATGGCCATTCTGATTGGTCAGTGATTAAAAAAAAAAATAGTTCACCCAAAATGTAATATTGTCGTCATTTACTCACCCTCATGTTGTTCCAAACCAGTATGACACTTTCTTCTGCGGGACAAAAATGAAGATTTTCTTTTAAGAATTCTTGTTTCCTAATCAAAAAGACATTTATTGAAATATGTGCTCCTTTTCCATAGATGAAAGTCACTAAGTTATGGAATGACTTGAGGGTGAGGAATTGATGACACAATTTTTATTTTTTTGTAAACTGTTCCTTTAAGAAATGAACAATGAATATAGTCATCGAGAGGGATAGAAAGCAAGCAAGTCGGACAACAGCTGAACATGTAAAATGTCATATCTTTGGATGTGGACTCATTTTGGATAAAACTATTAAACAGTAGATGGCACTCTCATCACTTTGCTTTCCTAGAGAGATTTTCAGTTGAGTGGTGTGTTGCACTTGGTCTTTTAGTCCTTCCTTCCTCTCATCTGATAACACTGAACCTTTATAGAAAATAATTGATCACTTTACCTATTATTTCTAATACTTGTTGATTCTTTGGGTCTTTGTTGACTAGTCACAAATCATGTGACTTCAGCTGATTTTTCAGTTTGACCAGTTGTTCACATACAAGTCAAAATAAGAACAACCATTCAAAAGTTTAGGGTCGATAAGATTCATGAGAAGTCTTCTGCTCACCAAGATAAAAATGCTGTAAAAACAGTAATATTATGAAATATAACAATATAAACAAAAAAAACTTTATATTTTAATAAATTATAAAATGTAATTTATTTCTGTGATACAAATCTGAATGTTGAGCAACATTACTATTAATGTGCTGATTTTGTTATAAAGAAACATTTCTAATCAATGTTGAAAACAATTGTGCTGCTTAATATCTTTGTGGAAACTGACACAGGCTTTTGATGAATATAAAGTTAAAAGGTCATTTTGAAAGGTCATTTCGAAATCCATTTCATTTATTTAAAATAAAACTCTGTAGTATTGTTATAAATGTAGTCTCTATTATTTTTAAACGTTGCATGAATTATTGCGTATAAAAATATTAATTTTTTTCCAAAAAAAAAGAAAAAAGACTGACCCCAAACTTTTGAGTGGAAGTGTACAAATTGTCTGAGACCTTCAGAACAAACCAACTGTTGTCCAGAGGTGAACAGAAACTAAGTAAGTGGGATGTGACAAAACAAGCAGCATCAATTGACAAAAGCAAGCTTTTGTTTCTCAGCTGCGTGGGACACTTTCTCCAGCTGGCATCAGACTGCTGATGCTGCACGACGGCCTGTCGTTTTACATAAGGTAAACGGTGCCTCGCCAACAAGTTAACAACTTTTCTCGGTGACTAGTTCAGTAAAAGTCATGAAAAAGACTTCATAGGAAATTGATGTTTTTAATTATAAAAGAGTAAAGACTCACCTGTGGTGGTGTCCGGCATGACGCAAGTTTTTTCTTTTACTTTTTTTTTTTCTAGATTCAGCCGGACGCAGTTAACATTTTCACATCATGCACCACTTTCTTTAAATATCAAATGCATTTGTGTTCAGGTGCGTTGCTATTGTGAGGCAACTGAAATCAACTGCGACAAAACACACTAGTCCACATCCTGTCCAATGCTGCCCTTCAAACAGACGTGTCAGCTGAGCTGAGCTGAGCACATAGTGAATATATCTACCTTCACAAAAATTAGCCAGGGTTTTACAATGACCAAAATAATAATAATAATAATAATAATAATAATAATAAATAAATAAGAGAGTAATTGTAGTAAGTTTAGTGGTAACCACAAATTAACCATAGTTTTGCTTCAAATCCCTAAATTAACAAATATAGTTTGTGTGTGGTTATATAAATGGTAATCAATATAGCAAATGCATGGTTTTATTATAAAATCTAATAGAACCATAGTTAATTTCTGTAAGTGTATATCTGTGCTAGGCAAAAATTGTCCAGATACAGTTTTACAGGTCCATTTACAACCCTATAAATTGTCCCTAGGATGTAATGCTCTGTTTTTGCCTTATTTGGAAGAGTCATGAATATTAATGTTGAGCTCTGCTCTGATTGGCTTATTTCAGCCGCTCACAGCTCAGAGCAGTTTAGTAAAGCGGCTGGTGAGTCCTGAACTTCCTGACAGAACACACAATGACTGAATGACACATGAGCAAAAACATCAAAAATGGAGATTGATAAAATGCAGCCTACTTGTTTATTGGTGTTTGCAGATCATCCACGTGCCAAAAAGAGTTCGCGTTTGTGCGGTTGCCAGATTTCAGTCATTTATATCCCCCAAAGAAAGCTTTTGAGAGAAAAGAACACATCCAGTGTTTTACCTAAACATGTCTAATCTGGCAACCATATGCACTCTCTCTCTCTCGTGCGCAGATGATCTGAAAACACCAATAAACAAGTAGGCTGCATTTTATCAATCTTCATTTGCAATGTTTTGCTTAGTGTCATTCAGTCGGTCTGTGTTTAATTACACAAATACCTTATATTTTTACTAAATGAATAGCCTTGTCAAATGACTGTCGTTTTAACTTGTATGGTGGAAAAGATGACGTTTGCTAGAAGGATCGAGTGAATGATCTGTAGCTGACCAATGTTAGCCTAGAAATCTTAGCCCCGCCCACAACATTTTTAGGTCAAGTGCAAGACGGGGTATGTTAAACACTAATGCATTCGCTTGACGCTTAAAATAAACAATTCTCATGTTTTGGGTGCTTGGATCATCTACCTTTCCTGCCAGAGCTCACTCTGTTTCCCCTCCACTATTTCTAGATGCACATTTTGTCCGTAAAAATGCATTATTGAGTGCTGTCATTTGGCGGAAATGGTGGTAGCTTTGCGTACAGGGAGCAGACCCAACTAATAGATTAATGAGAATTGTTATCGATGATTTTCATTATCGATTCATTGTTGCAGTCCTAAAGATGAGACACTAGTTGGTTTGTTGCACGTTACGCCCAAAACTCCCATTACTCATTAAGAAAATAGGGTCAACCCCTTTAGACCATGTGCCAATAATTTTTCCTGTCGTTAAACTAGCAAAAGTGAATTCAGACACGCCCTAAGTGCACTTGGGCCGTGAACTTTAGACCATCGCTTAGATTGTGAAAATAGGGCCCTCAAAGTCTGTGTGGTCTGTTTCTTGTGTTATTGAGCCACGTGTTCAGGCTGCCATGGATACATTTCAAGCCCAACAAGTTGTCCAACAGTGAGGCCTGTTAAGTGTAACACACACAGACAAATCATCGGGGTCTGCGGTGTGCCTCTGACCTTGTGGGCTTGAGTTTAAAACGAGGAAGGCAGAAAATAGAACGTTAGACACAGAGCCCGTCCGTGTTTCCGTGGGCTCAGCGCCGACACCTGATCTCATGGGTTCCTCTGTGCAGCTCTGTGCACTGTACACATAACACACACACACGAGGCTTGCAAACAGTCATCTGTCATTAACTTTTTCAAATACTTTATTTATCAACTGGTTCCTTTGGAGCGTTCGACGAGTGGGAAATCCTAAGAAAGAGAGAGAGACCTGTCTGAGTGAGTGATGGAGAAAAGCGAGTGGTCATGGTGTATTTTTGTCATTCTGTAGATGCCTGACGTTTAGCATGTTGTCTTCCTTGTTGTTTGGTGTTTTCGGGGCTAAATCTAGCTGTGGTAAGAACCAGCAATTCAGGAGTGCAGAAATGCTCCTGTTTTGTAGCTGTCTTGCTATTGCAGGACTCTGTTTGGCTGCATTTAGAAAAGAATATATGGCCCAAAATACTGTCTATTTTACAACCAAATCACTCTGGTATAGGTATCTGTCATGTTTTAGTTTTTCTTGGTTTTTTTTCTTCTTTAATTAAGACCATACTTTTCCTTCTTTCAATGCCTGTATCCTTGTGTTTTGTTTGTGAATTATACTCATAAATGGTGCCAACCTATTTATTTATTGGCCAATAAAATAGCGTTTTATTATTACTATTTATTTGATATTTTTACTTGAATATGTTCATTTCTTATTTATTATACTTTATGAATTATATTATATTAATTAAGCTCTATTCGGACGGTAATTGTTTCTCATGTGGACGTCTGTAAAAATACATTTACATGCCACCTCAGTGATTAAACTCGTGCATTCAGATGCTGATTTATTCATGGTGGAGGAGCGAGTTTTGTGATCTTGCGCACCTGGGAACACTCCTCATTTGGTCAGTCTTTAATTTAATTCATTTAGTAATAGTAAATTATTAATTATTTAAATCTGTTTAAAAAAAAGGAAGATCTAATTTTAAAAATGTGGAAATAAACTGCCGTAATATCTCCCCATTTCAAATGTTTAAGTATTGTTGTTTTTTCATTCTTTTTTGAGCGGTGATGAAAACTTATTCTTGTAACGTTAAATACTCTCCAGCATTCCAGTACTAAAAGTGTAGGTTAAATCATTAAAATGCATCCAAATTACAGGGAAACGCAAAGATACGGTGATCCGCTGTGGTCAAAAAGGATATAAACTGTTCATTTTGAAGAGATATTTTTTGAAAAATCAGATATGTGGATTCAGACGGCAATTAAACTACCACACGACCTTGGTGTTTGTCAAAAAACACTAGGTCATTTTGCCGGGGATTTTTACTTGGGTGGTGGGAGAAAAACAATAAAATCGCAGACTAGCCCCTGTAA
This sequence comes from Pseudorasbora parva, assembly GCF_024679245.1. Classification (NCBI taxonomy): domain Eukaryota; kingdom Metazoa; phylum Chordata; class Actinopteri; order Cypriniformes; family Gobionidae; genus Pseudorasbora; species Pseudorasbora parva. Next base: position 28,518,343 of record NC_090188.1, on the reverse strand, counting down.
ATGATGAAAATACCTTACGACCTCATGAGAAACAATTACCACCCAAATACGGCAATATTTTATAGGGTTTTTTTTTTTTGCTCTGTCAATTCGGTTTTTACCCTTTTACCTTTACCTTCAGCCAATGCTCATTAAAAAAAATACAAAATTAAATAAAAAAAAACACGCACACACAAATAATTTAAAAACTGTTAAATTGAATACTTAACAAACCCCAAAATGATGCTCCATTTTTTTTCCATATAGTACTACTATAATGTTGTGATACCTAAATTCACTTCTAACATTTATAACAATTGAATTTATTTACTTTTAGAATTTATAAAAGTTATAAGTTATATATATATCTGTTATTTATCTATTTGTATCTATTTTATAACTTGTATAGCTTTTTAAATATCCCAAACATTACAATCTGTGCATCCCTACAACCAAGTCATGCCCAAGTAAAAAAGGCCTTCCCTTTAGATTTAAAGAACTGTTTGTGTGCTGTGCGTGCATTAAATGCATACAGTACATTTTCTTCTCAGTCTTTGGCTCTGTAAAAGTCACCTGCTGGTTCCACCTGTCGGAACAACTCACGAACACACACACTTGCACACGCATTACATCTGTGTAAGTAACTAGACACACAACGTTGTAACCAGTACACTCTCTCTCTCTCTTGCTTTGCATTTTAAAACAAACAAACAAACACTCTCTCTAATGTAATGTAATCCAAGACCTCCATTCCGTCAAAGTGGGGTTTTCCCCACCCAGTTTTTTAGAGTGTGTGTGCGCGTGTGTGTTGTAAAGAAGCATGTGGCGTCACCTTATATGAATCTGTCACTGCATCTTGGGGATCTGTTTCTCTTTAATGTCTCAGAAGACCTCACTGCACACCTTCTGTTTAGTTTATTAATCCTCAGACCTTTTACTTACGTGTCTTAAAATCCCAAAACCTTTTGTTTTGTGGACTGACTGACTGTTAAATGATCAAGAAATGAATCTGGACACAAATGGAAAATAACTGCAACTGAGCCAAAATGACTGTCATTGTGAATGTCTAAATTTAGCATTGGTACGTATGTCTTTCATCTAGATGTGTGTCTGCTTTACAGGAAACGTCTCATCTGAATATTCTCTCTGTTGTATCAGTCTTTGCTCTCTTTCCACTCTTCTTGACTGGCCTGCTATCTTTAGCATTCCTTGCATTCTGCACTTTTTGTTGTTCAGGTTTAAATGCAAGGTTCTGTCACTTCTTCTTGGTCCTGGTGTTGTTTTTATAGAGCAAGTTGATCTTTCACATTTCTGTTGATCTGTGTTCGTTGTGCAGTCTTGTACATCGTTTGCAGAAGCCATTTGTTTTTGTTTTTTTTAATGTTTAAGACCGCATTATATTAAAATCGCAGTTTTGTGGCTTTTATTCCATGACTAGGTTGAGAATCGAGACTGCTTCCTGCATGCTGCACAATTATACCTGTATACAATCTGAAACACAATACATGTTATACATCAATACATATTTAAAACAATTATAACTAATAAGGCACATGATGTCCATTGCGCGTCGCATGTTTAACTCAGCGATTGGTTTCCAGTTATCATGTTTTGAATCTTAAATCCAAGTTTGTGTAAAATGTCACATTTCAAATAGCAGATCGTATTCTGGTTCCAAACCCTGGCTTGGTTCCAACTGGAGCACGAGGCGAAATAACTAGCACCTTTTTACTGGTCCTACAGTTTAAAGTTAGAAGTAAGTCAAAACAACAGAGCAGTACACACCACAAGCGCACAGGGTCATTTATGATAACAATCTTTCGGTGCTATACCCTTTTATATTTTTATCTAGAGCCAAACGCTCTCGTTCATGCCCTTTCCATTCTGTGCATGTTGCTTCTCTCCCTGGTAAAAGCCAAAAATGAAAATTGTCATTTACTCGCCTTCATGTTGTTCCAAACCCGTAATACTTCTGTTCATCACAAACACAAATTAAGATATTTGAATGAAATCTGGGAACCATCACTCCAGGTTCATATCCATCAATTTGACGCTTCAAAAAGTTAATGTAAAACTAATCCATATGATTTGAGCTGTTTAGTCCAAATTTCTGAAGAGACATAATGGCTTTATATGATGAACAGATTGAATTTAGGCTTTTATTTACATGTACAGTGCATCTGGAAAGTATTCAGTCATTCATTATTTTCCTCAAAATTCTACAAACAGTACCCTATAATGACAACATGAAAGAAGTTTATTTGAAATGTATGTGAATGTGACTTTTTACATTTTTTAAATTAATTTGCAAATAAGTATTCACAGCCTTTGTTCAATGCTTGTTGAAGCACCTTTGGCATTAATTACAGCCTCAAGTCTTTTTGAGTATAACGCTAAAAGCTTGGCACACCTATTTTTGGGCAATTTGTCCCATTCTTCTTTGCAGGAACTCTCAAGCTCCATCAGGTTGGATGGGGCCTGTTGGTGCACAGCCATTTTCAGATCTCTCCAGAGATGTTCAATCGGGCTCAAGTCTGTGCTCTGGCTGGGCCACTCAAGAACATTCACAGAGTTGTCCTGTAGCCATTCATTTGTTATCTTGGCTGTATGTTTAGGGTTGTTGTTGTTCTGTTGGAAGCTGAACTTTTGCCCTAGTCTGAGGTCCTGATCACTCTGGACATCTTCAAGGATGTCTCTGTACATTACTGCATTCATCTTTCCCTCAATCCTGACTAGTCTCTCAGTTCCTGCCACTGAAAAACATTCCCCACAGTATGATGCTGCCACCACCACCATGCTTCACTGTAGGGATGGTATTGGCCAGGTGATGAGCGGTGCCTGGTTTCCTCCAGACATGATGCTTGCCATTCATGCCAGAGAGTTCCATCATTGTTCATCAGAATTTTGTTTCTCATGGTCTGAGAGTCCTTCAGGTGCCCTTTGGCAAACTCCAGACGGGTTGTCATTTGCTGTCTGGCCAATCTACCATACATGCCTGTGATCGGGGGAGTGCTGCAGAGATGGTTGCTCTTCTGGAAGGTTCTCCTCTCTTCACAGAGAAACGCTGGAGCTTTGTCAGAGTGACCATCGGTTTCTTGGTCATTCCTTGACTAGGGCCCTTCTCCCCTGATTTCTCACAAAATGGGGGAAAAGTCAATTGCTGTTAATACTTTCTGGATGCACTGTGTGAACATTGATCAGCGGATATAAACTGTACCTGCTTGACATGCAAGAACAAACCTCATTGGATCTTGCAGATGTTCAAACATGCAGCGCAACAACCTCATTGGTTCTTGCCTATGGTTCTTGCACGTCAAGCTAACATGCTTGAGCTTCCGTTTATCATAACTAATGTATGCACTGATGAATGTTTTTATGTTCAGCATATAAAGTGATCGTGTCTCAATTCATATAGAGTATATAAAAGTATTTCATAATAAACAATGTTATAATTGAGAAAATTATTTGTAGATGGCAAGGAAAGACAGTTAATACAAAAGTACTAGTTACTTTGTTTTTGGCTTATGATGAGAGCATTTTGATTGTTGGTTGTTTGTTTGTTTTTAGTAGATACTTATTTTAAGCTAAATATAAACATGGTCCATACTTCAGGAGGAAAACCATGTACCTCCAATACAGTCTCTTCTCTGTCTTCTGCCATATACCTGATAAAACATCTGATCTTTTTACTTTTAATATTGGATTCAACTATATATCTTCTTTTCCTTTTCCTTTTCATTATATATATATATAATAATATATATAATATACATATATGTATATATATATATATATATGTATATATATATATATATATATATATATATATATATATATATATATATATATATATATATATATATATATATATATATATATGTATATGTATATGTGTGTGTGTATGTATATGTGTGTGTGTATGTATGTGTATATAACATTTTTTTTTTCTTTTTTTTTAATTCTTAAATTCACAGACACCACTGCTTTGCTGCTTTGGCTCTCAGGAGCCAATATCCTTCCTCATCTTGTGATGACTATTTTCTTTTCTATTTTTTTTCTTTTGCAAAGTACTACTGCCGCACAGATGGAATTCCAAAATATTGTTTGGTTGGCAAGGAAAATATAGAGACTGGACCTCTTGGAACTTAAATTGAATGTCCCTGCTTTATATCTTTAACCAACCATCAGTTCCTTTCAAAGTGGCTGGAAATTAGTTAATTTTTAAATCATCTTAATTTTTTTTTTTTAATATAGTATAAGCTACCAAGTGTGGTCGTTTGGGGCTGTTGGCAGTTTTTATGAAGAGAAAAACAAATGTAGCGATTCCTTAGTTAAACCCCAACTTTTTGTTAAATAGGTAGTACATCGACTCAGGGAAGGAAACTGCTCATCAAACAATTTAATGCTGTGTTTTTACTGTCATTGCTGCATGATGGTCTATTAGGTGGTGCTGACCAAACAAATGGTTCAAGTGCTCAAACCACAGCAAACCTGCTTCTAAATCATCATTCTTTTTTCACGTGTGTGGTTATATCAGCAAATTGGTTTTTATCTCTGGGAAGTTTAGGTTTCTCGCCCTTCCTTTTCTGCCCACTAGTTTACATATTTGAGTCCTTCGCAGTTCTTGGATGATGGAAAAATGCCCATTGTTACGTCTGATGGCTGACCTGGTGTAATCCTCACATCCTCAAATCTGTTCCTCTATTCATTAAGTAAGAGATGGGATCTTTTGTCTCGTCTGCCATGTGTTTACTAAGTTTACACGTTAAAAGGAATCCCCTTATTATCTTTTTTCTGGCATTATCTGAATCAGATTGTTTTTGTATGTTATGGAAGTACACCCTGAACCTTTAACTTAAGTGCTTTTGTGAACACACCCATCTCAAAGTAAGGTTTCAGCAGGGCGTTTTTGAACTTTTTTTCCATGTTTCTCATTTGTGTGTGTGTGTGTGTGTGTGTGTTTGTTTGCGCGCAGACGTCTCTGCTCAGGAGCAGCCGGAGTTGTTCCTGAAGAAACTTCAGCAGTGTTGTGCTGTCTTTGATTTCATGGACACTCTGTCAGACCTGAAGATGAAAGAATACAAGCGCTCAACCCTCAATGAGCTTGTTGATTATGTCACAGTCAGCCGAGGATACCTCACAGAACAGGCCTACCCAGAGGTCGTCAAAATGGTGAGTGAAAAAGTCATCCATCTGTGGACAGGATTCATACATTTGCCTAAATGGTATAATGTGACTTTGGATTTCAATAACAATGCGACATCACAGAGTCCGACTTTTGACTATCAAGATGAAATCTGGTCTATTGCAACTTATTCTGGCTGCTCACTTAGACTGAAATGAGTCATCTGATTTGCACTTGTTCATGTGCAGGAACACTACCTCTCAAAATTTAGGGGTTGGTAAGATTTTTTCGAAAGGTGTCTTTAATGCTTACCAGGGCTGCATTTATTGATTAAAAAAACAGTAAAATAGTAATATTGTTAAAATAGTTCAAACAAGTTTCCTGTTTTGATTTTTATTTTAAAGCCACAATATGTAAGAATTTGGGATTAAACCATTAGAAAACCACTAGAACAATTTTATTTGTGTTGACTTGCGTGCATTATCCCAAATGTTTCCAAAAATGTTTAAATCCAGAGAAAGAAGCAATTTTAACCAGGACACAGACCGTGCCCTTGTGTCAACCATCATACCCGCATTATCCTCGATTTCCTCGAGTTGTATTTTGTAGAAACCATGGAAACACCAAAGACACTTTAATATATTACATGTTTTATTAGCCAAGCGAACAACTGTTTGAAGACATTTATAAACGGAAAACGAATTCTAATTAATGTACAGTAATACATAATTTTCTCCGTCATGGAATATGTTGTAATTGCATGCCCTTTAGCAACACAAGCCATCCAGCATTTATTAATATATTATATTATATCGATCTAGCCTTACTACAGTGTGCAAAAAGTTTCTCTTTTAGTAGCTGCGGCTCGAATGCACAGAGTAACGTTATAACATAATTTTCAACACACTCAAATGTATCCAATATGATAAAACAGCGCCCCCTTCTTCATACTACAGAAACGTTAATAATCGCATTCATGAAAATGATTTCTGCCCTCGTCCCATCCCGATATTTTCCACTAGCTGTGATGTGAAGACTACAACTCCCAAGACTCTGCACTCAATCTCTGCTTCATCAAGCTACACCTTTGTTTTGAATAGTCGTCCTCTAGCAGAAAAAACTAAGTTCTAAAACTATTTTAGAAAAACCCTTTTCTAAAATTATATTTTATTCCCATGACAGCAAAGCTGAATTTCCTGCATCATTCTTCAGAAATCACTCTAATATGCTGATAGTATGCAAGCAAGATTTCTTATGTTGAAAATGCTTGTTGTGCTGCTTAATATTTTTGGGGAAACCGTAATACTTTTTTTCCAGGATTCTTTCATGAACAAAGTTCAAAAGAACAGCATTTATTTATAATAGAACATTTTTTTTTTTACATGTTTAATCAAGTTAAAAAGAAAAATGTATTTAATAAAATCTTACTTGCCCCAAATTTTTGAACTGTAGTGTAAATATGAAGTCAGTCAGTGATTCCACAATAATAGACAGGCATGCAGCAGAATGTATTTATACAAAAAAAATTGTTAGAATTTTTCATCTGTTCAAAATCTGTAAAGTAGGATTATTTTTAAGACGTTGTACAAACCTTTGAATTAAAGTTGACTGATTAAATATGGTCAACTGATATGAGTTTCTCCAACAGTCGATTCTGATGCCAGTATCTGGTGGTATTGGCCAAGATAATGCTGATATACACAGTGCAGTTGTGTATGTGAAATTATTTAAATTACCTAAATGGTGTAATGTGAATTTAAATTTCAATAATTGTTTTGTGTAGATAAATACATTTCAGCACTTCCATGTACATACAGGTCCTTCTAAAAAAAAAAAAGCATATTGTGATAAATGTCATTATTTTCCATAATGTAATGATAAAAATTAAACTTTCATATATTTTAGATTCATTGCACACCAACTGAAATATTTCAGTTCTTTTAAAAAATTAGCATATCATGAAAAGGTTCTCTAAATGAGCTATTAACCTAATCATCTGAATCAACTAATTAACTCTAAACACCTGCAAAAGATTCCTGAGGCTTTTAAAAACTCCCAGCCTGGTTCATTACTCAAAACCGCAATCATGGGTAAGACTGCCGACCTGACTGCTGTCCAGAAGGCCATCATTGACAACCTTCAAGCGAGAGGGTAAGACACAAAGAAATTTCTGAACGAATAGGCTGTTCCCAGAGTGCTGTATCAAGGCACCTCAGTAAGAAGTCTGTGGGAAGGAAAAAGTGTGACAAAAAACGGTGCACAATGAGAAGAGGTGACCGGACCCTGAGGAAGATTGTGGAGAAGGACCGATTCCAGACCTTGGGGGACCTGTGGAAGCAGTGGACTGAGTCTGGAGTAGAAACATCCAGAGCCACCGTGCACAGGCGTGTGCAGGAAATGGGCCACAGGTGCCGCATTCCCCAGGTCAAGCCACTTTGGGCTACAGAGAAGCAGCACTGGACTGTTGCTCAGTGGTCCAAAGTACTTTTTTCGGATGAAAGCAAATTTGGCATGTCATTCGGAAATCAAGGTGCCAGAGTCTGGAGGAAGACTGGGGAGAAGGAAATGCCAAAATGCCTGAAGTCCAGTGTCAAGTACCCACAGTCAGTGATGGTCTGGGGTGCCATGTCAGCTGCTGGTGTTGGTCCACTGTGTTTTCTCAAGGGCAGGGTCAATGCAGCTATCAGGAGATTTTGGAGCACTTCATGCTTCCATCTGCTGAAAAGCTTTATGGAGATGAAGATTTGGTTTTTCAGCACGACCTGGCACCTGCTCACAGTGCCAAAACCACTGGTAAATGGTTTACTGACCATGGTATTACTGTGCTCAATTGGCCTGCAAACTCTCCTGACCTGAACCCCATAGAGAATCTGTGGTATATTGTGAAGAGAAAGTTGAGAGACGCAAGACCCAACACTCTGGAAGAGCTTTAGGCCGCTATCGAAGCATCCTGGGCCTCCATAACACCTCAGCAGTGCCACAGGCTGATCGCCTCCATGCCACGCCGCATTGAAGCAGTCATTTCTGCAAAAGGATTCCCGACCAAGTATTGAGTGCATAACTGAACATAATTATTTGAAGGTTGACTTTTTTTTTTTTTGTATTAAAAACACTTTTCTTTTATTGGTCGGATGAAATATGCAAAAAAATTTAGATGTTTTGGGTTTTCATGAGCTGTATGCCAAAATCATCAGTATTAAAACAATAAAAGACCTGATATATTTCAGTTGGTGTGCAATGAATCTAAAATATATGAAAGTTTAATTTTTATCATTACATTATGGAAAATAATGAACTTTATCACAATATGCTAATTTTTTGAGAAGGACCTGTATGTATCCTTAACTTCTCCATATTAAATTGCCTGATACATTTCACTATAAAATAAATTTCACTGTACACAAACAAGTACAGACACATTTTGACTAATACATTACAAGCCTGTACACACTGATTCCCAAAAGTTACACAATGCCAATCTGATTAGAGTTTGGGGTTTTAAAAAAAACTTTTATGTTAAAACTAAAACGTTTTTGTGTGAACTATGCATCAGACAGTCATTGAAAAGGCTGTAATATTTGATTTAAGAAGTTTTAATTAAATTAAATTGAATCTCTTTCTCAGGTGTCCTATAATATATTCCGAACTCTTCCGCCCAGTGACAGTAATGAGTTTGACCCAGAGGAGGATGAACCCACTCTAGAGGCATCATGGCCACATTTACAGGTGTGTGTGTGTGTGTGTGTGTGTGTGTGTGTGTGTGTGTGTGTGTGTGTGTGTGTGTGTGTGTGTGTGTGTGTGTGTGTGTGTGTGTGTGCGTACATGGTGGAGGTTCTTGAGAATATTGTTGTGTACTCTGGTCCCTTTCTCCTTGTGTAGAGATCCTGTTTTATTTGTTTCAGCATGTTTGTCTGTGTGTGTTTTTGAGGGTTTGTACACACACTCTGACCCTCTGTGTGTGTACTCACTGTATGTTTCCAGGCCTCCTTTAGAAATGAGATGCATATCTCAAGGAGAATCTTCCTGGTAAAACTTTTCTCTTTCATTACATTACTAATCCCTGCTTCCTCATCTGGAAAAAAATCCAATATTGAAAGCCACATTCCCAGATGTTCTCCTTGTCTTATTTTCATTAAAAAGGTTTTTGTTTTTTTTTCCTTTGTGGTAGTAGCAGTGTGTCCTGTGACTGTGACCTCAGTCGAACCATGACCTTTGACCTTTTCCCCCTTTCTCTGCATGGATGCTGAGTTCAAAGAACTCTCCCAAATAACACTCTCTATCTCTCTCTCGCTCTCGCTCTCTCTCTCTCTCTCTCTCTCTCTCTCTCTCTCTCGCTCGCTCGCTCTCGCTCTCCTCAGCTGGTGTATGAGTTCTTCATCCGTTTTTTGGAGAGTCAGGAGTTTCAACCCAGCATTGCCAAAAAATACATAGACCAGAAATTTGTCTTACAGGTGAGGATGTTCTTTAAAAGATAAAATCTCCTACATTCCTTGTTTTCTCAGTAACATTTGTTCATCCTAATTTTTTGTATGCTTTGTCCATCTTTTGTCCTGTCAGCTGCTGGAGTTGTTCGACAGCGAGGACCCGCGGGAGAGAGATTACCTGAAGACAGTCTTACACAGAATCTATGGAAAATTCCTGGGACTGAGAGCTTTTATACGAAAACAAATAAATAATATTTTTCTACGGTGAGGGATCTAATATGACCATTTGCATTATATTTGCACATGCAGCAATGAAGCGCAACAATTCATCTCTGTGTCTCTCTTTCTTAGTTTTGTTTATGAAACTGAGCACTTCAATGGAGTTGCAGAATTGTTGGAGATTTTGGGCAGGTGAGTTGTACTATTTTTAAAGTCACAATGTAAAGGAAGTAGTTACAGATCATTTGTTCTGTTTCGTGACAAACATCTGAGTGAAACATACTATTGAAAAAGAAACAATGTAAGGTGGGGACTTAAGTCTATTCACCGGTTGTTAATTGGCTGGAGGCAGATTAGAATGTCATCTTGCAGTCATTTGTAAGAAAGGGGTGGGGTCATAGCAAACTAAATAATTGGAGAAATCTGGCATACCAGAGACAAGTATGATGCATCACCTGGCCCGGCCTTCACAATGTAGGTTGCTATGTAAAGAACACAGTAGAAGAGTGACTTTAAGAAAGAAAACAATATAAACAAACAAACATCTTCCATTTTCAATTTCCTTTAAACATTTAGACCCCTACGGAGGCATGAAATAGACATGATAATGGAGGGAAAAAATGAAATGGGGGAAGAGTTATATAGTTTAATGCTTTTGCGTTCCCCCAAGACTTTTCAAAGAACTCAAGTTTTAAGAGGGAATTCAAAGTTTCTTGGGAGAATGCAAAACATATGCAAGACATTGCAACGCATTCAAGATCGGGGGTATTCCTATCTTACTAAAAAGTTTGAACTACACAAACTAACAGTTTGATCTAGATCAAAACCAAGACTGGATATTATGATCCAATCTGATTTCAGAATCCTTTTTTTTCTTTTGAGCAACCCATTTTCAAGTTTTGATTCAATCCGTTAGCCGAAATCTGGTCAGATTACTTGTGGGCCACAACTGGGCCCAGATTGAGTTTTGGCATTTAGATTAAAAATAAGGTCAAAACCTTTTTTAAGATCATTAAGGTGCATTAAGAAAAAAGGTTTAATTTCCATTTTTTGTCGACTTTAAGCTTAAAGCTGTACCGTTGTGTTTTTGTTTTTAGAATTAGTAGACCTCAAACTGTATGATTTGGGTTTTTTTTGGGGTTAGTTTTGTTAACGGCTAGCCTTACATGCATGGTCATTTACAAACAAGTTAATAATATCTATTAGAATGTGCCACCAATTATGGCTTGGGCTTAGTATTTTTGTGTTGTGTATGCAATCAGCACTGTCATTGACAGTGTTAGTTGGCTGCAAGGCAGGGTTTGCTCTTTACTGTTGGGGTAAAATCATGTAATTTACATAATTTCATTCACTTAACACAGTTACATAATTCCAATTAACTAACAGTTGGGATTTTCTTTTACGTAAGATATGTTATTCTTGATCCTCTAAACATTTAAGTCTTAAGAGGGGGAAGGTTCATCTGAAAATAAAAAAAAGTCTTACCTTCATGTTATTGTAAAAGCATATGACAAGAAAAGACATTTCCGTACAGTAAACCTTACAGTCTCCAGGGGCTCCATAAAAATAGTGATTATTTTAAGTCTTGGCCAACAAAAGTTTTTTGAGGAACAGGCTGTAATTAAATTGTTGCTCAATAAAGATCTTGACATACGCTGCAGCTTTTGTCGTGCTTGCATATAAAACTTGAGAACAGAAGGTTATAGCACAGTCTTCTCTGGAATGTCCATTAAATATGATTAATTTGGCAGGAAAACCCTGATGATTAAATGACTGAAGCTTGCATTATGCTGACTGTAGGGGTAAAATTCAGGGTTACTCAGTCTTTCACTCCCAGAATTCTGTTAGTGAAAGTTGTGTTTGTCTCCTGTCAGCATCATCAATGGCTTCGCTCTGCCGCTGAAGGCCGAGCACAAACAGTTTTTGGTGAAAGTTTTGATTCCTCTTCACACCGTCAGGAGCCTCTCGCTTTTCCATGCACAGGTACTGCCCGTGTGTGTTAAAACATTCAGATGAGTTTAACTTCCTGCAGTGTTGATCGCGTCAATAAAAAACTGTTGTTTTTGCAGCTGGCGTATTGTATTGTACAGTTCCTAGAGAAAGACCCAGCATTAACAGAACCAGTAAGTGCAGTAAACATACAAAGCCTTTCACTGATCAGATGTCTTTTTTTAGTCCATTTATTTTAACCAGTCTCATTTTTCCCCAGGTTATCAGGGGTCTGCTGAAATTCTGGCCTAAAACCTGCAGTCAGAAAGAGGTGAGACACATGCGGTCTCCTGAATAGAGCTAATTTTACAGCATGGGCTTGATCAGTCATGATTTCAGGACATTGGAAGTGTTGATGATTTAGGATGCATTGTTCTCTATCCACTGCTCTGACTGTCTGCATTGTGTGTGTAGGTCATGTTCCTAGGAGAGTTGGAGGAGATTCTGGATGTGATTGAGCCCACGCAGTTTGTGAAGATCCAGGAGCCTCTTTTCAAACAGATCTCTAAATGTGTCTCCAGCCCTCATTTTCAGGTCTGCACAAAAACCCACTCTAGCCCAAGACTAAATTAAACTGGTCCATATATGATTGTTGCCAGAAATTAAAGGTGCACTATGTAGTATTTTTGCAGTAAAATATCCATAAACCATCAAGCAAGCATTATATATTTTGTTCAATTGAGTTCTTACAATATCCCAAATGTTTCCAACTATTTGTAAATTATGAGAATTGCTATTTTAACCAAGGAACCGGGACGTCTGAGGGAGTCGTCTGTCAATTGTGTCATATCTGCGTTACCCTCAGATTCCATTTTTATTCTGCAGAAACGCTTTACTCTTACTTCAGTGTGCAACGTGTCACAGCAGCTGCTGAGCGAACCTATAGAGTAACGTCATAACATAATTTTAAGCACACTTAAATATATTTAATATGATAAACAGAGCTGTGTTACCTCATGCTCATGACCAGAAAAGTGGAAATGGCGTCGGCGACTGTTTCCTGTCATAATAAAAGTCACGAGCCATGTGTTGCGCTTCCATCGCTCCAGTGGCCTTGCTCAGCTCCTCAACACTCTGTCCTGCTCTGCTTCATACTACAGTAACATTAAAGGGGTACTTCAGCGCTGGGAAGATGATTCTGTATTTAAACTGGGTCATCAATGTAGTAGAAATGTGAAATTATTTTTGAATTTGGTGCTTTCTAGACTGAGAAAAGACAGAAAATGTACTTTTGTCTCATGGAGATGAAAGACTACTATTCCCAGAATGCTTCGCTGCCCTGTGAGGCCATTCCAAAAGCCACCAACTTGATTACTGTGACTGAGTTAGAGAAGACACTACAATTAAAAACTGACCGTGTCTGTTCAATATAATGAGTGAGTCACCGCGCGAGTATCACATCACTGAGCACTAACTGCAGGCGTCAGATAAATGAGCTGATGAGTTCTCGTGATGAGAGCTGAGGTAATCGCGACTACACTCGCGGCATACATTCACAATGCGAGTTCAGTCTGGCGCGTTTCAGTTCATGCCTTTGCAAGCTTAACTTTCATAGAAATTAATTTGAGAAGTTAAAAGACTTACATTGCTCACCATAGCTCCGTTTAAATGAGTGCCTGTAGCTGCGAGCTGAGCTCTGAGTGTGATCTCCCATCCCCCATGTGCGGAAATGGCTCCCTCTGCTGGCTGTAGTCTTTAGCCTTTGACCAAACATTCCTCCTCCTATGATGCAAATATCGTCAATTTACATTATAGGAGGAATTTTTCCAGAAATAAAATGCATAAATCTCTTGTCTCAGGAGGATATGAGGGTGGAAAGCACAATCATTTGAATATACTCCAGGGTTTCTACTGATACAAAGCCATATGCAAATCGCTGAAGTAACCTTTTAATGATTGCATCCATGAACATGATTTCTGCCCGAGTCCTATCCCGATTCTTTTCCACCGGCTGTAAGGTGAAAACCACATGTCCCAAGATTCTGCACTCAAACTTAGTGTCATCAAGCTACACCTTTGTTTTGAATAGGTGCCCTCTTGTGGATGGAAAAGTGACATAGTGCAACTTTAATTTATTATTGTTATTATTAAATCTGCTATTTCACCACAGATCAATTCTCACCACAGAACATTTCACCTGTTTTTTTTTTTATAAATGCATGTATCAATTGCTTTCCTCAAGATGTAAAATAAATTATACATTGTATTATGAGCTTAGACTCCAGCTGTTGTCTGTGTGTGTCCAGGTGGCTGAGAGAGCTCTGTACTACTGGAATAATGAGTACATCATGAGTCTGATTGAGGAGAACTCCAACGTGATTCTTCCCATAATGTTCACAAGTCTGTACCGGATCTCCAAAGAACACTGGAACCCGTAAGTCAAAGCCACTCTCTTCTGATATTATTCAACACTTTCTTTGACTAATGCTATCAAAGATCATTATTTTGTGTATTGGGTGTAATAGAATGTTAACATGCTTTGTTCAACAAATACATTCTTTTTCACATACTGTGCATTATCTCTGTAGTAGGGATGTCATTTTACACCAGTTTCCCGTGATTGATCGTCATTTCAACTAGCAATCAATTAATAGTAAGCCTTAATCCGGCAATATGCATCTACTGCAGTAGCTTATAGCCAAAAGCATGATAGGGTGTGCAAATGCTGCTCAAAACGCCATGTTCCTCACCAACTGAATAAAAAGGGTTTCTAAATAAAGGGCTTGTAGGATTGTAAAATTAGTCGATTTGATTGACCATTTAATGGTAAATGGACTGCATTTATATAGCGCTTTTAACAGACCCTATGGCCATCCAAAGCGCTTTACATCTTGCCTCACATTCACCCATTCATACACCGACGGCGATGTCAGCCATGTAAGGCACCATCCAGCTCGTCGGGAGCAGCTGGGGTTAGGTGTCTTGCTCATGGACACTTCGACACTTGGTCAGGTGGAACCGGGGATCGAACCACCAACCTTCCGGTTTGTAGACAATCTACATGAACCACTGAGCCACTGCCGCCCCCAAGCCACTGCCGCCCCCTTTATAATCAATTATAAAGACTAATAGCCTACAATGTTTCACCAACGCCGCCTCAGATGCATGCTGTTCAGAATTTGTAATTTCTGTTATGAACAGAAATTCATGTGTTCATTAGTGTAATTCATTAGTGTTCCAGGAAGAACGCGTTCAGCACGCATGCTGAAAACAGCAACTAAACCCGATGAATTTACAACAATTTATAATAATAGTGTTCTCATTATAATGTTATGTATTGTCATGTTATAATGACAGTCCCAATCATAGTAATTTATTTAGTTGTGCATTGCTATTTGAGCTGCATGCGCTGAAGATGATCAGAGGCGCACTTTATACCGCATTAATTCTTAACCAGGTGCATCCTATATGAGATAAATCAGATGTATATAGGCCTAAACAAAACAAACAGAATATTACAACTTACATTTGCACAAAAAAAGGCTCCTAATGCACACGCAGCCTTATATTCATGAAGATCTATCTCTAGCCTTTTAACGTAAAATGGTCCCAACATATCTCTGGAGCGCTGGCAGTCGCTTCATCTGTCCTTGTGTCCACATCCGCGCATGTCCTGGCTTAATCGACGTTCAATACATTTTATTTTATTGGTATTTATTTTATCAAATTATTATCAACAATTCATCGATCATCGATTAATTGATAGCAGCCCTAAGGCCTAGTTTTTCTAAAACGTGTCGATTTCTACAAAGCCCCTCCTTCTGAAAAGCGTAGTGTGCTCTGATTGACCGGTTGACTCAGTGCATTGTGATTGGCTAAACACCTCAAGCGTTTGTCGAAAATGATATGCCCCTTGCTACAATCGTGAGCTTTTTCATCAGTTTTACTGTATCAGTTCGAGCCAGTGTCGGATTGATCTAAAAGCCACACAACTTTTTGAAAAGTCAATAGCAAATACTTACTTGCAGGCTCAGATTCAGAAGTGCCAGATTGCTCTAGCGAAGTAGAAGTTGCCCCATTTTTTAATTTATTTTTTATTTTAGAAATAGCCTTTGTGTACAGCTGCGCTTGTACTCTCCCAGAGTCAGGAAGCGGTCCTCCTGTAAAAAATGCTGCACTCAAACATTTAGGTTGTACTGTTCTGGAACAGTGTTGAAAATAAATATTAACTACTGATTCCTAATTGTGTCCACTTTTTAGAAGGCCAAATAAAGTGCTGATTTTGGTTTCACACAGAAACACACAGCGTCACAGCATCTCGCAATCTCCACAACTTAGAGGCAACAACACTCTTCTTTCTTTGCGTATGCATTTGGGCAGCGTTATGCAAATGTTTCCACAGTGACGTAGGGAGAATTTAATCAAGGCTTTTTAGCTTGGTCTAGATCTGCCTTCTCTTAGATAGAATAAATATTTTTGTGGGAGACTTTAAGCTTTGTAATTGTGCAGATCTTATACACATTCGCTGGTTTTTCCTCAATTTCCAAACTCTCTCAGGACACTATTAGGAAACCCATACACATTTTAGTCACATTTAAATTAAATATAGAAATAGGCAAAAACTTTTCCCACACATTGCTTTTGTGATCTATCAGATGTGGTTTCAGAGAAAGTTTATTTAGGTTTCTTGTGTGAAAATGGCTTTATTCACTACTAAAAAATTTGGCCTCAGTGAGATTTTTTTAAGACATTCATGTAGCAAGAAGTTGATCATAAGTCGCTGTAAAGATCTAAAAGAAAAAAAGAAAGAAAAAAAAGTTTCAAATAAGTTATTTGAAATTTCAATTCATCAAAGAATCCTGAAAAAGCTTTTCAATGGTCATGTGACACTAAAGTTGAGTTGTGGCTCCTGAGAATTTAGCTTTGCGATCACAGAAATAAATTACATTTAAAAAAAATACTAAAATATAAAAAAAAATTTTTTTGATTTAATATTTTTCATTCTTGCAAATAAATAAAATGAATGCAGTCTTGGTGAGCATAAAAAAACCTTACCAACCCTAATTATTTGAAATGGTAGTGTACACTCACAGCCTCCATGTAAAGATTCAGTATATCTGTAGTTGATATACACAACACAACACTGTCATCACTGTCCAGCATTAATTAGATATTGCCATCTGCTGGAGTAAATATGTCCTGTCCTTCCATTTCCAGTGTAACGAGTGCTTCAAATGGTTTAATTCTTTTTCTTTTTCCGCTTTCAGGGCCATAGTAGCTTTAGTCTATAATGTTCTGAAGGCCTTCATGGAAATGAACAGCACTTTGTTTGATGAACTCACGTCCACTTACAAGTCAGATCGTCAGAGGTGAGCTGTTTTTTTTATTCATTACTCGGACACGTGGCTCTTTGGCTTGTTAAATGTACCTCCTCACCTTTATTTTTTCTGTCATTCCTTAGAGAGAAGAAGAAAGAGAAGGAGAGAGAAGAGCTATGGAAGAGGTTGGAGGATCTGGAGTTGAAGAGAAGCCTCCAGAGTGACGGAATTATTCCCACTTAACGACGCGCCTCTCCTGGACCGTTTTTTCCCCAACGCCTCCACCACGCGCTCGGAACGTTGGCCACTTTTTTTTCCTTTCTGTATTTGTGCGACTTACTTTACCGTAGATTCACCTCGTCAGTCTCATTATTTCAAAAGCACTGTAAATAACTTTATTTTATCCTCTTTTTTTCCCCCTTAAAAATATTATGCCGAAAAAGAACGTGACTAGAAAAGGAAGTTAAAAAATAAAAATAAGCAAAAACAAAAAAAAGGAAAAAAAAAGAGAAACCCGCACTGGAGTTGGAAGGACTTTGAATAGACAGTAGGACTGAAATGAACGACTGCTGTTAAGAAAATCAATCAAACAAACAAACGGAGAATCTCAACCTACCGATCTGACATACCTCGCCCATCCTTACTGAACAACACCAGCTCAATCCTCTCTTTCTTTCCTCACTTCCTGCCCCCTTTTTCTTTTCCTCCTCATGTCAGCGCTCTATGAATTGGGTCAACATTCGCCACCTGTGTGTCCTGAATATTTGAAAGCAGAATTGTCTACCCTTAACCTTTTGACCTTTGTTTATCCGTTAACATCTGGATAAATGCAGCAGGTCTGGATTGTAGACTTCTCCAAAGGGAACGCAAAGGACACTATGCAGTATCCAGCAGAGAAGATGAAGTGGACACAGAATCACGAATACATACCAGCTCATTTTTTCCCCCTCTTTTTTGTTCTCTTTTTTAGATTTTTTTGTCCAAATGTGCCGCCCTGTACACTCATTTTGGACTCTTTAGCACCAGTCCGGTACTGGTACCAGTGAATGAGAGAGACACACACATCTGAGGTAGTGTCGAGAATTCCAGCAGCAAAACCGGAGATGCTTGTCATGAGAAATGGAACTGCACGTTCACACACACATTCTGCATTCGAGTGTGTGAGGGAGTTTCTTACAGTGTTAAGTACCTGTATACTGTATCTGAATGCAGTACTTTGATACTCTGTATCTAGTAGAACCTTTAGCGTATTTTTCTTTAGGAGAATCCAGTATATGATGAGGAAAGATTGAACACAGCCTCTTGGGATTTATCGTTTCTTTCTTGGGTTTCACTTCTAATTTGTTTTGGGTTTAGTTTTGGAATTGGTTTTGTTTTTTTCTTTTGACCAAGTGGAATTTGTTCTCGCTTCCTTTTTTTACTTAGTTGCTGATTGGGGGGGAGTGAGAGGGGGACTGTGGAGACTGATGCTGTGGTGAGCATTGTCAGAATTGAACCTGTGCTTTAGAAAGCCCCAGATATCAAACGATTACAAAAGTTAAAAAGGGTCGGAGAAATACAAATGTTTAATTATTTTAAAAAATAAAGAGATATTAAATTAAACCTGTTTTGTGATAAAGATGAAATGCACATTTGTTTTATTTGTGGCATGTGTGAGCGGATGAAAGACTGAAAAAAATGCATTATTTGGGTTTCAAAACAAGTAATGTTTCTTGTTTATAGCTTGTTCCTTTTTTCCGTTTAAAGCACTTCAACCAAATTTTCACGATTTTTGCTTGTGTTAACTTGCATACTTAAGAGTTTTTGAGTATCTTTGTGATGAACCAGATGAAAAACCTTTCTGTGGTAAGTTTCCCAAAAGAACCGTAAGCCAAATCTGGTAGCAAGTTCAATCAATCAATCAACTTTATTTTTTTACCGCTTTTACAATGACGATTTTTTTAAAGCTGCTTCACAGAGTTAAACAGGAAAATATTGCAACAAAATTAGATTTGGCTGTACAGTCGTTCAGGAGAAAGCAGTGATGTTATCAGCTTATTTTAATTTATCATATAGCGACAATGTTGGCAGATCAGTATTATAGTTTATAGAATTAAATAAGACCTAATTAATTCATCTTATTTGTATATTTTGATTTGTAAGTTCCGTTGAACTATGTTGGTGATGAGGGAACTTGTGACGTTAGTTGTCTTTGTGAAACGCAAACCCCTGAACGATGAGTTTACAAACTGAACTGAACCAGAATTGCAATGGTAGCAATGAATCGTACTTCCGTCACCCATTAGCTGGGTTTGCATTACAGATTTGCACAAAACTTTTGCAATATTTCCGAAATGCTGATCATTTGAAACATTAACCGATGTTATGCGACTAAAATGTCATTTTTAAATCATTGCAATGGATGATGGTAGGCTTACATATATCGCCGTCACTAGCCATTATTTTGAATCGAAAGGAGACATAAGTGTGTTATCCAAGCATTAATAGCAAGGAAATCCGTTTATGTTTGGTAGCGGCACCACTGAGGCTTTTCTTTATTGTTTAGAATCCTACAGAGCCCTGCACATGACGTGCATGAAAAAAAGAGTAAATTGTGCACACAATAAACTAATTTGTTTCCTCAATTTATAAATCATGTGCATGATTTACTAATTTAATTTACTTTAATTCCCTTAATTTGCTAAATCGTGCAGACCATTTACTACTTCGTTCCCTCAAATTGCTAGACTGGGTAAACCCAGCCTTATCTGCCGGCGATTTGATTTTGCCCAGCAACTCAGTCTGGAAACCTGGGAACCAATCACAAACTGGCTTATCCACCTGACAAACTATTGGTGGGTTTAACACGATGACAGATAGAGAAGTGATGGGTCGTTGCCTGTTGATCACGCCTCTTGTGCTCTGATTGGTTGAAGGACTAACCAATCGCATACAGAGTTGTTTAAATAATGCTCGTTTATCACACCTCTTGTGCAGTAGAAAATACAGAGCAGACTCCCCAGACCAATGTTCAATCTTAATTTGAGTTTGGTCTGGGGATAGCCATACAATCAACTTGCTAAACCATCCACACAATTTACAAAAAAAATTCCCGCGATTTATAAATCTGCTCACATTTTATACATTGCAGGAATTAATTAATAAATCGTGCACACAATTTAGCCTACTCGTTTTTTCCTGCTTGTCATGTTAACGTAACTTTTATGAGTTTAGTCTTGTCTTCTGTTTAAACATACCATGCCATCTTTTAAAGAATGATCGAATTTATGTACACCAGGTGACCTGTAAATAGTTTCCATTGCAGTTTTGTGAAATATTTGTTCCCTTTCGAGAGAGGTTCCTCGTATTACGTATGGGAAAAACTCCTTTTCTCGAGAATGTGAAGCAAAACTTTTAATAAAGGTATCTATGTAAAGCGCAGTGAGCTGCACGGCCATAGCCCAGCGCGAGGAGCGCTCTGATTGGCCGGGCTGCGGCAACTGCAGGAACCTATGGTGAGGCGGCTGAGAGGAACGAACCAATCTGACACCTATGGCGAATTAGGGTCTTATATAGCCTCCTGTATGCAAATATAAGCACCTTTTTCGGCGGGCTTCTGGAAGCCCGTTCCAGAAGCCCGCCGAAAAAGGTGCTTATATTTGCATACAGGAGGCTATATAAGACCCTAATTCGCCATAGGTGTCAGATTTTATCTCCTTCAGCGATACCTTCGCTGGTCTCCGGAAGAAGCACCGCCGTTGAAAAGGCACCAGCGGAACCTGCAGCTGAGGACGACGGACTCCCTCTCCGCCTTCTCTGCCGTTCCAGCTACGCCATCCGGCGTTATATATCCTTTAAACTGTGTCTATGTTGAGTGTTATATGTGTTTGTGTGTGTGTTGCCGCTGCAACGCCACTTCTAGAGCTTACAGGCTTGTTCTACTCGAGGACTCTCTCGTTCCGCCGCGTCGTTAAGCGCCGCGGAAAGACGGAGCTCTTCTCACTCTCCCTCTGCTCTCGTCCCGTCGCGCTGAATAGCGCCGCGGAAAGAGAGAATGTTAGAGGACATGAGCACACTCAAGCCGAAGCTCTCTTCACTCTGCCGCCGCCGCGGCTCTTCTTCCGCCGCTGCCACAGAGTTGTTCCCACTCTTCTCTCATTCCGTCGCGCTACAGCCGCGGACAGAGAATACTAGAGTGAATAGGCGAACTCGAGCCGAAGCTCTCGTCACTATACCGTCGCGCTGAGGAGGCGCCGCGGACAGACGGAGTTTTTCCTCAGGCTTCCTCTTCTCTAGTTCAGTCGCGATATCGCCGCGGACAGAGAATACTAGAGTGAATAAACAAACTCGAGCCGAAGCTCTCGCCGTGCTAGAAGCGCCGCGGACAGAGTTTTTCCTCACGCTTCCAATTCTCTCGTCCTGTCGCTCTATCGCCGCGGACAGAGAATACTAGAGTGAATAAACAAACTCGAGCCGAAGCTCTCGCCGTGCTAGAAGCGCCGCGGACAGAGTTTTACCTCACGCTTCCAATTCTCTCGTCCTGTCGCTCTATCGCCGCGGACAGAGAATACTAGAGTGAATAAACAAACTCGAGCCGAAGCTCTCGCCGTGCTAGAAGCGTCGCGGACAGAGTTTTTCCTCACGCTTCCAATTCTCGTTCTGTCGCGATATCGCCGCGGACAGAGAATACTAGAGTGAATAAACTAACTCGAGCCGAAGCTCTCGCCGTGCTCATTCTACCGCCGCCGTGCTGAAGCGCTGCGGACAGAGAATACTAGAGTAAGTTAGACGAGCGAGCTCGGGCTGTTGGGTATGTCAAGAACAATGTCGCTGCAGCGCGCGCTTACTGCCAAGGAAGTTGTAATGGCTGCCTTGTCATGATAGCGCGCGCCCCTTCCACAGCGCGTTGCTGACTAGAGCGCGGCTTACGTCATAGCACGCGCTCACTGTCAGAGCATAAGGGCGTCGGAAAATGGCTGCCAAGCTAAGCCCTTTTTTCACTCTATCACTTCCAGTCCCCTTTATTCAGGCGGCTGGAAAGGTTTTTACACTGTAGACAAAGTGTCCACTTCACAGTGTGCACCCCTACATAAGCACTGTTAATTCAGCCTCACAAAATCACAAATAAATCCCGCCGCGGCCGGATTACACCATATAAAGTCAACTAGCCTTATTGCAGTCAACTAGCCTGTGGTCAAACACGCTTGTCTGCATGCGCGCTTTCAGTCTAGACTAGAGCATAACGGCATTGTGGAATGGCTCACATACCACCCGCACTTCCTTACATTCTCCCAGTTCCCTTAAGTTAAGTGACTGGAGATGAAATCTTGCAGTCAACTAGCCTGTGTTAAACACGCTCGTCTGCACACTAATGCTGTGTGCGTTTACCCCTGTGGATTTGCTCACTGGTTTGCACCGTGGGTATTCTACGTAGGTTGTGCGCCACTGCACATTGTTTACACTACACACAAAAGAGCTTTCTATGTAGGAAATGTGCCCACTTTACAGTCTGCACTCCTGCACCCAAGCACTTTTCACAAAGTTCACTCTCGCACACACAATATAAATGTGAGGCGTGCGCCCACTGCAAAGCCTGCACCGCCAAAACTAACACTATCCCCACAGTGTTACAAGCAGTGTTACAGCACAAGCAACCCGGCTAACAGGCCCCTATTACTAAGCGGCCAGCCCCCGAATCTAATTCAACCCCTGGCTTTACGAGCCCAGGCCTGGCAGGCCATTCCTGGTATATAATATTGGGTGTTGAACATATAAAACGAGGTTCTCGCTACAGTTTTGCTCGCAGACCCCGCGATTCAAGCCGTGGTCGAGCCCTCTGTAAGAAGCAGTGTCAGTCACGTGCTTCTCGCTGAGGCATTGAGACTGTTAAAGGAGAGAGCGGCGGAAACAGTACACCCGACGCTAGCGAGTCAGGTTTTTACTGTCGCTAATTCCTCATGCCGAAAATGGGTGGCGGTCTCAGGCCCATTTTCCAGGCATCTGAACAAAGCACTTATGACACGCTCGTTTCAAGGTGCTGACGGTGAAACAAATCCTCGCGCACATTCGCCCCGGGGATTGGGTTTTCTCAATAGATCTGAAAAACGCATACTTCACGTTACGATAACCCCCCACCCCCACTACAGGCCATTCTTGAGATTCGCCTTCGAGGGGCAGGCTTATCAGTACAGTCATTGTCATAGACTCAAGACTTACGGCATAAGAACCACCACGTCTTGATAATGTACATAAAATCGCTAGGGCAGCCGAGATCAGACTCTGTTCACTGCATGGCTAAGCATCTCCTTTTATGGGCAGAGCACAATCTGAGCTCCCTAAGGGCGGCTTACGTGCCAGGTATTATGAATCAGGGTCCGGACATGTTATCCAGAGGACCCATGTCCCCAGGGGGATGGTCCCTTTACCCGCAAACAATTCAGCTCGCACAGCACACGCTGCCCAATATTTTTTCTGCAAACGCAGGGATGCCCTGGCCCATGTTGGCCCAGACTCCCTCTATATGTTCCCTCCGATCGCGATCCAGCTGCAGCCTGTGCTTTTTAATAGCCCCACTTTGGAAGAACCGCACATGGTTCTCCATACTGTTTCAGCTGTCAGACACAGCCCCATGCCTATTCTGCCAATGAAAGGGAAGGTCTGGCATCCCAATCCCGAGCTGTGGGCCCTCCACGTATGGCCCATCAACGGTATCCGGGAACCTCTCTGACAAGTTATGAACACTATTTCGGAAGCTAGAGCCCCTGCTATCTGGCAGCTCTGCTTTGAAGTGGTCAGTGGTTTTCTAACCAATGTGCTACGCGAAACATCGACGCACACTCATGCGAACTGGCGGAACCGCTCGCTTTCTCCAAGAGCTAATGGATGCGGGTCGTCCCCCCTCCATACTCGGGGTGTGTGTCCCCGCCATAGCAGCTAGCCACGCTCCGATCGCGGCACATTCACTAGGGAAAAGTGATCTTATTGTGTGTTTTCTTAAAGGGGCCAGGAGATTCAGCCCGCCTTGCCCCTACCTCGGTCCCTATTTGGGACCTCGCCATGGTTTTGGAGGCCGTGAAGGGTTCCCCCTCCTAACCACTTCAGAACACGAGCTTGAAGCACATATCACTCAAAACCGTTTTTCTGCTGGCTGTGGCCTCGGTTAACCGAGTGGGTGGCTTACCTGCACTCTCCGTGAGCCCTTCCTGTCTTGAGTTTGGGTCCAGCAACTTCAAGGTTGTGCTTAAACCGAGGCATGGTTTTATGCTGAAAGTGCTATCAACCCCTTCAGTATGCAGGTCTTTGCACTGCTTAACCCGCGTCTCAGAGAGAATAAGACGCAAACCTATTCTGCCCAGTCAGAGCATTGAGATTGTATCTAGAGCGCTCCGCCCCCTTCAGGCAGTCGGATCAGCTCTTCATTGCTTCGGTGGCCGCACTAAAGTTTGTGCTGTCATGAAACAGTCTCTCACACTGGATAGTGGATGCAGTCCCACTAGCATATAGGTCTAGGACCTAACCTGTCCTACAGGCATTTAAGCCCACTCCTCTAGAGGCATGGCCTCATCTTGGGCTTGGTCGTGTGACATTTCTTTGGAAGATATCTGTGCGGCGGCAGGCTGGGCCTCTCCGTCCACTTTTATCAGATTCTACAAGTTGGAGGTTCCAGCTCTACAAGCAGGGCTTCTCTCCATCTAGGCTCTATCTTGACCCTGGCAAACAGATTGCCTTACATTTTGGCCTGTACACATTAGTCCTTAAGCACTATTCATTCATCATAAGATCCGACTATGTCCGATCAGCTGTTCAAACGAACCGACTCTTCCGGTTCTTCATTCCCCTTATAAGCCGCCTCTGTCGGTGTCTCTGGGGTTTATAACATGTGCTTTGGGTATACTGGGTCAGTCAGCACACACGGCGCTTTACATTGTGTTCCCATACGTAATACGAGGAACCTCTCTCGAAAGGGAACGTACTCGGTTACTTTCGTAACCTCGGTTCCCTGAGAGAGAGGAACGAGTATTACGTTCCGTGCCGTGTTTATGCTTCTCAGGTATCGCTTCAGTCGATCTTAAAACCTGACACCTATGGCGAATTAGGGTCTTATATAGCCTCCTGTATGCAAATATAAGCACCTTTTTCGGCGGGCTTCTGGAACGCCCCCCATTGGTTCGTTCCTCTCAGCCGCCTCACCATAGGTTCCTGCAGTTGCCGCAGCCCGGCCAATCAGAGCGCTCCTCGCGCTGGGCTATGGCCGTGCAGCTCACTGCGCTTTACATAGATACCTTTATTAAAAGTTTTGCTTCACATTCTCGAGAAAAGGAGTTTTTCCCATACGTAATACTCGTTCCTCTCTCTCAGGGAACCGAGGTTACGAAAGTAACCGAGTACGTTTTTCCAATTGCCTGAAAAACCACCTCTGGTGAGTGTGTAAAAACTTCAATGCGACTATATGGGAGTTTTTGTGAAATTGCTGTGTTCCATTGAGCCTATTTTACATTCGCAAATATGCTCAATTTGAAGGGTAATGGAAACGTACAAATGATTTATGAACTTGTTCTTTTAATGAATTGAACAAAAATAATCGTTGTTGAACTTGTGTTATCGAGTCAAATCAGTCAGAATGCTACTTTTAAATACTTGAGTTGATCATTTTGTCAATAAGAAAGTGCTACTGTTTGGCCATTGCTGCCATGAGTCCTACATCCCTTCACTAATTGTCAAACGAATGATTGTCTTGAGCAGGTTCTTCTAATGAATTAATCAAAATGACAAGTATCATTGGTGAACTTGTGTATTATGGGTTTAAAACAGTCTTGCTTTTTCCAAAGCCAACCATAATGACAAGTTCTGTAGTTACTAACACAATTATACTGAACTTATGACATTATTAGCTTACAAGCTTTAGAGAACAATTCTCTATACAATCAACCACAAGTCAATTATTTTGTCAACTTGAAACTGCTACAGTTCACTTGTAAGAACAGGAAAAAAATGTAAACACCTGGACACTATGAATATAGTTTTATTCCGTGAAATAGAATATTTCTTCTTTTGTTTTCTTTGGGGATTTAGAACGAGTACTAGAGGGTAAATAAATAAGAGCATTTTCATTTTTAGGTGACATTACTAGTCATTTTTATGCTTTGACAAATGTGTATTTTTTATTTATGAAATCAGTAGGATTCTCTTTCCAGCCCTCTGCTGACCAGTACCGAGTTCATCCACAAGAGTGCAACAGAGCTTGACATTAAAATTTTGCAAACCAGCTAATGATACTTCGCTTTTGTGGAAAACTTTGGAAGTGGATCATAAACTCTTTTCAGTCTTTGTGCATGTATTCTTTTGATGCTGGTCGGTATTGTTTTTCCTAATGGTTTGCATGCTAAAGTGTGAGCTTGCAGGATTTTACAGGATTTTTCCGGAGGGGTTAAAGGATTGAGGGGCCGCTCCAAAATTGGCAGGTATATGTACTTAAGACATACGCTGGCTTTATTCTTTCATTTTGAGCATTAACATGTCAGATGCTTGGAGGGAGTGGAAAGGATAAGATAGAAGGGCATATTTGGGTGACTGCTTGATTTAATTTACATCACCTCTGGAAACAAGCATAGTGGTACATTTTGGAGGGGAAAAAAATTAAATGTTCTTGAAGATAAGGTTAACTCAAAAAATATTTTCTTATTCACTATCATGTTTTTCCCGACCCATATAATTAGATTTTTTTCTTTTTGGCTATTGGTTTGAAACAAAGGGAGTTTTTTAAATTGTTTTTTTAATCTCTCATATTCTCCCATAAAAAATCCTTTGATTTATAATATTTAATGGTGAATGGATCAAACACAGAATCCCACTGACACTAATGGACTGCTTAAGTTCACCAGTTACGAAAGCATCAAAATCCTTCTTTTATTTTTTAATTGGAGAAGAGCACCTTACACAATAACTGTAACGTTTACATGTGACTTCTTTCCATTCATTACAGCTCCACTACATCTCTGGACTTCGAAGGTCTCCCAGTCTGGTCCCGATTTTTGGTTTTAGAGGGTTTTGGACACTTTTCAGCTGGGCAAATAGCTAAATCCGATAAACTAATTGATTCAGCAAGGCTGTTTAAACCAGCTAAGATCATGCCAGCTTTTTTTCCAAGCAGGATTCTGATTAGTCTTTGCTAACTTGGACAAAAAGTCTTTCTTTACTTGCATTTGGCCACATTAAATATGATGTATGAACAAAAGTGATTATCATAATTCACAGTGTTCATATACACCGTTTGGGAAATTATGAAATTTGATTTGAGTAATTTCTGGATAAGAATGGATGGTAAAACATGTTTTTTTTTTTCCAGACTATTGCCCTTATTCAGTTTTCTAAAATATTAAATTATGTATTTATTAAAAATAAATGTATCATACAGGCAGAGTGTTTCATGACAAAAGTTTAGTGATTGTCAAACACAAATGAATGAATTCAAGGTGCACATTTTACACAAGGGGCACATGACTATTAACTAACTTAAGTAATATGTAATTGTGGTTATGAGTTTTGAATTAATTCTGAATTAGTTAATAGTCATGTGCCCCAATCAAGTAAAGTCATGATACATTTGTAAATCATTCGCTAATGATTAATTAAAGCAGACAACTGGAAGTTGAAATGCATGGCTTTGACCTGTTGTGGTAATTAACACATTAATTTACATTATTAGTTAATTTAATATGTTATTAAGGAATTAATACATTATGACAAATTTAACTAATAACTATTTAATGATTACAATCTATTAATCATGTTGAATGTTCATTAGTTGTTGATGCAGTAATCATAAATAATTGGGTTAGTTCACCATTAGTAATACATTAACTCATGATTATATGTATATTATTGCACCCTTATTGTAAAGTGTTACCAGGTTTCTTTTTTCTAAATATATAAATATATGTTTATAATATAAATAGTTGTTTAAAATACTCAGTCAAGCAGCTCGGGTCGAGTTAAGCAGGTCATTCCACCAGACAGTCAAGGACAAGGTAAAGGTCTGTGAAAGTGATTTGTACCTCTTTGGTGATGCATTAAAGGGGGGGTGAAACACTCAGTTTCAGTCAGTGTCATGTCAATCTTGAGTACCTATAGAGTAGCATTGCATCCTGCATATCTCCGAAAAGTCTTTTTTTTTTTTTTATAATTATATAAGAAAGATGCGCTGTTCCGAGTCTTTCCGAAAAAAGCCGAGCGGGTGGGGGCGTATCGTGTGAGCGGAGCTAAATAATGACGTGAGCGCGCCGCTGTTATTGTGTTGAGTGCGTCGTAAAGCTGTGTCATCCCTAACAGCGGGAAAAAAACTTTATTCAAAATAAAAATATGGCGTTTAATCAGATACAGCCATACATCTATGATCCGGAATCAGACCCAGAGGCTGAAGTTGAACAGGAGCAGCAGCAAAAACGACTAGAGCAGGACGTCTCTATGTGGTACAAGTTATACACTAACTATATAATATGCTTAGCGGCTTGTGTTATTTACATATTTATACTTGAATTATATCGTCGTATTTTTGTCTTTGAAGGTGTAGCCTACATGTGGGAAGTGCAGTTGTGCACGTGTGTGTGTGTGTGTGTGTGTGTGTGTTTACGCGTGGTTTGTGTAGACAATTGTAACGTTAGTAAGCGGACTGGTTTTGCACGGCAGGCTAAGTTAGTGTTTACATAGAAAGACATGGAATAGTAGCGCATTTTAATGAAGAAGCGTGCTTATTTAGTTCAACATATTTCCCCACTCTTTGTGTATTGTTGTTTGGAGTGCTTTTACAATACACAAACATAAAGTTACACATATAGTGGCCAGCTAAACAAATGTACACGCACTACACATCGCATGCTCCATTGATCAATTAACTATACGTGATCATGTTTGGGCTACTTGATGAGCATTGGCAAAAACACAGACATTTGAAGCAGTCTTACTCACAGCCTGCGGTTCTAACGTTGGGACCTTTATCGTTGGGACTGCTCCATCATTCAGCATTAGGCGATCGGAAAATCCGGCGTCGAGCTGGGCCTTGTTTATGAAACAGTCGGCACCGAAATGCAGCGAACAGATATAAACATTCGCGCAACTCAGTTGCTGATCCGGAAAAGCAAATTACATCCTGTTGCCTTAACGCGGGGTTTTTGGGGAATCTGTGCAGGACTGTCTTGGTCTGGCAACCAAAAACGCACTTTTTTGGTGACATTGTTATGTGCACATCACCTGTGCAGCGCATCCTACAAGCCAGCGCTTTGATGGGCGTAGCCTGTTACTTTCGCTCTCTCCCTCTCTCTCCCTCTCTCTCTCTCACGCTGTTCCGGTAGAATTGTCCGTAAGGCCCATACAAGGAAATTCCGCCCCCATTAACGTCAAAGGGGACGCATGATCGCAAAAAACTTGCCGAAACTTATGACTAACCGGAAGTAGTATTTTTGACAAAGAAATACTCCCATCAAACGTCCAACATTAGTTTTTGAAACTTTGTCCATGTTTAGTATGGGAATCCAAGTCTTTAACAGTGTAAAAAGATCAGTATGCATGAAACAGCATTTCACCCCCCCCCCCCCCCCCCCCCCCCCCCCTTTAAGCTCGAAGCTTCAGAAAGCTTTGTTTTGAAATCGGCCATCACTATTAAAGTTTTTTTTTTTTGCGCCCAAAAAACATTATCGTCACTTCATAAAATTATTGTAGAACCACTGTAGTGAGATGGACTTTGTAACCACGTCTTTAGTGCCTTTTATGGGTCTTGAGACAGGAAATTACATTGGTGTCAATGGAGGCCTTTCTGAGCCATCGGATTTCAACAAAAATATCTTTGTGTTCCGAAGATGAACCTAGTGATGATGACATGTAGATGTAAAAGAGAATTGGTCGAAGTACTTAGCCCTGAATCATCCCAGGAGCAAAATGTTGCACTTAGTTCCCTCCACAATACCCTTCATGAGAGTTTAGACTTGAACCATTAGTGAGTGGTTCCTGAGATGCCCTTTGCCATTAGTGTTGATAGGAGGATCTGGTGGTCAACCGTGTCAAAAGGAGCAGACCAGTCTAGCAAGATGAGTACTGATCGGACCATGCCGCCATTTTCCTTACACCTGAGTACAAACAAAGGCTCGTTCAGGAACCCCCGGTGAGGCGGGAAGTTAAACGCTGGTCGCCTCATTCAGAGATCACGCTACAGGCAGCTCTTGACGACGTTGACTGGGACATGTTCCGAGCGAGTTCATCGGACGTCAGCGAGTTCACTGATGTGGCGCTCTGCTTCATCAACACACTGACAGAGCAAGCCACACAAACAATAACTATAACGTCCTTCTCTAATCAGAAACCGTGGGTGGACAGTTCAATCCGCGCTGCAGTGAACGCCCGCACTGCCGCATACAACGCCGGTCTACTAACAGGGAATATGAGGGATTATAAATCATCCTGTTATGCTCTCCGACGCGCCGTTAAAGCCGCAAAGCTCCGTTATAGGGATCGCGTGGAGTCTTATTTCCAACTCAACGACTCCCGGCGGATGTGGCAGGGACTGAGGACCATCTGTGCTTTTGGAACGAAATCCTCTGCAGAAGTGAGAGCTGATCCGTTGCTTGTGAACGAGTTAAACTCTTTCTACGCTCGCTTTGATGGCAATCGCGGCAGCGCGACACCGCCGAGTGACGCGTCAGACAGAATCACTCAGAGCTGCAACAATCACGTGATCTCTGTCTCGGAGGATGACGTTCGTAGGACACTCAAACGTGTGGATGTTAGGAAAGCTGCTGGTCCGGATGGTGTTTCAGGTCGTGTCCTGCGGTCCTGTGCTGATCAGCTCGCTGGACTCCTCACATCCATCTTCAATGAGTCCCTTGCTACATCTGTGGTCCCAACCTCATTCAAAAAATCCACCATCATCCCTGTCCCTAAGAACAGTAAACCCTCTTGCCTAAATGACTATCGCCCAGTGGCTCTCACGTCTTTAGTCATGAAGGTCTTTGAGAGACTCATCAAAAACAACATTTGCTCCTCCATCCCTGACACCTTGGACCCTCTTCAGTTCGCCTATCGTCCCAATAGATCGACTGAAGATGCCATCTCTCACGTCCTCCACTCCTCCCTCACACACATCGACAGCAAGAATGGGAACTATGTAAGACTGCTATTTATTGACTATAGTTCAGCCTTTAACACCATAGTTCCCATTAAGCTAACTAACAAACTCCTGGATCTCGGCCTGAACTCTTCTCTCTGTCACTGGATTGAAGATTTCCTCACTGGCAGACCTCAGGTGGTGAGAGTAGGACAGTTCACCTCCACCTCCATCATCGTGACTGTGGGAGCTCCACAGGGCTGTGTCCTCAGTCCCCTGCTCTACTCTCTCTACACGCATGACTGTTTGTCCACACACAGCTCCACCTCTGTCATCAAGTTTGCGGATGATACTGTTGTCCTGGGCCTCATTTCCAACAACAATGAGACCGCATACTTGGATGAGGTGGAGCAACTGACATCATGGTGCCAAGACAACTGTCTCCTTCTGAATGTGAACAAGACCAAAGAACTGATTGTGGACTTCAGGAAGAGACAGCAGCGGTCATATTCCCCTCTCATGATCAGCGGGACACCAGTAGAGAGAGTGAGCAGCTTCAAATACCTGGGTGTCAACATCTCCGAGGACCTGACCTGGACTGCACATATCCAGTCTCAGGTGAAAAAGGCCAGGCAAAGACTGTACCACCTGTGCCAGCTGAGGAAATTCCGGGTCTCACCAGCTATCCTGAAAACTTTCTATTCAGGGGCGATAGAAAGTTTACTAACTCAGTGCATCACAGCGTGGTATGGTAACAGCACCAGTCACGACTGCAAAGCCCTGCAAAGAGTGGTGCGCTTGTCCGAGCGCATCTCAGGGTCAGCTCTCCCGTCTCTGCAGGACATCTACATCAAACGATGCACAGGCAGAGCTACAAAAATCATCAAGGACATTAATCACCCGGCCAACCCCCACTTCACCCGGCTGCCTTCTGGTAAGCGCTTCCGTAGCCTGATGGCCAAAACTGAGAGACTCAGGAGGAGTTTCTTCCCACAGGCCATCAGACTCCTGAACGCTGTCACTTAAATACATGTGACTTCACCTCACTTCAGTATTAACAAACTCACATACTGATATTGCACTGCACTTTATTCTTGTGTTTCATGTAACTACTCATTATAATGCTGTTTGCACATTACACTCCTGCACTTCTGTTATCCACAGATTTATTTTTATAGTCTCCAGTTTACTTTATCTCACTTATTTTATTCCACATCTCTTATTTCTTTTACTTGATTTATTCATAATTCTACATATGTATATATATATAGCACCTTATCCTATTCCTATTTTATCCTATCCCTATTTTATAATTTATTGTGCTTTTTTTGTTAATTGTTATTTGCTGTCCATGGAGCGGACCTGTTTACATTTCACTGCCGGTTGTATTCTGTATAACTGTGTATGTGACAAATAAAACTCTTGAACTTGAACTTGAACTTGAACTTGAACTTAGGATTTGGAAGCTACTCTTGCCATTCTCAGAGCTTCACTATCTGAGAGCGGGGCAGTCTCAGATGAGTGGCCATTCTGTTGTTCTGTGTAACAAATGTATAGAGACATGTTTAAACATAACTTGTTCAAGTGTTTTAGCAATGAATGGAAGTAGGGATACTGGTCTGTAATTTTCTAAAAGTTCTGGATTTAGAGTGGGTTTCTTAAAGGGTTACTTTAGCGATTAGTATATGGCTTTGTATCAGTAGAAACCCTGGAGTATATTCAAATGATTGTGTATATTCAAATTCCAGGCTTGGTCCTCTCTCGTCTTGCACTGTCGTCGCTCCTTCTTTTATGCTCCCATCACTCCTCCGTGAGACGAGACTGGTGTGGCGTGCAGCTGAAACTCATTAACACTCGTCACCAGCCCGCTCTCGCGGTCCCTCGCCTTGCTGCTTGCCACACGCTGCTGGTGCCACTTCCTCTCTACAGCCCTGAGTTCAGAAAAATTCTCGTAGAGAACATCTGATACCCAGGGGACAGAGGAGGTGGTGCGGGCTGGCCTGGATGAAACGGAACAGAAGTTGTCTAAACTAAGTTATTAAAGTGGAGGAAAGGGCAATAGTAGCCCTGTTAATATTTAGTGATGAGAACTGAGTACAGGGAGGAAGTGTGGATGAGACCAACAAGGATAGGTGGGAGGGTGAGAGTAAGTGTAGGTTACGCTGAAAAAAGGGACCTGTGGAGGAGTGCATGTTGTCATGATGAGCTAGGTTGAGGTTAAGCGTGAGGAGTTATTCCACTATCTGAACCCTAAAACCTAACCCTAAGTTTATAATACTCCAAGGTAGTTGACAAATTACTAGAGTAGAATATCTAAAGTGGACAATAGAAATAAAGTGTAACAAAGAGCGTACTTTGAGAGCATCTTTATGATTTACTTGCTAGTGATGTAACCTTGAGCCATGGAGTGTTTTAGGTCTTTATGGCAGCAATATAAAGTTATCTATGGCTTGATTTAAGGTCCTGTAAAATATGTATTAACCCTGGGAGGGAAAGCCATCCATAGAACATAAGTTCAAGTGACAACTCAGGAAAAAAATGGAAATCGATACAAAGCATAATGTTAGGCTGAAATACGCTTTTAGAATATTTATGCTTAATTTGTATTCAGGGTATTTCAAATTAAATGTTTGTTTTTGTTTTCTCCTGCTGTTCATTTGTTCCTCACAATTAATGTGGCTTTGCACTTTTAAATTTGGGGCCGTAATAATGTGCCTTTTAAAATGTAGGCCTGTTATATAACCAAAGTATTTTCAGGTCACAAATGTCTCTCAGTTCTTGTATCTGCTTTTTCGCGAGTGTTAAATTGCTGTATTTTCTATAATTTATCATTTACACAGTCTGTTTTGTTAGGTTTTAAGACTGTGATTATGTAAGAGCCTCCACAGTTTATGCATCATGCATGGGACACGGTCAACAGAGTTTGCCCTTAGAGAGCAACATCTCGGTGTCACTTAGGTAACTGATATTTTTGATTAAGCTACTCTTGTTCATCCTAGAATAACTTGTCAAACAAACATGGTCCACTAACACAAAAAATTTGATTGACAATACTTTTGTTTTAGGACCAGTAAGGATATTGATCCAGGAGCTGGTCTTACTTCACGGTAAAATCACAACAGAACGTGTCCCTTAACAGGTGAGTTGTTCCATGAACTGCTATTTAAAAAAAAAGTCTAATGTTCTTTGAGGTCTATCTATTTATGATAGCAAGATTTTTGCTGATCCTAATGTAAAAGTAATATTTTCTATCTTGTTTTTGACCCTCTCTTTTAAACACACCGTTTTCATAAGCATGCTGCATTCAAGACTTAAGTAAACGCGCACAGCTATAGTTGGGTGACAGTTTTGGATATTAAAATTATTTTCAGTGTCCTGCCATAACAGTTGTGGAGTTGTTTTGAAAACTTCTAATGTTGAAAAATGGAAACCGGTGAAATTCCACCACAGTTTAAGCCAAAGGCAACTAAAGTTCTGTTGGTTCTATTTTAAATTACCACAGTTATAGTTGTCAAGATAACTTAAAGTGTTTCTGTTTCACGTAAACGAATGAACATGAATATTATAAAGGAATGCACCATTGTTTGTCGCACAGTCATTCTTATAGTCATCCATCATCAAATGATCTGTAACACAAAGCAATAGTTACACATGGTAAAAACACTGTTACCCTTGTGTGTTTCGACAAAATAGTCGGATTCGATAGAGTTGGCTCTTTAGTTTTAGTCTCTGGAAAGCTTGCATCGAATGGTCTTGTTTAAAAATGAATCTGCAGTAAAATGAAGCTATCAAATGGATAGTGTCTAACTGACACAATCTGGATATTGAATAAAAAAGTTCACCCAAGCATTCCCAATGTTAAGAAAGGAAGGCAATACAAGGACTGGGGGTTTCCCACAACTTAGGGCTGCAAAATGTCTTGTAATCCTCAGAGGCATTTCTATCATTACTTTTGAGTTCGGTTCACTCGACATTGCGTCATAGCTGAAGCTATGGGAAACACCGTTATCCAAGAATATGACTGAATATTATTATGGTGCCGGAATAGCCGCTCTCTTGCAGCATTCTGGTGAGTATGACGTTTTTCTTTCAGATGCCTTCCAGACCCCGATATTTCAGCCTGAATGATGCCTACTCGGAAGCAGCACTGCATGAGTCTGCCTTATCGTGGTGGACATTAAATACTCCGGTGATGAGCTCATGCCAACTGTTTGCATTCTTCTCACCAAACACTTCAGGAAATAAACCCAGCTACTTATGCTCCCCCCTTCATTGTGGAGCTGTGAGCTGAGCACATAGACTACGACTAATGGTTCTCATGTCTACACAGGTCCCGCATGAACCCCTGCTCTCTAATGTGCAGTCTCTCTAATGTCTCAGTGTGGCGATCAGCTGTGTACACAGCACAAATCACTCCAGCTCCTCACTCATTCACTTAATATAAGCTGCCCCCCCCCCCACACACACACACACCACTACCACCTAAATGCAGGGTTCTGCTGTATAGAGAAAAGGAAAAGTTCCAGTCACTCACTCATTCTAATGATATAAGTCCTACCCCAGCTCCAAAAAGCTCCGGCCGCTCACTCATTCAAACACAAAAAATGCTGTCTCTTGCTTTAGTGTGGTAACCTGTTAGGCATTAAGGACAAAGCACTTCAGTTGCTCAATCACTCATAAGGAGTATAAGCAGCCCGCTGCCTCAGAATGGCGGTCTGCCTCAATAAAGCTCAATGTGCTTCTGCCGCTCGCTCACTCTCAAATATGCAGCTCTCCGCCTCAGCGACAACCTGTCATAGAGTACAAAGCCACTTACCCGTGCAATATAACCAAATCCCCCATCTCAGAGCAGTGGTCTGTCCTGTATAAAGCACCAAATAGTCCAGCCATTCTCTCATTGCCTTCTATGATAAAATTCTTCTATGCTGCTGTTTTTCATATGGGTGTGTATTGTCGGTTACACTAACAACTACGCATGCCGGCGTAGCCGTCCGTTCATTGCTAGTGGTGTAAACCTACAGTGGTCTCACGGTTCTTTTTGATTGCGATTATCATGTCATCGATTCGGTTCAATTCGATATCACCATCCATCACATTGCATTGACGGTTCACTGCATCCTCATGTATACAATTGTTGTCAGTCAGTTATACCTTTAATTTTACCTGCTCAAAATAAAACACGCTTCTTGAATGTATCAAACAAAACCGAAGTCTGGGCACAGACAACAGGAGCATTTAGAATAAATACACAAAATACTAGCCTGGTCTGGGTCTTTTTACAGTCAACAATAAAGCCTAAATGCATCTGGTTGCTAAAAACCACACATGTAAATTTTACTCATCCCAACAATGCTAAAAAAAAATAAACGTATGAGAGAGTGTTATAGGCTATATGTCATGTTATAGCCAGATATGACCGCGCTACCGCCGCATGCATCGCCACAGAGTATCTCTTTATTAAGCTAACGCACAAACTACCGCAAACTAAACCGAAAGTAAAGTCTTAGGTGCTTAACATACAATAATCTTCATTAAAAGTAAAGAACCTGAATGATCTTACCAATGCTCCATTAAATCTGCATACAGTGCAGGAACTGAAGATCGGATTTATATCTGTTTTGCAGAGACTTTTATGTGCCCAGGTGTAAATAAAATTGTTTATGTGCGTGTGTTCTCCAGGTCATGCTTACCAGGTCTTCATTAAAGCGGAAATGTGCCCAGATGTCGGCTTTTAAAGTAGTTGGAGCATTTTTGCCTCGTCAGCCATTGCTACCATACGTGACATCAGTACCATTATAATCAGTTATGGTCTATTACTGAACCTCTGTATGTTCACGGAGAATAGTGTTCCCCATAGTGTCAGCTACAGATGCAATGTCTGGTTACCTCCTTACAGGAAACCAAGGTTACGTTAAGTTACCTGAGACCTTTTGTTGTTGGAGGAATCCTGTGTTTGCATCTTATTTACTTCTACAGGAGTCAGGACATGTTTGAATTGGTGGTCGGGGCTAAAAAGGCAATGATTTTGCTTTAAAAAGAAAATTTCCTGATAATTTACTTATCCCCTATCTCATCCCAGATGTTCGTGTCTTTCTTTCTTCAGCCAAAAAGAAATTATGTTTTTGAGGAAACCATTCCAGGATTTTTCCAAATCAATGCAGCTTCAAAGCTCTTCAAAGGGCTTCAGAGGCTCTGCATCTTCAGAGTCTTATCTAATGAAAAAAATCAGTAATTTTCAAGATGTTTTTTTTTTGCGTGTTTATCAAGGCCATTTCATTCTATCCCCTACACTGCCCCTACCCCTAAACCTACCCAACACACACACACACACACACACACACACACACTGCCCCTGCCCCTGCCCCTGCCCCTGCCCCTGCCCCTGCCCCTGCCCCTGCCCCTGCCCCTGCCCCTGCCCCTGCCCCTGCCCCTGCCCCTGCCCCTAAACCTACCCATTACAAGAAACTTTTAGCATTTTAACATTTTCAAAAAAGCATAATTTAGTATGTTTGTAAATCCATTTCGATGTGGACACACACACATAATGGTTTGTTTCGGCATAGACATTCACACGGAATCACACAGGGTAGACATTCACACGGAATCACACAGTGTAGACATTCACACGGAATCACGTGGTGTAGACATTCACGCGGAATCACACAGTGTAGACATTCACGCGGAATCACACAGTGTAGACATTCACGCGGAATCACACGGCTTAGACATTCACGCGGAATCACACGGCTTAGACATTCAAGCGGAATCACACGGCGTAGACATTCAAGCGGAATCACACGGCGTAGACATTCACGCGGAATCACACGGCGTAGACATTCACGCGGAATCACACGGCTTAGACATTCAAGCGGAATCACACGGCGTAGACATTCACGCGGAATCACACGGCGTAGACATTCAAGCGGAATCACACGGCTTAGACATTCAAGCGGAATCACACGGCGTAGACATTCAAGCGGAATCACACGGCTTAGACATTCAAGCGGAATCACACGGCTTAGACATTCACGCGGAATCACACGGCGTAGACATTCAAGCGGAATCACACGGCTTAGACATTCAAGCGGAATCACACGGCGTAGACATTCACGCGGAATCACACGGCTTAGACATTCAAGCGGAATCACACGGCGTAGACATTCATGTGGAATCACACGGCGTAGACATTCAAGCGGAATCACACGGCTTAGACATTCAAGCGGAATCACACGGCGTAGACATTCAAGCGGAATCACACGGCGTAGACATTCACGCGGAATCACACGGCGTAGACATTCACGCGGAATCACACGGCTTAGACATTCAAGCGGAATCACACGGCGTAGACATTCACGCGGAATCACACGGCGTAGACATTCAAGCGGAATCACACGGCTTAGACATTCAAGCGGAATCACACGGCGTAGACATTCAAGCGGAATCACACGGCTTAGACATTCAAGCGGAATCACACGGCTTAGACATTCACGCGGAATCACACGGCGTAGACATTCAAGCGGAATCACACGGCTTAGACATTCAAGCGGAATCACACGGCGTAGACATTCACGCGGAATCACACGGCTTAGACATTCAAGCGGAATCACACGGCGTAGACATTCATGTGGAATCACACGGCGTAGACATTCAAGCGGAATCACACGGCTTAGACATTCAAGCGGAATCACACGGCGTAGACATTCAAGCGGAATCACACGGCTTAGACATTCACGCGGAATCACACGGCGTAGACATTCAAGCGGAATCACACGGCTTAGACATTCACGCGGAATCACACGGCGTAGACATTCAAGCGGAATCACACGGCTTAGACATTCAAGCGGAATCACACGGCGTAGACATTCACGCGGAATCACACGGCTTAGACATTCAAGCGGAATCACACGGCGTAGACATTCAAGCGGAATCACACGGCGTAGACATTCAAGCGGAATCACACGGCTTAGACATTCAAGCGGAATCACACGGCTAAGACATTCAAGCGGAATCACACGGCGTAGACATTCACGCGGAATCACACGGCTTAGACATTCAAGCGGAATCACACGGCTTAGACATTCAAGCGGAATCACACGGCTTAGACATTCAAGCGGAATCACACGGCTTAGACATTCAAGCGGAATCACACGGCTTAGACATTCAAGCGGAATCACACGGCTTAGACATTCAAGCGGAATCACACGGCTTAGACATTCAAGCGGAATCACACGGCTTAGACATTCAAGCGGAATCACACGGCGTAGACATTCAAGCGGAATCACACGGCTTAGACATTCAAGCGGAATCACACGGCTAAGACATTCAAGCGGAATCACACGGCGTAGACATTCACGCGGAATCACACGGCTTAGACATTCAAGCGGAATCACACGGCGTAGACATTCAAGCGGAATCACACGGCTTAGACATTCAAGCGGAATCACACGGCTTAGACATTCAAGCGGAATCACACGGCTTAGACATTCAAGCGGAATCACACGGCGTAGACATTCACGCGGAATCACACAGCTTAGACATTCAAGCGGAATCACACGGCGTAGACATTCACGTGGAATCACACGGCTTAGACATTCAAGCGGAATCACATGGCGTAGACATTCACGCGGAATCACACGGCGTAGACATTCAAGCGGAATCACACGGCTTAGACATTCAAGCGGAATCACACGGCGTAGACATTCACGCGGAATCACACGGCGTAGACATTCAAGCGGAATCACACGGCGTAGACATTCAAGCGGAATCACACGGCGTAGACATTCAAGCGGAATCACACGGCTTAGACATTCATGTGGAATCACACGGCTTAGACATTCAAGCGGAATCACACGGCGTAGACATTCAAGCGGAATCACACGGCTTAGACATTCATGTGGAATCACACGGCTTAGACATTCAAGCGGAATCACACGGCTTAGACATTCATGTGGAATCACACGGCGTAGACATTCATGTGGAATCATACGGCGTAGACATTCAAGCGGAATCACACGGCGTAGACATTCATGTGGAATCACACGGCTTAGACATTCAAGCGGAATCACACGGCTTAGACATTCATGTGGAATCACACGGCTTAGACATTCATGTGGAATCACACGGCTTAGACATTCACGCGGAATCACACGGCTTAGACATTCAAGCGGAATCACACGGCTTAGACATTCATGTGGAATCACGCGTCGTAGACATTCAAGCGGAAATCACACGGCTTAGACATTCAAGCGGAATCACACGGCTTAGACATTCAAGCGGAATCACACGTCGTAGACATTTAAGCGGAATCACACGGCGTAGACATTCACGCGGAATCACACGGCGTAGACATTCGAGCGGAATCACACGGCTTAGACATTCAAGCGGAATCACGCGTCGTAGACATTTAAGCGGAATCACACGGCGTAGACATTCAAGCGGAATCACACGGCGTAGACATTCACGTGGAATCACACGGCTTAGACATTCATGTGGAATCACGCGGCGTAGACATTCAAGCGGAATCACGCGCAGAGGTGTCAAGTAACGAAGTACAAATACTTCGTTACCTTACTTAAGTAGAAATTTTGGGTATCTATACTTTACTGGAGTAATTATTTTTCGGCCTACTTTTTACTTCTACTCCTTACATTTTCAGGCAATTATCTGTACTTTCTACTCCTTACTTTTTAAAAATAGCCTCGTTAGGCCTACTCCTCTTTCATTTCATCTTGTTTTAAAAAAAAAAAAAACTATGCAGATAAATCGC
Organism: Pseudorasbora parva; assembly: GCF_024679245.1. Classification (NCBI taxonomy): domain Eukaryota; kingdom Metazoa; phylum Chordata; class Actinopteri; order Cypriniformes; family Gobionidae; genus Pseudorasbora; species Pseudorasbora parva. Next base: position 28,477,512 of record NC_090188.1, on the reverse strand, counting down.
GTCACCCGGATAGTGTGAATTTGATTGTGGTTGGATGAGAAGTGTAAACATAAACCAAACCAACACCCTATTGGTTACTACGCGATCCATCGAGCCTGCACATGACTCAAAGCACAAATCACACACGGTGTTGCCAGATTGGGCGGGTTCCAGTCGGACGAGCACGCACTTTCAGTCAATCAGCGATCAGCAGCAGTCGCGCTCATTCATGACAGCCAGGTTTTTAGCGGGATAACTCGTCGTAGATGTACTACATATTCAAGTGATGCTATGCTAAAGTGGCATACCGGTACATACAGTATATATATATATACACAAGCCGTTTCTACAGTAAGGAGTGGTAGAGTGAACCAACTCTCAAACGTGGATTACACCTGTGACTCGACGACTCTTAATAAATATAATCACAATTTCTGTCCACACACTCAGGACATCTGCAACTAGCAACCCCAACAGCTGCTGAAAGAGGTTTGAATCAATGATGAATCAGTTTTGACTGGGGTAAGTGCATGTTCTATGAACTTCACAAGTGTACTGTAGTTTTGTCAGAGCAAAGCTAAGCGCATTGTTGTTATTTTTTTTGTCGGCGGATTATTGTACAGTAATAATGAATTACGCATTGTGGCAGTGGTGTGCATGGGCATAGATTACGGGACGTGTCCCCCTCACTTTTAATAAAATGTATTTTCGTCCCCCGCACTTTTACTGGGTCTCACTGATTCTAGTCGACCCGCTCCGAGCGGGATTCGAACCGGCGTTACCCTGCGCGGCGGCGGGCGAGTTAACAGAGACGCTAAAAACAGACTTCTCTAATCTCGGTTGATAGCGCGCTCCACGCGTCACGGTCAAATGTATTTACATAGAAACCAATGTGAATACATCAAGATTTAAATTCAGAGACAAAAAATAATCTATGCATGACCTGTCATTTTATTCGCATCTAAATATGAGGAGGGCGCTCTCATAGAAAGTCCAAAAGTGTATTCGTATAAGTAATACCCTGTCACGCTGGAGCTACAGCTGAAGGAAAACAATCGTTATGAGAAATGAAACGTGACGACGACAATCAGACGAGTGCGACAATATATGCTTTATGTGTGTTTTTCAAGCCATCTCAATGTAGCCTATTTATTGACAATAAAGTATCATAATAATTTAGCTTTTTTAATGTTTAGTAGGCTATCTTCTGCTCACCACGGCTGCATTTATTTAATCAAAAATAGTTAAACGTAATATTGTGAAATATTATTACAAATTAAAACAGCTTTTTTTCCCTATGTGAATATATAGTAATGTATTCCTGTGATCAAAGCTGAGTTTATCATCATTACTCCAGTCTTCAGTGTCACATGATCCTTCACTAATCACTCTCAGATGATGATTTTATAATCAAGAAACATTTATGATTATTATCTGTGTTGAAAACAGTTGTGCTGCTTAAAAATGTTGTGGAAACCATGATACATTTTATTTTTCAGGATTCTTTGATGAATAGAAAGTTCAATTGACAGCTTTTATTTGCATTTATTAAATAAATTATCTTTTATAATATAAAAAATATCACTTGTGATCAATTGAATGCATGTCTGATCAATAAAAGTATTCATTTATCTCTTTTTTAAATTGTACCACAAATGTTTAGATGGCTTCCACAAATATTAAGCAGCACCATGAGCAGCACAACTGATAATAATCATAACTGTGTTGATCATCAAATGCTCATATGAGAATGATCAGTGAAGGATCATGTGACACTGGATGATGATAAATTCAGGAATAAATTACACTTTACTATATATTCACATAGAGAACAGCTGGTTTATATATATTATATAAATATCATATATATATATATTACTTTGCATAAAATCTATGGAGACTTAATGCACAAGTGTTTGTAGTAAACCAATCATAAAATTGGCATAAAATATAGGAGAAACATATTATAGATATTAGAGGTTATTGTTCAGCAGTGTATTTGATATTTTACCAAATTAAAAGCAAGAGATGCGATAAATTATATCGGTCAAAAAAAAAAATGGTATTACGACATTTCTGTCCCCCTCACTCCTGAAAAGATGGCTACGCCCCAGGTGGTGTGTTTTAACGTATGAAATGCCTGTTAATTATGTGCTTTTTCTGAACTCTTATATTGGGCACTGTTTGCACTTAAAGTGGCTTATTCAATAAAATGTCATCACATTATTTTTGTAGTTAAAGTTTTGGCCGTGTTTTTTTTTCCGGGGGAGTGGGCTGGTTTTGTTGAGCTTTGAGCCCTGCACAGGCCCTGCACAATCCTATGACACACTCCTGCAGTCATTAAAATTGTTCAGCTTTGTTTCTAATGTCCAAGTAGTTATATTTCGTTTAGTTTCTTTATTAAAGTTAATTTAGAAAAATGTTTGGATCATTTTTTTTTTTTTTTTTTTTTTTTTTAAAGTGACAACCAAGCAGTCAGCGGCCGACAGGGGTATGAGTTTAGGGGTGTAAAAAAAGTCAGGGCCCGTAGGGCTTTAAAGTGTCGACCCAATCTGGCAACACTGATCACACATGTAGCCTAAATTTACATTCCAATAAAGGTTATTGATAACATTACTTATAGGCAACTAGTCATCATATCTTCCGCTTCAGGAAACACATGTTAATGCTCAGCAGTAGGCTACACATAATGGTATATTTCCATTGTACTAAAATGCATTCATCTTCAATGGGTATATATGCGGCTGAAACAGGTAGCCAGTGCCTCCCAAATTTTTCAACATTAACATTTTAATATAACATAGTCATTATGGCCTTTAGAAAAGTGTTTTTGAGGTGGGGTAGTGCGCTATAGGCCCCTGTGGTGTGGCCTAAGCTTTTGTCTTTAATAGCATTTTTTTCCTTACATTACTTTTACTTTTATACTTTAAGTAGTTTTGAAACCAGTACTTTTACACTTTTACTTAAGTAAAAAGCTTGAGTTGATACTTCAACTTTTACAGAAGTATTTTTAAACCCTAGTATCTATACTTCCACTTGAGTAATGAATGTGAGTACTTTTGACACCTCTGATCACGCGTCGTAGACATTTAAGCGGAATCACACGGCGTAGACATTCAAGCGGAATCACACGGCGTAGACATTCACGTGGAATCACACGGCTTAGACATTCACGCGGAATCACACGGCTTAGACATTCATGTGGAATCACACGTCGTAGACATTTAAGCGGAATCACACAGCGTAGACGAGATTTGCGTGTACAGACGAGTATTCCTCGTCTGGGATTATGCAGAGCCTTTGAAGCCTTTCGAAGCCATTTGATACTGCATTGATTTGGACCTTCAATATTTACGTTCCAATTAAAGTCCATTATATGGAGAAAAATCCTGAAAAGTTTTCCCCAAATAGTATTTTTTTTTTCACTGAAAAAAGAAACACATGAACATTTTGGATGGAATAAATTATCAGGAAATTTTAAGTTGAATCCTTTAAAGAGATCGCCCACCCCTAAATGAAAATTCTGTTACATGTCCAAATCTGTATACATAAAAAAAAAAATCCTACAGAACACAAAGATGATATTTTGAAGGTCCTTTTGCTTTCTATTGACCTCCACGAAGTCAAGGGGAACCGAAACTGTTTTGTTCCCAACACTGTTCAAAATATATTTCGTGTTCTGCAGGAGAGAAAAAATGTGTACGTTTGAAATAACGGGAGGGTGAATAAATTATAACAGAATTTTAGTTTTTGAGGTGAACTAAACCCTTAAGGGGTAAGATATATCAGGAAACCTCACATATAGGTGTCAGGGAGTGTTGAACTTTTATGTACAATATCAAAAAAAAAAGTCAAATCAAGCCCTTTTTTCACCTTGTTTTTTTCTGAGGGTCTGCTGCTATTTTAAAATGTTTGTTTTTGAATGAAATATGGTAATGTATGACATGAGAGATCCACCCACTCCTGTTTCTATATACAGCGCTGGCCCACACACTTTCACACTGTCTCTGCCTCTTTTTCTTTTCTTTTTTTCAGACAGTTTCTTGTCTCTACTTATATATATATAATGTTTTCTTTTATCCCTGCATGGCTCGCTTTCTGTTGTGATCACAGGCAGAACAAAACCTTCAGTCAATTGATGTACAACACGGCTGTGATGTCATGTCGTGAAATAACACTCTTATTAACATGAAGAAACATTGCATGACTAGTCTTGGGTGAAACTTCTGAATGCGCATCCTGTCGACAATCCCTAATTATCTGTCTTGTTATTGGCCGATAACAAAACCAGTCTTCCTACTCTCTCCTGAGCTCATCATCCCTTTATTAGGCTTACGTAATCTTCCTGGTTTTTGCGGGGTTGTGATTTCTCCCCGGAAGAACCCTGTTAAAACATAATTTCTTATATTATTAGACAATGCTAATGTGTGTTTAACCTTGGAAATTGATAGGTATTCAAAAGAGATGACAGAAGTCGGTAACACTTCATATATATATATATATATATATATATATATATAATTTTTGTTATAATGTTACAATGCTACGGTTTACTGTATTTTTGATTATTTATTTTTTTAAATGCACCCTTGTTAAATGCACTTGGCTTTTTTCAAAAACATTAAAAATGATATCTGCATCTGTAGGTCCCAGGTTGGTTTTGAGTCCCAGTCCATTCCCAGTGCCTGTCACTCAAACTGTTTCTATTTCTCCTTGGCTACAGTACAGGCATAACTTGCTCTCTCTGGGCAGCCAGTTGTCTGTATACCCTTCTCTATAGCCAGCCTGTGGTCACTCAGTCTGTACCTCCTCATTGGTCATTGACTTTGCTCCAGTATTCTGCTGTCTTGTAATCTCTGTTTAGGGCCAATTAACGTCCTGAGGCTGATTATTTGTAATAGTTTGTTTTTGCAGCTTCAGGATCAGCTGAATCAGGGGACTCTTCTCAGTGTTTACTTCATAGTTTTGAGGAGCTTTAAAATTGTAAGAGTTGAGGTAACTCAGTTTTAGATGTTTCCAAAAATCTCTCTCTCTCTCTCTCTCTCTCTCTCTCTCTCTCTCTCTCTCTCTCTCTCTCTCTCTCTCTCTCTCTCTCTCTCTCTCTCTCTCTCTCTCTCTCTCTCTCTCTCTCTCTCTCTCTCTCTCTCTCTCTCTCTCTCTCTCTCTCTCCCATTCGCCTCTGAATATTTAATCAGTTTTAATGTTCTTCTGAAGATGTTTAGTGAGCCACATCTAAAACTATCTGACATATCAGTGTTTCTGTACAGTTAAAATGCATCAGCCTAGTGCCATCAGATCAGATTTCTCAGATTTTGAGATCGAATGGATTATACCGATTAAGAGGACTTTTCTTTTTACTGCTGTAACTATAATTGTTGAAGAAGTGACAGGATTCATCCCAATTATTAAAGGTGCCCTAGAATGAAAAATTTAATTAACCTTGCCATGGTGAAATAATAAGAGTTCAGTACATGGACATCACATACTGTTAGTCTCAAATACCATTGCCTCCTACTTCTTATGTAAATCTCGTAAATCAAAAATTCCACGGAAAAAAAAAGTGTTTCTCAACATAAACCCAACCATGATGCAAGCGTTGGAGATCATTTATATGCACTTATTTTATATGCATCTGTCCAAACATGTTCATTGTCAGGTGGAAATGACGGAGCCGAATCTACTGATGGTTAAACAAGACACTCGAAGATAGCAAAAACGGCTCTCATGACACATGGTTGAGGTTTATTATAATCGGATACCACAACAAATCGTTCGTTTGTTCGGCCCATTTCAAGCAAGCTTTGCTCAGCATCTTCAGCAGCTTAAACTGAAGAAAGGGGCAATTACAACTATATTCCTGCAAACAGTAAGTAGCGATTTATCTACTTATTGACTGTTTAAACAATTTCTGATTAAACTGAAAGTTTCTTACAACAAATCTGAACTAGTCATTTTGGTGAACGAACTGAAAATGAATGACTCTCTTAAAATAATTAAAATTTCCACCACTAGAACGAACTCATATCTCATTCAAATAATTCAAAAGACTCCTGCTGAGCATGATGCAATTGGTCACATGACACAGGAGAGCCAATGACATATTACAATCAATGCTGATGTAATGACGCAATGAGTCACAAGACATATGAGAGCCAATGCAATTTCACTATGAAATCTCAGGTAACCGGCGACAATATTTGAAATTTGATGTGTTCATGATCTTCGGCGGATGGAGATGCTGATCGCTTTTGGGGATTTTCTTCATGCAAATCAATCCTTTGGCCTCAGAAAACTCTTTTGAATAACTCGTGGATGCAGTCGTATGTCATACGTATCCTGTGTTTTATATCATGTTCACACAAATAGGTAGGTTTAGGGATGGGGTGGGGTTGGGTAACATGTTAAAAGGTGTCTAAATAGTGACAACTTCATTCAGAGAAGACATCAGTCTCAGCTGTCAATCATGACGTCACACCCCCCGTTTTTAAAGCGTCAGATAACTAACTAAAACTAACTTATTTTAAAAACGATCACTTGAAATCATGATGATAACTGCCTTCAGTGACATAAACTAACTTTGGGGAAAAAATATTTGAAGTGTAATTTTATTGTTTAGTTTGCCTCGCGTCCATTAGAAAACACAGAGGGGCGGCTATACTGGGACCGGTCACCGGGGGGGCGATCGAGGTGCGAAAGCTTCAGTATCTGAGAGGGAGACTGCAGGGCAGGCTTGATTGTGACCAGATTGTGACGCAGAAGCCACTTGACCATACTTCAGATTTTGATGCCTTAGGAGTGAGAATGGGTTGCAACAGGAAACTCCAAGTACCATACAAAACTAAATAGGATGTCTAATGACAAAGGTTAATATTATTTTGTATTACAAAATACAACTGTAGATACCGTTCACTCGATCCTTCTAGCAAACGTCAACTTTTCCACCATATAAGTTAAAACGATAGTCAATGGAGATTATTACTGAAATGCAGCCTACTTGTTTATTGGTGTTTTCAGGTCATCCGCGCAAGACAGAGCTCGCGTGCATATGGTTATTGACCAGATTGGACATGTTTAGGTAAAACACCGGATAGCATATGTTTTTTTTCACAGAAAAGCTGTTTTGGGGATTTAAATGACTGAAATCTGGGAACCGCACGAACGCGAGCTCTTTCTCGTGTGCAGATGATCTGAAAACACCAATAAACAAGTAGGCTGCATTTTATCAATCTCCATTTGAGATGTTTTTGCTTAGTGCCATTTAGTCAGAGTGGTCAGGACTCACAAGCTGCTTCACTGAACTGCTGTGAGCGACTGAAATGAGCCAATCAGAGCAGACCTCAACATTAATATTCATGACTCTTCCAAATAAGGCAAAAACAGAGCATTACATCCTAGGGACAATTTATAGGGTTGTAAATAGACCTATAAAACTGTATCTGGACAATTTTTGCCCTTAAATAAGCCACATACCCTCTATGTAGATATCAGAGAACAATTAATTGCTTCAAATCATTCTAGGGCACCTTTAAATAGATAGTTCTGATTCTGGATGCCTAGTTGAGGCAGCTTTCCAGTTGTGCTAAGGTACTCAACATTGTAAAACTGTTATTTTTTTATGACGCCCAATGAGATGCTGCTCTTTTTCAACAAATGAAAGACAATACAGGATTGGGTGCGAGTAAATGAGTAAACAAAATTTGGCTTTCCCCTTAATAACCCTGCATGAACACAAATTGTGACAGACTGTTAAATATGAACTGTTTATTCTCTCATTGGCAGCTTCTGCAGTATTATCATCACCTGTGCACTGTGGCTGTCTGTGGAAGAACTAGATCTCTTCTCTTTCTTACACTTGGACTATAATGAGCGGAATAACAGTAAAAATGATTTGAACTGCTGAACTTCTGTGCCTGTGAGGCTGGCTCATTGTAATTAGAGAGCATTTGAGACTATTAAACACATTTCAGCCCTGGATAATGCTGAAGTGTTTTAACTAATTTAATGAGGACCTGACTGAATGTCAGTGAGTCATATCACATCAGGATCCCTTTCTCTCATGAGCTCTTTTTCTCCCTCACACTCTTTTTTGCAACTGTGGTGGATTCATGTAGGCTATAGGAGTGCTGGGAAGCATCTAGCTAAACGATACTAAGTATATTTTTCATTATCGTGACATTAGCTGCAACTTTCTCAAAACCGCGTTGATTTTCTGGAAAAACACTTTCCCCCCTAATGAATAGCAGTATGCAGTGATAAAAGTATGGCTTTTTTGTCACAATATTGTAGGCTTTTGCAGACGCAGCTTTACTGCCAAGCAAATAAAGGTAATAATAAACATACTTACTCACTATATTGTCCACCCTATCTCCCCAGAGTCCCCACATAGCAAATGTTTTCTGGCCCAGCCCTGGGCCACATCACCACTTTTCCCTCGGCCCAAGTACTGCAAAGAATGACGGCCCTGAAGCGGCCCAGTACTGGATTACAGACAAGGGTCACACATGGGCCATAACTGGCCCAAATCTCAGCCAGTTAATCACCCTTAACTGACCCTTAGCCAAAACAGGTTTTATTATCGGTACCAATTCTCAGCCATAAGTTAACCATATCAACACCACCCTTTGACCAGAACCCCCAAAACTGAGCCATAACCTAGCCTAATCTTACCCAAACCATGTGAACAAATAAGTCACAAGAAAATGTAATTTTCAAAATGTGCAACAAAAAAAAAAGCCTGAGTTGTTTACCATGCACATTTTTTACAAACTTACTACGCTTACTCTCAACACACTGCGAGAATACACCAGAACTACTAATACTCAACAATACACTACACAAACCTATCTAATAACAGCTGAGCAAACAATCAAATGAGAAAAATTTACAAACACTTACACAGTAGCTGTCTTCCTGTTGATCAGTGACTCTCTAATATATATATATATATATATATATATATATATATATATATATATATATATATATACATATATACAGGTCCTTCTAAAAAAAAAATAGCATTTTGTGATAAAGGTCATTATTTTCCATAATGTTATTTGATAAAAATCAAAACTTTCAAATAGTTTTGATTCATTGCACACCTACTGAAATATTTCAGGTCTTTTATTGTTTTAATACTGATGATTTTGGCATACAGCTGATGAAAACCCAAAATTCCAATCTCAAAAAATTAGCATATCATGAAAAGGTTCTCTAAACGAGCTATTAACCTAATCATCTGAATCAACTAATTAACTCTAAACACCTGCAAAAGATTCCTGAGGCTTTTAAAAACTCCCAGCCTGGTTCTTTACTCCAAACCGCAATCATGGGTAAAACTGCCGACCTGACTGCTGTCCAGAAGGCCATCATTGACACCCTCAAGCGAGAGCGTAAGACACAAAGAAATTTCTGAACGAATAGGCTGTTCCCAGAGTGCTGTATCAAGGCACCTCAGTGGGAAGTCTGTGGGAAGGAAAAAGTGTGGCAAAAAAACGCTGCACAATGAGAAGTGGTGACCGGACCCTGAGGAAGATTGTGGAGAAGGACCGATTCCAGACCTTGGGGGACCCGCGGAAGCAGTGGACTGAGTCTGGAGTAGAAACATCCAGAGCCACCGTGCACAGGCGTGTGCAGGAAATGGGCTACAGGTGCCGCATTCCTCAGGTCAAGCCACTTTGGGCTACAGAGAAGCAGCTCTGGACTGTTGCTCAGTGGTCCAAAGTACTTTTTTCGGATGAAAGCAAATTTTGCATGCCATTTGGAAATCAAGGTGCCAGAGTCTGGAGGAAGATTGGGGAGAAGGAAATGCCAAAATGCCTGAAGTCCAGTGTCAAGTACCCACAGTCAGTGATGGTCTGGGGTGCCATGTCAGCTGCTGGTGTTGGTCCACTGTGTTTTATCAAGGGCAGGGTCAATGCAGCTATCAGGAGATTTTGGAGCACTTCATGCTTCCATCTGCTGAAAAGCTTTATGGAGATGAAGATTTTGTTTTTCAGCACGACCTGGCACCTGCTCACAGTGCCAAAACCACTGGTAAATGGTTTACTGACCATGGTATTACTGTGCTCAATTGGCCTGCCAACTCTCCTGACCTGAACCCCATAGAGAATCTGTGGGATATTGTGAAGAGAAAGTTGAGAGACGCAAGACCCAACACTCTGGATGAGCTTAAGGCCGCTATCGAAGCATCCTGGGCCTCCATAACACCTCAGCAGTGCCACAGGCTGATCGCCTCCATGCCACGCCGCATTGAAGCGGTCATTTCTGCAAAAGAATTCCCCACCAAGTATTGAGTGCATAACTGAACATAATTATTTGAAGGTTGACTTTTTTTGTATTAAAAACACTTTTCTTTTATTGGTCGGATAAAATATGCTATTTTTTTAAAAGATTTTTTGAGAATTTTGGGTTTTCATGAGCTGTATGCCAGAATCTAGCCTGACAAGCCAGAGTTAACCATATCCACATCAAGATGTTTGGTCTGGAAACTCACCATAGACAGCTCAATCCGAGGGGCGAGATAAACGGTTGTCTTTCAAACTCCCTCTGCACGCGATAGGATAGCGCTACCACCAACCAGAGCAACGAAGGTGAAACGGAGCTTGTTGATAGATTAAACATTCACCGTATCTGGTCGGCTAAACTCAGTGACTTCAATGACTTCAGTGCCGTTCTTTGTTCTTTTCTCAGAGAAAAGCTTAACTCCAAGTCTTCCAGAATCGCAGTCAAAGCTGATTCGAAAGACCGCCGCCGTTCGCCAGTTTCTGTGTTTACTAGAAGCACGCAAGTGCAACTCGGCTGTCGTCATTATGGCCCCGCCCGCTGACTCTATACTCTATAATTGTTTGAGTAGGACCTGTATATATAATGTAATTGTACCCACTTTATATTAGGTGGCCTTATATACTATGTTCTAACATTTAAATTAATCATTTGATACAATGCACTTATTATGTACATACATGTCTTTACATTTAAAAAAATACTTGCATGTAATTACACCTGTAATTACATCTGTAGTTACATTTATAATTACACTGTTTACACTTCCCTTACACCTAACCCTTAAACTTAACCATTCCACCACACGTCCCTAACTTCACCCGTATCCCATCTCAATATCAGTATCAGCAAAAATGTGAACACATTAAGTACATTATGCTCATTTTCTCAAGGACGTAGTAGTTAAGGCCACCTAATATAAAGTTGGACCATGTTATTTTACTCTCAACAAACAGAGCAAATTAAAACAATTTAAATTTAACTTTTAAAAAAAATTACACAATTTTTGTGTGTGTTTCATCGGAGTGGTCCAAGACCTTGGGACATTTGTCGCAACCTTACACACACACACACACACACACACACACACACACACACACACACACACACACACACACACACACACACACACACACACACACACACACACACACACACACAAAGAAAGACTGGATTCAAGAAGTTTATGTGGTTGCTATGGGTTGTAGCCAATTTGACCACTTTAGGAATGAATGAAATGTGAGGACCGCTTCGGTATACAGAGAAAAACCTAACAAATGCTTTAAAATGTTAACCCCCCCCCCCCCCCCCCCAAAAAAAAAATATTGTATAATGTCTACAATACATGAATATATTATGGATACTGACGATAAACTCAAGATCTGACTTCAGTACCCAGAGGAACAGTTCATCTAGTGGCAAGACTCTTGAAATGTAATGTTACATTGTTCATGTTACCAGTATATAATTTAATTAAGGAAATTCAATTTAAAAATGGCAAGAATGTGCTTAAATTATATTATCTATTAATTAAAAGTGCACTATAGTATTTTTGGAGTAAATTATAAAACCACTAGGCCAGTGTTATATATTTTATTCAGTTGAGCTCTTACAATATCCCAAATGTTTCCAACTATTTGTAAATTGTAAGACAATTGCTATTTTAACCAATGAACCGGGATGTGTCAGCATATCGTTTGAGGGAGTCGCCTGTCAATTGCGTCATATCTGTGTTACCCTCAGTTTTATTTAGCAGAAGCGCTTTTCTCTTAGCAGTGTGAACATGTCACAGCAGCTCCGAGCGAACGCATAGAGTAACATCATCACATCATTTTTCAAACACACTTAAATGTATCTAATATAATAAAAAGGGCTCCCTCACCTTATACTCATGACCGGAAAAGCAGAAATAGCGTGCGCGCCCAGCGACTGTGTCCCGTCCCGTCATAATAAAAGTCCCGGTGATCATGAGCCGTGTGTTTGTGTAACAACTGCTCCAGCAGCCGTGTTCAGCTCCACAACACTTGGTCCTGCTCTGCTTCATAATACAGTAATGTTAATAACCGCATCCATGAACATGATTTCTACCCGAGTCCAATTTTAACACTGGCTGTGAGATAAAGATTACATGTCTCAAGAGACAGCGCTCGAACTTGGCATCATCAAACTACGCCTTTGTTTTGAATAGGCGCCCTCTAGCGGACGGAAAGTTGCATAGTGCACCTTTAAAATCTAGTAATTTAAGGATACGTCACTGCTTTTTCATATTAAACTATGTTATTCCCTTAACTAAAACAAGTTAATACATACCTATCTCCTCTGAGTGCGTGCACTTAATCGCTCTGACGTGCGGTGACATTCTGATATCATTTAGCTTAGCCCACTAAGCCAGTTCATTCACTACGGTACCAAACAGAGATCAAGTTAGAAGCGACCAAACACCTCCACGTTTTCCCTATTTAAATACAGTTACACGAATAGTTGAACGATCAAGTATGATGACATAAAACGGGACGCTTTTCTAAGCGGATTAAAAAGGAGAACTATAATGTATGGCAGAATAACACTTCTGAGAGTACTTTGACTCGGCGCAGTAAAAAGTCCCGGCTGAACTGTATTCCTCAGAATCTGGACAGCCCAATCACATCGTGTATAGTTTGCGGGCGGGGCCATAATGACGACGGCCGAGTTGCGCTTGCGTGCTTCTAGTAAATAAACTGGCAAACAGCGGTGGTCTTTCGAATCAGCTCTGACCGCGACTCTGGAAGACTTGAGTTAAGCTTTTCTCTGAGAAAAGAACAAAGAGCGGCACTGAAGTCATTCTTAAAAAGGGAAGATGTGTTCGGAGTTTAGCCGACCGGATACGGCGAATGTTTAATCAGTCAGCGAGCTCTGCTTCACCTTCATGTTGCTCTGGTTGGTGTAGCACTATCCTATCGCGTGCAGAGGGAGTTTGAAAGACCGTCCCTGCGTCCCAATTCGCATACTATCCATCCTAAATAGTATTCGAAAATAGAATTAGTATGTCCCAAATCGTAGTATGTTGAAAAGAGTATTCCAAAGATTCCCGGATGGTTTACTATTTCCGGTCCGAATTCACAGTATGGATCGATGGGCACTCTAACGGCTGATATTGCCCATAAACCATTGCGAGTTGGACGAGGATTCGATTAGAACTACAAACGCAGATAAAAAGCGTTAAAAAACTACAAACATGACGGGTGTGCGAGTTCGACGGTTAAGTAGAGAAGTTTAGATAAAGGGGTTTGAGTGACCAACTATCAATATTTAACCTGACAAAAATATATTTATTCAGTGTTGTCACATTATATTTCACCTGCAGCAGCATTGAGAACTTTTGAAATGACACGTTTGGCCATTAACTTTTAAATGCATCATTATATTTAAACTGTAAATACATGAGGAGAGTCTCTGCATTAAAGACCCACAAATGGCAGATCAACGAGCGGCTACATTTCTCTCCAATACGGTAGGAGATTAAACTGAAAGTGGAGGATTTGAACTGTGACGAATCTGACGATGATTGACAGGGCAGATAAACGGTGACGGGATGCACGTAACTAAGCGACAGAGTCCGTTAAAGATGGCGAAGTAGTATGTCCCGAAGCTTGCATACTTTTCTGCTACACACTCAAAAGTATATACTTTTTCTTCACAAAAAGAGTACATACTTTTAGGACGTATAGTATAAGTAGGAGAATTGGGACGCAGCACGTTTATCCCGCCCCTCGGATTGAGCCCTGTCTATGGTGAGTTTCCAGACCAAACATCTTGATGTGGGTCTGGCTTGTCAGGCTACCCCTCTCCCCTATTGACAGAAATGAGAGAGGGAGGGGGAGACGTTTAAAAAAAAAATCTTACCAGCGTTTAAAAAAAATCTTACCACTTTTGAATGGTAGTAGCCCATGTAGCTAACTACTTTTTTTTAAAAGTTCACTATACGTCTGAGGTCTTATTGAACTATTTTAATTTGGAAAATAGCCACTGTCCACCGACACTTGGTGCATATCATTGAGTTGTTCCTGTCATCGATGCGGTGCATATTCTTTCTCCTTACGGTGCTAATGTGGGAACAAATGGTTTTTATGATTCTAGGAGCAAAAGGGACTTCCTGTTCTTAAATGTTTATGTAGCTTTGAATCTGACAGTAATCGTGGGCAGAGCTGTAATTAGCCCAAGCATGGAGACAAAAGAGATCAGGATGGTTCGCGCTCGACATCACAGGCAGCACGAATCACGATGTGTATTTATCTGGCTGTGTTTAAACGGATTCATGTACTCTCCCTGACTTCAGGGAACAAATATTACAACTGGGTAAGAGAATGGCATCTAATCGTATTGGTTCCAGGAAGGCTGTAGCTTTGAGTGACAGCACTTAGGCCAGTTCTGGGATATACTGCTGCTGATGTGCTTAAAAATAGAGGCATAGCAGCCGGATACCTGAATCTTATCTTAACTTGTATCAATACAAATGTGTATCGTCCTGGGGAAAGAAATCATGCTTATGCATTTAGAAATCTTCACTGCTCTTTGATTGTTGCCTGTAATTTCTCATTTCACTCTATTCCTGCTGGTAATAGATGACGGAGCCCTGCTGTGATTCAATCGAGCAGTATTCTGTGAGCTGTACTTGACCACACATTTGATTGTTAGAGAGCCATGAGACAAACGTCTCATCTGACTGCTCTGATGCGCCTCAGAAAGAGGGACAATTACAGCTCTGAAAAAAATGACACCACTGCAAAATTGTCAGTTTTACTATTTAGGTATGTGTTTGAGTAAAATTACCATTTTTGTTTTATTCTATAAACTACTGACAGCTTTAATTCCAAATAAACACATTGTCATTTAGAGACTGGTCAAAATATAATACTATACTATACTATACTATATTGTACTGTACTGTACTGTACTGTACTATACTATACTATACTATACTATACTATACTATACTATACTATACTATACTATACTATACTATACTATACTATACTATACTGTAATATATAACATAATAATGCAGTTTTTTCAGACCTCAAATAATGTAAAGAAAACAAGTTTATATACAATTTTAAACAACTAATGTTTCAACTTTGAAGAGTTCAGAAATCAATATTAGGTGGAATAACCCAGATTCTTTCACAGCTTTCTGTCTTTCTGGCATGCTCTCTCTATAGTCTTTCACATTGCTGTTGCTGTTAGGTGACTTTATACCACTCTTGGCACAAAGATTCAAGCATCTTTACTTTGTTTGATGGCTTGTGACCATCCGTCTTCCTCTTGATCACATTCCAGAGGTTTTTAATGGGGTTCAGGTCTGGAGATTGGGCTGGCCATGACAGGGTCTTGATCTGATGGTCCTCCATCCACACTTGAATTGACCTGACTGCATGGACTGGACCATTGTCCTGCTGGAAAAAGCAATCCTTAGATTTGAAGAACATTGTCAGAGCAGAAGGCAGCAAGTTTTCTTCCAGGGCAACCTTGTACGTGACTTGATTAATGTGTCATTCACAAAGACAAATATGTCTGATTCCCGCCTCCTGAAGTACCCCAGATCATCACAGATCCTCCAACAAATTTCATAGTGGGCGTGAGACACTGTGGCTTGTAGGCCTCTCTAGGCTAGGTGGTGTACTCCTCAGAAGACCTTATTCCAGCCCTTTACGGTCAAATCTTCATGGTCTTTTGTAGGATGGAAGCAACATAATCTTGCGTAGCCAGAACTTCAGACTGATGGCAGAAAGCCTGGACTCCATTGTAGCTTTCATTGGTCAAGGACCACCCAAGAGGACGTTTGACTGAGCTATAACACAACCAGTCACAGTTCGTTTTGTTCTGCGTTATGTTTAGGGGCGTGAAAATGTATCACGTGCATCTACAAATTATTCATTCATGAACGTTGTTCAAATTAACTTCACACAATTTTGAAAATCCAGCATTTTTAACTAAATGCTGGATTTTCAAAGGTCCTGGTTAAGCGCTCATTGTCACAGTTGTAAACATGACGATATTCTTCTTCCACTAAGGAGTTTGGAGCATAGACTGTAAAAAAATAGGTTTGGTGTCTCAGCATTTGTTTCTAGTCAGGCTGTAAAAGAAAGCAACACCCACGTCTCACAGAATTCAACTAATCAGAGAACGACTTCGAACTCCTGAAGTGTTTCCAGAAAAGTACATGCATCAGACGTTCAGCCAGCAGTCTGATTGACATCTGAGGCTGAGACTAGAAGCAACCTGACGCTCACTGTATCCCTCTGCCTGTAAAGCCAGAGTTGAGCCCTTCTTTTCCTCAGTCAAGACTTTTGGCATGGTCAATAGTTATTTGATTCCAATTACTTTTGAGGTACTAGCAGTGTTTTTGTCACCCAGCTGGTCCTATTTTTTTGGTTCAGAAGAATATTTTGTTCAGTGATCACCCGATCAGTATTTCATTAAGCAGAATGAGGTGTGTCTGTGTTGAAATTCAACAGACACTCGAATGAAATGGCTGCCATGTGGAGAGTGGTTTCTTAAATATTTTCCAGAGATGTCCATTGTATTAGCACACACTCATTTGCAACAGTGTATTTAATCTGCTAATCTTCTAAAAGCAAAGTCAACATTGTCAAATCTGGCCCTATCCCACTTTCATGTTCTGCTTGTTGTATGCAATTAATTAATAAATTCCTTATTATAAATTTACATCAAAATGTACCATGATGCTCCAACTCTTAAATCTCCTTTTTAGCTGACGTTGCTTGGGCCACATGGGTTATTGGTTAATGTTAATGTTAACCAGTAACAGCTCCGTTGTGAGAAATGCAACTTTAAGTTCATGCCATATTTAAAGATGAAGTGTGTAATTTCTATGCTGCAGGCAGCAACAAGCATGTCTGCAAAATTAATGCCAATGAGTTTCAAACTCTCTCACATGTTCTATTATTCAGAAACCATAGCGATGTCCTAAACTCACACTATTGGTTCGGCCCAAACAGTAGTTTGATAGCATTAGTGACATATATAATTACCAATACCATAGTAAACTTATCGCAATAGAGTGGTGCAGGTATGATTTCAGTTTGTAGAATAGAATTTTCCCATAGACTTTTGGATTATCGCTAAAATCGAGCTCTGTGAACAACACAAGTTTATACTTGCATGTTTTTTCCATCAAAATAATTATCACAGATGAACACAACTTGTATTAATTTTGAAGCCTAAATGGAGATGGCAGAAGTAAAAAAAGCTAAAGGTATAGGCTATAAATGGACTACACTATGGTCCCGCGATTTCAATGTCACCATCACTAAGATTCCAACAACTCTATCAATCTCAAAATTTTAAATAGTTTATAAAAGCACAGCTATGAGCATAATAAAACAAATAAAGCAAATAACAATACATTTGAAAAATAGGTGTTACATTATGATATGAACTTGACCTTTAACCTCTAGGCCTACATTGTGGTTTGAAAGTGTATGCCTCTGGTAGTTCTTTGCAGTTGACATTCAGGTCTAGTTTTAATCTGGCATGGAATGCCTACTTTTCATTTTCAAATGAAGTCCTGATGGATTAAATCAAGCCCCTTTCTGCTTTTTTTTTAATATAAAATTTTGTTCTGAAATATGTCTCTTTTTAGAAGTAAAATGCTGACTTTATCTGGCTCATTTAATGGAAAGGCCATTACTGTACTGTAAAACTATAGAAAATCTGGCAGTGCTACAGAGCTGGCGAATGGTGTAATGACAAAGGAAAATCTATCATGTCTGTGAAGTTATCATTTGTCCTCTGGCCCTGTCACAGTTCCTTATATAGGGAAACCTCTTTCCTTTCAGATTCAGAGGCTTATCGACTTATCGACAGGATTTATTTATTTATTTATTTATTTATTTATTTATTTATTTATTTATTTTTTATTTATTTATTTATTTATTTATTTATTTATGTTTAAATACATTCAAGCTAGGAAGAATTATTATTATTTTTTCTAATGGCATCACAGAGAGAGAAAAATGGAAACCCCAGCCCCCCCAAAAAAACTGGGATATGCTCACGGGCGATTTAACAGTCACAATCGACGAGTCATGCCAGGCTTATTGTGGTGTGTGTGAGCAAGATTAAGCAAATGTGTATCAGTGAATACAGTAGAGAGTGTGTGTATATGAATGAGTGTTAATAGATGAGTGTGTACATTTGCAGTTACACAGCAGGTCACCGTCTCTGAGGGTAGAATGAGGTCACAACCCCGCTGTGTTCTGTCTCTGACATTTACAGTGAATCTTAAATTATTAAACATCTGGGAATATATTGATCACTTGAGGTTCATGCTGTCAAGCCTAAACTGTGTTGCTCATTAAAGAACCAACGGAGCTGTAATAATTAGATTATGTCTTAAAGAATGAGTTTTGGCCTCCTTTAAAGTTCCCAGCTGGGGAGATGTGTATCTCTCCTCCTTGTGCTTCACCACTCTCCTTTTTCTCTTCTCTATCTTATGATTTATGTTTTGTTCTCTACGTCATAATTATATATGTACTTTATGCCTCTCTAACTGCAAAGGCAAAGTGTGTGAGCTGGCCGGCTGGTGAGTGTGAGTGATTTAATGAACGTTGACAGCTCTGAGTTATGGAACCTTTACTTGACTTATGCATTCCTTTCTTTACTGTGTATTATTGTAGGATATGAACTTTTTGAATTTGACACAGCTTATTAAATACACTCTATATCACACACATATATAATATATACATAAATACACACACACACACACACACACACACACACACACACACACACACACACACACACACACACACACACACACACACACACACACACACACATATATATATATATACAGTCTTGTTCAAAATAATAGCAGTACAATGTGACTATGCAGAATAATCAAGGTTTTTCATATATTTTTTTTATTGCTACGTGGCAAACAAGTTACCAGTAGGTTCAGTAGATTCTCAGAAAACAAACAAGACCCAGCATTCATGATATGCACGCTCTTAAGGCTGTGCAATTGGGCAATTAGTTTGAATTAGTTGAAAGGAGTGTGTTCAAAAAAATAGCAGTGTGGCATTCAATCACTGAGGTCATCAATTTTGTGAAGAAACAGGTGTGAATCAGGTGGCCCCTATTTAAGGATGAAGCCAACACTTGTTGAACATGCATTTGAAAGCTGAGGAAAATGGGTCGTTCAAGACACTGTTCAGAAGAACAGCGTACTTTGATTAAAAAGTTGATTAGAGAGGGGAAAACCTATAAAGAGGTGCAAAAAATGATAGGCTGTTCAGCTAAAATGATCTCCAATGCCTTAAAATGGAGAGCAAAACCAGAGAGACGTGGAAGAAAACGGAAGACAACCATCAAAATGGATAGAAGAATAACCAGAATGGCAAAGGCTCAGCCAATGATCACCTCCAGGATGATCAAAGACAGTCTGGAGTTACCTGTAAGTACTGTGACAGTTAGAAGACGTCTGTGTGAAGCTAATCTATTTTCAAGAATCCCCCGCAAAGTCCCTCTGTTTAAAAAAAGGCATGTGCAGAAGAGGTTACAATTTGCCAAAGAACACATCAACTGGCCTAAAGAGAAATGGAGGAACATTTTGTGGACTGATGAGAGTAAAATTGTTCTTCTTGGGTCCAAGGGCCACAGGCAGTTTGTGAGACGACCCCCAAACTCTGAATTCAAGCCACAGTACACAGTGAAGACAGTGAAGCATGGAGGTGCAAGCATCATGATATGGGCATGTTTCTCCTACTATGGTGTTGGGCCTATTTATCGCATACCAGGGATCATGGATCAGTTTGCATATGTTAAAATACTTGAAGAGGTCATGTTGCCCTATGCTGAAGAGAACATGCCCTTGAAATGGTTGTTTCAACAAGACAATGACCCAAAACACACTAGTAAACGGGCAAAGTCTTGGTTCCAAACCAACAAAATTAATGTTATGGAGTGGCCAGCCCAATCTCCAGACCTTAATCCAATTGAGAACGTGTGGGGTGATATCAAAAATGCTGTTTCTGAAGCAAAACCAAGAAATGTGAATGAATTGTGGAATGTTGTTAAAGAATCATGGAGTGGAATAACAGCTGAGAGGTGCCACAAGTTGGTTGACTCCATGCCACACAGATGTCAAGCAGTTTTAAAAAACTGTGGTCATACAACTAAATATTAGTTTAGTGATTCACAGGATTGCTAAATCCCAGAAAAAAAAAAATGTTTGTACAAAATAGTTTTGAGTTTGTACAGTCAAAGGTAGACACTGCTATTTTTTTGAACACACCCCTTTCAACTAATTGCCCAATTGCACAGCCTTAAGAGCGTGCATATCATGAATGCTGGGTCTTGTTTGTTTTCTGACAATCTACTGAACCTACTGGTAACTTGTTTGCCACGTAGCAATAAAAAATATACTAAAAACCTTGATTATTCTGGTTAGTCACATTGTACTGCTATTATTTTGAACAAGACTATATATATATATATATATATATATATATATATATATATATATATATATATATATATATATATATAATAATAATTATTTTATTTTTATTCATTATTCATAGCTTAGACAAAACCATTGACTTGCCGGTATGACTGCCTGTGGTTTGACAATTTGTAGTTTGCCCTGAAGATCTTTAAGAGTTAAAAATGGGAATGGACTGCAGTTTATACCCCTGTAGTGCCAAAGTGTGGATCACGCAATGCCTGGCTCTAACTATGTCGTCACCTCCTTTGATCAGTCTTGTATATGAGTTATTAGTATCATGTTCCTCAAAACTTTTTTTTTTTTACTGATGGAATATGTTCATGTAAACTCACTCAGTATGAACCTCTACTCTATCACCCCATTCATCCTGTCTCATGTTGGCAGGTGGCTGAGGGCAGAACAGGTGTTTTAGAGTCTTCAGTGATTAAAGCTTCATAGAAATTAAAGGGCACAGACTGACAGCACTAAAACAGATATGTGTGGTCTTAAAAAAAGCAACTATACACAGAGTTTGGTTGATTTTTGTGCTTGATGTCATCTGTTGCGTAAGCCGGTGTACAAATGGGTCTTGACAGCAGTGTTTTTTTGAAAGGACAACTGGGAACATTGTCCTGGGCTCTGTGACAAGGAGACAAGGTACTAAATATTCAAGGATGGAGGGGACCAAAGATAAAGTTTTATTCATTACCAGAAAATAATTGGTCAATATAGAGAACAATCTATATATATTTTTAATATCTATAGTGTTTACTATACTCGTGTGAAAATGTTAGAACACCCTATTGAATCCCATGGTTTTCTGTAATTTAAAAAATCATCTGTGCTTTGAAGGTCTTCAAATTCGGGAACTAAAACTTCAGATGAACATCAATACATTGCTCCTTGTAATTATTTATTTAGCAAAAATAAAGTCAAAATGGAAAAACTATGGGTGACGATGTAAGGACACTATTATTCAATTGCCTGTCAATCTACTTTTAGCAGTAATAACTTGCAATAACATTTTCTGCATGATTTGTCAGTCTCTCACAAAATACTGGAGGAATTTTGGTCCACTTGTGCTGGGGATCTTCAGATCATTGTCCGGTTGCAATTTTGGCCAAGCTTTAGCTGTCGGACAGATAGTCTCACATTTGACTCTAGAATACTTTGGTATACAAGAGTTCATGGTCAACTCAATGACTGTGAGGTGCCCAGGTCCTGTGGCTAAAAAAAGAAGAAGCCCAATTTGTTCATTTGAAAAATGAAAAGTTGCTCTACTCAAACAAATGAATTATTTTGAGTATTAGGCAGTGTACACATTTAGAAACTATAGCAACAACATGCCAGTTGTAGCTAATATAAATCTTTAGTGAAAAATCTATTCCCTTAACAGATTATCACTGTAAAATAAGTTGCTCTCTTAAATTCAACTCAGATGTTTAAGTAATTTAAACTTAAATTAAATTAAACTGACGTATAAGAACTTATTGTTTTAATAATTTTTAGAAGATTAAACTGTGTTAAACATACACACACATTGTATTTAATACTATTTTTTTTTTTTTTAATATTTGTATTACATTTTTCGGTTACCATTTTGGTGAAGAGGTGAACTTGTGCTTAGGTGGTGAGTAGCTGCCATACACACACACCCACACACACACGCGTTCCAAGATTGTTTGAGAGGGGTAGAACTGATGAACTGAATCAAGCTATATTATTTTATTTATTTACATTAAAACTACCAACACAAAACTAGTTCACATGCTAAGTGAAGTGTAATTTTGTAGCATGCAAGTAATGGTCAAGTAAAGCACCTGTCCCCTGGCATTAGCAAAGTTGCAACTCATTGAGAAGATATTATAGCCACCCACAGCCTCCACAAGGTCTAACATGGGCTAAAACAATTGAGTGCAAATGGCAATTAAGTAAAAAACTAAAGATTAATAATTTAATAAACTGAGCAAATAGCTAGAATATTTGTTGTTGTTGTTGAATCTACACGTAGCCTAATAAATTGTTGTAAAGGTGGTCATGATTAAAAAGCTTATAAGCATATGTTGGTGCAGGATGTCGCTGTGATTCGCGCCACTCATGCAAAATTAAACATTTGGGCTTCAGTTTTATTCTGCAATTAATTGCAGGTCCGTTCAATTCGAACGGGTAGCCTGATTAGAGCTTATTAAAGCTCCAAAGGTAGCCTACGATGTAGACTTATATAATTAATCAGTTATAATATAACGGGAGGTATATTATGGTATAACGCTTAAGAGATTTGATAACGCTTTCTTTTCCTCTGCAGTGGAGTTGTTGGGCACGCGCCCAGCGTTGGAGTTGGAGATCCCCATCTTCTGCCTGTGCGCTTCGGTGCAGTTACGCATGCGCGGGGAGCTCCCCGTGCCCACAGACTTGTCGCTTTGAGCCCAGAGCGCGCGCGGGTGGCACACAGAAGCTCCCGGCCAGCCAGCGCGCGACGTTACCATGAGCTTCCCCGCTCCGCCGGCAGAGACTCCACGCGCAGAGAGTGCCCACCTTACGAGAGCAGCGCGACACACACAGCCGCACGATGCCCGGGGGAAAGAGAGGGCTGGTGGCACCGCAAAACACTTTCCTGGAGAATATCGTTAGACGCTCGAGTGGTGAGAAGCCCGCTTATGATTTCTGAAATGCATTAGGTCACTTATTGTTACAGTGCCAATGATACTGTGCATTTAGCCTATACCGAGTTACCACTATTTCTATAAACATAGGCTAATTAATGTGGAGCTGCTTTTGTTCAGTTATATGTAATTGGCTATTCACATTACATTTAGGATGAAAACATGGACGCTGTAATAGGCTATCGAATTATTTAACTTCGTATTTTTATTTTATTTTATCATTAATTTTCATTAGCTGTATTTTAGTGACTGCAGTTCTCTGAGCTGGGCGCATTGTGATTTTTTTTAAATGCATAATTTGCACAATAATTTTTGTTCTTGAGTTATAGAGGCGTTTTGCAAGAAATGAACTTAAAATCGTGCAATAAAGAAACTTCATTCGTCAGTATCCATGCATTAGGACCTCTTACATCTCGTGCGTCTTCATTGCAATTTGACAACATCATTTAATAAATCATTAATTTCTTACTGCGCTGCAGAATTTGTATGTACATACAGTATTTATTTAGTGTGTATATATATATATTTTTATATATATATTTTTTTTTAATTATTATTATTTAAAAAAGAGCACAGAGAAATGTGGGCTAATAATTAGACAATACAACGTTACGCAGCCGCAATTTACTAAATCATCGTGTAGTAGCCCTACTACCTGTACCTCTACCTGCATCTAATTTAATATAATTACGCATGCCGTTTTATTTCTCTTTCAGTTGATTATAAACACACTCGATATACAGTAATTCTCCACATCTCTGCGTCACCAGCAGCACATCAGGACTCGCGTGAAGTTTGGCCCGATGGTTTTGAGAGAACTGTTGTGTTTATGACCACTAGAGGGGGCAGCATCTCTTAGATCCTGTTACAGTAATGCTGTTTGTGTCTGGTGTGCCGTGAGTCGTCGTTTGCAACTCTGCATCACAAACAAAGCGAGTCTGATAATTATAGGCCTGGTTTCACAGACATGTTTTTAAGGCATTTAAGTAGCTTTTCTAAACGTGCTTTAGAAAAAAAACGTTACCGGTGTGAATCTTTGAGAGAAAACACAATGGCACTGACATGTTTCAAGATACGCCCAGTGCAAGTTGCTTTCTGTTAAAACAGCCAAAATATGGGTTTTAGTCTGAGACTAGCTTAAGCATAGTCTGTAAAACCCGGTAGAAAATGTCTGAAAAATGGGAAGAAATGTCTGTAGTTTTGTTTTATGAAGTTTTGAAAGTAAATTTTATAGAGTAGGCCTACACCAGATGTTACTATAGAGCTAGGTAAGTGACTCTAATATAATGTTGTCAGGTCACTAATTCCTGCTCTCTCTCTTATACTTTGTCATTTTTGCTGAACATTCAGAGACAAGTTTCTTGCTGGGGAATGCTCAGATTGTGGACTGGCCTGTAGTTTACAGTAATGACGGCTTCTGCAAGCTGTCTGGATACCACAGAGCAGAGGTCATGCAGAAAAGCAGCACATGCAGGTGAGGGAATGTACATATGACCATAGAAATCTTACACTGTTCATGCTGAATTGAAGATCTCTGGTGTTGCAGTACCTTAAGGGGCCAGTTGAATTGAACATTTTAACACTGAGGCTTTAAATGATTTGTTCTAAGAAATGAAGAAATAGCCTAAGCGTACGTCTTATAAGAAATTATTATGTCTGCTAGGTGCTTGTTTATTGGGGTTTTACATCACTTTGCCTCTACCTTAAGTGTACTGTTATAAGTGTGTGTGTGTGTGCGTGTGTGTGTGTGTGTGTGTGTGTGTGTGTGTGTGTGTGTGTGTGTGTGTGTGTGTCTATATATACAGTACCAGTAAAAAGTTTAAGAACAGTAAGATTTTTTTATGTTTTTTAAGAAGTCTCTTATGCTTACCAATGCTGCATTTACCAGTATGTTATTAAAAATACACAAAAAATGTATTGTGAAATATTATTAAAATGTAAAATAGCTGTTTCTATTTGAATATATTGTAAAATGTGTGTGTGTGCATATATATATATATATATATATATATATATATATATATATATATATATATATATATATATATATATATATATACATATATACACATACATACATACATACATACATACATACATACATACATACATACATACATACAGCGGGTACGGAGAGTATTCAGACCCCAATAAAATTTTCACTCTTTGTTATATTGCAGCCATTTGCTAAAATCATTTAAGTTCATTTTCTTTGGATTTGGGAATCCTCTGCCATTCCTCCTTGCAGGTCCTCTCCCATTCTGTCAGGTTGGATGGTAAATGTTGGTGGACAGCCATTTTCAGGTCTCTCCAGAGATGCTCAATTGGGTTTAAGCCAGAGCTCTGGCTGGGCCATTCAAGAACAGTCACAGAGTTGTTGTGAAGCCACCCCTTCATTATTTTAGCTGTGTGCTTAGGGTTTGAGGTCTTGAGCACTCTGGAGAAGGTTTTCATCCAGTATATCCCTGTACTTGGCCGCATTCATCTTTCCCTCGATTACAACCTGTCGACTTGTCCCTGCAGCTGAAAAACACCCCCATAGCATGATGCTGCCACCACCATGCTTCACTGTTGGGACTTTATTGGACAGGTGATGAGCAGTGCCTGGTTTTCCCCACACATATTGCTTGGATTTAAAGCCAAAAAGTTCTATATTGGTCTCATCAGACCAGAGAATCTTATTTCTCACCATCTTGGAGTCCTTTAGGTGTTTTATCAGGTGTGTCTTGCATAGGGATGCTCATTTCTGTTAATTTTCCCGACCGACAAACGATGCTCATTAATCGATTGTTAAACGTTAACTGATAAGATTATAATATTGAATTGGCATTACATAAAAATAAGCTACAATTGACGAGTGTCTGTGACCCGTTAAAAATACCTTTTTCACGTGTTTATTTTACTGTGCAAACAGCAGAACATACAGAACAGCTCAACAACAGAACCTAGATTCACACTAGAGCCCTGCATTTATGCCTGAGCCCGACAGGACCCGTCGTTTTTTACGCCCCTAGGGCCGGGCTTCGGGCCAATTTTCACTTCATACCTAAAATGCGGGCCTGGCCTTAGGCCTTTTTTAGGTTTCTCCTTTGTTTTATATTTACTTTATTAATTAAAAGAATGAGATGTTGGTGGAAACAACACAAGACCATAATAGCTTACACGACTGTCAAGACATGGCTCGCACAGAGTTGGAGTCCGCGCCAGCAGAAGCGTGCGTTTCTTCAGCGCAGCTGCTAGAGTTATGACCTTTTTACAACTGGTTCCTTCATTCGTGTTCTTTGACCAGGTTTCTATTTGATTGCGAAATGACCATTTGGTCTAAATGCCTTCCGAGATTCTTTCGAGACGTATATAATTCCGATTACTCAAACAAACCAATTCAGAAGGTGGTATGAAAGCATTTCAGACAAAACCGGAGAAGTGTATGTTGAAGCGTATATTAAATTTAAAATTATCTTTAAAAGTCTTAGATGCTCCAAAACACAATCATCTTCAATAAAAATGTATAAATGATCTTATCATTGCTTAGACCGCTCTTTCTAATATTGCGGTCTTTGAATTTGAAATAAGCTGCTGAATAAAATGCCTCTTTTGCTTTTGTTGCTGTGAACTCCATTAAATATAGGCCAGACCGAAGATCTGATTTATATTCAATTTGCGGAGGTGTAAGGTATAAGGCAAAGATTTGTTTAGATTGTGTAGCTTGTTTCATTTGCGTGCGCCGTTGCGAGCAGCATCAACCTGCCTCAGCTCTCAACCTTTTTATTGTGGAGGTAATATTATAGTTGGGTATAATTAACTAACATTGTGATGCTTGAAGTGTTATATCTATGGATTTTATTATAGGTAAGACAAGTCAAGAGTTGATTTGAGAGGACAAATTGATTAAACATGCAATTAACTCACTGTCGGCCGCTAGTTTGTCACTTAAAAAAAACAAAAAACTTTTATTTAACAAACAAAAAAATGCTCTAAACATTTTTCTAAATTAACTAAACAAAAAAACAAAACGAAATATAACTACTTTGACATTAAAAACAAAACTGAACTTGTTTAATGGCTGCAACAATGTAAAAAAAAAAACAAAAACAAAAAAACAGGCTCCAGTCGGACTCGGCCGAGATTTTTGATAAGCTGTCGGAAAAAACCACACCATGAAAAGCATTAAACAAGGCTTCAGATGGAACTGATGCCCGGGGAATACAGAGACGCCTCGCTAGAGCGGCCAGCCTCAGGAAGCAACTTTCATTTGCTTTCCTCCACTAGTCAGGAGCTTGTACTACTGCTGTATTATAATACAGCATATCTTATTTTGCACGTAACTTTGTCACCCTTTCTGTCAAAATAGTCCCACGCGCTTCTTCTATCCCATTGCTTCATTTTGCGAAATGTGTCAGTGTCGGCAAGTGTGGTTGCATTGTTGACGCGCCTTGTGAGTTAACAAAAACTTTTTTTTTTTGTTGTTTTTTTTAAACTCTTAGGAACCCTAAGTGCAGCACACAAAAAAAGTGTAACCATGGCCAGATCTGTGCCTTGCCACAATACTGTCTCTGAGCTCTGCAGGCAGTTCCTTGACCTCATGATTCTCATTTGCTCTGACATGCACTGTGAGCTCTAAGGTCTTATATAGACAGGTGTGTGACTTTCCGAATCAAGTCCAATCAGTATAATCTGGTAATCGAGGATGATCAGAAGAAATAGACAGCACCTGAGATAAATATTTAAGTGTCACAAAGGGTCTGAATACCATGTGATGAATACCTGGACCATGTGATATTTCAGGTTTTCTTTTTTTTAATCTGCAAAAATGTAATATAACAATATAACAAAGAGTGAAAAATGTAAGGGGGTCTGAATACTTTCCGTACGTACCCACTTTATGTGTGTGTGTGTGTATATATATATATATATATATATATATATATATATATATATATATATATATATATATATATATATATATATATATTTATATATAGACGTGTCAGGAATTTTAATTTAAATAGATGAAAGTATCTTTTTGGCCCAGCCAAGATCTGGCATTGCAGTTGCATATAGTGATATAAAAAAATAATTTCATTAAGTGGCTTGAGCCACAGATATACTGTCTTCCACAATAGAGCATATTTCCTGCCATGCTTGCTCACAACAGACAGTCTTTTTATTTATTAATAAGCTTTTATTTGTGACTGCAGCAAAAACAAACAGGTTAAGATTCCATAATTGGTTACACTTTGCTTTAAGGATAAGAGGTGCACATACATTTTAGAAAATCTCTGTAATCTCTTAAGATTTGTCATTAGATATTGCCACTCATTTTGGGAAAATGTGAATCCTGGACATCATCCGAACACTACTTCCATGAGTCTTTAGACTTATGTAGATTCTAATGAATTCAGGAAGGGATAATTACTTAAAATTCACCTGCTGTGTGAATAATCTCTCTCTGTAGTTTTATGTATGGGGAGCTGACAGACAAGAAGACGATAGAAAAGGTGAGACAGGCCTTTGACAACTATGAGTCCAACTGCTTTGAAGTGCTGCTGTACAGAAAGAACAGTAAGTGAGACTTCAAACAAATATATGCACAGATAAAAATGCCATTAAAGTTTCTTTAAATGACTAAAATAATTAGTATAATTAAAAGAAATACTAGATATTACTCAGAATGGAATATCTGAACAAACAGCATTAAACATCTCCATGTACAATACTGGTCAAGTTTGGAATAATTAAGATTTTTGGCATGTTTTTGAAAGAAGTTTTTTGTTCTCACCAAGGCTGCCTTTATTTGATTATAATACAGTAAAATAGTAATTCTGTAAAATATAAACATTTAAAATAGCTGTTTTCTATTGGACTATATTGTAAAATGTAATTTATTCCTGTGATGGTAAAGCTGAATTTGACAGAAATCATACCTTAAACTTTGAATAGTATTTTATAACACAAATGTGTTTATTTCCACACAAAGTAAAACATTATTATTATTATTATTTGTATGTTTCTTGAGCTCTAAAATAGCATATTAGAATGATTCCTGAAGGATCATGTAACACTAAAGATTGGTGTAGTAATGCTAAAAATTCAGCATTGCAATTTTTCCTATTAAGAAAAAAAAAAAACATTGAAAAAATAGATCCAAATTAGCAAATGGTATATCATGGATCGTTGGAGGTAAAAAGTTTTGATCTGGCCATGCAAATGTGCTTATGAATTTACTGTAATCAATTAAAACACAATATACAGTATATAGCCTATTATGGGTTATATAGTATACTTCTATACTTAATAAATACAGGAGCATATTTTCATCAAAATTGGTTTGAAGACTCAATGTGAAAAGACTCTGCTTTAAAGATGTAAAATCTCAAATGGCATTGTCAGAAACTGTGTGTTGAAGCTAACTTTGAACTCTGACCTTGTACAGGATCTCCAGTGTGGTTCTACATGCAGATTGCTCCAATCCGAAATGAAAATGACAAAGTGGTTCTGTTCCTGTGTACATTCAAGGATATCACTGTCTTTAAACAGCCCATTGAAGACGAAAGCACCAGAGGTGAGTTTTACACCCCCCTCCCCACATGCACACACACACACACACACACACACACACACACACACACACACACACACACACACACACACACACACACACACACTGTATGTACTGTATTATACTAATTGTAATGTCACTCTTACGAAAATCAGCCATGGTTTTATTTTAGTTAAAGTATACCATTTGTATAACCACAGTTTTATCAGAAATACCATGGTTAAACTATAGGTTAAGTATCAAAACCATGAGTAATTTGTGCTTACCATGGTTTAACTATAATAACTTTTTTTTTTTTTTTGTAAAACCATAGCTAATTTTGATGCATACTTGTCTGAAAGTCACAAATGTGCCCATAGTGCTTGCTGGATTTTATTTTGTTCTGACAGATAAACACTTCATCAGATGTGCTTATGTGTACTGTATGTCATATTTGTTTATGATTGGCAAGTACTGCTTGGTTTTTCCTTTGGCTCTCACTCTCAAGTGCTATTTCAAGCACGTACTCTGTGTGTGTGTGTCAGTGTGTGTCTGCTGGGGGTGCTTGTTTATTGAACTGAAAAATATGATTCTGTTTCCAAAACTTCCAGTAGTGCAGTCATAATCATTCTGCTTTGGTGTGTGTGGGTGAATTCCACAAAACCAGTTTAAAACATTAAGTCCAGTTCAGTTTTCACCCTCCCCCAAAAAAGAAAAAAAATATTTTTCGTGTAGAAACTACGGAAGCATGCCTTTTTTACGACAATTATTTTTTACACTAAGACAATTACTGTCATAGTATTGAGAATCACTTTGAAAATAAAAGGGAATTGTTACAGTAATTTTAAATGCAC
The DNA here is from genome assembly GCF_024679245.1 of Pseudorasbora parva. Lineage (NCBI taxonomy): Eukaryota > Metazoa > Chordata > Actinopteri > Cypriniformes > Gobionidae > Pseudorasbora > Pseudorasbora parva. The sequence continues at coordinate 28,446,702 of NC_090188.1, read as the reverse complement.
TAAACTGTCATTAAAAAAATAATATTATAGTGCAATATTTTAATGGTCCTATAAATAGGCTTAGTTTTCTTTATACTAAATGATTTCAGGATGAAGTGTGACTTGAGCATGTTTGCGTCAGATTCACCAGTGTGTGAGATGAACGTTAATCACACAAGAATCAAAGAGAGATAGAGCGAGAGATCTGAAATGGCTCAAGAGTCCAGAGAGTGTTGCAACAGTTACATTTCATTGCAGGATCATTACGGGAATGACAGCTAACATCTGTTCCACTTTTACTCAACATAAAGAACTTTGCTGAGTCAGAGTCATATCTGGGCCACAGAGGACTTATGTTTGGGAGGATGTATATATATGTACACAGTTAAAATATATCATGGTTTTTTATATCATGGTTTTTTCATGGGTTCCGACACTGAAGACTGGAGTAATGATGCTGAAAATTTAGCTTTGAACACTTTTGAAAAGTGTTATTTTAAATTGTAATAATATTTCACAATATCACTGTATTAATGCAGCCTTGGTGACCTTGGTAACACTTTAGTAGGGGGAGCACATATCCATTATTAACTACACATTTTGCCTCAGTAAATCCTAATTTACTGCTTATAAATAGTTATTTAGGTAGCTGTTAAGTGTAGGTATTGAGTAGGATTAAGGGCTGTAGAATAAGGTCATGCAGAATAAAGCATTAATATGTGCTTTATAAGTACTAATAAACAGCCAATATCCTAGTAATATGCATGCTAATAAGCAACTAGTTAATAGTGAGAATTGAACCCTAAAATAAAGTGCTAACAAGACTATATATATATATAATTCTCCACTTTTTGGTGTTTAATCAAATCAACAAACTTGCGAGAATGAGTTTGTGAACATTTTTGTACAAAATGTCAGCTTCTTGCTCAAAATGAAGCACAACATGCCCTTTGAAAATATTTAAATTCAGTTCAGTTGTGCAGAACCTTTATTCAAATGTGTAATGCTTTTCATTAAACATATCAAATGTGTCTTGTAGGTTGGACCAAGTTTGCACGCTTGACTCGAGCGTTGACGAACAGTAAAAGCACCATTCAGCAAATCACACCCGTGAGCAGAACCGAAGTCACTTCGCACAAACAGTCCAGACTCGCAGAGGTGAAAACGCGCACACACACACACACAAACACACAGACAGCATTTGCTTACATCCTTGACTACACAGTACAAGGTTATACAAAACTTCCTCTCACGGAGGACAAACTTGTAATAGAATCACACACACACACACACACACACACACACACACACACACACACACACACACACACACACACACACACACACACACACACACACACACACACACACACACACACAGGACACTGCTGTAACACAATCTCACACGTGTCTGTTGGACAGCAGAAGTCTACAGTTGAGTGCCAGAAGCTGCTATTAATAATTAACACTGATGAGGAGTGTGTGTGTGTGTGTGTCATAACCCCTGTTAATTTTTCTTCTTTTCTCATCTGTCATTTACTGCTTTCACAGTTTTGTGGTGGCATTAAAGAGGTGCAAAATGTGTTATTTTTTGTGTCAGGATGGAACCAATCTTACTAGATATTTTGTATTTTGTCTGAAACTCCGCCACTGAAAAGTTTTTGATGAGGGTGAACATTAAAGATGGCAGGCTGGTTGCTTTTATCATGGTTTAATGTCTCTGATCCATGCTGAATGTGTGTTGTTACAGTGTTCGCAAGGCAGCATTGCACAGGTTAAGGTTTGTTCTTATTCATCAACTCTTAAAAATTAGACTTCTGTAATTATTTCAACCTGAATCTCTTAAAGGAATCATTTGGGTTCAGTAAAAGTTAAACTCAATCGACAGTATTGCTGAAACCATTTAATGTTGAATAACGCAAAAATGAATTTGGACTTTTCTCTTTTTCTTAAAATAATCTGGATTACAGTAAGGCACTATTATGGAAGTGAATGTGGACAATCTGTAAATGTTAAAAATACAGTAAAAAAAAACATGTTAATATGATTTTAGTGCTAACTAACTTTAATGAAAATGCGTAAAACCCTAAACTTTAAATAATTATGGGTACACATTTACAGCTTAAATAATACACTGCTAAATAAGTTTTAGCAGAGCAAATCAGAAATGTAAATGCTTTAAAAATGCTGCTTTAAAATCCCCAAAGATTGGCCCCAAAGGTCTTGTACCTTGTGCAGCAAGTGCCTCAATGTTACCTTCATTTTAAAGAAAATAAGGGACTAGTCAGTTGTGCCAAATGTGCTATAGATGCTGTTGATTGAAGCTTCTTGTATTGAACCTTTGATTTGCATTGAATTCTTTACCTTTTTTCTTTTTGTAAACATTATACTTTGTAAACATATTTTTTCTTGCTTAAATTTAAGATAAAGGGTTTTCTCATGACTTACACTGACAGAATTCAAAAGGTAACCGGAAATATGTCACCATTTTTGCATTTGAATTCTGATCTTCTTTTCTTGCATATTTTTACAATCAATTAAACAATTAAAAATTGTCTTGATTGATATACTGTATGATGTGAAACGGCTTTCTCCCTCCTTCGACTTCTGTTCTTTATTGTGTCTTCTTTTAAATCTCTGAGTACACTTCATGTTCTTTTAATACAAAAATGCATAATATATAGCAAACAGTGTATTGTCCAGGGAAGAGCAGAAATTAATAAGAGCTAAAAATTAATATTGAAATAAACAATTTCCGGAGGGAAATTTCATTTTCATTTCATTTCACTCTCTCTTTTGTCCCTAAAGACAATCCCCACTTATTAGGGTGATTTATAGGGGATTATTTTTTAATTTATATAAAATGATTATTGGAGTATGTTTTACAAAGAAGTACTATTTCAGTATTTCTACTTTACATTTAATTCAATGTGTTACTTGCAATGTTAAATGTAAAATTTACTAGCAATTTCTGAGTGAAAACATTTCTTAAAAGTAGAACAATTTAAAATATGTATAATATAAAGAACTTGATCATACATTTCCCAACAATTAAATTTAAAACAAATAGTGTCAAAAATGTGAAATGCCACTGCCATTGCTTTGAAATGTTAGTATTTTACGTTTTGTCTGTCTCAGATCCTTCAATCTCTTTATAATTTTTTGTCTTTATTTAACTTTTTCTCAGGTGCTTCAGCTGGGTTCTGACATCCTTCCTCAGTATAAGCAGGAAGCCCCTAAGACCCCGCCTCACATCATCTTACACTACTGCACCTTTAAAACCACCTGGGACTGGGTCATCCTCATCTTGACATTCTACACTGCCATCATGGTTCCTTACAATGTCTCCTTCAAGACCAAACAGAATAATGTCACCTGGTTGGTTCTGGACAGCGTTGTGGACGTCATCTTCCTTGTGGACATCGTGCTCAACTTCCACACCACGTTTGTCGGGCCTGGAGGGGAGGTGATCTCGGATCCGAAGCTGATCAGGATGAATTACCTGAAGACTTGGTTCGTCATAGACCTGCTGTCCTGTCTGCCCTATGACATCATCAATGCTTTTGAAAACGTGGATGAGGTGAGAAACCGTATAACCGCCGCTTTGCTCCTGGTTAGGACACAGAGTAAGGAATTGGGTACTGGCCCCATGAAATTAATGACAACACACTTGGAAAAAAGGTTAATAGTAAAATGTCATTTTAGTTGTTCTTCTATTCTGAGAATGTTTGACAGTTTATTGTTATAAGATAAGCTATAGTAGTTTTTTTTCAAGTAAAACTCAGCAGCACTTCAAACACTTGTTTTTTTTAACCTGTCAACCCCTCAAAGATAAAAGATTGAACAATTATTTTCTATGGCAGGGCTTCTCACAGGTTCTCTTCTGAGAATAATGCTTTAGGGTTGTTGTTGAAATTCATTTAAACCTTTGAAGAGCTTGATAGTTTTGGGGCAGAAAAGCTGAACTGGCAGCAATATTTTTCCTCTGTGAGAAAAATGTTTTTGCCAGAAAGAAACCTCAGGTAGTGTCACATAGACATCGTTTTTATTGATGACATAAAGTCTAGTCCGTTTTGCAGTTTAGTTTGGCCAAACACAATCCTTCTCATGGATTTTTACTGTTTGTGCTATCAAGCGCTTTTACATTGTGAAAATAAGGGTAATACTTTTAATAGGTAACTATGCTGGTAGTAATGCAGGACAAATTAATAGTTCTACATTAACTCTTCAGCTACCACTAATGACTAATAATTTAGTAATATAAAAATTTAGAACTGCCTTATTAGGTAATCAATAATTACTCAGTGAGATTTACTCATTACTTTATCTCTTTCCTCAGAAGCTCTCATTTTATCAAATCTGTATCCAAAAACCCTACTTCACTTCGACTTACTCTAAGAAAATAAAGTATTGTTGCAGCTCTTGTTAATTTTATGACAATGGACTGTGTGCAGTCTGTGGGGCTGTCTTCTGAGATGGTATATACTAATACTGGCTGTATACTCATGTGATGATTTGTAAATTTCTTCCTCTTAAAAACCATGTAGATGTCCATGTCGTTTTGTCCTTTGCATCCTCTTCTGGTTTGTTATATATCCATGGAGTCTCTCCAGGTTATGTGCCTTAGGATAGATATTGATTGGTGCAGAGTGGATCATTTTCTCTCTTTCAGACAGGAAGTCAGTGCAGTGAGCTAAACCCCAGACAAACACTGTAAACAAGGTTTCACTGAACGCTGGCATGCTTTCATTCATATATTTTTCAGGGTTTTTTCCCCCTCCCTGACTCTTGGAATTTACATAAAAGGTTTATTTTTATTTTTCAACACAGAATTCATACAGAATCTCTACAAATCCTCCAAATTCTGAGGTCCATGTTGGTCCTTCTTCTCTTCAGTTCACCCCACTCATTTTCTATGGAGTTAGGGTCAGGGAACTGGGAGCGCCATGGCAATTTTGTGCTCAGTGACACATTTTTATGTTAGTTTTGGATAATTTTCTTGATATGAGATCCAATGGCCTATTACAAGATTTATAGTAGAGACCATCAGGTTTAGATTTTTTTTTATCTGTGTGTATCTGAGAATCGATGATACCATGTCCAGATGTCCAGATCCTCTGGCAGAAAAATAAGATCCAAAGATCCAGCAGTATATTTAAAGTCATGAACTGGCTTTAAAAAAAAAAGTATACTGTTGTCTGAGGACAACTAATGACGTTTGTGTGGTTTTTACATTCAAAAACATCAAAACTAAGAAGTAATAGGCTATTTTCTACACTGGTTTCGAGGCTCTCTCCTGAACGCTGGGTTTTGATGGGCGTGCCGCACTGGAGAATTGGAAGTAAACACCCACGGCTAGGATTGGATAAGATTTGCATATTTAATGAGCTTCAGCTCCCCTGTCAGGTCAGGTCACATGAGGAAGGGATTGTTTTGAAAGCGGCAACCGGAATGATTCTCTCGACCACAGGGCTCGTAAATGTCTTTATCAAATAAACACGATGATTTATTTTTCATCCACATGCGATTGATTGGAATTTTATTTTTGTATTACATGGCCTGCCCATACATGTCTGAGTCCGATGTGCTAAAGGTATTTTTTGTTAGACACTGACAGATAAGCAAACCGATCTATAACAATGCAATATTATTACAAATAAAAAACACTTTTTACTCACATAAGTGTGCTGCATCATTCCTGTCGGATCCAATATAGAAGAAACCGCATTGCGTTTTAATCTCAATATGTCTGCAAATCCAGTATCGACCTGAGACTTGTTTATAAACGATTCCGTGATGAAATGAAGCAAACGCACGTATAATGTCAAGATGCGCACATCATCGTTTTCTAGGCCCGGTGTCTATAAAAGCTTTTCTTTGACTAAAAAGGAAGTTTGCAGCTCAGAAACTTACAGGATATTGTTCTATTACCATGACCTTTTATATATCAAAAGCTCAAGGGAAAGTTGATTTCTCAATTCATCACACCTTTAACTGTGGGCATGGGGTATTTTTTCCCCCCGTTTGCACCAAACCCATCTTGTGAGAATTGTGAGAAATAGTTGCTATTTAAAAAAAATGCTATTTATACTTAGGTTCCATGATTGTTAAATGGGCTGCATGGAACAATTGATTTCAATTTAAGAGTGTAATGTGTATCAGAGTGAGGGTTTAAAATACCTCACAGTTGCTTTTGTGCATCTTGAGTTCAGGTCCACTCTTTACCATTTTCCTTGATAACAGAACTCAATTCTGTGTCTGAATTGAACAGCGTGTTGTCTCTGATAAACATCTCAAGCAAAATATTTATTTCAGGATAAGTTTTCATTAAAATCCCATAGCACAAATTTTCCATGTTATCTCACATGAAAGAGAATTTTATATTTAAGATTTTGCTGTAAACATTATGTAATCCTCTGTTATTCTCATGAAGTTTATTCGCAGGCAAGCCAGCATCAGAGAAATAAACACGAGGAGCACACATAACTTCAGGCTTCAGTAACTGCATTATTCATATCCATTTATGTAAAATCTGCATTTTTCGTAATAATGTTTATGATAACAAATTACTTTGCTGGTATTTGTCATTCCCTGTGATTAGTTTTTTTTTTTTCTTACCTTAATTAAAAAAATTGTTTTCTTCATTTGACTTTTTAAATAGGATTGGGGTTTCATAACAGTTTTGTAGTAGGCTATATCTTTACATATTTTGTGTTACCTTTACAGTTACAGTTTCAACGGAGCTGCATTGTTGGTTGAATCTTTTACTTGCACTTTAAAAGAAGGGATAAGATTCAGATGGTCACACCAGGTCATGTTTTAACGCAGGACTAAAGTGCTGCCTGACATAAAATTTTCAGAGGCCTTTTAATGTTGGACGATAATGGGAGATAACAGAGTTTTCTCCTTTGAAAGTGATTCTGATGTCCAACCACTTTCGCACCTTTTTTCTGTCATTTTGGCTCAGCTCACCAACTCCAGTTTTAGAACAAACCGTTTGCAAAATTATATTTTGTGCAATTAGGACTGTGAAGAGTTTGTTCAGTGAGCTGAAAAATAGCTCTCACTGTTTCCAAATGTAGCGTCCAATTAACAATTCTGTCTGCCAAATAGTATAAAATAACTTAGTGGTCTGTATAATTTTTTCATTTATTTTTATTTTACATTGTTCATAAATATACACAAAGTAAAATACAGTATCAATACCAAACAATTTCAATAATCCACTTTAGACATTTTGCTAATTAACTTTGCAACTACATGTCAACTATCAGTCATTAGAGTATGGCAGCGGCTATTTGCACAAGTGCAAATAGCAATAGATGGTATTTATACTAAGTGCAAATAGTGATAGATGCTTACATCAAGTGTTGATAGCAACTTATATGGTATTTACACCATATAAATAATTATTTTTATTTAAATTATTAAATGGAGGCTGCCTTTCCGATGTTATTTTTTAATGAGAAAAGAGAGAAGAGCAAGGTCTGCAAAAGGTGGATTCGAACCTAAAACAATGTTTGATTAGCCATACACTTTACTGATTGCGCCACTGAAGATGTTTTTAAATGTAGTTTGGCACAACCAGGCATTGTTAGGCGGAGCTAGTGCGAATAGCACTTGCCAACAAGGCACACTATTTGCACTTGGTGAATAGACACTCTGTTAGAGTATTAGTAGTCTGTCTGCTTAATAGAGTCAAAACCCCAAAGACTAATTCGCCACTGGTTCCTTTGAGGTTTTTCTAGGGGGGGGTTATAATGGGATTTTTCATTTTATGAGTAAAATAAAGCCTGTGGTGTAAGAATTGGTTTTACTGCGAGACAACAAGCTGAGATCCAACACCCTGCAATAAAACAATACAACTCACTAATCTGGAGAGATCTCACAGAAAGAGTGTAGGACATCACCCTGCCCAAACTTCTCCCCCTCTTCCTCACCCCTTCCCTTCCTCCTGATTCAAATCACAGAATGTCTATATATCACATATGATTTATCTTGTATTCTGTAGCCAGAAACCCCCATGCCAGGAAAGATCATAATGACGACCCAATGAATGGAGAATGGAGCACATTATATAGGGGCAATTTTATTTGTTGTAGCTTTTGTGACTATTGCTAAAATTACACTTGTTATGAGTAAGCATGCGCAACCTTACAAGGTAAAATAGTCGCTCTGCCTCCTCTGTAATATCAGAACTGGCTAGTTTGTGTCCATGAGCTAATGTAATCGAGAACGTTAAGTCTCTGTGCGATACCGGGTCCAGTGGCGGAACGAATATTTGAAAATTAGATAGGCTACTAAGAAAAATCAACTATCTAAATTAATTCACAACTAATCTTATGATCAGCTGTTATGTAACAAACGTAACAAATTTAACGAAGTCACATAAAATTGGAGTCAGATTACATTATGCATGGAGTCAGAGTTACAATGAGATACCCACAATTAAGTAAACTTCACAGAAACGCTGAAAAGGCATACACGCAGAATTCCTTTATCAACTTAATTGGACTCCGTTGTTGGGGTGACAGGTGGAACTTACAGTGGTAAACATAACTTGACGATATTTTGACATTTTGTTCGGCAATGTAAACTGCACACACTCACCCATATAAGTATGACACACCCATTTTCAGTATAGGTGTTTGTGTGATCTCAGTTGTAGAACAAAACGTCAAAGTATCGCCAAGTTATGTTTACCACAGGCTTTATTTTATTCATAAATTGAACACCCCCCGTTATAAAACCCCTATGGTAAAAAACTCTGAGAGTTAGTTGACATGTAGTTGCTATGTTAGCAGAATGTCTAAACCATCTTTATTTTGTTTTTTTTCCAGGGCATCAGCAGCTTGTTTAGTTCTCTGAAGGTAGTTCGACTGCTTCGATTGGGTCGTGTTGCACGTAAACTGGACCACTATCTGGAGTACGGCGCAGCTGTGCTTGTATTACTGGTCTGTGTGTTTGGATTGGTAGCCCACTGGCTTGCCTGCATATGGTACAGCATTGGAGATTATGAGGTCATCGATGAACAAACCAACACCATTAAGACTGACAGCTGGCTCTACCAGTTAGCCTCCAGCATTGGATCCCCATACCGGTACAATGCCAGTGGGACTGGTCAATGGGAGGGCGGCCCTGGAAAAGACTCTCTGTATATAACGTCACTATATTTCACCATGACCAGTCTGACTACCATTGGCTTTGGAAATATCGCCCCAACTACAGACGGAGAGAAGATCTTCTCTGTGGCCATGATGATGGTTGGATGTGAGTGATTGTCTTCTTTAACTTCTTTTTTAGAACAAAATGATCAGGGGAAATAGATTGTCATTTTTTTCCTGATAAATCAGATCACCCTAGGTAAATAGGTAGTTGACAAATAAGCAGTAAAAAAAAAAGCTTTTTTTTGGTAAAACACTTGAAGAAAAAACAGTTGTGTAGTGTGAAGTCTAATGTTTGAAAAAAATAGGGGTCACTAACTTTGTCAATTCTTTCACGGTTTTACTGAACATTTTCTCCTTTACTCAACATTTTACTGAAATGTGCCCTATTGTGTGACGCAGAAAGAATTAAAGGTGCAATATGTAGGATTTTTGCAGTAAAATATCCAAAAACCACTAGGCCAGGCCAGTGTTATATATTTTGTTCAGTTAAATACTTACAATATCCCAAATGTTTTCAACTATTTGTGAATTGTAAGACAAAAAGTGATTTTAACCAAGGAACAAAGATGTGTGAGGGAGTCACCTGTCAATGCAGTAATATCCGCTTTACCCTTGGTTTCAGCTTTTACTGCCATAGAAACCATGGCAACAGACATGGACAATTGCACAACGTCTAGCACGCTGATGTAGTTTCGTTCAAACATTATGGGACATGGCAAGCAGAAATGTAACAAAATGAGAAATCAAAAGAGGACCAGTATTGATGTGCCATTTTCGAGATGGCGAGAGCTTCACAACATATTTTGACTTTTGACAGAGATGCCGTTCTTTCATATGCTTTATTAGACAGTTGAGCAAATGTACATAAAACAAATCAGTGTTATGTAGCTCAACACGATGAAATATTAGAATATCATCAGTATGATGTTCTAATGTTGATGTAGCTTACTGCTGGTCTCATATAGCCAACAAACACACAGAATAACATTATAACTTTCAACACTTAAATGCGGTTTAGATAGTGTAGACCAAGTGAAACCATTGCTTTTACTCAGGATTTTAATTCATCAAATATACTGACCTGTATGAATAGTAATTCAGCAGTTGTGGTGTGGGTAGTTCGGTAGAATGAAATGTCCTCATTTCTTTATACAGGACTTGCACGTGATGCGCTGATATCTGTCTCTTAGTAGTCTTTTCATACCACAGTCATGTTAAAAAAACATGAATGCATTCAAACATTATTTCCCCATAAACATTATTAGATCCATCGGTATGATGACAAGTTTCATGATTCCACGCTCATTCACTGGATCACCAATCCACACCTTTGTTTTTGTTTTAAAGAGGTTAGCGACCCCTAGTAGTGAAAAAACACATATTGTAGCTTTAAGAATATAGGGGTGTCACACCAAAGGAGAATAAAACTTAAAGCTGCACTATGTAACTTTTCCGTCTGCTAGAGGGCGCCTATTCTAAACAAAGGCATAGTTTGATGACGCCAAGTTTGAGCTCAGAATCTTGGGACATGTGGTCTTCACCTCACAGCCAGTGAAAAAGAAACGGGATAGGACTCAGGCAGAAGTCATGTTCATGGATGCGATCATTAATGTTACTGTAGTATGAAGCCGAGTGTTGAGGGAGCTGGAGCGATTGCTGCACAAACACATGGCTCGCGAGCAGCGGGACTTTTATTATGACGGGGGACAGTCGCTGGCGCCATTTCCTATGAGGTAACGCAGCTCTGTTTCTCATATCAGATACATTTAAGTGTGTTTAAAATGATGTTATGACGTTACTCTGTGTGTTCGCTCAGCGGCTGCTGTGAGTGACACTTGTTGCACACTTATGCAAACTGAGGGTAACGCAGATGTGACACGACTGACAGGTGACACGATCCTCAGACGTCCCGGCTCCTTGATTAAAATAGCAATTTTCTCATGATTTACAAATAGTTGGAAACATTTGGGATATTGTAAAAACTCAACTGAACAAAATATATAACACTGTACTGGTGGTTTTTGGATATTTTACTGCAAAAATACTACATAGCTCCTTTAACACTTTTATAGTGGTTCGAATTGGTGAACAATTCTGAGTATAAATCTTACAATGTGCACCTTATGGGCTTCACAGTAACATGACCTTGAATGAGATCCTTCAACTAATTAAACTTTTCAGTGGAATTGTCCGATTTAAAATCAGGATATGGTTTCATACAGGAGGACATGGTTTTAAATGACAAAATGTATCAAGTTCCTACAATTTCAGAAAGCTATGGATGAAAAAAATATTGTAATTTACTAAAAAAGACACTTGTAAAATTATAACTGGGGTGTTTATTAACATTTGTATGCTTTTTTGTTTTTATTTATGAAAGTTGTAATTTTTTGAACCTTGCTTGAGACAGTCTTTCTGTGTTTCTTTCTTTAGAAAAAATTCTAAAGACAAAGCATATCAATAGGTCCATGTAAGACAAAGAAATGTTTAACCATTTACTGCATTTTAAATGATAATACTAATTATATTAATTTTTATTTTGTGTGACATGTCACATCAACGTCAACGTCAAGGCCATGTCAGGTCAACAACCCAAATATTAATATTAGGTTAAACGGGGTCTCTTTTCTTCTCTTGCTATTTTACTCTTTTTCTGTTTATTCTCTCCTCTGTCAGAATTACTCAGACCAATCTCATCTGGCCCCTCTATCCTCCAGACAGCAGTGCTTTGCTTCTAGTGCATCTCCTTCAGAAATAACTCAGAGACAGTAATGGAGAGAGATGGGTGGAGAGAAGGGCATATAACTGGCCAGAGTGAAGGAACGAGGCCAGTCGTTGTTAATGTCCTTCTCCAGATCTGTGTGTGCAGTGAGAAGTCACTCTGGAGACTAAACAAATATGCAGTAATAATTATCCGCATGTTGCTCTGAACCGCAGAAACACACATTAGAAACCTTGCTAACATGGCTCTTGAACCATGTTTTTAGGAGGCTTTTAGAAGTTTATAATTTTTCTTTAGTGTGCAAGAAAACCTAGGTTCAAATACCAAAACACACAAACGCGTAATCACCCGACGTGAAGCGGGTGGTTGCCTCCACGGAGAGTGCATTCAAATCTCACTCATACATACATATATGAGGGATAATCCACAGCTAGCTTTGCATTAAATGATTTGAATGCACTCCACGGGCAAAAAAAAAACATTCAAACCGTGTAAAGGTTCTGTATGTAATTTTTTTGACTGTACCTAAAGCACAAAAATACCATAAAACGTTTGCAGAGATTAAGGAAACATGCTAAATTCACATACTTGTTTCTCAGCCAATGCTACAGCCAGTTATTCGACTTTGAAATGTGCATTCCGTGTTAGAATGACTGTTTTTGTTTTGTTTCATGTGATTCCGCCCACTGCCGATTTAACCAGTAGTAATTTGCCCCCAATAGATATATTTCATAATATTTTTATTTAAAGCTACACTGTGTAACTTTTTTAGTTTATTCTTAGCTAAAAAAAAACCACTTAGTTCTTTCAAAAATATATGTGCTCATTAATGTATATTTACTTCTTTCACGTAATAAAGTATTCTGGTAAGTTTATAATATGTCATTGAAAATACATACGGGTGAGGGGTTCAAATGCCGGTCGCCATGTTGCCCCTCCATCTTGAAAGTACATTAGCCAAAGAGGGACATACCCATAAATTCAAGCTTCGCCTTTCGCGTTTTAACACTCGATGGCACTCATGGAGGAGGTGGAACTGGAAGTCATGTTAATCTTGGACTAAATCGGCCACCGTAGGAGTTAAAACGAAATTGGAAATATCGCACAGCTAGTTGGGGGAAAATATCACAGTGTAGCTTTTTTTTTAAAAATGCAGCCACGCTGAGCAGAAGAGACTTTCTTTAAAAACAGCAAATCTTAACAAACCCAAACTTACCCAAATTAACCCAAATGCTATTATATTAATATTATATTACTTTTATATTTTATTACAGAAACATTATTTATTAATTCTATTATATGTGCAGAAATATGATTACTTGTGGCTTACAATCCATTTTTGTTCCACTCATTTCCTCTTTCTTTTTTTGAAAAATCCCCATTAGATCTGTGAGTCATAAGGTGTTTTCTTGCTTTTGACCTAGAAAGCGGTTTCCCTGACCTGTGATATTCTCTAATATCATCACTCAGGTGGAGTCATTTTAGAGCTCATTACAGTAATGGGTCATTGTGAAGCTTTAAGAGGATAGTCGAATGAGCTGCTGATGCTGATTTGGTTTCTGATGCATGAAATGTAGGAACAGCGAGATACAGCTGTCAGGGTGACGTGCATGTGGCAAATACATGTTACTTGATGTCAGAATAATATTAGAACGAGGGATTTCTCCTATAATGACATTATTAATGCCATGTAAGGCCAGAAACGAGTATGTTTTGGGCTTAAGGCATTTTAATGAGATTCTGTTGATCTACTTTTGATGTTGTGAGGTCTTCAGAACACTTTGGTTTAATCAAGGGGAGATGATCACACACGCCCAATAAAAACAGCAGTACATAATTAATGGAGAGAATAATTGTAGTTAGCTGTTCTGATGACTCTTTGATGAGGCTCATACACAGCGCAGAGCCCCATTCTCTCTTTCTCTGTCTGTAATTATCTGAACGCATTGTTCTCATCTCCAGATCCTTCAGTCAAGATCATTTCTCTTTTGTTTCCATGTTTCGCTAAAGATCTTAATCTCCTGTCTTACTCTGTCTTTCTTTATTCACGTCTTGCCGACATCTCTGTCTGTCTGTGATAGTGAGGTCATTTAAGGCCTCATTCTGTGTGGTAGTATTTTACAGCCTCCCCTGAGACTCTCCCTCAAGCACCATCTGTTCTAGAACTTTCTCTATTTCTGCCCCAAAGATACACCTGGATAAAAAGTTTAAAACCTTACTGGGTGATATGTGGGGTGAAATATGTTTATATTGTACTAAAAAATGTCAGATAAATTCCTCATGACATGTTTTTATTTATGCCAAACTGTTCAAAACAAGCTTATTTTGATCACAAGTTCTCAGTCCTCATCTCTGACTGATACTGAAGTCACTATGAGGAACTGTCACATCCAGTTAGGGCTGGAAAATATATCAAATATTCATGACATCTTGCAAGTGAGTTAAGGAGATGATTTTAATGCACATCATATTAGCCATTAAAGACTTATTAGACTTTTTCAGTGCATTTCTTTCTTGTATGGGAGTGATAAAGGGGTCATAAACTGCATTGTTTTAAAATGTTTCCTGGGGTGCACTTATAATGTTAAAATGAATTTTACATCAAAATTGCCTTAATTTAGAAATAAAAGGCATTTTTGCTACCCAGATTTAACCCTCTGATTTGAACAGTTTAATGGTCTGTGTCTGCTGTGAGACTTTAGTGTAGACACCTACTGCTGGGATTGGCTAACATCTTTATATATAAAATAGCTAGGTATTACATTTAAAACTCTCTTGAAAACTTTTTCAAGACATCTTTACTATTACATCTCTCAAGGTTAAAGGTGCAGTGTGTAACTTTTAGAGGCATCTTGTGGTGAGGTTGTGAATTACAGTCGGCCACTGCTCTTCCCTTCCTTTCAAAGCACATAAAGAAGAAAATCATACATTTTTGTCCTTTGTGGTTGCCGGATAATTGTCAGAGAGAGCAAAGACTGACTAGCGTTTTGTTTTTTCATCCTACTAAGAGAAACAATGTGAAGTTGACAATTTAGTCACTAGTTTGATTTACTGACACAGAGACAAACAACATCTGACTGTAAACAAATCATACATATTAGAAATCACTGATCACAGATCAGGTATTAGAATTTCCACGGTTACTTTCATGTTGTGGCATTACTGTCGAGTCCATATCGTGAAAGTTTGCTTGCAAAGTCTGCACCGAAGTTGCGAATGATTTACCAAAGAATCCATAGTGAAATGTACCAAATACAAATAAATAGTGCTCAACTGAGTTGTTCACATTGTTGAAAATAAATAACCACATTCCTAGCATTAGGATCCATTGGAAGGTAAGATTATTTGTAGTCCATCCTGTACTTCTCTCCTCGTCATCTCACCAACACGTCAGTGAGTGGGGCCAAAATTGCAGTGATATAGGCATAGATATGCACATTCCACAATGAGTCGTTCACTGGGCTTGGTAACTATAAAAGCTGTTTTGGACTAACAAGTAAGTTTTGAGTTCTGAAACTTGCTGGATATTCTTATAGTACGATGACCTCTTAGACAGTATGTCAAAAGCTCAAGGAAAATGTGATTTCTCAGTTCATGACCCCTTTAAGATATACTAATAGCACCTTTAATAGCAAAAATGACATTAGAGTTCACACCTTTAATGCATCAGCTAAAAAACGTTTCTCAAGTCTTTATAATAATTTCTTTATTTTTATTGAAAATAAATGCCTTTCCGATCTGATTTGTGCTGGGAAAAGGTAGTAGAGCGAGTTTGGCGTGGATTCGACGTGGATTCGAACCTTGGGTCTCGGAACTTGATGCCATACATCTTACCCCTACACTTATTGCTGCTGTAGAAAAATTGGTGTTTTCCGTAATTTTATCTGGTCCAACCAGACGTTTAGTAAACAAGCTGATATATTTGTACATAATGTAAATGGCATCTACTCCAGTAAAATCTTTCTGGGAGAGGACCCACCCACATTTTCTTCCGACGCCCATGGCCTCCATCATCCATTAATGGAAGAAGTTTGGAACCACCAGGACTCTTCGTAGAGCTGGCAGCCTGGCCAAACTGAGCGCTTAGGGGAGAAGGGCCTTAGTCAGGGAGGTGAAGAACCTGATGGTCACTGACAAAGCTCCAGTGTTTCTCTGTGAAGAGAGAAGAACCTTCCAGAAGAGCAACCATCTTTGCAGCACTCCATCTATCAGGCTTGTATGGTATTGGCTAGACAGCACATGACAGCCTGTCTGGAGTTTGCCAAAAGGCCCCTAAAGGACTCTCAGACCATGAGAAACTAATGATCTGGTCTGATGAAACAAAGATTGAACTCTTTGGCCTGAATGGCAAGCATCATGTCTGGAGGAAACCAGGCACCGCTCATCACCTGGCCAATACCATCCCTACAGTGAAGCATAGTGGTGGCAGCATCATGCTGTGGGGAATGTTTTTCAGTGGCAGGACCTGAGAGACTAGTCAGGATTGAGGGAAAGATGAATGCAGTAATGTACAGAGACATCCTTGAAGAAATCCTGCTCCATAGCGCTCTGGACCTCAGACTGAGGCGAAGGGTTATCTTCCAACAGGACAATTATCCTAAACAAGCAGCCAAGATAACAAATGAATGGCTACAGGACAACTCCCTGAATGTCCTTGAGTGGCCCAGCCAGAGCACAGACTTGAGCCCAATTGAACATCTCTGGAGAAATCTGAAAATGGCTTTGCACTTCCCATACAACCTGATGGAGCTTGAGAGGTCCTGCAAAGAAAATGGGAAAAACTGCCCAAAAATAGGTGTGCCAAGTTTGTAGCATCATACTCAAAAAGACTGTAATTTGTGCCAAAGTTGCTTCAACAAAGCATTGAGCAAAGGCTGTGAATACTTATGTACATGTGATAAAAAATAAATTAAAAAAATGTTTCAAATTTTATTCATGTTGTCATTATAAGGGATATTATTTATAGAATTGTGGGGAAAAAACTATGAAATTAATCCATTTTGGAATAAGGTTGTAACATAACAAAATGTGAAAAAAGTGAAGCGCTGTGAATACTTAACGGATGGACTGTATGGCCAAAAGAGTCTGTCTGTGCTCTCTTTCTTTCTTTCTTTCTTTCTTTCTTTCTTTCTTTCTTTCTTTCTTTCTTTCTTTCTGACCGACCGACCGACCGACCGACCGACCGACCGACTAACTACCAAATTAATCATGATTAATCACTTCCAAAATAAATGTTCGTGTTTACATAAAATGTGTGTACTGTTTTATAATTATTATGTATACTGTATATAAATATACAAACATGCATGTATATATTTAAGAATTTGTTTTTCTTTTTATAAAAAATTTATATTCATATATAAGATAAATTATATATACAGTATATACATGCGATAATTTTTTTTTCCAGCACTACTATAATTACTTTCAATAAAGGTGAGTCAGATGGCTGCATCAGAAACTGAATCAAAAAGATACTCTTACTCAATGTTCAGCCTTCTGACTCCCTCTTGTTTTCCGTTTCTTTCTTTCTATCTGTCTTCTCCTCTAACTTTGTCATTTTATTTGGCGTTTTATTATCCATTTTTATCTTATATTCCATTCATTTCACTTTTTTCTCTGTTCCTGTTCTTCTCTTATTGGTTGTGAGTTAAAGTATTTGGAAAGCTATTTCAGGGAAGGTTGCCATAGAGATGAGGAGCGGAGATACTATGGTAACACATGAGAGAGGCAATAAATACAGGAGTAGAAGTTTACATTGTGTACATTCAGAGAAATGTTCGACTGTTCGTCTTCAGTCCTCCTATAAAAGATGTCCCACTGTAAAATTTTAAAGTACTTAAAAACAAAAAAATATATTTGTTTGTACTTGTTCTAATTTTCTGTTTATGTTTTTACAAATGACATCCAGTACCTTTCATTATTACAAGCTTTTTGGGTAATGGGTTTGAAAATAAATGATTTGACTTAATTAATAAAAAAATGTATTATTCTTATTAAAAGTGACATTTAGAAACACTATATACATGTTTAAAATATCAATTTTTCTTCTCTCCTCTTGTCCTATAGCTCTCCTTTACGCCACCATCTTCGGTAATGTGACAACCATTTTCCAGCAGATGTATGCAAACACCAACCGTTATCATGAAATGCTGAATAATGTGCGAGACTTCCTCAAGCTCTACCAGGTGCCCAAAGGCCTCAGTGAGAGAGTGATGGACTACATTGTCTCCACGTGGTCCATGTCCAAAGGCATCGACACAGAGAAGGTGAAACTGAACGGTTGCATGATTGAAGTTTTTAATGTTATTATTTTTGGAAAATTCTACATTGGAAATTCACATGTGCACAGGTGCTCTCCATCTGCCCAAAGGACATGCGGGCGGATATCTGCGTGCACCTGAACAGGAATGTGTTCAACGAGCACCCAGCATTCCGACTGGCCAGTGACGGATGTTTGCGCTCTTTGGCTGTTGAGTTCCAAATGATACACTCCGCCCCCGGTGACCTCATCTTCCATGCAGGTGAAAGCGTGGACCTGCTCTGCTTTGTGGTGTCAGGATCACTAGAGGTCATCCAGGATGACGAGGTCATCGCTATACTGGGTTCGTTTGGTAACTGTTTTTGCACTGATTTAAGCCGGGTTTACACTCTATGATTTTGGCCATCTGAGACAAATTTGGTGAATCCTAAAAGATTCCTCTGATTTAAAATCTGAAGTCTTTGATCGCTTCGTTTTTTCCTAATTTCCCTTTTTTAATGAAAGCCATGATCCAAATTAATGCTAGAGATTGCTCTTATTTGCTAGCAATTTCTATTCCGCATGTAAATGCAGCTCTCAATCACCAAACATGTCACAGATTGATGATTCTTGCGTGCATCAATTTTTTGACTCTCATATAGTCTGACATTTATGACAACTGATCCTACAGGGTGACATGGCTTACAGCGGGGATCATATTCAGTCTGACAAGCAACAATCGTAAAGGACTATTATAAATCGTACAGTGTGCACCCGGCTTAATACATGCTCTGGACATTTTGTCCATCTATTAGTATCTCTCAATATCTACTATGTCTTTCTGTCAGAGTTTGACTTCTACATTAGAAATGCATTTTGGTTGTCATGGTGATAAACAACTATTTTAAAAAGCAGTCCCTGAGATCTGTGACACAACATAACAACCAGCATATGTTTCTCAGAGATTAAATGATTTCTTTTTGACATCATTCATTTGATTGTGACTTCCATTACAAACACTATCTCACTTTTAAACTTTCAATCCGCTGCTTCACTGAAATCGCAAAAGATTATCATTCTCCCTTTAGTTGTCATAGGAATGGAACCATACAGCGCCATTAATCATTCATTTCTAATAGCTGCTAAGTTGAGGCCTTGTCTCTCCTCCAGTTTAGTAGGAAGCCTAGACCCACAGTATCTCTCTCTGTACCCAGGAGGGTGGTGGGTGTCTGGGCAGAGGAAGATGGGCTCCTGGGGAGCTGAGTTAGCAAGGTGTCTTGTTGTGCTGCTCTACAGGAGACGTATGAGAAGAAATTATGTCATTAGTCACATCTATCCATATGGCTCACATTTACCCAAAACAATTTTCACTGG
Organism: Pseudorasbora parva; assembly: GCF_024679245.1. Lineage (NCBI taxonomy): Eukaryota > Metazoa > Chordata > Actinopteri > Cypriniformes > Gobionidae > Pseudorasbora > Pseudorasbora parva. The sequence goes on along the minus strand of NC_090188.1, from coordinate 28,427,219 downwards.
ACTATCTTTAACAGAACTGCTGTAAATGTGCGTATGGGAAAAAAAATCATACCCAACTGTCACTTGTTTACTTAAAGGTATCGTTCTCCCAAAATGGAAATTCTATGATCATTTACTCACCATCATGCAGTTCCAAACCTGTATGTTTTTTTTTCTTTCTTTTTTCTGTGGAACACGAAAGAGGATCTTTCAAAAAGTATCTGTCTACATTAATCTGGATACATTTGAGTAGTTTGTAACACTTTATTTGACAGTGTCCTTGTTACACGTGTTACATGTAGTTACTGTAGTAATATTTATAAATGCATAATTACATGCAACTAACTCTAAACCAACCCCTATTTCTAACCCTATAGTAAGTAAATGTAGTTACTTAATATCACTCAGTACTTAAATCCGTAATTACACTGTAACACCAACACCTTCAAATAAAGTGTAATCCAGTGTTTTTGTAGCAAAATGCTCTCCGTCCACACAGTTGCTTTTCCACACTGAAACATTGGATAACGTTTAAATCATTTTACTGTAAATGTAAATATAAATTTCAAATACCTACATTTTCAGTTGACTACATTGAAAAAACAAGCTTTTTTTATTTTTATGTATGCACTAATTAATCCAGAGAGCCTCTTCAAATGGCTCTGCTTTCCCAGGACAAAAACGCTGTTTCAGTGTGGACAGAATACCAAAATGTAGGGGAAAAAAAGGTGTGTTTTCAAATATATCCATATTATTCTAGATGATGTACTTTGCAACTACCAGTCATTAGAGTAGAGCTTAATATTTGCTAGCACTTTATTTTGATGGATCCCAACAGAAATCTACTGATTATAAAGCCTCATTCCACCAAAATTACTGGAACAATTTGTCCCAGGAGCTTTTTTTTATAGGAAAGTTTTTCTCTCCCAGACCTGTTGCTCTGCATTTCCATGATGGTCTAAAGCAGTGGTTCTCAAACCTGTCCTGGGGACCCCCAACCAGTACACATTTTGCATGTCTCCCTCATCAAACACACCTGATTCAAATCATCAGCTCATTAGTAGAGACTCTAAGATTTTAATTGGGTGTGTCTGATGAGGGAGACATGCAAAATGTGTACTGGTTGGGGGTCCCCAGGACAGGTTTGAGAACCACTGGTCTAAAGTACCGTGAAGTTTAGGCAAAATAGTCCGGTGACGTAGAACGTCGCAGGACTTTACAGTTCCCGCTGGATTTTTGTCCTCTACATATAAGCTTAATAAAGCCTGAACCTCGTTATTGGTTGTATATTTTAAACTCCATTGTTGATTTGAATAGCAATCAATTCTTACTGCCAACATTCGCAACACACTTTTAAAAATGGTGGTTAAAATAAAATGCTGCGTGGAATCAACCAATCAAAATGCTGCATGAACTCAACCAATCAACGTGTTCAGTAATACTACCTTCATGTGCTAACGGAAATTTTCTACCCACTTCTGAAGTTGTGATTACGAGCTTAGGGCAAATTTTTACTTGGATATTTAATTCCGATAGCATGTGAAGGCAGCATAAGTAACTTTGAAATGTCATCTTATTCTACTAACCCTAACCCCTAGCAGTCTATAATAATCAAATAAGAGTTAGTTGACATGTAGTTGCAAAATTACTAATGGTCATGGGTGTTGGAACAATGTACCAGACCGTACCAGACCAAGTATGTACCAGACCGAATCAGAACGCAGATGGTTCCTCATTTTAGTGCCATCGAACGTGTTTTTGGCATGCTTTGGCTGGCGCTGAGCCAGAGACAGACACACTCAGCGCTCGGCATATATCACAACGGTTCAGTGTTTTGCACATAAGTAGCAGCAAAAACACGCTGATGTCTATGGAAGTGGCAATAACTCTTTTCTGACAGTTATAATTTGACTGTGTTTTATTCATATCAGACGCACATTATATAAGTTACTATAGTTTACTATATTCTTCTCCGAGTTCACCGGTCACCGGTCACCGGTCGCGTTCTAAAATACAGCTCTGGATAAAATTAAGAGACCACTTAACATTGAAAAATCAATGTTAAGTGGTCTCTTAATTTTTTCCAGAGCTGTATTTAGCCAAAGAATATGGTCATATTAATGCAAAATAATGCTGAACTGAAGCTGGTTTGTAGCAGACCAAGTATATATACTACTTTGTTGTTATTAGTGCTGTAATATCACTAGTATTAGTGCTGTTATTTAGTGTTAAATTAGGCCTATTGTAGTTGGGTTACAGTTTTAAGAGTACTGGTTTTACACCGGAATTGTATAAAACCAAAACGATACCCAACTCTACTATCAAAATAGTGTAACCAAAGAAAATCACACAGAAACAACATAAGGTAAATAATACATTTCATTTTTGGGTGAACTATCTCTTTAAATTTAGTTTGATCTCAGAGCCTCATTTTCTGCTGTATATTTGCATATCCCACCTAACATTCTCAACCTCCTGTCTACACACACTATAAAATATTACAGCCCAGATCCTGAAGGTATGGGTTCAACTGTACCCACGTGTAACAGAGTGCCATGGTAACATGACTCCTTGGAGACCATGTTTGGTGACTTCTGTCTGAGATCAACTGTAAATCCCCACAGTCTCTTCGGGGATACGACTGCTTTTAAATTCTCAGTAGAGCCCTTTACAAAGTCTCTGTAGACCAGATCTGCTGCACACAGCATGTTTGAATCAAAATAAACATCCAGACCGTGTGAAACTCAACTTATTTTTTTTGTATTATAATACTGTTTGCATGAATCTTGGAAATCCATTTGTAACTGGTATTAAGTTCAAATTAATTGTTGAAATTAAGTTTATATTGTATTAAAAGCAACTTACCAGCTCTTGTGCATGCAGCCTACAACATATTATTAGGGTTGACATGAGAGTGGTTTGCTTTGTTATAAAGATGACACCAGAACAATGATATTCAGGAAAAGAGGATTTTTCAGTTCTTCTTGTACAGTTTAATGGCGCTTGACAAGCCAACTTCTGGTGTATAATGGTGGATTTTTCAGTTTTGCTTAGAAAGGTTGATTGGAGCGCATGTGTGAATGCATTCCAAGCAGCTGCTAATTGTGTTTTAATTAGTCTGGCATGTGCAGCCAATTAAATATGTTTTGCTACTAGAAATAAGTGTGTAACACCTGTGACAGACTGTGGTGAGATTATGCTGAGCTTAGCATCTAAAATATTAGACTGAAAAAAAACAAAAAAACTGAACCAACCAAAACAAAAGCTTTTTTGATTTGCCATATTTCTTGTGGTAGCTGCATGTTCAGCACTGCTGCGTCCGATGGAATCAGTGCAGTGTTGGCACTTGAAGGTTGATGGTCTATTTTGGGTCTCTGGCGCCAAGTATCTGTGGAAAGTGATGGGAGAGATCAGTGTGCCATTGATCTTCGGTGTCTCAAACGAGTAGAGACAGCTACACTCCTCTCTGATAATACCACATTTATCTAATGCAGCAATTATCCTGCTTTTTTACTTTCTCTCAATGTTTCTTTGCTCTTTCACTCAGTTCTGAAAATAAGAGATAATTAAATAATGATACCTGAGCTTTAAGTTTATTGTCTTTTGTGCTTTACACTTATTGCATTTCTGAAGAGTTTTGAGTTTCTTGTGGCTTTAAAATTTAAGGTTGGCATCAAATGGTAATCCACCCTATTTTCTAAACAATTGTGAACAATTCATCCAATCTTTTCTTTTTTTCCAGCTTGTGATTTTGTAACTCGACTCGACTTTCCAGTGAAACGTCAGACTTCTCCAATCATTTAGTCTACATAAACCCATCCCTTTTTTACAATCGACTGCAAACTCAAAATAAATCTGCCTCCATCGAATCAACAGCTGATGGATTTAACCAAGTCCCTGTCCTACTTTCTTTTTTATTGATAATTTGTTTCAGGATGTAAGTCACAAAATGGATGAAATGATCTACCGCTATCTATCTACCTTTGACCAGAAAATGAAAGTCATTTACTCACCCTCAATTTTCTATCTTCTATGGAACCCAAATGATTTTTGAAGAATATATTTTTTATAAAAGTTGATAGTAATTTTTACGGGATAAAAACACCAAAAAGTTCATATGACACAAGCACTATTCTAAATCTTCTGAAGCCATATAATAGCTTTGTACAAGGAACAGACCAGAGCAAGGGAAATTGGGGAAAGTTTTCAGCATATATTCAAAAACAACCCTCAAATTATCATCTTTTGCAAAAGAAAGAAAGTTATGCAGGTTTGCAATGACATGAGGGTGTTTAAACAATAACTATTTTTTTTTTTAACAAAGCTATTTTTTGGCTTTATTCAGCTTCACTCAATAAATACAATAATGTGCGTTCAGAATGAAAGGAAAGTGAGTGAGTAATCCACAATTATAATTTGTAGCTTAATTACCCATTTTAAATAGAGTAAGCTAAACTTTTTCCAGTCCAGTAAAGTAATTCTCCTGCTCAGGTTGGTGCCTGTCTCTAGATCTATGAAGATAATATTAATTGAAATGTCAGATTTGATCATTCTGCTGCTTAACCCTGCTAAGAGATGATACATTTGGATTGACAGCAATTAATGCAGTCTGATCTCACACTAACTCTCTGCTCTGTTAAATATCTTTATAATCTTCTCTTTTATAATCAGATCGTTTTGTCCTTTTGCTCTCTCAGGAAAAGGGGACGTGTTTGGTGATGTGTTTTGGAAGGAGACGACTTTGGCCCACTCATGCGCTAACGTTCGAGCGTTAACATACTGTGATCTTCACATCATAAAGAGAGAAGCCCTGTTGAAGGTGTTGGATTTTTACACAGCATTTGCCAACTCCTTCTCCCGAAACCTCATTCTCACCTGCAACCTACGTAAAAGGGTGAGAAACATTAGCAAGTACACTTCTCTCATTGTTTCTGATAGGGTTGTTGTCAGTGTTTACATAGGCCAGCATTTCAGACTCCTTTGTTTGTCTGTGTTCAACTTTATTCAGTCAAATAACTTGTCCTATTTATTGTGCCCGTGTCAGTCAGCAGGTTTCTTTATTGTTTGCCCAGTCCATTTATTACAACATTAACTGTATTTTATATTCATTAAATATTTTAACCTAGATCATTACATTCTTTCAAGCTACTCTTTGATACTAATCAAATCTGCAAGAGTGTTTAAAGAACAGAATTATCCAGAGAGTCATTACCATGATTAGAAGATCCTGGCATATGCCATTTTATCATGGATATATTAAGAGACATACTGAGAATGAAGTTTAAAATTATATGAATCCCAATTTGAAGCATATCAGGCTTGTTTTCAAAGCTATGTTGCTCACGATTGTGTTAAGTTTTACTTATTGTCTTATTTGGTTTTATGGTCATTGTCATTGCCTGAGTTATTTGTTTTACTATGGTTTCTGATTAGTCCTCACCTGTTCCTTATTCTGTTGCTCATCATCCTCTGTGCATTTATGCCTGCAATTCTCCTTGGTTCATTGTTGAAATTATGTTGGTGGTGTTGTATGCATTCATCTCTTCACTGTAAAAAATTATTTAGAAAAAAAGTTAGCTGGTTGCCTTAAAATTTTGAGTTAATTGAAATTAAAAATTTGAGTTAATACAATGAACATTTTTTGAGATTCGACAACCTTTATTAAAATATTATTAAAAGATTTTATAAGCATATTGGGTAATTGTGTGTGTTTTATTTCTGATGACGCAGTGAAAAATGCCAAATAGTGCTATTTTCATGATTTATTAAAAAATGCATGTGGTTCAGATACAAAAATATTTTGAGTTACTATTTATTAAACAAATTTCCTTCATTGTATCAACTCACATTTTTAATTTCAGTAAACTCAAAATTTTAAGGCAACCAGGTTACTTAACTTTTTAAGTTAAACCAACAAAAACCAAAACATTTTTTATTAAAGTATTATTTATTCTGTGTACTATACACATATCATTGTCTTTGGATCATACTACAGAACCCTCCTGCGACTGAACACGAGACCATAACATTTCGATTGGCATATATTTAATGGTTTTTCCAGCTGTCCATATGCCTGCCTAGAGGACTACAGAGACTTTTTAGACCTGGCTTGCCTTACCCGCTCCCTGAGGCGCTCCCTCTGTGTGTGTTTTTTTTCTTCAAGCCAGCTTGAATAAGTGTTCCACGGCATGCATGCCCAGAGATGGTCCTCGAGGTTCATTGGCTGATTTTCTGGATTGGGTTCTTGTCCAAAATGACTCTGTTTACCATTTGCATTGCCAGCCCCACTCCAGCCCCAGCAGCCAGCCAGTTGTCAGCCATGCCCACAGCTGATGAGCCTGAGCCTGCCACAAAGATTGAGCCAGTGTGAACGCCATAGGCCATCTTCATCCTGGTACACAAGCCTAATAAAGAGTTGGTCCAGGTGTTTGAGCTGGCAACAATGAACGGCATCCAGTGCATTTTTGTGGAATTCATGGAAATGGTCTGGAAACTCGCCCTCCCTTCCACTGGTGATGAAGATAAACAAAGCTGTGTAAATACATTGTGTGATGAGCTGAATGGAGGCTTTTGTTGCACTTCAGTCAACATTGTTCTCAGCCTGGTCCATATCATCTCAGTCATCACTAAATATTTCCAAGTTGTCACTGGTTATGTCATGTTATATGATGAGCTGAATGAGATTTTTGCTGCTCTTCAGTCACCGCCAGTCCCAGCCAGTTCCATGTCATCACTGAATATTTCCAAGTTCTCACTGGTTATTCCCAGTACCAAATTTCCTTTGTTGTGGATGGTCCCATCCAGCCTTCCTCTCCCTCCTCTACAGCTAAAACCATCCACTCTGCCTCATCTCCGCTTCTCTCTTCCAGAGGTTCCGCTTTGGTTCACAGATCCACCAGAGACTTCGTATTAATCGGCTCCCCCTTGTTTTGTGGATCCCTTAGCTCCACCTCAAGCCTCCAAGCTTTGGACTCCACCTTAGCCATTCGACCCATCAGCTCCACCTGTTTCATCCTTCATGTTTTAACGCTCCCTTGGCTCCACAATGGACTGCCATCCCTCAGGTCCCGTCCGGTTCACTCTGGCTCCACCTTGGTCCATCGAGACTCTGGTTACACCTTGTAGTCAGCAGCTTCAGTCACATTTTCAATCAATTACACCAAAGTGCTTTACATTGGCCTCAACCCTCCACCCCTCTGGCTACACCAGGCTCTTCCTTCCCTCAGTCTCTGCCCGGGTCCGTCAAGCCCATGCCTCCAACTTGGTCACGCCTACTTCTTCGGTTCCTCCTTTGTCTCCACATCCACAGTCTTCACCTCAATCTTTCATCTCCCTGGTTCTGCCTGGTTCCTCTACCATGGCTCCACCATGGCTCCTCCCTCCATGGTCCTTTGTTATGACTCTAGGTCATCCTCCTGCTTCTCCTGTCTATGCTCTGGTCCCTTCGTCTCTGCCCTGACTCCGCCCACCTTTATTTCTTCCCTAGTCGTAATCTTAATGGTGTTTTCCTCTGCCTGCTCTTTGCCCTCCTCCAATTAGTCATTGCCTGAGTTCTTGTTTGTTACTATGGTTTCTGATAAGTCCTCACCTATTCTCCATTCTGTTAATCATCCTCTGTGTATGCATGCCTTCAATTCTCCTTGTGTTGAAGTTATGTTTGTGGGGTTGTATGCGTTTATCTCTTGCCGTTCATTAAAGTATATCTTTATTCATTCTTTCACGCATCATTGTCTTTGGATCCTACTATACAGCCAACCCATCACAATGTTTGACTAAAAACGAGAATTCTGTTATTTGACCCTCATGTCATTCCAAACATGTATGATTTCTTTGTTTTGTGTATGGCTGAGCTACTTTTTTTATACTGTGAAGTTGGATGGCAATTTTTACTAGGAAAAAAGAAATATTAATATAAATTCTGATTGGTTCCCAAAGAAAGCTACATTATAATTTTAAAAAGACTTGGAATTTGTTTTGGGTTTTTTGTGGTTTTATTTCTGCAAATCGAACTTGAATTTATTGAATAAATCTTCATGTGTAAAGAAAAGAAATTATAGCATGAGGGTAAATAAATAGGTTAACTAACCCTTTAAGCTGCCAGAGCTCTGATTGGATATAAGCCACAATTGCCAACAATTCCCCTAATCTTATTGGATACAGTACAAAGTATAAAGATGTGTCATAGCCATCAGGGGGATTATGGGTAGATCTGGGTCAGTAGTGTCAAAGAGGGGGAAACCCATTGGATGTAAGCTTCAGTATGTTGGGACTTATCCTTGAGCTAAGATTTTCACTCTCTCTTCATTCCTTCCTCTTTATTTCTCATGTACAGTCCTTTTCTGTCAACTGTTCAAATATTACCTTTTTTGTTTTCTTCTCGTTGTTACTCATTCTTCATTTCCACTTTTGTTTTCTTTATCACCAGGCTTTTGACTAGAAGCTCATTGTTTGCTGCTTCCCTCAGTATTTTCTCTCTTTTTTAAAACAATTAATGCAGCACTAGGTAACTTTTCAACCTTCATAATATATTTTCAAGACTCTTGTGATGATACATCGACTTAAAATAGGTTGAATGACACGTCTGCCATAGCTTGATGGGGTCTGTATCGTTTTTAATCGTACTTTTAAACTTCGGGTTTTGGGTAGTAACCCGAGAACAAATAGAACTACAAAATTCGATTGCTTTACGGCATATACGTCACTTCCACCAACACCCACACTTCCTTAAATTCGGACGTGCGAGCCCAACTTTGTTCGTCGGATAATATAGTCATGTCCGAAGCAGCACAGACAAATAAGAAAGAAAAGGTTTTGTTGGAGGAAAGCAATAAGAGGAAACGAAAAAGTGATGGGATTAAAGGCAGGACGAGGATCAACATTGGACCAGCGTTTGCTCGTCGGCGTGAGCTGAAGGAGGCGTGCCCGACCGATGCTGTCATGCTTGTTACGGTGAGCTACCACTCAAACATTGAACTGAAGTATCATATAGATTCTGTAAAACGGTAACCAATAGACTAATATGAGAACGCTGGCTTGTAAACGTGAGCATCATGATTATTTGGCGTTTGAAAAAAATAAAACCCATGAAATTATATTCATATGACATGCTGAAACATATGCCACTGACTGTACCTGGGATGCAGACATTTCACACGCGCGCCAGAAGAACACCTGCATGTAAAAACTCCTCCTGCAGTGTTCAGGGGAACTGTTAGTGCTGCACCAACCCACGGGGACGCTTTTATGAAGTTATTTGGCCCGCCCCGCACCACTGTATATATTTTTATAACCCGCCCCGCACCCGCGACCATTAAATAGACATACGGGGTCCGCGGGTTATGAGACGGCCCACGCAATTACTAGTTCAGGGCTATCAGGGCTGTCATGTCAACAAATGCATGCGCGATGGCATCCCCTGTTGTAGGATGACAGAACTTTCGATAGTAGTTGAGGACATTATTTTTTCCCAACTGTAGGGGGACCCCGAGAGCAAAAGTTGCCAAGTGCTGCTTTAATATTGTATAAATAATTCTCTCTCAATACACTACACTAGCAAGCCATTTATTCTTAGAGAATTCCCCTCAAGACCCCCCCCCCCCCCCCTCTCTCTCTCTCTCTCTCTCACACGCACTCACACTCACACACGCACGTGTGCACACAAAACAACACCACCCATTTAAACCTACAAGCAACACAGTGTTTTTAGGCTAATGGTCAGATATGAATAAATCAAAACACAGTAAAAGCTTTTCTCATATACACTTTCTCTGTTTCCCTCTTTCCGTAATGTTATTTCTTTTTCCCACCCTGATTGTTCCCAACTTGCTTTTACCCTGTCAAAGAGTCTTACATCTATGCTGAAGCAAAACAAAATTTCCCTGCAGCTTTTGAACAGTTTCAATATATTAAATGTTATTTAGGGCCCTATTTTAACGGTCGTAGCGTGTGTCCAACTCTGTTTAAGGATGGAAAAAAACAGTTTTGCGTGTCAGGCGCATGGTCCAAAAGGGTTGTACCTAGTCTGGTAATGAGGCATTGGTGTGTTTTTGGGTGTAACATGCAATTATAAAAGTATATATATAAAAGTAACATGACTATTTACATGACAGAATTTGTGAGTAGAAAGACTGAAGGCTTCTCCAGAGAGGAATTCTTTTATATTTAATATTTAAAAATATTTGTGTGCAACTGCACGTCCCTGTGTGTCTAATAAGCAGATTGTACACATGTTGTTATTGGCACACATTAATAACAGGGACTTTAAATGACACAGAAAATACTGCAGCTATAGACCAGGTTTTTGTTGGTCAATGCCGTTTTCAGTTGCCTCAAAATAGCAACATGGCAACAATGCACCTGAACACACTTTGTTTTCAGACCAGCACGCCCATGGGTGAACAGATGGGTGCGGCATTTGCTGGGTGATGGGTGACGGACGTCCTGCTGTTGTTGTTTCTCCTGTTCAATTACAGCCTCCGAATTTGATTCTGGATCATATATGTATTAGCTGAGATCGATAGCCATGGGTTTCTCCACACTTAAGGACGTCAACGCTTTGTTCGCGCTCGTGATTCTTTAGCTCCGCCCACACGATACGCCTCCAGGCGCTCGTTTTTTTCCGGAAAGACTCGGTACAGCCTACATTTCTTTTATAAATATAATATGATGACATAATATAATATTATGACAGTCAACACGATGATATTCTCTACAAGATGATTCATTCTTCCTGTAATTATGCTTGATCTGTTGATAACGCTCTATGGTTTCTCATAAAATTACTTTATCTTGCTGTTTATTGCTGTAAATCGTGTTATTTTCTACCGGGTGTCTGTTAGATCACCATACTGGACTAGTTATTCTATTGTTCTTCACATATTGTAACTGAAATGTTAAACTGTAAAAAAAAAAAAAAAAAAAAGATATTGCATAGATAATGTTGTTACTCAACACGTCAATATATCTTCCCTTTGTATTTTGAGCTTCTCATTGCGGATGGAGTGCTGCGCGCCTTGACTCCATGTTGCTTCAAGCGCATCATCCTGCGCTCGGTATGTGCATATGCGCTTTGTGGCACTCTGCATTATAATAGAGGGGATGCATCTACGTCACTTTCCCGCCGGAACACGCACCCTCTGCCGGGGCTGAGTGGCAGAAGAGCTGCGGCGTGACTGGAGTTAATAGAGGAAAATGCGAGTTGAGCAAACGATTATCAGTAGTGTTCAATATTAAAAATTAAAGTAGTGTTCAATATTAAAAATATATGTTTTTTTCCCTTTATAATGAAGTTGTCTGTATTTAGTTGATTGTGTTTAACTCACAAAAGAGTGATTATCAATTCAACACACTAAGGTTTAGAAATTCTGCATAGAATTTTTAAACAAAACTGCATTGGTATCGGATTGGTATCGGCCAATACAGAATTTTTTATATTGGATCGGTTATGAAAAAATGGTATCGGTGCATCCCTATTACTAAACCAAGCAAGACACAGGTGAAAAAGGTTAACTAATAATGAGCAGAGGATACTGGGAAGTGAAATCCAGGAGTAACAGATGCTGCGTCTCGCCTATGCCAATGCCAATGCCAATTTGCCTACTTATACTACGTTCTAAAAGTATGTACTCTTTTTGTGAAGAAAAAGTACATACTTTTGAGTGTAAAGCAGAAAAGTATGCAAACTACGGGACATACTGCTTCACCATATTTAATGGACTCTGTCGCTTATATGTGCATCTCATCACCGTTTAACTGCCTTGTCAATCATCGTCACATTCGTCACAGTTCAAATAGTTTAAAATCCTCCACATTCCGTTTCATTTCCTACCGTATCGGAGAGAAATGTAGCCACACGTTGAAATGTTGACTTGATCTGCCATGTGTGTTCCTTTAATGCAGATACTCCCCTCATGTGTTTGCAGTTTTAATATAATGATGCATATTAATGTTAATTTCCAAACGTATCAAAAGTTAACAGTGTTGCTGCTGGTGAAATATAATGAAATATAATATAATGTACTTAAAAACAATTTATTCTTTCAAAAATGTATGTGCTTATTAATGTATATTTACTTCTTTCACATAATAAAGTATTCTCGTAAGTTTATAATATGCCATTGAAAATACATACGGGTGAGGGGTTCGAATGCCGGTCACCATTTTGGCCCTCCATCTTGAAAGTACATTAGCCAAAGAGGGACATACCCGTAAATTCAAGCTTCGCCTTTCGCGTTTTAACACTCGATGGCACCGTGTCGGATGTGAAGAGGGGGATTGCCATGTTAATCTTGTACTAAATCGGCCACCGTAGGAGTTGAAACGAAATCGGAATTGAGAGGATCTGAAACTAATATTCACTGAATGGTCATATACCATTTCACCGCTAGATGGGGGAAAATATCACACAGTGTAGCTTGAACATACTACGATTTGGGACATACTAATTCTATTTTCGAATTGGGACGCAGGGAGAGTCAATGGAAATGAAGCTGCCATCTGCTGATATAATTATTTTCATTTAACAACAATTAATCCTTATAGTATAGAAACCAAACGGCAGAATAGTGAATTCAGATTTCTTCTGTGGACAAATGAAGGACCGTCTTGTTTAGTGTATTTATTGAGGGAGCCTGGGGATGTCAACAGAATGAAAGATTCGATTTCAAGCATATCTTTCACTTAAAAGAGGTCAGAGAGAGAGGGGGCTAAGAAATCAGATGGCATCACACTGGAGAAAAATAGAGCAAAAAGAGACTTGCTGGTGTTTTATATATTGTGTGTGTGTGTGTGTGTGTGTGTGTGTGTGTGTGTGTGTGTGTGTGTGTGTGTGTGTGTGTGTGTGTGTGTGTGTGTGTGTGTGTGTGTGTGTGTGTGTGTGTGAGCCTGTTTATGAGGACACAAATTTGTATAACTACATGGGTATTACACTGGTATTACTCTATAAATGTGGTTTATGAGGACATATCAAATGTCCCCATAATTCAAATGGCCTTAAAAACATACTAAATTATGTTTTTTTGAGAAAGTAAAAATGCAGCATGTTTCCTGTGATGGGTAGGTTTAGGGGCAGGGGCAGTGTAAGGGGATAGAAAATACGGTTTGTACAGTATAAAAACCATTACGCCTATGGAGAGTCCCTGTAAACCACATAGACCAACGTGTGTGTGTGTGTGTGTGTGTGTGTGTGTGTGTGTGTGTGTGTGTGTGTGTGTGTGTGTGTGTGTGTGTGTGTGTGTGTGTGTGTGTGTGTGTGTGTGTGTGTGTGTGTGTGTGTGTGTGTGTGTGTGTGTGTGTGTGTGTGGGGCAGATGTTTGTGCGATGATTTCATTGTACATTGTTAAAAATAAAGGTTCTTAAATGGTTCTTTGGCAGGGTGTATGGTTCAATGAAGAACCTTTAATATCCAAAGAAACTTTCCATTGCACAAAAGGTTATTTTTAGTGCGAAAGGGTCTTTAGACTATAAAAATGTTTCTTTGATGAAACTTTCACAAAATGGTTCTTTGGAGAACCAAAAATGGTTCTTCTATAGCATCACTGTGAAACCCCATTTTTGGTTCTTCCTGGCACCATTTTTAAGGGTGTATTTTAAGAAGGTTTGTCTACTATTCTCACATGTATGTTGTGTTTGATGACTGACGTGTGTGTGTGTGCGTGCGTTTGTGTGTTTTCAAGTTAATCAGTTAGAGTCTATTAGACAGCTTGTGGGCCTTCAGGCAGACACACAACACAGAAACACTTCTTCCAGAAGGCTTTTGCATTAATGATGTGACCCAGAATAAGACTGTGTCTGGCAAATTTTGAGACTGTTTTTTGCCTAAACTACAACAGTACTACTGTCAAACCACATAAAATTTTCACACGCTCTATATGGCTCTCTTGGCGTTATAAGCAAACAATAACATCATTGAAGAACAATGAGAATCATACATGTGTTAGTTAACCAGACCACCTTGCACTGCCTTGTAAAATAAAAATATATAATTTTACATATATACAGGTCCTTCTCAAAAAATTAGCATATTGTGATAAAGTTACTTTCCATAATTTAATGATAAAAATTAAACTCAACTGAAATATTTCAGGTGTTTTATCGTTTTAATACTGATGATTCTGGCATACAGCTCATGAAACCCCCCAAATCTCAAAAAAAATCTCCAAATCTCAAAAAATCTAAAAGATTTAGCATATTTCATCCGACCAATAAAAGAAAAGTGTTTTTAATACAAAAAAGTCAACCTTCAAATAATTATGTTCAGTTATGCACTCAATACTTGGTCGGGAATCCTTTTGCAGAAATGACTGCTTCAATGCGGCGTGGCATGGAGGCGATCAGCCTGTGGCACTGCTGAGGTGTTATGGAGGCCCAGGATGCTTCGATAGCGGCCTTAAGCTCATCCAGAGTGTTGGGTCTTGCGTCTCAACTTTCTCTTCACAATATCCCACAGATTCTCTATGGGGTTCAGGTCAGGAGAGTTGGCAGGCCGATTGAGCACAGTAATACCATGGTCAGTAAACCATTTACCAGTGGTTTTGGCACTGTGAGCAGGTGCCAGGTCGTGCTGAAAAACAAAATCTTCATCTCCATAAAGCTTTTCAGCAGATGGAAGCATGAAGTGCTCCAAAATCTCCTGATAGCTAGCTGCATTGACCCTGCCCTTGATAAAACACAGTAGACCAACACCAGCAGCTGACATGGCACCCCAGACCATCACTGACTGAGGGTACTTGACACTGGACTTCAGGCATTTTGGCATTTCCTTCTCCCCAGTCTTCCTCCAGACTCTGGCACCTTGATTTCTGAATGACAGGCAAAATGTGCTTTCATCCGAAAAAGTACTTTGGACCACTGAGCAACAGTCCAGTGCTGCTTCTCTGTAGCCCAAAGTGGCTTGACCTGGGGAATGCGGCACCTGTAGCCCATTTCCTGCACACGCCTGTGCACGGTGGCTCTGGATGTTTCTACTCCAGACTCAGTCCACTGCTTCCGCAGGTCCCCCAAGGTCTGGAATTGGTCCTTCTCCACAATCTTCCTCAGGGTCCGGTCACCTCTTCTCGTTGTGCACCGTTTTTTGCCACACTTTTTCCTTCCCACAGACTTCCCACTGAGGTGCCTTGATACAGCACTCTGGGAACAGCCTATTCGTTCAGAAATGTCTTTCTGTGTCTTACCCTCTCGCTTTAGGGTGTCAATGATGGCCTTCTGGACAGCAGTCAGGTCGGCAGTCTTACCCATGATTGCGGTTTTGAGTAATGAACCAGGCTGGGAGTTTTTAAAAGCCTCAGGAATCTTTTGCAGGTGTTTAGAGTTAATTAGTTGATTCAGATGATTAGGTTAATAGCTCGTTTAGAGAACCTTTTCATGATATGCTAATTTTTTGAGACAGGAATTTTGGGTTTTCATGAGCTGTATGCCAAAATCATCAGTATTAAAACAATAAAAGACCTGAAATATTTCAGTTGGTGTGCAATGAATCTAAAATATATGAAAGTTTATTTTGTATCATTACATTATGGAAAATAATGAACTTTATCACAATATGCTAATTTTTTTAGAAGGACCTGTATGTATGTATGTGTATATATATTAACAAGTTAATAATTTTAAATATATATTTTGTTAATAAAATAACCAAAGGACTCTTGACTGTGTATACAGCCTTAGAGATTGTTTTTTTCTAGAGGTAATGCTTTATTTCCTCTATGTAATATTACTTTTATAAAATAATAATATATACTCTAATCTAATACTCACTTTATGGTTATAATTATTATTTCTATTGGTATTAATAATAATGAACAATAATATAATTATTATCCTATTGTTGTTGTTGATGTTAATAATAATTATTAGAAATATACAAATATATATAAATATAATCAATAACAACAACTATAATTATAATAGTGATAATAATAATAGTTTAATAAGTGCATTTATATGCATTAATAATAAAATATTTATTATGTTTAAATAATAATTAAATAATAATAATGTTTTAATAATAATGTTTTATTAAAATTAATAATAAAATTGCCAAAAGCATTCCTGACTGTGTCTACAAGTGTTTTTTCTTGAGTTGATACTATGTATCATTTCTTATTGTAGAACTCCGGCAAGACTCCAGCAATGGCAGATTTTTGTGCTGTATGTGTTATATACCCTGAGAGTCATATGTTTTCTTAGGCAAAGAGATGTGGACAGTTTTAAAATTATTTTCTTTAAGCAGTAAATTGAACCGAAGACTGAATTTCATATCTCATCAGTCTCTGTCACAGAATTAGACCAGTTTTCATCTTTCATGGCTGCATTAGGTGTGTGTGTGTGTGTGTGTGTGTGTGTGTGTGTGTGTGTGTGTGTGTGTGTGTGTGTGTGTGTGTGTGTGTGTGTGTGTGTGTGTGTGTGTGTGTGTGTGTGTGTGTGTGTGTGTGTGTGTGTGTGTGTGTGTGTGTGTGTGTGTGTGTGTGGGCATGTTTTTGTGACATCTGAGGACCCAAATGTGTATATTGACATGGGTATGACACAGGTATTACAAGGAGAGGGTGAAATATGAGTACATTGGCCATGTCCCTATTGCAAAATGCTTATATATCATAGAGGATGAGTATTTTTAGAAAGTAAAAATACAGAATATTTTCTGTGATGGGTAGGTTTAGGGGCAGGGGCAGTGTAAAGGGATAGAAAATACGGTTTGTACGGTATAAAAACCATTACAACTATGAAATGTCCCCATATGTTACGTGTGCGTGACTGCATGTGACAGGCTGGATTACATGAACAACCCTAATGTGTCACCTAATCACCCACTGAGACTGATACACTCCCCCTCAGTGTGTGCACGTGTGTTTGTGTGTGTGTGAGTGAGTGAAAGAGAGGGAGGGAGGGAGGGAGGGAGGGAGGTTTAGGTATGGTACGGTGACTGAAAGAATGAGATGAGAACAAATGTTAAGAGACAAAAAAAAATGTATATTCATTATTTTATATGATATTATTTTATTAAATAATAATAATTAATATAATATGTATTTTTTAATATATAAGTTTTAGTGTTTGTACTATTGCTTGATTACAGTTTCATTAGTGAATCAGGCGCTTATCGTGAACAGCATAAGCACATACACTACGCTAGCAACTGGTGCCATTTATTCTTAGAAATTCCCCTCAAGACACTCTCTCTCTCTCTCTCTCTCTCTCTCTCTCTCTCTCTCTCTCTCTCTCTCTCTCTCTCTCTCTCTCTCTCTCTCTCTGTCTCTCTCTCTCTCTCTCTCTCTCTCTCTCTGTCTCTCTGTCTTCATCTCCATGGTCTGTTTAGTGGTCTAATTAGTGATGTTTTTAAGTTTATTCTCTGTAGTGCCGGGGCTCAGGAGAGTACAGAGATACACATTTTTAAGTTCAGGCACACTACATGATAAATATATGAGAAAAGAAAGAAGTTACAAAAAATAAAACAATTGAATAAAGATGGAATGTTTCGATTCACTCGCCTCAGGCAGATCCCCAAGAGCTCTTACCAAGAAAAAAAGTCATTTAATCATGGATGCACACGGCGACACCTTGGTAAAGAAGCTGCGACCCTCCTGCCGATTTCTTCTTTGTAATAATGGCTTCTCTCTTGAGTGCTTCCAGAACATTCTAGAGGGGGAGAGATTGATGGAGGAGAGGAGCAGGCCTGAATTTTAGTTTTTTTATTATTTTTTGGCTTTCTTGCTTGCTGGCAATAATGCGTGAAAGTTATGTGGTGGCAGCTGTAAATCTGAAAGCTTGTGTTTGTGATATTTCTGCTGCTGTAATGTCAGATAATTATTTATTTTTTCTCCACCTGTGTGGGGATTCTTACATTTTAAGGGTTACATTGTCTATTAGTATATAATGAGGAGTTGTGTGTGAGAGTGAGAGTGAGAGTGAGCACACCTGGTTTCCTTCTAACTGTAATGTGACAGTAAGAGAGTCTGAAGCATTTGTCAGTGATTCTCAGCAGTAAACGTTCTGGACACATTTTGAGCCAATTACCTCTCGTCAGAGAGAAGACGCTTCCCCACTGTGTGTGTGTGTGTGTGTGTGTGTGTGTGTGTGTGTGTGTGTGTGTGTGTGTGTGTGTGTGTGTGTGTGTGTGTGTGTGTGTGTGTGTGTGTGTGTGTGTGTGTGTGTGTGTTATATTATTGTGTTGCTAACAGGACAGTGTGTCCTTTTAAGTCACTCAAGCCTCAATGCTACACACACAATACACATTCAAACTGGAAAAGGACTGACAAATGACATATTCAGAATGACCAAAGATGTACTTTGTTATTTTTTTATATAACTTATTTATTTAGAGTCAGTATTCCTTTGATTTCCTTATCAGTATTTCTTTCTGCATTTATTTAATACAAATCTTTGTATTAGTAAAAACAGTATTATTGTAAAAATGTATTACAATTGAAAATAATGATTTTCTCTTTTAGTATACTTTCAAATATAATTTATTTCTGTGATGCAAAGCTGAATTTTCATCAGCCATTACTCCAGTCTTCAGTGTTACATGATCCTTCAGAAATATAATATGATGATTTATTATCAATGTTAGAAATAGTTGTGCTGCTTAATAATTTTTTAATAACCTGTGATGCTTTTTTAGGATTATTTGATGAATATTTTTCCCCCAAAAAAGAATAGCATTTATTTAAAAGATAAATCTTTAGTGTAGTTTAGTTTAGTTTAGTTTAGTTTAGTTTAGTTTAGTTTAGTTTAGTTTAGTTTAGTTTAGGGTGCGTTCACACTTGTAGTTCGGTTAGTTTGGTTCGTTTGGTCCGGACCAAAAAACAAAAACAAAACATATAGTCCGGTCCGCTTAACGTTCACACTGGCATTTTTAACGGCGAACCTAAAGTTACCGAACCAAAGGCATAGTGAGACACTCACAACCTGATCGGTCGGCTTATATGACGCAGGAGCTGCTTACCGAACATTCAGAACAACGCTGTGTGCTGGATTACACGCGGTCATTTTATGCGTGTACATATGGCATTATTTTTACCAGCTGAGAACTCATGAAGAGCTCATAAAATGTTCAAAACATTCAAAACAGCAGCAGGATTTCCTCCGTTGTGCAGAAAAGATACGGCTATCTCTTATGCAAAAGAGACGGCCGCTCTGTTGTCTGTATGGGCAACATTTGATGAGAAAAACCAGGTAACGTTATGCTTTTTGTGTGTTTTTTCTAGCATTTTCGAAACATGCTCGTCGGACCAAGTATTGATGAGGCACTTCCTCGTTGCTCCACGTTTGCCCTCTAACGTTAAAGTTACTCATTTTGGATACACCGATCTTTCTGCGTCGTCAAATAAGCTGACTATGCGTCGCATCTTGTGACATTACGTCCGGTTTTTGGTCCGTTTACATGTCTTTGGTCCGTGTTGCGTTCATATATCAATCGAACCGCACCAGAGTTCGTTTGGAAGCGGACCGAGACCCATCTTTTTAGCAGTCTCGGTCCGCTTGTTTGGTGCGCACCAGGGTTCGGATGGCAACGTTCACATATGTTCAAATGAACCGCACTAACCGAGCAACCGCACCAGGGTTCGTTTTAATCGAACCAAACATGACAAGTGTGAATGCACCCTTAGTTTAGTTTAGTTTATTTATTTAACAGGGACCATACACAACACAAATGAGTTCGCTAAGATAGCTAGTTTGCATATGCAGTCCCTGGGCAGGATGATGTTTAATACAATTACAGCATTCAATTACAATCCAAGAAAGAAAAAAAAATTAAAATAAAATAAAATAATAATAACAATACAAAAAAACAATAATAAAATAAACAAATAATATCATATCATAATATCAGAAATATTTAATCACATAGAAGTTAATGATATAAAAATTTAAAAAAAATATAAATAATCTCACAACTGATTTTTCTTAAACCAAAATTTAAGTTCCGTTTTAAAAATACTTAATGATGTATACTCTCTAATATGAATTGGCAATGACTTCCATCTTTCTGCTGCTCTATATAAGAACGCCTGTAGCGGATGCCCTGGTTTCCCTAAAGTTGTCTTTACAGAAAGTAATACACTGTTTAAGAGGTGGTGGCGCAAGATCCTGAATTAACTTATCCATCAAACACATATCCGCAAAGAATAAAAAACTATCAAACATCAATAATTTATCATTTCTGATGATAATGCAGATGATAACTCTTTGATTTTTTTTTATCTAAAACTTTCACAGTTTGCTTATAGAGAGTATACAATGGCTTCAATGTTGTTACATTTGCTTGAGACCAGCTTTTGTAGCACAATAAGATAAATGTGGAAAAATCATTGTATGCATAAAAAGCTTAGCAGCAGCCACAGGTAACCGATGCCTAATATTCCGAAAAATCATTACGCTTGCTCTCACACATAGAAACCTTGTAACAATATACACTACTGTTCAAAAGTTTGGGGTCAGAATTTGTTTTTCTTTTTTTGAAAGAAATTAATATTTATTCAGCAAGGATGTGTTAAATTGATAAACAGTGATAATTAAATATTTATATTGTTAGAAAATATTTCTATTTTGAATAAATGCTTTTTAATGTTTTATTCATCAATGAATCCTGAAAAAAGCATAAGGTTCCATAAAAGATTAAGCAGCATAAATGTTTTCAACATTGATAATAATATCAATAGTATCAAATCATTATATTAGAATGATTTCTAAAAGATCATGTGACACTGAAGACTGGAATAATGATGCTGAAGAAAATGTAGCATCACAGAAATAAATTAAATTTTAAAGTATATTAAAATTAAAGAAACATTTTAAATATTAATAATATTTCACAATATTACAGTTTCAGTTTTCTGTGTTTTTGATCAAATAAATACAGGCTTGATGAGCATTAGAGACTTATTTTAAAAACATATACACACACAAACATATACACTTATATTATAGTTTTTTTTTTAATGGCTTCACTGACCTAAAACCTCAGCACTCACATGCATTATGACAGTTTGTTCTTCTTAGCGACCACAAGTTTTCTTTAAATCTCTTATTCTCTTGGCAGTTGCAGGTGAATACACAACAGTGCACAAAGGCTTCACTCCGTCTCTCTGAGATCAGAAATGGAATCTTAAAATAGCCATTACAGTATGAAACAGAGTGCTTTAATACTCCAAGAAAAAGCATGAAAATGTGATGTGTATTGCAATGTGCATTGTGTGGTATTCCTTCAGGGAAGGACAGTCAGGTCAGCTGTCTCTTGTTTAGAAAAAGTAAGATGCTAAAGTCCTTTGAGGTGAATGTGAATCAGTTCATTTGAACATTTTGAACCGTATCATTGCTTAGGATCCGTAAAGAATGTGATAATGCCTCTGCCCTCGACTGAATCTGCAGTCTGCCTCTTCTGACACAAAAATATTTGCAGTTTTTCATGTATATTTTTCAGCCTTTCACCTCTTTGTGGTAATTGTTTATCAAATTTGCCTTCTGGCAATGTTAATTTCTCTGATATTACCATATGCATTCCTGAATATGCATTGCATCGTGTCCTTTCCGCAAGACAGTTCACAATTACAATGTCATTATTCATGATCTCATCTTATGCAGCATTCGATGTCATTTTCTTATTGATAGTTACAGATTTGGGAGTAAATCTCCATTTCTGTTAGTTGCATTTACTTTTGGACCACCACAGTATTAACTGAGTTCATGTTTTTCAGGTTTATTTGAGTAGAGCTTCTCTCTTCTAATCACTCACATGCTCTTCATGCACTAATTGCTTTGGTTATGTCCTCTTACAACATTATGAAAGAGATTCTGCCTTAATTTGAACCTTTCTCTGAGGACTCTTGTCACAGCACAGGGAGTGATGAAGGTCAGTGGAGAAGACAGAAAAACCAATCGAATCCACAAGCAGAAAATCTCTGAATAAGATGATGCATAATCCTGCCAAAACAGTGCCAACACGCAAAGACATAGTCTCTACAAGATCCCTCCTGTGGTATCTGCCACCAAGACATTAGCAGCGGATCCTTCAAGCAGCAGATCCTCCAGTAGGTTGCGAGGTGGATCTGCCTTGGGCCAAACTTGTTTGCGCAGCAGATCCCAAACTGTAAAAAAGTTTTTTTGTTTTTTGTTGGTTAAACTTTTTTAAAAAAAGGAAGTAACCTGGTTGCCTTAAAATTTTGAGTTTATTGAAATTAAACATTTGAGTTGATACAATGAAGTACATTTGTTTAATAAATAGAAACTCAAAATATTATTGTAGCTGACCCACATAAAATTTTTGATAAATCATGAAAATAGCACTATTTGGCATGTTTCACTGCATCATCAGAAATAAAACACACACAGTTACCCAATATGCTTACAAAATCTTTTAATAATATTTTAATAAAGGTTTCGAATCTCAAAAAATGTTCATGTATTAACTCAATTTTATTTTCAATGAACTCAAAATTTTAAGGCAACCAGGTAACTTTTTTTTTCTAAAAAATTTTTATTACAGTGCACAGATGCTCAATTGGATTGAGATCTGGGGAATTTGGGAGGCCAGAGAAACTCCTTAAACTCTTCATCATATTCTTTAAACAATTCCTAAACAATACGCACAGTGTGAAAGACCAGTTCCACCAGGAAACGGCATTGCCATGAAGGAGCGTAGCTGGTCTACAGCTATGCTTATGTAGGTGGCATGTGTTAAATTTACGTCTACAGGAATGGCCGGACCCAAGGTTTCCCAGCAAAACATTGCCTGGAGCATCACACTCCCTCCACCAGCTTGTAATCATCCCACAGTGCATCCTGGTGCCATCCGTTTCTCAGGTGAAACATGCACATGTACACGGCTGTCATCGTGATGTAAAAGAAAATGGAACTCATCGGACCAGGCAAGCTTCTTCCACTGCTCCAAGGTGCAATTTGATGCTCAAATGCCCACTGTAGATGCTTTCGTCAGTGGTCACCATATGCGGCAGAGACTGTGTGTCATGGCACATTCT
Organism: Pseudorasbora parva; assembly: GCF_024679245.1. Taxonomy (NCBI): domain Eukaryota; kingdom Metazoa; phylum Chordata; class Actinopteri; order Cypriniformes; family Gobionidae; genus Pseudorasbora; species Pseudorasbora parva. Next base: position 28,404,267 of record NC_090188.1, on the reverse strand, counting down.
TCCTACAATTATCATTTAAAATTTTACCCGGCTTGTGCCACAGTGGACTTTCTGTTGGCTGGGACCAGACGGGATAGCCCTCGTTTTCTTTGTGCATCGATGAGCCTTGGGCACCCAACGCCCTGTCGCCAGTTTGTGTTTTGTCCCTTCTCCTGCTGCCCGGGAGCAACCCACAAGCCTTGCTGTTTCAGAGATACGCCTTGTCATAACAATTTGGCCCTTGTCAAAGTCGCTCAGATCTTTATGCCTGCCCATTTATCCTGCATCCAACACATTTATTACGAGAACTGATGTTTGCTTACCATCTAATCTACACAGATCTTAATATGTGCCCTTGTTAGAAGATGATCAATAAAATTCACTTCACTTGTGACTTCATTTGAATACATATGGTCAGAAGACATTTGTTCTACTGTAAATCTCCTGTATCTTATTTAAATTCGAACGGATTTGTTGTTTACAATTGATTGCTTTTTTTTGCAGAAGACTGTGTGTGTCTGCTTTGTGTCTCGTGTTGCCCTAGGGGACATTGCAGTCTTGGACAGTTTTCTATGTTCCTGTGCCCAAATCCACAACATTGGCTTCAATGGACCGACCAGATGAACATTTTCTTCCTTTAAATCTTTGTTTTTGCTTTGTATGTTTAAAGTTTGACAGACAGCCTACAGATGGTCCTAGTATCCCTGTGCGTCCTATGGCCAGTTCATCCCTGTCTTTACTGGAGTTAGTGGAATCAAATTTAAAGTGTTAACTCTTCATAAAACTTTGTTTGCAGATGTGCTGAAAAGGCAAACAAGCAATTATTGCCTTGAAAGGGATCAGAAGAATGAGCTTCTAATGAGCTTTCATTGCTCAACGTTATTAAAAAACAACACAAATGCCGGCAGTTCCCTCCATGATTGGAACTCATTAAATAAATTCTGTTGGTTTTGTGTTAAATAACTCTAAGCTGTACCAGGAACCGTGTGTGTCAGAGGAAGATGTGTGATCTCAAACGAAGCCTCAGTGGGACGGAAAATGTTGTAATGTTCAAAAAGAGAATGTTTCAGTACAGTGTTTCTTTTTTTGCTGACTTTCAGAAAGAGGGTAAAAGAGAATGACAGACTCTCTCTGTCTGTGAGCTCCAGTGTCTGAACAAATCCATCATTTCTGTGTTCAGATCTGAGATTTGAATGCACTCAGTATTATTTAAAATGATACAAATTCTCAAGACATACAGGGTAAAAAGGTAATGTGTGCCGTGACCGTGATCAAAACATTACTCTTTTTATTTCATTTGTTTTTGGCAAACATTTGTGTTTTACACAAGCACACAGATATGTACAATTTTGTTTCTTTCTTTTACTGGATTAAATTTCTTCTAGCACAATTGAATTACGCAAGAATCTGTTTTGATCATAGGCAATTCTAAATGATCTGGGCTGCGTTTCCCAAAAGCTGCATAAGCCTGAGTAGATCATACAGTAAATGCCACCAATGGTCTTTACGATCACTTTAGCTCATGCATTTTACATGTCTATGTTAGCTATATAAAATTTTTAAAGTGTGTAATTTCTGCACTATTAATGTCTATTTAAATGAATAATAAACAGGATAAAAACCTGTTTATAGTATGTAAATGGGTTATCAGAAGCTCTTGTGTTGTATGTTTCTCCTTTAGTCTGACATTGTTCTTGTCTTTTTCAGTATCTTGAGTAAAACACAATTGAATGAATATAATTAGCTGAGCTAAATGAATCAAGCACTCTTTCAATAAGGAACGTGATGATTTTCATGTGGAGAAAAGAGGGATATGAGCGAGAAAGCGGAGGGTGAAGAGACCAAAATATATAATTTAAGACAATCTCCAAGCATAGGTAATCTGTGGACAGACAATGGCAAGACACAGAAAGAAGCTTTAGCGTGATGGCTCTAGAGGAAGATAGAACATGTATAATTTAAATCTTTCTCTTTCATCATTGCACACATTATTGATAATACCCTTATGCTGAAATTCCTGTTGTTACTGTACGTTAAATTTTTAACGCTTCTTTTTTGATATTCATGTGACTATTTTATGTTCAATATTCAAATATTTATAAATCGTTTCATTTGCTGTTTTTCATGATTATAATTTCTAAATAATAAAAAGAGAAACGATATCTCAATTTGCATTAAAATTCTATCTTCAAGATAGACAAATTTCTTGTAGCTGCCACTTCCAATCAAACTAATGGTATTTCTTGTCTCTGTATTCAGTTTATATTCCGTAAAATCAGCGATGTGAAGAAGGAGGAAGAGGAGAGGCAGCGCTCAAAGAATGAGGTCCCACTCACCATTCCTGTGGACCACCCGGTCCGAAAACTTTTCCAGAAGTTTAAACAGCAGAAGGAGCTCCGCAACCAGGGGGCTTCGGCCCAGCTCGACCTGGAGAAGAATCAACAGCAGCCCACACGCATGCCAAAACCACACGCCTCTCTTATGCAGAACTCTCTGCACACGGTTCAGAACGGCTCCACAAGCAGCGTGGTCACAATCTCCCAGATCACACCAATCCAGAACTGTCTGGCCTATCCTAAACTGGGCGACTCCAAGCAGAACAACCGCGACATCATGGAACTCAAACCTGCTGTGGCCAGCGGGGACCAAGTCGCAAACCGATTCAAAGTGAATAACACGGCGCGGACCAAACCCGCTGGAACCGCCCGTGGCTGGATGAGACTGAAAAACAACATGGCTGCACCAGGGTCACCTCCAGAGGAGGAGAGGAAAGGAGGATTAAACAATGCAGCTAAGGCTGTGTCTATGGAGCGCCTTTCACCAGAAGTCAAAGTTCAGATAGAGAGTGTCGAGGAAGTTGGAGAATCTAGGAAGAATTCACTCCGCAAAACAGACTCTTGGGATAGCGGCCTGACCTACAGCGACCAGAGACTGGATAGGGTTTCGGAACCACAGAGCCCTGTTCCTGGACTTGATGGAGGAGAAGGACCAGCCCGTAATTTTTACCCCAGTAGCGAGAGCTCATTCCTGGCCTCACTGCAGGAGGCCAGGGTGGAGCTGCGGACAGAGATCCAGGCTCTGAACGGAAGGATGACGACTTTAGAAGAACGGGTTGGACAAATTCTCAGACTGCTTTTAGAGACTTCAAAGGTCCCATCTAGCGAAGATTCAGTTCTGAAAACTCATAGACCCAAACTCAAAACACAGGGCAGCACCACAGAGTCCATACTCAGTACAGCTGATTCTGAAAAGGATGAGGGGTCGTCATAAGAAATTTGCATTAAGTAGGCTTTTGAGATTGTTGTATCCACGTCTGGCAACTATACCAGCTGCTCATAGAGGAATTTCCTAAATAGGAGCTTGGCTAGTGATTTCAGAGGATAACGCTGTAGCTTGAACATCTGTATGGGAGAAGGAGTTGGTTTCTGGGTCTAAATAACTGCCATGAACTCGAACCCTCTCAGAGTACAGTGGCACGTACTGCTAAATACAAACTAAAAGATATTTCGTTTCAGTGCTTTAATGTTCAGTAAGCACTTTTGCACACTGAAGTAATTCAGGAACTATCCCCCCCTTTTTTTCAGTGCGAGTTTGTATATATTCTGCATGTCCAGCTGGGTTCTGGCTTGCCAAAAATGCACAACCCTGATGTCTAATACAATTGTAATTATATTTAAATGCTTGTATATTATGCAGTTAAATGCATGCAGATAATTATTCTCACAGAATGCTTATTTTCAATGTCTAAATGAAAGAGACTGTTGATTGTCTTGATCTCAACGTAAGGCAAATTTCAGGGTTTTTAACAACACATAGCATGACAGATCACTGAGGAAGAAGGCATCTTGTTTGAAACATTTCACGTATGCATGAATGACTTTCACAGCACTCAAGAATTTTGCCTTAAAGGACCTTAACATCGCTCTTGAGATAAAGCTGAAGAAGAAAAACCTGCATTTGTTATCAGTGTAGGACAGGTCTGGGGCTTTTTGGTCTGTCTTTCTATGTGTTTTAACCATCAGGTGACAAGGATTTTGGAAGGTGCTAGATTTCAAGCTTTCAATGTACCACTCAATGTTATTGGGGTTTGTTTAATTTTATATTGCACCAATAGCAGCTATTGGTGACTGAAGCTTCATCACTTTACATCTGGCAACTGTATTACATGCAACCTTAATAAAAATTGCTAATAAGTATTTACAGTAGTAAGTATCAGCTAAAATATTTTGATCTCATATGCAAGATAATACTGATTTGTTTACCTCCTGAAACAAAGGACAGGAATGCCCAGACATGTCCTCATGAATTTAATGAATATGGGATGTCCCAGACTAAGGACTTACACATTCAAATCAGAATTGTCAAATCTTTCGATATGGTCGACTGATAGTCAGCGGTGGCGCCAGGGGGGGTCTTCGGGGGTCTCAAGACCCTCCTAAAAAATGGGTAAAACTATTTTTATTTTCCTTTACACACTGCACACAGCAACAGCTTTTAATAAAGCGACCAAAGCTACCTGCTAACTGACAGACAAACTTACAATGGCTTTCTTATTTAAGTTTAAATAAAAGGTAATGTGGTGGATAAACATTCGTAAAACATTTTCTCATAAAATTTTAAAGCCACGATCGAAATTCAGAACATCACACAAATATATAAAAGAACATTTTGATAAATAAACCTTAAAAAAATACCTGCTTAGGGAAGAAAAGAACACTTTGAGTGCGTTTACATGCAAGTTCTCAAGCCGATTGTGCCTAAAGAGGTCGCACACTGGACGCGAAGCTCAGCGCAGCGCCGCGTATCTCACGCCGGACGCGCACATTGTGCGCGCGAGCTTGAATCGACTTCTGGCAGAAGAGCTGCACGATGGGTGTATCTTGTAGCACAGGGTGAAATCACATTGACGATTTTAGGGAAATTTAATATAAAACCTTAAAATGGCGTTCTGTGGCGCAGCAGGATTTTAAAGACAGGCGCTCAGCGCTGCGCCATGTATTTTAAATATTGAGCACCCCCCATATTGCCAAAATGGTACAATCCTCGTTTCATAACACCCGCGAAGATTCGACCGTGAGATCGGTGGTCGAATCCGGCTCCGCTTATCGATGAATCGAATCTTCGACTTTTCGGGATCCCCCATAATATATATATATATATATATATATATATATATATATATATATATATATATATATATATATATATACATACATACATACATGCATAAATAGCCTACATACACAGACACACACACACACACCAATCAGGCATAACATTATGATTAATAATATTGTGTTGGTCCCCCTTTTGCTGCCAAAACAGCTCTGCCTCGCTTTGACCCATCAAGGCATGGACTCCACTAGACCCCTGAAGGTCCTTTAAGTCCTATAAGTTGTGAGGACACATGGTTTCCCTACAGGACATTGCCCAAAGCATCACACTTCCTCCGCCGGCTTGCCTTCTTTCTATAGTGCATCCATAACTTAAGCTATGCGCACACACCCGGCCATCCACATTATGTCAAAGAAAAGGTGATTTATCAGAGAGCTGGCCACCTTCCATTACTTCCGTGGTCCATTTCTGATGCTCTAATACCTACTGATGGTGCTTTTGGCAGTGGACAGGGGTCAGCATGGGCACCCTGACTGGTCTGTGTCTATGCAGCTTTATACACAACAAACTGCAATGCACTGTGTATTCTGACACCTTTCTTTTAGAACCAGCATTAACGTCTTAAAACGATATGACAGATCGTCTGTTCGATCGGACCACACAGGACAGCCTTTTCTCCCCACGTGAATCAATGAGCCTTGGCCGTCAAAGACCCTGTCTCTGGTTCACCACTGTTTCTTCCTTGGACCACTTTTGATAGATACTGACCACTGTAGACTGGGAACACCCCACAAGAGCTGCAGTTTTGGAGATGCTCTGGCCCAGTCGTCTAGCCATCACAATTTGGCCCTTGTCAAATTCGCTCAAATCCTTACGCTTGCACATTTTTCCTGCTTCTCAGTGTTATTCACGTCACAATGTTATGCCTGATCGGTGGATATATCATATATATGCCTACACATACTGTATGTATATAAATACCTACTAATTTTGATCAGTAAAACATTTTTTATGAAATTAAATTACTTTTATTCAGCAATGATATTACAATTGATCAAAAGTTTGATTGAAAAAAAAATGCAAAACTTGCATTCTTGCAAAAAAAATTAAAACATTGTTTGCTTTTTTGAACTTTCTATTTATCAAAGAATCCTGAAAAAGAATCGATCATGGGTTTCATTTTAAAGAAAACAACTGTTCTCTTAACTGAATTATTTTATTGGATTTAAATAATGCTGCTTAATTATGGAATTTTCGCAGCTTTTTATCAAAGTTTATATTAATGTGCTGAAGAGGATTTTTTCAGTTCTAAAAGTTACCTGATGTGTTTTTAATACATCCAATTCTTTCGATCACAGATTCAATCTGTCTTCTCTCCCTGTCTGTTTCCAGGCGACAGAGAGTTAAAACTACCTGGGCAGGTTAAGAGTACAGCTCTGCAGTCCTGCTGGTTTGACCCTGTTCTCTACAAAAGGAAGACGAATGAAGCTCTCTGCCAAAGTCAATTTTCAGGTCTGCAGTTTGGCATCAAGCCCTCAAGATTCTGTGATTACAATCCATTTATCTCTCACTCTCTTTCTTTTTGCAGAGATAGCTGAATAACCTTATGAAGCATAAGATAGCAGATATGGAATTGGCTTGGTTTTGCTGTAGCATGCGCTTTTATATTCTCTTTACACATACAAACACATAAATGTTGTTTCACAGATTCAAGTCAATTTCAACAGTAATGTGAGTTTGTGAATGTAAAACCGAAGGGTTAGTGCTGTATTGAATACAACAAGGTTTGTCCTCTGTGTTCTAATGGGTACTGGTTTTAGTGGATGGAAAGTCTCAATGAGCTGTCGTTCTACAGTGTATATACTGTATAGGCTATTAGACAAATTTAATTGGGTAAAGACCAAAGGGTCAAGGGTTCGGTTAGCCCCTGTTGTAAAATACAATAACATCTGCAGCTCAATCATTCTGTATCAACAGCCATTCTAAAGTAACTTGCAATTAAGGTGAATGAGATTGAACAGATTCTTACTGATCAGATTGTCCAAATGTATAGCAAGCTTCATATAAGATAATATTGCAAGATCTAGCGGCCTCACTCTCTCTTTCTTATCAGTTTTTCTCTGTCAATCTTTATATCTTTTGAAATAGTGTAGTGAAACTGCCTGATCAGCATAATCGTATGCTGCCCAGAGAGCATCAAATAGGAAAGTAATGATCAAATTTGCCACCCTTTCAGGATATACAGGTCCTTCTCAAATAAATTAGCATATGTGATTAAAGTTCATTATTTTCCATAATGTAATGATACAACTTTAACTTTCCTATATTTTAGATTCATTGCACACCAACTGAAATATTTCAGGTCTTTTATTGTTTTAATACTGATGATTTAGGCATACAGCTCCTGAAAACCCAAAATTCTAAAATCTCCCAAATCTCAAATAATTAGCATATTTCATCCGACCAATAAAAGAAAAGTGTTTTTAATGCAAAAAAAAGTCAACCTTCAAATAATTATGTTCAGTTATGCACTCAATACTTGGTCAGGAATCCTTTTGCAGAAATGACTGCTTCAATGCGGCGTGGCATGGAGGCGATCAGCCTGTGGCACTGCTGAGGTGTTATGGAGGCCCAGGATGCTTCGATAGCGGCCTTAAGCTCATCCAGAGTGTTGGGTCTTGCGTCTCTCAACTTTCTCTTCACAATATCCCACAGATTCTCTATGGGGTTCAGGTCAGGAGAGTTGGCAGGCCAATTGAGCACAGTAATACCATGGTCAGTAAACCATTTACCAGTGGTTTTGGCACTGTGAGCAGGTGCCAGGTCGTGCTGAAAAACAAAATCTTCATCTCCATAAAGCTTTTCAGCAGATGGAAGCATGAAGTGCTCCAAAATCTCCTGATAGCTAGCTGCATTGACCCTGCCCTTGATAAAACACAGTGGACCAACACCAGCAGCTGACATGGCACCCCAGACCATCACTGACTGTGGGTACTTGACACTGGACTTCAGGCATTTTGGCATTTCCTTCTCCCCAGTCTTCCTCCAGACTCTGGCACCTTGATTTCCGAATGACATGCAAAATTTACTTTCATCCGAAAAAAGTACTTTGGACCACTGAGCAACAGTCCAGTGCTGCTTCTCTGTAGCCCAAAGTGTCTTGACCTGGGGAATGCGGCACCTGTAGCCCATGTCCTGCACACGCCTGTGCACGGTGGCTCTGGATGTTTCTACTCCAGACTCAGTCCACTGCTTCCACAGGTCCCCCAAGGTCTGGAATTGGTCCTTCTCCACAATCTTCCTCAGGGTCCGGTCACCTCTTCTCATTGTGCAGCGTTTTTTGCCACACTTTTTCCTTCCCACAGACTTCCCACTGAGGTGCCTTGATACAGCACTCTGGGAACAGCCTATTCGTTCAGAAATGTCTTTCTGTGTCTTACCCTCTCGCTTGAGGGTGTCAATGATGACCTTCTGGACAGCAGTCAGGTCGGCAGTCTTACCCATGATTGCGGTTTTAAAATAATGAACCAGGCTGGGAGTTTTTAAAAGCCTCAGGAATCTTTTGCAGGTGTTCAGAGTTAATTAGTTGATTCAGATGATTAGGTTAATAGCTCGTTTAGAGAACCTTTTCATGATATGCTAATTTTTTGCGATAAAAATTTTGAGTTTATTGAAATTAAAAATTTGAGTTGATACAATGAAGGAAATTAGTTTAATAAATAGAAACTCAAAATATTTTTGAATCTGAACCACATAAAAAATATGATAAATCATGAAAATAGCACAATTTGGCATGTTTCACTGCATCATCAGAAATAACACACACATAATTACCCAATATGCTCACTAAATCTTTTAAAGGGGGGGTGAAACACTCAGTTTCAGTCAGTGTCATGTCAATCTTGAGTACCTATAGAGTAGCATTGCATCCTGCATATCTCCGAAAAGTCTTTTTTTTTTTATAATTATATAAGAAAGATGCGCTGTTCCGAGTCTTTCCGAAAAAAGCCGAGCGGGTGGGGGCGTGTCGTGTGAGCGGAGCTAAATAATGACGTGTGCGCGCTGCTGCTATTGTGTTGAGTCGAGTGCGTCGTAAAGCTGTGTCATCCCTAACAGCGGGAAAAAAACTTTATTCAAAATAAAAATATGGCTTTTAATCAGATACAGCCATACATCTATGATCCGGAATCAGACCCAGAGGCTGCAGTTGAACAGGAGCAGCAGCAAAAACGACAAGAGCAGGACGTCTCTATGTGGTACAAGTTATACACTAACTATATAATATGCTTAGCGGCTTGTGTTATTTACATATTTATACTTGAATTATATCGTTGTATTTTTGTCTTTGAAGGTGTACATGTGGGAAGTGCAGTTGTGCACGTGTGAGTGTGTTTACGCGTGGTTTGTTTAGACAATTGGGACTGGTTTTGCACGGCAGGCTAAGTTAGTGTTTACATAGAAAGACACGGAATAGTAGCGCATTTGAATGAAGAAGCGTGCTTATTTAGTTCAACATATTTCCCCCCTCTTTGTGTATTGTTGTTTGGAGTGCTTTTACAATACACAAACATAAAGTTACACATATAGTGGCCAGCTAAACAAATGTACACGCACTACACATCGCATGCTCCATTGATCAATTAACTATACGTGATCATGTTTGGGCTACTTGATGAGCATAGGCAAAAACACAGACATTTGAAGCAGTCTTACTCACCGCCTGCGGTTCTAACGTTGGGACCTTTATCGTTGGGACTGCTCCATCCTTCAGCATTAGGCGATCGGAAAATCCGGCGTCGAGCTGGGCCTTGTTTATGAAACAGTCGGCACCGAAATGTAGCGAACAGATATAAACATTCGCGCAACTCAGTTGCTGATCCGGAAAAGCAAATTACATCCACTGTTGCCTTACCGCGGGGTTTTTGGGGAATCTGTGCAGGACTGTCTTGGTCTGGCAACCAAAAACGCACTTTTTTGGTGACATTGTTATGTGCACATCACCTGTCCAGCGCATCCTACAAGCCAGCGCTTTGATGGGCGTAGCCTGTTACTTTCGCTCTCTCCCTCTCTCCCTCTCACGCTCTTCCGGTAGAATTGTCCGTACGGCCCATACAAGGAAATTCCGCCCCCATTAGCGTCAAGGGGACGCATGATCTCAAAAAACTTGCCGAAACTTATGACTATCCGGAAGTAGTATTTTTGACAAAGAAATACTCCCATCAAACGTCCACCTTAACTTTTGAAACTTTCCTTTGTCTATGTTTAGTATGGGAATCCAAGTCTTTAACAGTGTAAAAAGATCAGTATGCATAAAACAGCATTTCACCCCCCCTTTAATAATATTTTAATAAAGGTTGTCGAATCTCAAAAAATGTTCATTGTATTAACTCAAAATTTTTATTTCAATGAACTCAAAATTTTAAGGCAACCAGGTAACTTTTTTTCTAAATAATTTTTTACAGTGCTGAAATATTTCAGTTGGTGTGCAATGAATCTAAAATATATGAAAGTTTAATTTTTATCATTACATTATGGAAAATAATGAACTTTTATCACATATGCTAATTTTTTGAGAAGGACCTGTATAGCTTTTTAGAAGATCAGAATCTCTGGACTAAATATACTTAGAAATGAATTATCTCATTGTCCAGTGATTTTCCATTACTTATGGGATTATTATGTATAGAAGTTTGTTTCTGCCACACACACAAAAAGTGCCTGATATAAATGTGCAGTTGTGAGAAGAAAAGTCAGAACTGTGAGATTAAAAAAATCACACTTATTCTGTGGCGGAATTAAAAAAAAATATATAAAAAAAAACTTCCATAGATTAGTCCCCGCACAGTGCAGATACTAGTATATAAAACACCAAACATGAACATAAAGGTGTCACATGCCTGTCCTGTCGTGTGTGCACTTGTGGGTTTTGTTATGTTGAGCATGTGCTCGTGTCCCTGTCAGTTCCCTCCCCCTTGTTATCTGATCATTGGTTAATTTGCCCCACCTGTTCTCCCTCATTATCTGCCTTGTTTGTTCCCTTTATAATCTCCTTGTGTTTGTCAGTCTGTGTTGGATCCTTGTGTAATGTCTGCGTCTCCCGTTCCCCCAGTGACTTCTGTTGGTATGTTTTGAGTTTTAGTTTATGTTCTATTATGTGTTTTGCCCCCTCGTGGGTGTTTGTTTTGTATTTATGTTTTATTTGTTATAAATATATATCCTTTTCTGCACTTGAGTCCTCGCACCATTTCCTTTGTGTGTACGTGACAGAAGGATCCAACCAATATGAGGACTCAGCGGAGAAAGAGGTCACCGCAATCCCCTCCCTCTGCTATCTCCTGTCCCCTCTGGGACCGTATAGTCCAGTTTAGCTCCCTTAGAGCTATGCGGCAACAAGGAACTGATCTGAGGGAATTTGCACAGGAGTTTAAGAGGGCTGCAGAGGGACTGGGATACAGAGATGAAACTCTTAAGGAGCTCTTCAATTATGCCCTCGACAAACCATTCGATTGGACTGTAATGAGGGCACTGGAGGGGGCAACATTCGAGGTGACTGTGGATTATTTCATTGGACAGCGGAGGAGGGCCCCTCTCCGGAGTCCGGTGGTACCTATGGATCCACTTCCGGTGGACCCTGTGCCGGTGGTCCCTGTGCCGGTGGATCGTGTTCCGGTGGTCCCTGTGCCGGTGGATCGTGTTCCGGTGGTCCCTGTGCCGGTGGACTCCGTTCCGGTGGTCCCGAGTCCGGAAACGGCCTGGAGGGCTGTGATGGGATGCTTTGTGGTGGCAGTCCTGCATGCGTGGAAGGAGCACAGGGCTTTATCCGAAGCCCCGGAGGCAGTTCCGGTGGTCCCAGTTCCGGTGGATCGTGTGCCGGTGGTCTCAGTTCCGGCGGATCGTGTTCCGGTGGTCCCTGTGCCGGTGGATCGTGTTCCGGTGGTCCCTGTGCCGGTGGATCATGTTCCGGTGGTCCCAGTTCCGGCAGATCATGTTCCGGTGGTCCCAATGCCAGCAGATCGTATTCCGGTGGTCCCAGTGCCGGTGGATACTGCTGGACTGGAGAAGTTTCCCCAACGCCCTCCCTGCGCCGCTGAGGCGCCCAGCTCTCCCTGCGCCGCTGAGGCGCCCAGCTCTCCCTGCGCCGCTGAGGCGCCCTGCTCTCCCTGCGCCGCTGAGGCGCCCTGCTCTCCCTGCGCCGCTGAGGCGCCCTGCTCTCCCTGCGCCGCTGAGGCGCCCTGCTCTCCCTGCGCCGCTGAGGCGCCCTGCTCTCCCTGCGCCGCTGAGGCGCCCTGCTCTCCCTGCGCCGCTGAGGCGCCCTGCTCTCCGTGCGCCGCTGAGGCGCCCTGCTCTCCCTGCGCCGCTGAGGCGCCCTGCTCTCCCTGCGCCGCTGAGGCGTCCTGCTCTCCGTGCGCCGCTGAGGCGTCCTGCTCTCCGTGCGCCGCTGAGGCGTCCTGCTCTCCGTGCGCCGCTGAGGCGTCCTGCTCTCCGTGCGCCGCTGAGGCGTCCTGCTCTCCGTGCGCCGCTGAGGCGTCCTGCTCTCCGTGCGCCGCTGAGGCGTCCTGCTCTCCGTGCGCCGCTGAGGCGTCCTGCTCTCACCGCGCCACTAAAGCGTCCTGCTCTCACCGCGCCTCCCTGGCGCCCCCTGCACTCACCGCGCCTCTCTGGCACCCTGCTCTCACCGCGCCTCCCTGGCGTCCTGCTCTACCCGCACTGCCCTGGCTGCCTGAACTCTATGGGCCGCCCCGGCCGCTTGAACTTGGTGGGCCTCCCGAACTCGGTGGGCCGCCCTGGCCATTCGAACTTTGTGGGCCACCATGGCCTCCTGTACTTTTTGTTTTCCTCGTTCCTCCCTTGTTTACCCCTCCCTTGTCTGTACCTTCTTGGTCTGTCCCTCCCGTGCCTCCCTGGTCTGTCCCTCCCGTGCCTCCCTGGTCTGTCCCTCCCGTCCCTCCCTGGTCTGTCCCTCCCGTCCCTCCCTGGTCTGTCCCTCCCTGGTCTGTCCCTCCCGTCCCTCCCTGGTCTGTCCCTCCCGTCCCTCCCTGGTCTGTCCCTCCCGTCCCTCCCTGGTCTGTCCCTCCCGTCCCTCCCTGGTCTGTCCCTCCCGTCCCTCCCTGGTCTGTCCCTCCCGTCCCTCCCTGGTCTGTCCCTCCCGTCCCTCCCTGGTCTGTCCCTCCCGTCCCGCCCGGGTCTGTCCCTCCCGTCCCTAGTGGAGCGTCTGGTAGCCGCTCCTTAAGGAGGGGGTAATGTCACATGCCTGTCCTGTCGTGTGTGCACTTGTGGGTTTTGTTATGTTGAGCATGTGCTCGTGTCCCTGTCAGTTCCCTCCCCCTTGTTATCTGATCATTGGTTAATTTGCCCCACCTGTTCTCCCTCATTATCTGCCTTGTTTGTTCCCTTTATAATCTCCTTGTGTTTGTCAGTCTGTGTTGGATCCTTGTGTAATGTCTGCGTCTCCCGTTCCCCCAGTGACTTCTGTTGGTATGTTTTGAGTTTTAGTTTATGTTCTATTATGTGTTTTGCCCCCTCGTGGGTGTTTGTTTTGTATTTATGTTTTATTTGTTATAAATATATATCCTTTTCTGCACTTGAGTCCTCGCACCATTTCCTTTGTGTGTACGTGACAAAAGGTGAGGGAGTGAGTTGTTGTGTAATAAGACTGAATAGTTTCTCTTATATTTTCTTTCTTGCTTATATTTAGAACCTCATTTGGTTGGATCTGTACCCGTCAGCTCAAACGCCTCGAGTTGTTTGAAAGAGTCTGTCTTGTCCATGAGTTGGGCCAGATTTAGAGTTTATTTATTTGACAGCTAATTGAATGGAAGTGATTTGACAGAAGGGTAATTTTGGTAATTAATCTGGGACAAAGGCGGCATTGGGGGAGGTTTGACATTTCTGGGAATGCTGGTAAATTACATACATGCCAACATACAAAATCACTTAGCAACAATATAGCAACAAAATCAATTGGTACAACACTGATCAAAAGCCAGGACGGCTTATGGTCCAACCAGGCCCCGGGGCACCAGCCTTTTTGGAGGCCCCCTCTTAAACCCCCACACACCTTTTTTTTTTTTTTTTTGCCAGGGACTTAAAAAAGGGAAACATCTTGTAATTGCAAGTTAAAATAACTGAAATATGAGTTTTTAGCTTATCATATAAGATGCAACTCAGTGGGTATATATTTTCTTCCCAGTCTTGTGAACAAACAACTACAATTTACCAGAACATTACCTTGAGTTTGAGGCCTGTTTTGAAAGAAGTCTCTTATGCATTTATTTGATCAAACATGGAGTAAAAATAGCAACATTGTGAAGTATTGAAATATTACAATTTAAAATAACTGTTTTCAATTTTAATATATTATAATTTACATTTAATATATTAAGGAAACATATATACAAAGGAAACATATTCCTGTAATGACAGTCTTCATGGTTGCATAATCTTTCAGAAATCATTCTAATATGCTGATTCGGTGCTCAAGTCACATTTCTTATTATTATCAATGTTGAAAGCAATTTTACTGGTTAGTAGTCTGCAATATCTTGAGAGATTAAATGTCTAATTTAATTTAAAATTGAATCGTAGATTGATTGATAGGTTAGAAGTTAGGACCAGAACTATCAATGTTTTTAAATATATATATTTTTTATTTCAATGAGGAACACAATTTTTGTCCCACTCTTGTAAAGGAACCGCCACATTTTTGTGGATCTTAGTGAAACTGTATTAAAATGTTGGCCCTTAATGTCATTTCCAGTACAAAACCGCTGAATTTGACCTCTGAGGCATTGCCCACCAGAATGTGTTCAGGGTTATAATGGAAAAGGTAATAACGATCATATGTGTCTGCTGCTAAATAATAAGCCAGAATAGGAGAAGAAAATGTTTTCTCATCATTTTCACATTAGTGAGGTTTTAAATAATGTCTCTTGTAGGGACTGCTGGAACACGTGAACGCACAGTAATACCGCTTTCTGAAAGAGTGCTGCAGGATGCTGATAATGAGAAAATGATGTGTTCTCATTCTCATGTGTTTTCATACTTAGTTCATATACGTAACCCTTTAGACGTTTTTTACAGGAATGCTAAGAGGTTAATCCATTCCTTTATCTGAGCATTTATGTTGTTTCACACACGAAACAACATCAAATCTCAGATACAGGAATGGATTGATTAAGTATATGAAGTAAATGCACAAAAAGTATAAATCTTTTTGGCCTGAGAAGGAAAAGTCGGAGCAGGTGCTGTTTATATTTATAATACATGACTGTGAATATGACCGTGTTAGCGATGAATCAGTGATTCGGATGAAAGCAGCATTGAGCAGGTGGCTGGACACCCGAAAGATACATCCATCCACAAGACTTTCTTTATCACTCACACACACACATATGGACATGTGCCATGCACAGTCAGAAGACATTTGGAACAAACAGATATCCTGGAGAAAAAAAACGCAAAACAAATAAACATTACAAATCGAACAGAACTGGAGTTGGTTTGTTACCCAGGCCGGCATGCAGTGTGGCTGTTTGATTCTACAGCATGTTCTTTACTTTGTGTATTTGTGTTTTTCTTTTTTATTTCTTTTATTTTTTATGTTTAAGTGTTTAAAATAATTGATATGGAAATAAACTTCTGTGCAAAGGTTTGGGTATTAATATTCATTTAATGTTTATTTGATCTAAAATATTGGCCTAGAAATCTAGAGGGATCTCCGTCGCCTCCTATTTTCTTACTTATAACCAGAGGTGGGTAGAGTAGCCAAAATCTTTACTCAAGTAAAAGTACAAGTACTTACGGAAATATTTACTCAAGTAAAAGTAAAAGTAACAATCGTAATAGTTACTTGAGTAAGAGTAAAAAAGTATTAGATGAAAAAACTACTCAAGTACTTAGTTACTTTCGATCTGATTGATAAGATCCAAAAACCCTGAATTTCAGACTTAGAGAGCTATATATATATATATATATATATATATATATATATATATATATATCTGTGTGTGTGTGTGTGTGTGTGTGTGTGTGTGTGTGTGTGTGTGTGTGTGTGTGTGTGTGTTTAATGGTTAAACAGTGTAAATTAATGGTGTGCTGGGCTAACCACAGCTCTTTTTAAAACATACTTTGCTCTTATACTTTTATAAGTATATGCATTCTTAAAAATACAGTCCCATTTTTAAATGTATATATACACTGCAGACTGTTGTCTGTCCGGATATGTGTATAAATGCAAGATGTTACATTAGGCTATTCAATTTGTTTCGTTTTTAGCCTAAACTCATCAGTACCTATGGCAACGTTTTTGCAAACCACAAAATATGTACCAATACGTACATATTGCGACAGTTTCAAAGTGAAATGTCCACTGGGTGGCGCTAAAAGCTCATTTTTTTCCAGAACAGATTTGCGTGAATCTGACATGTTTTGTTACGTTGTGTTTTTAACGTACACCCACACTAAACCTACCCGAAAGTGGTAACAAAAGCAAATGTGACAAAAATAAAATTGTGTCCATGTATTTTTAGTTTGTGTTTAGAACTCGTCTTTGAGCTCTTTTATCATGACTCGTTCTTCACGGGGTTCGCTCTCAAGCTTTTCGCATTGCAAATACAAATCTGTATCAGCTGAGCTATCGAGCAAGTCTGGTGAATCAGAAAAGCAGAACATGGAGCTGTGACGCAAAATTCAAAATGTTTTAGTTTACAAACCATAGACTAAAAAATGCAGTTTTTCTGATAGTGTTCATTTCTGTTGGAAACTGCAGTGTATTATTTTGTGGTTTGCAGAAATGTCACAGGTACATTTTGCCAATGAGGTTGCTCGTTTTATGAGAAAAAAGATGTAAATGTGCAGATGTGAACGTTTGTTTGTGGACGTGTGTTCGGAGGATTCAAATGATTTTTCAATGCTTGCACAAGAGAGCATATGAGGAAAACACTCGGACAGTGTGTGAAATAGTATTACAATAAAGGAAAAGTGCCCATAGTTACCAATTTACCATTAATAGTGTTCAAATATAGGCATCATTGTTACACTTACCGCTGTTTTCTCAGGTTGGAGCTGGAATTAATGTATGCTGAGATGTCCGTTCATATTGGTGCACACAGCATGCATTACATTATGAAACTGTTCTTTTTGACATCTTTGACAGAAAACAGGCTGAACTTGAGGCCACGTACGGATGATCTGCCGTAGCTCACACACATCTCCCTCTGCTTCGGCCATCATCTTCTGACTAAACGCGCGCTAATTTGATGCGGGTGATGCGTATCCACCTCTCGCGAAGCAGCCTCTCCAACGTTTCGCGAGACTTGCGAACAATTCATAACTTATTTTAAAAAATATAATTAACTATCATCATTGACAGTAGCGAAGGAACGCCACCGAATGTAACGAAGTAAAAGTAGGCCTACAGTTTTTTCACAAGAAATGTACTTGAGTAAAAGTAAAAGTACCCATTTTTAAATATACTCTAAAAGTACAAGTTACCCAAAAAATGTACTCAAGTAAATGTAACGAAGTAAATGTAATTCGTTACTACCCACCTCTGCTTATAACAAGAAACAGAACAATGTCTAAAAGCTGATATGTGACAAGGTGTGCAGCAAACAAGCTAAAAAAACACATAACTAAGTTTGTATAAGCTGTCGACCCCAAAAAACGAGCGTTTATAGGAGACAAAAGTGGATACAGGCAATAAGACGTGAAGCTTTAGCAGGAAGAATGGGTCAGTTTTGGGATCCTGACACTCAGTATGTCTCAGTATGTCTACGTGTGCAGTAAACATGTTGTCAAATATCCAAATGTCAGTTTTATATATTATATTTCCTGTCGCTGATTACTTTCTCCATCCAGTGGGCGTAGTTCTCAGTGTAATATAGCACGTCGCGCTCTGTCTCGAGTGCCTGTATCCACTTTTGTGTCCTTAAACGTTCGTTTTTTTGGTTCAACAGCTTCACATATCAGCTTTTAGACGTTGTTAGATTTTTTGTAATAAGTCAGAAATGACAATAAGGAGGCAGCTTCCCGCAATAGAAAGTCAATGGAGACTGTTGGTTTGTTTCCCCCCCGGTGGGCGTGGCTTTCGGATTATGACCGATTATGACGTGTCGCGCTGTAAACCAATGCTGCCTCTCTTTTTGCCACTCAGTGGGGGCGTAATCGCAGTCACTCCAGCTGACGGTGACTTCACCTGCATTCCCTCTATACGGCATTTCAGAATGTTTGTAAACAATCGGCACCAGGATACTTCCGGGTGGCAGAACGCGAGCGGCTTCTACTGACCAACTGAAGAGATCCGGCCGGCTACTGTAAACAGTTACATAGTTAAAAACGTTGTTGATTAAAGTTGAAACTATGATGAAAACGTGTTGTTTTTGGGTTGCGCCGTCAAATATACAGCAAAGGGTGTATGATTGTATTGATTTCCTTCAGAAAAAAGTAAATATATCCAGCAAAACCTGTGGGTAAGGAGGCTAAAGCGAGTGGCGAAAATTGAAAAAGCGGCGCTACAGAGAAGTATGCTCAAAACGGTCCATCTACAAAATCATAGCAGAGCCTAATTATCTTCAGCTGGGGAAATTCGAGACTAATATTAGTAACTTTAGATCTCTTTTAAAGATTGAACTCATTCCCAGTCACTGCCTGAAGTAAAAGTAGGAAGAGTCTTACTCTTCTAACCGGAACCGGACTTCTAGTGTCATGTAGGCTACTGATCGAATGACAATGGAAGAAATAGGAAAAGCAAAGCATAGTTGTAGGCTGATGGATGATTGATGCGTGTATTACATTGGTTTCATTATCACCGCGCGTTTGAGTGAGTGCTTAACATTAGAGGAGTAGTGCTAGTCTACAGCACGCTATCCTTTTGAACGTCAAAAGCTCAGGTCTGTGCCATCTGATCCGACTCCGAGGAACAGAAAATGATCATAGCCTTTTTTGTTAGATAACAGGGAAATAGACCATCTACGATAGCCTAACATATTGTAAGTCAAACTGAAACAGTCACTAAAATAACTACTCAATGGTAGGCTGAGGCCCTGTCCACACGAACACGGGTATTTTCAAAACCGCAGCTTTTTCTACGCGGTTTGGTTGTTCGTCCACACGCAAACGCTGTATCCGGTTACTGAAACCGGACTTTTTTGAAAACTCCGGCCAGGGTGAAGATTTTTAGAAACTCCGGTTACAGCGTTGTCGTGTAGATGGTGAAACCGGAGATTTCGGCTTTTTAAGTCGAAGTGCGCGCCGCTCTCTCCTATGTTTGACGTCAGATTTTCCACATTATCTCCTTTTGATTTACGTGTGTCGAGTCTATGCGGTGGATTATAACAACGCTTATCACATGTAGCTATAGCCTACAGATACAGTTATTTCATTGTATTGCAGAAAAAAGTCGCCAGAATGCAATAATACAAAATAGTAAAGCAAGTGTGTGAAGCTATTACAGTCCACTTCGGCCCTGCACCTGTGTATACAGTTACCTGTCAATAAGTCCAAAGTAAAGGAACTTGTAGAAGGGTTTCACTTGAGCTCATGGCATCCCTCAGTCAGTGCAATGTGCATCGGTGCCGTGGATGGGACCCATGTGGAAATCAGGCAGCCAATCATATAGCGTAGTTTTGCTTTCTCATGTGGACAGATTTTTTTTTTAAACCGTGCTCGTATGGACGCCGTTGTTTTTTAAAACGGAGGAGGAAAAACTCCGGTAATAAAAATACCCGTGTACGTGTGGACTAGGCCTGAGGCTCATTTAAAAATGATGGTAATAGACTAGCGCTACAGCTACTGGAGCAATGCTAGGCATTTCATGTATTGCTATTTCCTGAATTAGTTAATCAGTCCCTCAATAATCATGTTAACTATAGTTGTTATATATGTCTGAATCCCAAGCAATTTACTAGTGTTGCCATAGGAACGCTTCGGCTTTTGCCACCCGGAAGAACGTTTATTACTGTTGTAAGGTCATGGTGATTTGTCGCACTGAAGTCATTCTTAAAAAGGGAAGATGTGTTCGGATTTTTGCTGACCGAATACGGCAAAAGTTTAATCTATCAGCTCCGGTTCACGTTGCTCTGGTTGGTTGTAGCGCTATCCTATCGCGTGCAGAGGGAGTTTGAAAGACAACCGTTTATCCCGCCCCTCGGATTGAGCCCTGTCTATGGTGAGTTTCCAGACCAAACATCTTGATGTGGGTCTGGCTTGTCAGGCTACTAAAATACAGTAATATTTTGAAATAATATTACAATTTAAAATAACTTTTTCTAATTTAATATATTTGGAAATGTAATATTCCTGTGATAGAAAAGCTGTCTTCAGTCACATGATCTTTCAGAAATCATTTTAACATGCTGATTTGGTGCTCAAGAACATTTCGTTTTATTATTATTTTTCTTAATATGTTAATAGAAATGGTGATAAAATAATAATAAAAAATCTGAATTTTCGGATGAGCAGAAAGCTCTAAAGAGCAACATTTGATTGTGTCATTGCTGAATAAAAGTATTAATTTAATATTAACCTCAAACTCATTTTTGCTGACCCCAAACTTTGGATTTGTAGGGAGGTATGTTTGTTTGTGTCAATTAAAAAAAATAAGATGAAACCTTTGAATTAAATGTTCAAAACGTAATTGTATGTCTTATGTCCTGTCCCTAATTGTTTTTCAGTTTATGACAGAAGATTGCAGGTGTGGTGTTTGCAGTTTTATTTTATTATTAATAATTTTGCTCTTTTCAGAAAAAAGGATGATAAGGATGGATAAAAGGATAAAAAAGAATGAGAAAGAAACATACAGGGACCATTTGAAGGTAAAATCTCTCCCACATGTAAATAGACATCAAACTGATGTTCATGGTTTTCCTGCAGTGACATGGCCTTTGGGGTTGTAACATAACACAAAGACTGGTTTCTCCTGCCTATCAGACAGAGGTGATGCATTCAGTGGTGCTGGTGAGACAAACCCCACAGTCACACCGGAGGGCCACTGGATAGGTGTAGAAGGGGTCTACGTCCTCTGAGCAGTTGGGCAGCTGCACCGTCTCTAATCGAGTCTCGTTGTAGGTGCACACGCGCTGATGCGACTCGATGAAGGGCGGGTCCAGGACAGGTTTCTGCAGTGATTGACAGGTGAGGAGAGAATGTGTCAGACTGACGTCCTTATGAGAACTTTTTTATATTTGTATACTGACTGTATTTTTTAGATAGACTGTACACCTAAAATCATCTTTAAAGTTTAACATTTAACAATACTCATCTCTAAATTTTAAATAACGTCCCGCATATCTGTTCCAATCCACCAACACCAACTGAAATTGAAATTTGTATCTGAAGGCAAGGCACACATGAAACTGATAAATCCTGATCTCGCCCTTAAAGGGATAGTTCAAATTGCTTAATTAAAATCAACTAAAGCAACACAATTGCTATACATTTTGTCCAAACTTAAATTAATTGTTTTCAGTCCACTTAAATATAAGTCAAATTGAAGTCAAACTTAATTCATTTGTGTTGTATTACATGTATGATTTGTGTTGCATTAACTGAAACTGGGCAGGGCTAGTTAATTCTCAGCATGCTTTGCATATTACTAAATTAAGAGCGTGTAAATCTTTTAATGCTAGCATTTAAGATGCTAATGTGTGCTGTTGCTAGCTAAAAGATTGTCAACTAGCTTGTGCAGTATAATTCAGTTTTGTAACATTAAAGGATATGTAATTGAATGTCTGAATCATGTCAGGGAGCCATATAAAATTCACTTTGAAACTACTTAATGGAGTCACTTAAAATGTATTAATTCCATGATGTTGAAGTTACATGAACAAATTCTGTGTTAAACACAATTGATTCATGTGGGACCGATGTACACAATCAAATAATGTAAATCCGACGCACTTTTTTTCCCAGTGAACCTGTATGAATTTCTTTTTTCTGCTGAACACATAAGGAAGATATTTGGAAAAATGTTTGTAACCAAGCAGGCAACTTCAGGGTGTGTAAATGACAGAATTTTCATTTTTGGTTGAACTATCCCTTTAAAACTGGAGGGCTTTAATGTTTGCAGGTTGATTCAATTATATTAAATTATTTTTGTTTGGAGGGTTGCTGTACTCATAGACGGTAAACTGTCACTCTCCTTCAGACCATTGTATAAATAAAAGCAGTAATAAAACCAGTAATTGTAGCTCTTTTTTTTACAGTCCTGTTCTGCATTTACATAAGGTGTGTATGTACTTATATAACTGTGTAATAACTACTAACCTACACTTAAACCTAACCTTAACCCATGTAGTTGCCTTATATTATCCAGTAGCCTTCTCTTTTAGGTAAGGACGCTTGTACATGTAAGTGCACATACTGTAAAATATAGCCTATATAAATCATCTATTACAAAATAAGTTATTTTTTATTTATTTTTTATCCAGTAAAAAAATAAAGCCAGGCCTCACTGACTGAGCAAATATTGCTACCATTTTTCTCAATTTTCAGTTATTTTCCCTCATTTGATTTACAGCAATCAGCCCAAGAGGTTTCCAGCCTCTCTCTTACGCACTAAAGGAAAAGCAGTTTTTCTTTTTCAGAAAGGGATTATTTGGGTCAAAAAAATTATTTGGGAGTTCTGGTAAAAAATTAAACACAATTACAAACACAATCAAAAATGCAAATGCAAACTGTAATATAACTCTTATAAAATAATTGTTCTAATATAAAATCTGTTTTTGCTTTTTTTTCAAACCCCATTTGCAGCAGTTTGTATTAAAACAGAATCACCTCGTCTATTACTTTTGCCTCTATCTGGGGTATTCGTTTGATTAATTCGATCTATTTTAAAACCCTTTTAAATCATTTGAATGCACTACAATTCCTGTAATAAAGTTCTCCTTGACAGTTTTATGTCATCTTTTTGATTAAGTATTCATCACATTGCAGGTGTGTTGCAAGAGCTCTTCTCTCTGGCTTTAGCATATGTTCTCAAAGGCTAAAATATAGTCTTACTTCCCAGGTCTCACAGCGGCCCCAGCAGGCATCAGTGGTGATGTGCAGCCCGCCGCATCCCGGCTTACGGGCCAGAAAGGAGAATTCTCGAACTGCGCAGCCGATGAAACGCTTCAGGTTGAGCACAGAAGCCTCAGTATGAGCTCCACAGCACAGCCAAACAGCCAGTGTCACACAGCACAGAGTCCCAGGAGACAATCTGCCACACACACACACACACACACACACACACACACACACATACAGAAAACATAAGAGTTCGTGTTGATGATGTCAACAAACCTAACACAGTGTATACTGAAGTGAACTGTTTTTTTGTTTTTTGTTTTCATTTACATGACGGTCACTTTATAACTTTTGTAAAACTTGTAGAATCCCTTCAACATCGTCATTCAATACAAAATTTAAAGATATGAATCCTTTCATTGATCAAAGCTGACAGAAAAGACAAAAGATTTCTGTTTGAAATGAATGTTCTATTGATCACTGAATCCTGGAAAAAATATATTGGCTTTCACACAAATATTAAGCAGCACAACTGTTATTAAAATCGATAGTTTAAATTTTTCTAGAGCAGCACATCAGCATATTAGAATGATTTTTAATGACACTGACTGGAATTATTATACCAAAACAATTATGCTTTGCCATCAATTACAATTACTGTTTTACTGTATTTTTATTAAATCAATTAGCCTACATAAAAAAAATCTTGCCAAACCTAAAAAAAAATTAAGTGTTGTATATAACTATTTTACATTAATAAAAATATTACATTTTTAAAACTATGATGATATACCACTGTAAAAAAGTGTTTTAGTAAGTTTCTCACCCCTGTGCTCTAGACCTCAGATGAGCCATTGCTGTTTCCAGTGATTGTGGATCTCAGTGGTTGAAACGGGTGCCTAAATCACAGTAATGAATCAAATAAAAGTATTTCTAAAACATAAACCTCACTTATCTTTCTTCTTTTTGTCTTAGGTTCAGCAAGGTCAAATTTACCAAAGCACATCTAAAAGAATCAGTGAGTGAGAAAGCCAAAAGAAGCTCTGACGCTAAACTTGCACAAATCTGTAATTTATTAGAAACGGCAATGCCCACCCCTCCTAAAACACACGGGGCTGTCTCTGTAGCGCCAACTGCATCCAGCAGTAATAAAGAGATGTCACATAAGACCAAAGACAAACAGGGAAGGAGCCGATGTGTCCATGTTGTGTGGAGGTTGATCCAGCCCTCGGGCTCTGAAATCTCTGCACGTCTTGTTACTCGGGTACATCAGCCGTACATCCATTAACTTAATGAAGAGGAAAGAACGTCTTTTTGTTCAGAATCATTCACATGGAAGAGAATGGGAAGCACCTTCATCCTCTAATCCATGTATTCATTTATTCATCCAACCATCTTGTGGGCTGTGGTTAGTCCTGGCTCCAGAGAGAATAGAGAGGTGTCAGAACAGGTTAAATGATACGTCAGGCTTCAAACACTCAGAGTTTAGTCAGATACTTACCATGGCAACATGGTGGCAAAATCAAAGAAGCAATTTTCTTAAAAAGAGGTCTTTATTATTGACATCTTTGGGGCGAGGATGACAGCTGTGCTGACTTAATCCAGTTCTTTATTACATTTATATGCAATTAAAGTGAAATAAAATGACAGTGAAGTGGTTTGTATATAATAAGTGACAAACAGGCATGGACACATAAACTTGCAGCCAAATCAAACAGAAGTCTGAAGACAATAACATTAGGGGTGATCTAACTGGGGCCACTAGATATTTCATTAATAATTCCAAAAAAGGTCATATTCTTTTCCATTATCCTTTTGACTATCCTTTTGAAAAATTACTGACATACAAATTTTAACACTTTGTGTGTACAAAATAATAGTCAAAAGATAGAAAGACACAGAAACGGTTGTTGATAAAATAAATGTAATATAATGTACAGAAGAATATCTACTACCTCAAAAGTACAAAGTAGGCCTACCTATAGAGAAAGCAAGTTCTGTTTTTCTCTGCATTAAATCGAGAGACTGAGACCATCTTCAGGTGACTTTTCTAAAATAATGTCACAGTGACTTCTAGTGTTCAATTTGGGAAGTTTCTGGTTAACTTCAGAGAACACATATGATCTAATTAACCTGGATGCCAGCCGAATTTAGCCCGGTCCACAACATTTTTAGGTCGGGCATATTCTGACTAGAATTGAGTAAGACAACGTCAGGCTATGATCTATTCACATTTCACTTGAATCATGCTGTCTAAAAACATTTCCTTTAGTTCTGCATGCATTAGTTTATTCTACACATTGTTAGTAGTATCAATTATTGTAATTATTAAGGACCTATCATGTGTAATGCTAATGCATAAGCTAAACTCTACACTGGTTGACAAGTATCAAGTTATAAAATGAGAATTATGCATTGGCTCTCAGGGGTTCTGGAGGGTTCTGGCACTTTACAACGTATTTTGAGAGTAAGTGTAAAATTTAGGCTTCGTTATAAGAAAATACAATCTCTTAAACAAACATTTCTGTGCTATATTTATTGTTGCCTATATACAATATACAAGTTTTTTAACAACCATATGTTGTGCTATAGGCCGGTTTGTTATATGTAAATCAATAATAAAGTAATATACACCTCTCATTATGACGTGAATAACACTAATTATCTCTTCATCACGGCACCTGTTAATGGGTGGGATATTTTAGGCAGCAAGTGAACATTTTGTCCTCAAAGTTGATGTGTTAGAAGCAGGAAAAATGGGCAAGCGTAAGGATTTGAGTGAGCTTGACAAGGGCCAAATTGTGATGGCTAGACGACTGGGTCAGAGCATCTGCAAAACTGCAGCTCTTGTGGGGTGTTCCCAGTCTGCATAGGTCAGTATCTATCAAAAGTGGTTCAATGAAGTGGTGAACCACAGACAGGGTCATGGGCGGGCGGCCAAGGCTCATTGATGCACGTGGGGAGCGAAGGCTGGCCCGTGTGGTCGGATCAAACAGACAAACTATAGCTTAAATTGCTCAAAAACTTAATGCTGGTTCTGATGGTGTCGGAATACACAGTGCATCGCACTTTGTTCTATATGGGGCTGCATAGCTGCAAACCAGTCAGGATGCTGACTCCTGTCCACCGCCGAAAGCACATAGTGAGCACGTGAGCTTTAGAACTAGACAATGAAGCAATGGAAGAAGGTGGCCTGGTCTGATGAATCACATTTTCTTTTACATAATGTGGATGGCCTGGTGCGTGTGTGTAGATTACCTGGGGAACACATGGCACCAGGATGCCCTATGGGAAGAAGCCAGCGGAGGCAGCGTGGTGCTTTGGGCAATGTTCTGCTGGGAAACCATGGGTGTTGAGTCCTGCCATCCATGTGGATGTTACTTTGACACATATAGGCTACCTTAGCATTGCTGCAGACCGTGTACACCCTTTAATGGAAACGGTATTCCCTGGTGGCTGTGGCCTCTTTCAGCAGGATAATGCGCCCTGCCACAAAGCAAAAATGGTTTAGGAATGGTTTGAGGAGCTCAACAATTAATTTTACTTGGCCTCAAAATTCCCCAGATCTCAATCCAGTCGAGCATCTGTGGGATGTGCTGAACAAACAAGTCCGATCCATGGAGGCCCCACCTTGCAACTTACAGGACTCAAAGGATCTGCTGCTAACATCTTGGTGCCAAATACCACCACACACCTTCAGGGGCCTAGTGAAGTCCATGCCTCAACGGGTCAAAGCTGTTTTGGCAGCAAAAGGGGGACAATATTAGGAATATAAGCCTAATCAGTGTATAGCCTAATGACTATAGATAGTGCTTTGTCGACAGAGACACGTAGCAGTAGCAACTGGTGAAAAATACACGCAGTGACTAACTTTTAGCCATGTAGGCTGCTGCATTTTTAATTTTTCAATACTGAAACCTGGTCTTAATTAAAACTATGCTACTTGTTACTGAACTTTTGACTTCTTTGAAGTGGCTGAAACATTAACTTAGTGGGTGACCTGCACAAATGCACTCATAATTTGCTCCGTGGGGTTATCGATCTACATAGAGGGTTACGTTAGTGGTTTGTCTGCTATGCTCCTTTAGGTTTATGCGCTGCCCTGAGTGGTCGTTATAATTAGAGACCCCGCGGACGCGTCGGGTTACACTCACTCACTCCGCCGCCCGGCTTCTCCCGGTGGAACTCCACTGGAAACGAGAGGGAACTATCTTCACTCTTCGCTACACGCAGTAATATGAACTCCCTAACGATTCATATTTGTCGTTATTGTAGCTGACGACGGAAAACATTCAACACTGGATGTGTAAGTGGAATAGTTTTTCTTTGCCAAACATGTGAGTAGAACTACCTTGACAACTCTAAGGTCGTAGAATAACACATAACACACGTTAATCGTAATCACACCAAATTTATGTTTATGTAATCTATTAATTAGAACTATCGTGTTTGCTGTTATTTGTTTTATTCTGAGTATTTAAATAAATAACTTGTATAAAATGTCCTAAAATGCCACTTTTATAGGCCTAAGTAGGTATAGTAAACCTATAGTTGCCTATAGTTTTAGCTTTTAAAAAAATACTGTCGGAACTCAAATAACAAAGAAAGCCATGCAATAGATTTGTATACGTGTTTGATAGTTGATATCGACGTGTCTTATTGTGCTCTGTTTGGAACACGTGCCCGCGCGAGCGCTATTTTGGGGCCCGTGGTGCGCGCAACGCCCCTCTCGCGCTCAAGGCTTCTATGTGTCAGAGGTCACGCTGGTTATTTTGGATCGTGTGCGTTATTTTTTTATGTCATTGACTTGACTTGTTCAACATTTTGTGTATACAGATGTGAAGGAGCAAACAAGCTTAGATGCTAGTTACGTTAAGTCACTTACAGCTCTTGGAGGGATGGTATGAGCAAGAGGGATGGGATGAACACTGTGTATTTTTTTGTTTTGGCAATCCATTTCACTTATATAAATGTAGATGAAACATGTTTTAAAAAGCCCTATTGGGCATTGGTTCAAACTTTAAAAGAGCCGTTCTCAAAAATCAGCTGTAGCAGTCACGATTTGGAAATTAACAAAATGAAGGTGGGTAAAAATTCTTGGTGAATTATCCCTTTTATTGTTCTAATCTAAGGTAGTTTTGAGACACTTAAGTTCTTTGTCAGTGTTTTTGTTTTGTAGTTTTGAGGCATAGAACTAGTGGAATGTTTCCGTAGAAGATTTGTCTGCTTTGCGTAGGGGATCGTACTTTGGAAATGTTGTGTTCTGTACGTGTGAAATGCTTCAGATGCTGGGGTGGTCAGCCTGTGTGGATGAAGTTTCCATGTAACTTCCATTGTGTTTTAAAGGGATAGTTCACTTTTAAAATGAAAATTCTGTCATCCTTTACTCACCCTCAAGTTGTTTTAAAGCTGTATGAATTTTGAAGAATGTCAGTAACCAAACAGTTAACTGGAGCCATTGACTTCCATATTATTATTTTTTCCTACTATGGAAGTCAATGACTCCAGTTAACTGTTTGAACTGTTTGGAGTTGAAGAAAGACATTCATACAGGTTTGAAACAACTTGAGGGTGAATAAAGGATGACAGAATATTCATTTTAAAGTGAACTATCCCTTAAACTGTGATCCTTTAACTTTAACTGTAATTGTTAATACCTGCTGTATTTTCATTCCACATTATCATGTGTTCTCTCTCTCTCTCTCTCTCTCTCTCTCTCTCTCTCTCTCTCTCTCTCTCTCTCTCTCTCTCTCTCTCTCTCTCTCTCTCTCTCTCTCTCTCTCTCTCTCTCTCTCTCTCTCTCTCTCTCTCTCCCTCTCTCTCTCTCTCTCTCTCTCTCTCTCTCTCTCTCTCTCTCTCTCTCTGTGTTCTTGTTCCTGGGATTCCATCCCAAGATAGCACACCCCTCTGTACTCTAACAGAGTCACGTTGTGCTGCAAGGACATGCAATGACATTTTACGTGACTTTATGATTGTATTGTTTATTAAAAAAATGTGTCTTTAATTGTTTTTCTATTGTCTTGATCTAAAACAAAAGAATAATTCCCCACACATTCTAAAAAAAGTTGTGGATCCTTAGAAGGCACAATCACTGACTTTGTCACCCTGCAGAAATGTAAAGACATCATAAAAGGAAAGCTGTGATTATATTTTCTTAGTTATTTTGACGTATCTGAACGAAACAGATTCTCGAACAAGAAAAATATTTGATTTTGTCCATCAGGACCCTGTACTCACACCAGTAAACACGTCATCAGAGAGTCAAGAGATACAAGAGGAATTTTGATTAAAGATGATTTGCAATAGGTAAATCATTTTTAAATAAATACTGCAAAATTCTATAAAGAAATATGAATTGTCCATCTAGATTTTATGGTGGCTTCAGCAGTATGCAGTACAATCAGCATCATGGCCTAATAAAATGGATAAAATATTAAGCAAACAACTATGGGATGGAACTCATGTCTGTGTCTATGATCACTAATATGAGAAACCACCAAAAATGTTTTTCCTTGTTTCTAATCAACAGTTTTAAAAATATACATTATACCGTATATTGAGAATATTGCTTTAAAATAGTACATCATTTATCAGGTGCTGTATGTTTTTTTTTTTTTTTGACATATAATTTTGGCCAGAAATACCAGCAGAAAATAAGCAGTATTATGGAACTGCCATTTTCATGATATTTTGTAATAATCAGGTTATTCATCATATAAATAATCAGCTTGTACAGAACCCACTTCTGTAACCTTAATAAAAGTTACAGCCAAAAAAGAAGTGCATAACAGAAATGACTTTTAATACAAATCTGTCCCCTCAATAGATGCTGCAATCCCTCAGGTGGTTCTCAGCTGAACTGTCTGCGTGGGAATCATGACATCACAGAGGACATCTGGAGATCCGCCCGTTGAACGTGGCTCTTTGCCACTAGACATCGATGATGTCCACATACTACTACAAGGTCAGACTGAAGCTCTGATTGAGCCAACTGAAATACAACATTGCCATTATCTGTTATTGTTTTGACATTATCAATATATCTCTTGCAATATAACTTTCTTTAGACTTTGGAAGATTATATGAATTTATTCAATTATTTAACAAACTTTTTATCTCATCTGTTTGTTCAAGAGCAAAAAAATTGACATACCAATGCATACCTCGGTTTTTTAGTGACCCGGGATGTTATGTACTACCCATCTCCTGATTCATTATTTCAAGTTAGACATCAACCTTCTTAGTATTCCTCAATCAATTCATTTTAAACAATATTAAAAAAATACTAAAATTATAAAACAGTGCCTGTTTTCCCATTATTTTTCTTTCTCTTTTTTTTGTAAAAATTAATCGTTAACAACCCGAAGTTTGCAATGGTGTAAATATAAAAAAAAATGTAGCCCAACAATAATTTAATCTTTGATAAATAAGTGCATTTCACCTTTATTCCACATGGTGGTGAGGTCTGATAAATAATGATGAAGTGACATTTCATCCAGGCAGAAAACAAAAGAATAGGAAGCATTTACTGCAGAGCAAGTATTACCGAACATAATCAAGTATTAATGTCACTGTCACTTGATGTTGTATCTGCTGAAGAAGCTATCAGTGATCAAAATATTGTTTTGGAACATGTTGAAAATAATAGTTTTGAGAATGTGTTTGAGATTACAAACATGAGCCAGATGCTGAATATACTGGCAATTGAGCTAGTATATAGAAAATGATGATGGTATAAAACATCTGATCAAACTGAACCCTTCCAAGCTCCAAAAGGTAACAAAATATGCTTTAATTTATTCTTCTGTAATTGTTACTCTAATATCAGGAGAGTTTTATATTATGGTGCCCGGCAGAGATAAATCTGTGTATAGATCCGGGTCACTAAAGATCTGAATATGTAACAATGATTGGCAAAACATTCAGGCCTTTAGGGGTTAAACTGATTTATTGGTGATGCTGAACAGTACAGGTTAAAAATACTTTCGCTCTCTCACACACCCATACACGTTATGCTTTGAAAGGATTGAATGAGTGACTTTATTAAGGCATAAATACAGCATGGTCACATGTTTTGCAGATTGTTTGGTAACAGGCAATTAAAGTTCTGTTGCCCTGAGTCATGTAGAGTTGCACAAAAGTGTTTTTTCTAGTATGCAAGGTGTGGGTAATTAGATTTTTTTTAAATATCCGCATACATCTTCCCTCTCTCTGTTGTAATGTCTTTGTTGTTGTTTCGAGAGTCAAGTGATAAAAGTGATTTTCTTAATGAACATCATTTAGGCAAATATTAAGGCATGATTTATTCTGAAAAGCCATAATTGCTACTCACTTGATCGTAAAGCTGAGGGGTCATTAGGCTCCTCCATAAGTCATAAGAGGCACCCATAAAGAAAAATATATTAAAAAGTTATTTTGTTATTGTAGTAATGTCATCATATAATGATGACAATCAATTTACATTAAGCAGTCAGCAATGTTACCAATAATTGAGATGTTTTATTGTGTTTCAGGCTACTTAAAATATTATTTAAAATCATTAAGGCTCCAAAATTCATGACAAAGTTATTTTTCACTGTTAGCTAAGGGTGTAAAACAAAGTTCGTAATATGTGAGCAGCGATATATTGTAAGCGAACATCTGATGCTGGCCACACTGCTGAGAGCGCCGTTTAGATAAATATTTGCTTTATGCTTTCCTTACAATAACTAAAAAACAGCAACAACATTGAGAAAACAGCAAGCATTTTTTAATAAAGCATAAAAAAGTGTCTGATCATTGCAACATGGATATGAGTTCTGCAATTTGGCACTCACGTTTATTTATATAGCACTTTATACAATAGATTTCTTACAATCAAGCAGCTTTACCGTATTAAACATGAAAATCAGTGTCTGTGTCAGTCATGAGAAGTAGTACTTAGGGGTTTAATGATAGCCTCAGGTCACAGATATGATACATAATCACGATACTGAACTCACGATACAATATTATTGCGATACTCCAAGACATATGTAAACGGTTAACAAAAAATGTATTGTTGATTAAAATTCTACATTTGGTATTACATTGGGGATGGAAATAAAAGGTGCACTATGTAGTATTTTTGCAGTAAAATATCCAAAAACCACTAGGCCAGTGTCATATATTTTGTTCAGTTGAGTTCTTACAATATCCCAAATGTTTCCAACTATTTGTAAATTGTGAGAAAAATTGCTATTTTAACCAATGAACCGGGACGTGTCAGCATAGCGTTTGAGGGAGTCGCCTGTCAATTGCGTCATATCTGCGTTACCCTCGGTTTTATTTGGCAGAAGCGCTTTTCTCTTAGCAGTGTGAACATGTCACAGCAGTGCCGAGCGAACGCACAGAGTAACAACATAATTTTAAACACACTTAAATATATCTAATATGATAAACAAAGCTACTTTATCTCATACTCATGACCGGAAAAGCGGAAATAGTGTGCGCGCCTGGCGACTGTGTCCCGTCCTGTCATAATAAAAGTCCCAGTGTTCGCAAGGCGGGTGTTTGTATAACAATCGCTCCAGAGGCCGTGCTCAGCTCCACAACACTCGGTCCTGCTCTGCTTCATACTACAGTAACGTTAATAACCGCATCCATGAATATGATTTCTGCCCGAATCGTATTTTCCACCGGCTGTGAGGTGAAGACCACATGTCCCAAGATGCTACGCTCAAACTTGGCGTCCTCAAACTACGCATTTGTTTTGAAAAGGCACCCTCAAGTGGATGGAAAGTTGCATAGTGCACCTTTAATAGGATTGGACTTGGTGTTGATTCTAAAGATGATAATACAGAATTATTTTAGACACATATGCACTCTATCACAGACTATATATACGTACTTAAAAAAGTGTAGGCCACGTTTTATTGGTACCATAAGACATTTGGCATTCAAGACCCACAAATATTCCCCCATTGCATTATTATACATTATATTCAGCATTATTTATAGTATGTAGTTTATTGTAGTACTTAGAATAAAACTCAAACACAAATTTTTATTTTAGGTGATCTATACATAAATCAGATTTCCACTATCCATGATACATATTGTTGCATTTTTGTTTTGCGATATATTGTGACACGATATATTGTTAAATCGCTAGTACAACTTGATTTTCTACAATAAAGCAGCTATTCAGTGTGTTCATGTTTTCATGTGGACGTGTGTCCTCGGCGGTCTGAATGGGAGAAATTATGCTCCAGAAAAGATTTCTATGTGAAAGAAGGCAGAGCCTCCGCACACACCTACCTATATGTAATCGCCACGGACCAATGGTAGTACAAAGATGTTTACCAGCTGTTTGGCAAGTGGTTTTGAACTCCCAAAACAAACTCCAAATAAAGTTTGGTTTGCCCTCATTCAGTTTTAAATTACATCACATCAGTTCGTTCTTTTATTTCACTTTAAATATATCAGGGCTTTTAGGAAAAATACCATTATGATAAACTGCACACACAAAAAAATGTGTGCAGTTTTAAAAACAATAATTTTTATTATTGTGAAAAAATTAAGTCATTACTTTTGCTAATATTTCTCTTTGTCAGAGTTCTGAAATAAACAAAACAAAATTCAGTGAAAAAGGCTTAAAACTATTGTCAGGTGAAATTATGACACCAGTTTTTTTTTCTTCCATTTCTCAAAAATCAGTAAATAATCTTAGCATGTTGATCACTGTTGGAGCCCTGAGGATACAGTAGAACTGCGTTAAGCAGCGCCTGTGTGGACATGCAGTGTTTCTTTTTGACTTAGGTAAAAGGTGGAGCCTATTTGAAACCTGCAGTACTGGCACTTGATCTTGAATTACTTAGCTAAAGGTTACCGGGCAAGTTTTGCCGTGTGTTTAGATGGTAGATTTCAATTCTTCAACTGACACATGCTCTCCAGTAATTCGATGCAGGAGTTTTGCACTAATTTGCTGCTGTACTGCAAGATGAGGCTGGTTTATGGTTTATAAAGCATTTCTACAATTGCACACTCCAACATGCAACAACTTATTATGATACAGGAAATTCTGGGATAGTAAATCTGATGACGTCAACATGGGTGAGTTTGTAGTAGCTTTAAAATTAGCTCTAAAACTAGTTTACAACAGATAGTATGCAATAATTAAAATAACAATTTGTGCATTTTTAATTGCCTTTAATATTGTTCTATCATATCTGATTATCATGGTGCGATTACTGCTGATGTCTCCTAAAAAGACAACAAAAAGAAGTTGCCTCGTTTTGTCGGGGTCGAACACCCATCTGAAAGGTCTCATAGGAAGATACATGGATCACAAGGTGAGGTGCATATAATAAAAAAAGTATTCCATAATCATAAAAGTATTGCACCTTTTGCAGTTACAGAAAATAGACATTTACATCAAATATTGTTTTAAACGAATTATATCTTTTTTTAATATCCATTATATTTCATGTAAAGGTCTTTCAGGTTAATTAAGAGGCTTTTTAGCATAATAGTGTATTTGATGTTATTTCACTATTGTTATAAATGATTATGAAACCGATATTATTATGGGGCTTTTCTTTTTTTTATCTGCCTTATCATTTCATCATTGTTCCCCTCCTTATGTTTTTACTCAAAGGGAGGTGTCCTCTCTAAGTATTTAAGAACTATTTAAAAAGACATTACACCACACAAGATGTGAACTTTGTTCTGTGGAAACATTCCAGTGTGTTATTGTGTCTCTGTAGAGTTCATTTAAATGTAGTCACCTGTAAAGGGGAGTGTTTGCTCAGAGAAATTTGATGTCTTTCTGAGGTTGATCAACAACTGGTCATAAGTATATATTAAAAGTGTTTTAATTATATTTTAATGACAGCGTTTTAGAGGAAATGCAGCTCATTTTCAGCTCATATTCATCTCTGCAAAATTAGAGAAACAATAAAAAAGTCTAAATTATGTCTAAACAAATGTTTTGCTTTAATATAAGGAAACATTTTCATGCTATGTCACCCACCACAAAAAATTATAAATAAATAAAATAGGCCTAGTTATTGTCTTTATTGTTTTTGACTCATAAGTTTGTGACACCAAAAAGTACTAGCCTAACTCATATACATTTCAAATATTGTTCAAGACAAGTAAACAGTCATTAATAAAATAAGAACAAATAAGTACATTATAAGCAATATCACAAATACAATAGAAGAAACACACAAATAAAATAAACATTGATTTTCATGTAATTAGGTAAGCCTAACAGTAATTTTCAGGTAAAGAAAATTAATAATAAAATGTAAAATTGCACTCCATAGTCTTCATTGTATAAATTAAATATAGATTAATCTTTATTAAAGTTTCAGGATTTATTCAGTCAAGAGCAGGGTTTGAATTTTCGTCTTTATCCGTAGTTTGATTAACATAAAAACTAAGACAGCAGCAGGAATATTAGGCTCCTGATGCTTTAAGAGCTGCACGGATCTAATATACTGTTACACACATGTTTTTACATAACTTTTTATGTTCAGTCAAGATATGACAGACCATGTTTTCTAGGAGACTCACCAAGACGGGCATTTTTTAATGTGTAAACATGTCAGTTCAAGTGTAAGAAGACACAAAAGAGGGCTTAATTCAGCAATAAACTTGTGAGGCAACACTGGCCCAAATGGGCAAGTAACAGTTGCATCAACTGTCCCAAGAAACGTTTATGCTGGCCCCAGGCCATCGGGCAGTCCTTGTTTTCGAGCCCTGCCTGATATACAGTAGGCCTGGGTTATGCAACGGGACTGCAGCAGTACAACTTTACAGCAAGTTGTTTAGCAACAACACAGCAATACAATATTATGCACATCCTCAGTGCTTGACAAGTCATTTTCCCAGGTTAAAAATGACCCTGGGTTGACTGTCAAGTGTAAAAGCGCAGTAGTATTTGATAGCTGAACTCTAAATAAATCCACAGGACCCCAACAGTGGGTGTTAGATGATAACGTTAACCATCTCAAAGCTTTCTCTCATCCTGTGCTGCTGATACAGGAGTGTGGGAACAGTGACTGTCAAACTATGACAGTCCTTTCAAAGAATTTATTCAAACAGACACCCTCTCTCTCTCTTTGTGGGTCAGTCGGTCAACGGCGACATCTCTGAGACATTATCCTGATAACTGACCTGAGAGTCTTATTCATAGTGAGTGTGGCCATGTTTAGCCGTTAACGAGGGAGAGCTCTTTTAGAATCAGGTCGACATCAGAGTCAGGCTAGCAATCAGACTCGTCTTATGGGTTTCGTAGCAATAGTGGTTTGAGAAGTGGTTTCTCGTTTGACAACTTTGAGAAGATTGGACTTGGGCGTATTGTGAGATTTGAAGGTTCGTGTTTAAGAAGAAGAATGGAAGTGGGCTGTCAGAGAATGGAGGATACAGATGTTCTTCACACAGCTGATGAGCTCATTGATTTTGTGGAACTTTATAACGGTAAACATATATGGCACTCTATTTGATGTGACTACTTTTAGGTCTGTATTGCATTTCATGTGAACCACATGTAAATTATTATTATTATTGTTTTAAATACAAGATTAAAATGTAAATACAGATTAAAATGTTATTAACATTAAATGTAAATTGGATAAAAGATTTTGCATTGCTGCACATTTATTGAACTGAAATTTTCAAACTTGACCGATGGTATTATGCACCTGTTTCCTGCTCATACATTTATAAGATCTATTCTCGGACATTGTTTGAATTGAAATGAACATAGAGATACAATCCTGCAGATGTGTCTAATAGTATGAGGTGTCTTCGCTCACTATGTTTGTACGTGCTGGTTTTCATTCTGTTCTCCTGTCTGTTCTGTCCTTAGTGGAGCAGGAACAAATTCAGAAGAGAACCTTCACCAACTGGATCAATGCCCAGTTGTCTAAGGTGAGTTTCAAAGTTCAGGTGCTCCTAATCTTGACTTAGAACTGCTATATCAATAATAGACTGTATGTTGTGTTTATCTGAATCATCATGAACTTCACTCACATTATTTTTAGTCATTTGTATTACCTCTGGATAACATAGGATTTTTTTACATCAGAAACTGCACCTAAACTACAGATAAATGACGGACATTGAGAGTGTTGTTAGTAGAGGTCATTCCTGCAGGTTCTCCAATAGCGGAGAGGGAATGAGGGGTGTGCAGGGGGTAAATATAATCTTCTCAAACATGGCCCAGAAAGACAGACAGCAACAGGAGTTGTGTCAGCGCACACACTCATGAACACACATATTCACAGCCACGGCTACTTATAAAGTGAGGAAATGACACAATCAGTTTGACGTGGCTTGGTGTCCTACAGGCATGAACATATTATTTATGTGTGCACATATAGAAGAGACATCAATGTGTCATTTCAGATCATTTAATATGTTCATTTCTGACTCCACAGCAAACAGAATTTAGCTGCCATATTAATAATGCCTGAAGCTTTTACTTTTATGTAAAAGGTTGAGTTTGCACATGCTTGTCTGATTTGTCCTCTAAACATTTTCTGAATGTCTGCCATGAGCATTGAATCCTATCACCTAACAAAATGGATACAAATGGAAAATAAACAATATTCCTGCATTTATTTTAAATATTTTGGGTAGATTTGAAGGGACATTTGCATTATTGTCATGAAAATATATATCATAATTTATTTTTTTGCCAAAATGATATCTTAATTCTGAGGTGAGATTTGATCCTGACATGTTTTTGCGTGATTTGCCTGTATGGTTTAATTCTAAGGTTAAATACCACGTACACTCTGGTGTTTAATATGAACTATATTTTATTCTGCTCTCTCAGAGGAGTCCTCCAGTTACTGTGCTGGATCTTTTCAATGAATTCAGAGATGGAAGCCGACTATTGGACCTGCTGGAGGTGATGAGTGGTCAGAGAATGGTAAGTGTCTTCAGAAGATGTCAACTGATTTTTTTATATGCTGATATCTAAAGAGCAAGATGGCCATTTCCCAAGATATGCACATACAATGATCAGGCATAAGATTATGACCACTGACACGTGAAGTGAATAACAGATTATCTCTTCATCACGGCACCTGTTAGTGGGGAGCGAAGGCTGGCCCATATGGTCTGATCAAACAGATGAGATACTGTAGATCAGATTGCTCAAGAAGTTAATGCTGGTTCTGATAGAAAGGTGTCAGAATTACACAGTGCATCGCAGTGGGTGTGTATGGGACTGCATAGCCGCAAACCAGTCAGGGTGCCCGTGCTGACCCCTCTCCACCGCCGAAAGTGCCAACAGTGGACACGTGAGCATCAGAACAGGACCAAGAAGCAATGGAAGAAAGTGGCCTGGTCTGATGAATCACGTTTTCTTTTACATCGCGTGGATGGCTGTGTGTGCGTGCATTACACACAGCACCAGGATGCACTATGGGAAGAAGGCAAGCCGGCGAAAGCAGTGTGATGCTTTGGGCAATGTTCTGCTGCAAAACCTTGGGTCCTGCCATCCATGTGGATGTTACTTTGACACGTACCACCTACCTAAGCATTGTTGCAACATGTACACCCTTTCATAGAAACAGTATTCCCTGGTGGCTGTGGCCTCTTTCAGCAGGATAATGCACTCTGCCACAAAACAAAATTGGTTCAGGAATGGTTTGAGAAGCACAACAATAAGTTTGAGGTGTTGACTTGGCCTTCAAATTCCCCAGATCTCAATCCAATCGAGCATCTGTGGGATGTGATGAACAATTAAGTCCGATCCATGGGGACCTCATCTCGCAACTTACAGGCCTTAAAGGATCGGCTGCTAAGATCTAGGTGCCAGATACCACAGCACACCTTTAGGGGTCTAGTGGAGTCCATGCCTTGATGGGTCAAAACTGTTTGGACAGCATCTTCTACCTGATCAGTGTATATACCTATACATGCATAATATAATACAATGGGCCCTATCTTGCACCCAGCGCAATTGACTTTGTACACAGACGCAGGTGTCATTCCTATTTTGCACCCGCGCAAAGCGCGCTTTTCCCTCCACAGAAGCACGTCGCTAAACTAGTGAATGAACTTGCGCTCCCTGGGCGGTTCAGCGCAAAAAAGGGGGCGTGTTCCGGTGCAAACAATCCCTGGTGCTATTTTGCTGTTCCATTAAACAGTTGCGCCACTGACCAGAAAAAACCTAGTCTGAAGTCAGTGGCGCGTCGCAGTGTCATTATGCTATTTTAAGGGCGCATGCTTTACCATAATGTATAGCGTGTACAACGCG
The DNA here is from genome assembly GCF_024679245.1 of Pseudorasbora parva. Lineage (NCBI taxonomy): Eukaryota > Metazoa > Chordata > Actinopteri > Cypriniformes > Gobionidae > Pseudorasbora > Pseudorasbora parva. The sequence goes on along the minus strand of NC_090188.1, from coordinate 28,364,930 downwards.
GACACACTTTGCTCATGTAATCTACACAGATGCAACAGTTATTTTTGCAAATCATAAATTGTTACACTAAAACAAATATTAACACATTGTGGTGTGCCATGAAGATGTGAAAAAATAGGCATAAATCTAGCTTGCAAATTATTCAGGCTTATTGTAGTTATTAAGGATCAGACCTGTTTGCCCAATAGTGGCAAGACATATATGTATATAAGGACATCTGACAAATTGGTTTGTCCGTCAAGAGCCAGGAAAAAAAAATCGACTGAAAAACTGAAAAAACAGTATATACTGCATATACTGCAATATATTTTTGTTTCGTAACGGGCTGCTCTTACAAGAACGTGCGCCTGGTAAATACGCCATAATAATAGCAATCCGTAATGGAACTTGCGCACCTGCTTTTAAAGGGAATGTTGGATGCCACTCTGATTGGTTTATTCACGTTACGCCCAAACCACACCTATGAATAATGAAGCTACTTCAGACCAACCTATTTTAGATTTGCGTCGGGCGCAAGAGCCATTTATCCCGCCGGGAAAATAGCAACAGCGCCGAGACCCGCCCACAAAGTTAATTGCACTCCGCGCTTTGAAACAGATTTGCGTTTCAGATCGTTAAAATAGAGCCCAATATCCTTTTATATGCGCTTTATGAGAAGATATTAATATTTATTTTGCACAATTATACTCCAGATTTACAGTAAATTTACAGTATTTACAGTAAATGTGCACTATCCAGTGACTAGGCTATTGGCATATTGATATAAAAATCTATTCCAAAAACTTAATGAGCAGGGATTTTCTAATAACCATAACCAACCTTCTTTACAGAGCCGGGAGAAAGGAAGGGGGACATTTCAGCACAGATCAAACATTGAGAAAGCTCTAGCGTTCCTTAAGAAGAAATCGGTAAGATGCACCAGCAGTTGCCACACTGGGAAAAAAACTCCTGGAAATGTATTTCAATAGATTAACACAGTTCATTGTGTTCGTTTCATTGGATGCAATCAGTTTACATTTGCAAAACAGTTAATTTACTTAATCAATTTATGTTTTAAACTACATTTTTTTCCGGCATGCTTTGCATGGGACTGAATGGGGAAAGTACATATTAAGAAATTAAGCTGTATTTTATTAGTTTTTTTTTATGTAGAGGGAGATATGTTCGTGTTCAGAGTTGTGTTGGAGATTTGTGGTTAACATTGTAGTGAAGAGTGGAGTATGCAGCTAATAAAAGAGAAGATTATGGTCTGCTAATTCAGTTCTGTTTGAAGGTGAAATAATCAACAGTAACTTTATTAACATATTTGCCCTGCAGATCAAACTGGTCAACATCAACGTCTCAGACATCATGGACGGCAAGCCTTCCATCGTTCTGGGTCTGGTCTGGACCATTATCATGCACTTTCATGTACGTTTGCTGTCTTGGTAACAAAAGAGTTAGATTGGACAAAAGTACTTCTATATAAACTGAGGAGAATGATTGTCAGTTTTGTTGGATGATTATTTTGATGGGTCTTCTACATTGTTTAGATTGAAGAGTTGGCCAGCACATTGTCCTTCAGTTCTCGTCAGTCGTCTCTGGAGTCTCTGGCGAGTTTGGACACTTATTCGACCAGCAGCAGTGCCCGCAGCAGTCCAGTGCCACCCCGTGGTTCACCCCTGCACGCACGTTTCCGTGTATCTGCCAAGAAAGCCCTGCTGCTGTGGGTCAGAGAGCAGTGCCAGAGGTGAGGAACAATCTGCTAAAAGGAATTTTGGGGATTCTGTACTATATAAGCATTGATATTTTTCTGTCTTCTCAGGGCTGGTTGTACTCTGAATGTGAAGGATTTTAAGGTGAGCTGGAGGAGTGGCGTAGTGTTTTTGGCTATACTTCATGCTCTAAGGCCAAATATAGTGGACCTAACCAGAGCCCGAACAAGAACGAACAGACAGAACCTGGAGCAAGCCTTCCACATTGCTGAAAGAGAACTTCACATCCCCAGACTACTAGATCCAGCCGGTACGTGTATGTTTGTTCTGTGCAAATGTACTGTATGCTGTGCTGTTTTGTTTTGTGCATGCAACAAACGTTAATAAGTTTGGGCTTTTGTTTTCTATGTGTATGACAATATCATATTTGTATTTCAGATGTTGATGTTAGGGATCCTGATGAAAAGTCTATTATGACTTATGTTGCTCAGTTTCTGCAGTACTCTAAAGATACTTCTGTTTCTGATGAAGAAATGCAGGTTAGCCCCACTTTTTTTTTTTTTACTTTATTTGTGAAGAATTTTTTTTTTTTGATCATAATCTTTTAATATATCAAAGCAAGTAGGCCTTCACGGGATATTATTCCTCCATCATTTCACACTGTATATCTAAATGATCGAGTGTCTCTCACATCTCTTTTTCTTCTTTTGTTTTTCCTTCTGTTTTCTTTCTTTCCCCTCTCGGTGGTGGTTTAGTATCTCACTCCTCCTCAGCGTCTCTCTCCTGTCAATCTGCCATCAGACTTTACTCCTTCTATAGCTGCGTCACCTCTGAGACAGGTATCTACTTCTATCTCTCTGTCTTTGTTATTTTTAGCTGCTTTTTTCTCTTTTATTTTGATAAAGGTGTGTTAGTTTTTATTATCAGTGTCAGGATTATTCATAAATGTCAATGAAAGGTTAATCTGGACTTGTCCGACCTGTTTTTTAACCTGTTGAGTGAATTAATAGACTATGTTATCGTAAGTGGTTGACACAACTTGTTTATAGACTTGTTTTAAATCATCAAGATTTTGGGTTAAAATGTAAAATAATGTGTAAGTAAAAGTGTATATAATATTACTGGTGGTTGAATTATTGCAACTGTTTATTTTTTTTAATCTTTGCTATGGTTCACTTTAATTGTTTTACTTGACATATTCTCTGATCAGGCTCACCTGTTAATGCCCTGTCCAATCAAATCAGGCCCTCCCCAATCACCTGATACAGCTAGAGCAGCTGGCCCTGGGGTAAAATATCAACCCCCCTCCCCTTTTTAAAAAACCCTCTCTGATGCGCCATAACCAGTGTTTGTTTTGCATGTACTGTATAAACCAGAGATAATCCCTGAATTTATATAGTTAATTCATTTTAATAAGGCACCTCTTGTGTTTGAAGATTCTAATATGCTGAATTTGAGTTTTCATGGTACTTGGCAGGTGCATTTTAATCACAGAAATGCTGAGAAAGTTGGTTTGTCTAAAGAACTTGCTTCCTCTAGAAGACAGCAGTACTAAACTCTGACTGTTTTACTATTTAGTGTGCAGTGCAAATGGTATTTAACTTGTGCGCAGGTTTAATCTTTAATTTTACCTCAGAACTTGATTGATGATTTTTTTTTTTTGTATACCTTAACTATAATGACAATGTAAACTGCCTAATGGATAACAAAATCAAAGAGCTATGCTGCGTGCCAGCGTCCCAATTCGTTTACTTATACTATGACCTAAAAGTATCGTACTCTTTTTGTGAAGAAAAATGACATACTTTTGAGAGTGACACCTCATGTGTTTGCAATTTAAATATAATGATACATTTAAAAGTAAATGGGCAAATGCATCATTACAAAAGTTCACAATGTTGCTCCTGGTGAAATATCATGTGGATAACATAGAATAAATATCTTTTCGTCAGGTTAAATACTAATAATTGATCACTCAAGCATGTTTGTAGTTTTTTAAACACTATTTATCCGCGTTTGTAGTCCTAATCTAATCCTCATCCAACTCGCAATGGGTTGTGGGCAATATCAGTCGTTAGAGTGTGGAAATAGTAGACCATCAACGTACTACGATTTGGGACATACTAATTCTATTTTTTTAATACTATTTAGTACGGATAGTATGCAAATTGGGATGCAGCATTATTTTTTTTGGCTTGTTGATCTTATTGGTTCTGTCTTTCCAGACCTCAGCCAATCAGAAGGCTCAGGAAGTCACATGCTGGTTGGATCAGGCCTATCAGGAGCTGATAGAGGGATGGGACTCCACAGAGGGAGAGAGCTATGCTGAAAGATACCAGGTAAGATCTGAATTTCTATGAATGTCTGATTACACAATAACAATTTTTTTTATAAAAATCAGAAAACTTTTTAGGGGTTTTGGCCATTCCTTTACACAACAACAGGCTTTTGGGGGCCTGAAAACACAACATTTTGAAAACATGTTTCAAAGTGCAAGTTTTTGAAATACTTTTATTCTCTGTGAAAACTACAAAAATGTGACTTTGTAAAAACACATCAATCATGCACATACATGTTCGGTCCATAGAGGGTATGCACGTGACATCACATCACCTTCGGCCGTAGTTGTGCCCACTGTGTGGCAGCATTGATTTTTAGCGTGAATGCTGTGGAAAACACACAAAACACATCTAAAATGGGAAAGAGCTTTGAGATAGACTGTGCAAATAGATTTGACAACAAATCTGAGGTAAATTTGTACAGACTTCTGAAAACTATAGAAAAGAGAAGCAAATGGAATGCTGCAATTCACAGGAACAATGTGACTCCCGGCCCTAAGTGTGGATTTGCTGTTATCATTTCGTGTCAATATGTTGAATTTTGGGGTAAAATCATACCCTATATATTGTATTGTATTGACAACTCATCAATTAAATATTATACTGTCTTATATTCTGCATAATTGTATGTTTTAAAAACAAACTATGACAAAAACTGTTTTAGGGCTTGATGGTATATAACATTGATATAAGTGATCAGCCGGATTTAGACCTACCAGGTATAGGTAGACCTACCATTTATTTATGTAAAGCATTCACAGGCAAATTTGCTTTATGTATTTTCCCGGCATTGAAATCAGGCACATATAAATGTCAGGAAAATGAAAGTTGTAAAGAACACTATTGAGTTTAGTTTAAACCAGAGGTATTTCACCCTGCTCCTGGGGAACTGTCCTGCCACTGTCCTTACAAGTGATTCTGAAAAACTTGATTAGCTTCACCTGTCTTTAATTAGGGTTGGAGCTAAACTCTGCAGGACAGTGGGTCCCCCAGGAGCAGGGTTAAAGACATCTGGTTTAAACTGATAATTTTCCCGTATTAAAGCCAGTCATGCAGCAGGCTCTTCTGCCACGGCTGAGGGGACGCATTCTGCAAGAAAGTGAAGTCAATGCATACCCTCTATAGGTCTGTAATGTTTTTTTACAAGGTGACATTGCCAACTACTGGCCTATCGGCATAATACCGCTTTTTTTAGTCATTTTTGTGCATCTGTGTGAAATTGTGAACAGGGATCATTTTGACAATATGTATTTGAAAAACACAAAGGAAAAACTTTTCAGTTTTTAGTACATAATTGTTGTGTACACCTATTTTAACTAAAACAATCCACGCTGCAAAATGATGCACTAAAAATATTAAATTCTTGAATTTAAATGAAGAACATTTTATGTTATTTTTTTATTTTACAATACATTCACACAAATATAATGTTATGAACAAATCTGCTCGTTTATTTGTTTGAGTATTACATATTTAATACGCAGCATGAACTAAGAATGTGAACAGTTTTTGGTCCAGAAACTTTTTTTATATATACTGTACATTTTATCCATACATTTTTGTCTATTGTATACTCAATAGTTTTTTAGTTTCTACCTATTGTGTCATTGACTGTGTGTAATAGTATTTTGGTGATCCTGGTAAATAAACTTAATTTTAACTATAAACTAAATTTTAGTTTTACATGATTTGCTTATGTTGATTTGTTTGCATTAATGTTTGTTTCCTTTTGTTTCAGGTCTTCCACACCTTCATTGTGTCCTTTAACGAGCAGAGACGGCCCGTAATGCCATTACTAACGGCGATGAAGAGGACACCTCAACTCAGTGTAGAGCAGCAAGCCCTCAGACGAGCATGGGACACTCTTGCTGAGAAGGTCAGGGGTCACCGCATCGCACAAACTTTCTTTTATGTTACTTACTTGCAGTGGTGGAGGAAGTACTGAATCTCAGTACTTAAGTAAAAGTACAAGTAACCAGAAATATATTTACTTTATTAAAAGTAGAAGTACGACAACGACAACCCTACTTAAGTAAAAAGTAAAAAGTACCTAATTTTAAATGTACTTTAAGTATTAAAAGTAAAAGTACTTGCATAAAAATTTATTCTCTTAATGTCTAATTCTAATAATTAAAAAGAAGAAAACAGTATGGGCTGTGGCATTTTATTTGAGTTAGTTTTGGGTTAATGTAATTGTTCTTACCATCTGTTACCTAGTTTACATTCAGACTTACAATTCTGCTTATCTGCAAAGTTAAATGTCATTTTTATGAAGCAACATTCTCACCAGCTTTGATGTATTTAAATCTTCATATTTATGATATTTTTACCTTTTATAAAGGATATTTTCCCCTAATCTTATTAACTATAGGCTTTGCTTCTGCTTTCCCTTTATATTCTTAAATTTGATTAATAAATTAAATTAGAATAAGATACAATAGGGTTGTTACCAATCAAATTAAATAATTAACACTGAAAAATTACAACTGCACTAAATAATGCTATGAGATTGTTTTTACTAAAGAAAGTGAACTAAACCACCAGTAGATGGCGGCAGGTGAATCCTTATGAGAGAGTCATTGAGTCGATTCGTTCAAACGGCTGATTCAATCATAAATGATAGGCATTGAATCTTTGATTCAGTAACGCACTGTTGCTGTGCAATACGTTATGGTTCGGATGTGGAAATATTTTCGCTGCTGAAATAGAACAAAAGCAATAAAGCAATCAATAAAATGTAAGTGACTTGATGGTAATTAATTGTTTATGAAACTGTCAAATTAAATCAGTGTCACATTTTCTGTCGTGATGGTATTCAGGAAAACTACACTCGTTGGTCGTGTCATGTGATGTTTTTTAACTGTTATAAAATATAAAAACTAAACATTTTGAATTTTTAATGCAGTATGTTACTGAGTTTTTTGTGTGAGCCGAGCTGATTTGTTTCCATTTCTCCTCGAGAGCGAGCCGTCAATTCATTAGCCTATATAACGTACATTATATATTATTATCCGGGCAAGCCTTAATCTCGAGCCCTGAAACAGATCAGAAAATGTAACGAAAATGTAACGAAACGTTGTAGAAATGTAGTGGAGTAGAAAGTATAATAATTGCTGCAAAATGTAACGAAGTAAAAGTAAAAAGTATGCACTATTTATTCTACTTAAGTAAAGTACAGATACGTGAAAAATGTACTTAAGTAAAGTAACAAAGTATTTGTACTTCATTACATTCCACCACTGCTTACTTGATATTTGATGGGTTTTATTTGATTTATCGATTTTGTGCTGAGCTTCATTAGATAGAGTCAGTTGAAAAACAGGAAAATAACAAATTAATATATTTTATGTCTAAATGCATGCCACCTAAATGGATAAACTTTTAGTGTATAGAAATACATAGAAGTTTTATGCTAATTTGCACTGATATATATGGCTGTGGTAGCTGCGTGAGTATAAAACAGAGCTGGACCTGAGTCTCCCGTCTCCACTGGACATTGTGGGCCGCTGGTTGTTGCGTATTGAGGAGGTTTTATCAGCAGAAGAGGGCGAGGCAATGGATCACGCTCGAGCCGCGGAGGACGCCCGTGAGAAAATCGAAATACTAAAGGTTTGCCCGACTTACATATGTTATTTTATGATGTCTATAGAGCTGTTTAGTCCTGAAAATGTAATTAATGTCATTTTCTGAAACATCTTTGCAGGTGTGTTTGGAGGAGATGCCACATCATATCAAAAGGTTTAATATGTTTCAAAACACAAATGACTTTGGAGAGACTCTGGTGCCGACAGACAAGATGGAAGAGATGAAGAGGAGGTAAGTTTGATTGCTTAATCAGACATGAATCCTACTGGGAATGAAACTTCACTTTTAATGACAATAATTCTGTTATCGTTTCATGAACAGAAGTAAACTTTATTTAATTATTTGTGTACATGTCCATTTTCCAGGTTCACCAGTGTCCGTGTAACAGCTAAGTATCATGGTATTAAGCTGGAGTACCATGAGCGCCGACACACAGTGTTAGACCTGCTTAATCAACTCAAAATTAAACTGCGTTCTTGGAAAAGAGCCTACATTTCCCAGGAGGCTGTTCGTGTGCTAATGCAGGACTGGAATGTGAGTGAAAAGTGACAGAATGCTAAAATAAATGTGCTGCTGGGCATTACTTTGCGATTACATGTAAACATTAAATATTTAAATCCTAGAAGCTTTAAACTTTGATCGCAATTAATGTTTTTAGGAGACTGTGAACAAACAGGACCTGACCTCTTTGCTGAATGGAGCCCTCCACAGACTCAAATTAATCGCCAACAAATACACCAGCAAGGCTGCCTTGGGTAATACAAAGGAACTGTGTGTGCATGTGTCTGCGCGCATGCTCCTAAATGCCCATAGCAATTACAGTATAAATAAATATTACAATGAAATAAAATTTGTTGGAAAGTGTTGTGGTTAATTAATAATTATTCATAAGCTGATTTGTGCTGCAGCTGGAGACTCCACACAGGTAAATCACCAGGTGGCTGATCTGGAAGCAGATGTGACAGCAACTCTGGAAGGTGTACGGATGATGAAGGGAACTATGGGACGTGTGTTGGCAGCTTGGGATTCTTACAGTGATATCTATACCTCAATGCGTGCATGGCTGGAGCAGGGTCCGCATGGTCAGCGACACGGGCAGAGATCAGAGGTACACACAAACTTTTAATTTACTTTTTTATTGTAGTTTTAAAATGCTATCAGTTTTAAAATGCTATCAATCAATTTGTACTGGGCAGAAAAACATTACGTATTTTAATAGCTGTTTGTAAGGGTTTTTTTTCTGTTTTTCGTAATATAAACATGCCTATCCATCTTTTTTTTAGGTGACTTTATCAGTGATGTCAGAGTGGAGTTCTCGGCAAGCTCACCTGAACGAGGTCGCCAGCTACCTGACTGAGGTCACAGACCCGCAGACTAGCCGCACTATTTCAGACGAACTCTGCAAGATAAATCTACTTTGGGCTGACTTTGCCAAAACAGCCCAGTTTGTGAGTCACCCATCATATTCAAGCTTGAATACAAACATATTCAAAAACTAAAGTAATTAAAAATGTGCCCTTATCCTGACTTGGGACAATAAGTTGTTTTGTCCGATTATGTTGGACAGGGTGTCTAATAATTAGTTTTCATCTTCAAATATATAATGGGTTAACACAGATGATTAGATGACTTTGTCCTTTTTGTAGTATTTTGAAGGAAATTGTATATTTCAGTCTTTAGCTGAGGAGCCCATTGCTAGCCCATCTAGTCCTCAGACAGTTCAGGCCCTGATGAGGGAGGCTACTCAGTTGCTGAAAGAACCTGTGGAGGTGGTTTCTGGATCACTACGTACTTACACAAAGAGACTACAGGTACGCAGTGTGTTTGTAAATATGTTGCTTTGTCTTTTTGTTTTCTAAATTTAAGACTAGACTAAGTAGGATTTCACTTAAAATTGTTATTTCTCCCAGCTAATGATGAAGAAAATAAAGGATATGGATCTAGAAGCCCTCTCCCCATCTCTAGACTGCTCTCCAGAAACCCTGAGCAAACTTCAGCAGGCCATTCCTGAAGTAAGCAAATACATTGCTTTGAGTAGCCCCTTATGTTTTCATGTGAACTGTGTTACTTTGCTTTGTTTATACTATCAAATTATGCATCATTTAATCATGTATATGAGCTTTAACCTACAATATTAGCAAATCATCATTGTTTTTAGTGTTAATCGAACACTAATTATGATCTTTTCTGATGCCTGTGTTAATTTATTTTTCTGTTTGTTTATCTATCTATATCTGTCCCTGTATATCTAGGTATTACAGACACTCTGTGAGGCTGAACAGGTGTGCGATGAGCTACGTGTGAGTGTTAGTGGGTTGGATGGGCGTCTAGCTGAACTGTTACACTGGGAGATGGAAGCCAGAGAGTTGTATCATCTCCTGAAGGAGGAAACACACAGGCAGAAGAGAGGACAAGACCCTAGAGCCCGGGTGAGTATATACAAGTATATACCACAAAATATTAATTAATTCCCCATCTCTTTACTTAGCGGATTTGGAATAAAAGGGCTCTCTCTTTTCCTGTAGCTGTTAATTTCGAGAGGGCTACAGTTAGAGGGTCAAGTGGTTATGGAGGAGCAGGATCTGCAGGTTATGGTCATGAATGGTCAGAAGACTTCACCACTGCAGTATCTCATTGCATCCACCATGCAGGACAGGGTCCGCGCTGTTGTTGAAAAGTCACAGGTCTGTCAATCGCGTTTAGATTAACAACACTTTAAAGAGCTAACAGCATGATTGCACCGATACAATATTATATACAGCATAATATACAGCATTGAATCATTTCTTTCAGTAATGATCAATTATGCCATAAATAATGTTTTCTGTTAATGTCATATAATGCCTTTTCTGTTAATGTCATATAATGCCTAGGAATGAGTAACCATGTTCTAGAATTGTATGCAAATGCAATGATTTTGAAATTTTGCACAATCTCAACAGGAAGCCATAGGCATGCTTAGCTCTTTAGGAGCTTGCAGAGACAGAAGCCCTGCTAGAGACCAGCCCCCTTCCAAGATTTTTGTCCAATATCAAGAGGCAGAGGAAGAGTCCCAAACTCAGAAGGCCTCCTTCAAGCCTATCTCTTCTTCAGGAGCCCCTAGCCAAACAGAACCCCAGCCTTCAGTCAGAGCCAAAGTCCCAGTACCTTCTCAGATATCATCAGAGATACCTTCTGAAGCTGTAGTTCTCAAAAGCCATCCGTGTAGTCAGCCTGTGCCTATGATTGTTGTACAAGACTATGAAGAAGAGAAAAGGAGCCCCGAAACACAAATTCACCCCTGTGAGCAAGTGAAAGGCTATCAGTCCATTGAGCATGTGAAAGACTCTCAGTCCATGGAAGTGAAGTCACATAAAGTTGTCCAAGCTCAAGCAAAAATAGACATTCACAAAGAGCATCATGTAGAAATCCAGACTTTTTCACAACCTGAAAAATCTTTATCACAACCTGAGACACAAAAACAGACAGAAAACCAGTGGAAGATGCAAGCTCCAGTAGCTAGCCAACCCTCACAGAACCTGCAACAAGTAGCATCTCCAGTTCATAATGAACAACAATTAGCAACACAGCCACAAGTGCACATCCAACAACAAGAAAAAACTGAACCTGCAAAACTGCAGACGGTTCAAGCACATGCTGCAATCCAGTCACAGCATCAGGGCCAAGAAGAAACACAGTCACAGAAAGAGGTTACAAGCCAACATCAAGCTCCAAAGCAGAAGAGGAAAGCAAAAAAATCCCAGGCAAATCTACAGAACAGACCTTGGCTTCAACAGAGGAGTCAACTGGAAAATGTTACCCCAAAACCAGCTCAGCTGGTGCCACAATCACAGTCAGAGCCAAAGGACAAGGGTGAAATAATTCCTCAAGCACCACCACAGCATATAGTGGTTGTTAGCTCACCTGAACCTCAAGGACCTGATCATGGCACAGTGACAACACAGTCAAAAAGCATTGTTGAGAGTGGTGAGAAACGTATGAAGCAAGCTCAAACTGTTGCACAAGAGAAACCCCTTGTAGTGACACAAAAACTACCTCAAACTGTGGTAGCAGTTGCAGCACAACCAGTGATTCAAAAACAACCTCAGCAGCCAGGGACTCCTCCGATTCATCAACAAGTATTAACCCAACATCCACCTCAACCCTCTATATCAACACTAACTCAAGCAACTACACAATACTCACAATCAACTGCACAAATTCAGCAACAAAAGCAATCTCAAACACAAATATTGACACCACAGCAACCTCAAGTGATGATCCAGACACAGGCACAACCTCAATCCATGACTCCCATGCAACCACAATGGCAGCCACAACAGACTATTCCACAATCTCATCCTGCAGTGCTACAACCACAAAGGTTTCCAATGACCCAAGCAATGCCCCAAGGCATTTCCAGACCAGGACAGCAGTACCCAACATCTCTTATTCAACCACAAGTAATTATGCAGAGACAACTGTCACCACATGGTGTAGTTCAGACCCAGCAACCCACACAGCACAATCAGACTGTGATTTCCCCTCCGCCCAAAGGTGCATCCCCCATACAACCCAGAATCATCTCTATGCCTCGACCCCAGATGCCTGTTCATCCTCAAACCCAAACTCAGATTAAAGCACAGGGAAGTGCACCACTTGTAATTCAACCACAGGGGCAACCCCAGTGGTGTCAACCAGATGTCACCCAAACTTACCCCAAAGTCCAAGGACCAATTTCTGTCGCTGCCCAAATGCAGCCTTTGGCCTATTTCCAAACTCATCCCCAACCTCAAAGTGTCCCTCCAGCTCAACCTAAGCAGTGGTCAACAATAAGACCAGGCATAGTGGCCCAGACCTACCCCACTGTCCAAGTTCCAGGCCAGGATGTCCAACCTCAACCTCAAATGTCAGTTTACCCTAAAACCCAGCCACAACTACAGCCTCAGCAGTGGCCCCCTGCTAGACCAGAATCACCTTGGGGTCAATCACAGATAAGACCCCAAGGTCCAGCTCAGCATATGGTACCCTCTCAGCAATGGAGACCTGTCAGTCCAGAGAGAGTCAGTCCAATATACACAAAGGCTGAAACACAAGGGCAGGGACCACATCCTCAGCCCCAATATCAAGCCTATCCAAGGCCACAAAGCCCTCAACGGCAGTGGGGTCCAGTCCGGCCAGAACATCAGTTTCAAGTCTCTTCCCAGACTATGTTCCAGGGTGTTCTCCAGCCAGTGGCTCCATGGAATCAACCACCCGTGCAAGCTCCCATAAGATCTCACAGTCCACAGCAGCCTCAACAAAGTCAGCAACATTGGGGTTCATCCAGGACAGAGGCCCCATCTGAAACTCACATCCAAAGTCATGGTGCTCAAACAGAGCTTCAGTCCCAAGATATGACAAAGTCTCAGTTAGCAGTACAGGAACCGGCCCAACAGCAGTCAGCCCCTCGGGTTAAACAGCCAGCACTCGCTCAGGCTCCCTCTCAAGCCTACACTGAGGCTTACATAAAGGCACAGGCCCTGGTTAGGAATAGATTTGAGGAAGCCAAGCACTGTCTTCAAGAGCACATTCTTGAAGCTATCAATGTATTCAAGGATAAGCGAATGACAGACGAACAGGCATCAGTCAAGGAGGTTTGTTCATTTTAGACATGAGTTGGTTTGTTTGTTTTCCTCTAGTAAAAAAAAAAAAATACTGTTGTGTTTTATAAGAGAATAAGAGATAGTGTTTCAGGTTCCCAAGTGTCTGTGTTGTTTTTTGTCTTCAGGAGACCCTTCGGACTCTGGACCCTGAGCTCCTTGAAGAGTTCTTGAGGGCCACAGAAGGGATGGAAGCTTTCTGCACTCCGTCTGAACTTAGAGACATGGAGTTTTTTACACAATCTGTTAGAACACAGTGGAAGGTATCTGCATAGTAATATTAATGCTTGTTTGTCTATATCTGCACCATTTTTATTTTAGATACTGTCTAACTGAAATGCTCTACACTACAGTATATGTAACTGTACGTGAAGATAACTAACTCAAATATTAAGAGATTGTGTGCTTGCTGTGTGTTTCTTTATTTAATTAAATATTAATTAATTAATTAATTAATATTTTTAGGCTGTTCGAGTGCAAATATCAGAGTTTTTGAGGCAACTCAGATTTGAGTTAACCCGCCTGCATTTTAACCGTATGGTTGAGATATGTGAGATGCACTTTAAGAGGGAAAAACTCAACCTTAAGCCTGAATCAATATCAGAATCAAGCGGAGAGGTAAAGTTACTACTACCCTGACCGCAGCGCATGAGATCGAATGGGTTTGGGGATGATTTTCTCTCTTTCTTTACGTTTTATTTCCGACTTTGATTTATTTATTTGTATTAAACTTATGATTTGGGTTCCATTAATCCCTACATTTATTTTTATTGTCTTTCCTCTTAACCACATTACTACTCACTCATTTGGCATGATATATAACAACATTTTTGTTACTTCCTATTTGCATGTTGCAAGGCAGCAAAATACTGCCAAATGAAAACAATAAAGGTGCTTTCAATAAAGTAGCAGCATTAAAGTAGCAGAGTTAGTTCACCCAAAAAGAAAATTATCCCAAAATGTACTCATCCTCAAGCCATCCTAGGTGTATAGGTGTATTCTTTCAGCCAAACGCAATCAGTTATATAAAAAAATATCCTGGCTCTTCCAAGCTTTATATTGGGAGTGAATGATACCATAGATTTTGAAGCCCAAAAAAGCACTACCATCCATCATAAAAGTAATCCATATGGCTCCCAGGGGAATGGTGTAGGCTTTTCAGAAGCGAAGCGATGCGTTTTTCTAAGAAAAATATTTGGGCTGGGTGAAAAATATTGATTTCTCGATTTTAATCGATTTTTATTTTTACGAACCAATATTGATTCTTAAATCTCAGGAATTGATTAGTCATCCTGTTTCAGTTGATGAATGAATGGAATATTGTAGAGCACCTCCCATCCAATAAATTGTTTTAATCATTAAAGGAATACATGTATTGTACCTTATATATTTATATATCCTAAATAATCGATATTGAATCAAATTAAATCATAATCTATTCAAACTGCAAGCTTGTGAATCGAAATCGAATTGTGAAATTTGTGTGAACACCCAGCCCTAAAAATTATCCATATTTATACACCTATGATGGCTTGAGGTTTGGTAAATTATGGGATCATTTTCATTTTGTGTAAACTAACCCTTTGAATGATAAAATAAAGATTAAAATTACAAAATCATTTACATACTGTAGGTTTAGTGTCAGTTTTTCTCTCTCTTCCTGCAGGCTTGTTTTTCAGCAGAGGGCAGTCTGGCAGAGGCAGGGCAGCAGCTTGAAGCTCTGAAGGAGTTGTGTGATACTCTGAGCCCTGAGGACGCACACAGGCTCGCACAAGCCCAACTCAGAGAATGTGAGAGAAGGCTTGCTGCCATCCAGCGGCAGTTTAGTGGAGACAGAGATACACCTCCTCCAGAAACTGGGTAAAAGGAGGAGAAAGAGCCTCTCTCACATATGTTATTCTTGTCTGATAAAAACATTTTGGCATTAATAAATTGTTTTAATAGTTCACAAACAGAGCAAACAAAAGAGCCACCAACTCCGAAAGCACCTACAGTCTCACTTCCAGCTGAGAAGCCCAAAGAAGTTGTTTCAGAGGTACAATTAAAGGGATATATTTTTAGCACATGTGTTGTATATAATCAAATTAGTTCCTAATAAATTTATCTTTGGGGAATTTTCTGTCTGGGGGATAATGTTTTAGACTGTTACACCGATTAGCCCCCAGCAAACAAGAACTGTGGAGAAGAGAGAAATAGTGAAACAAACGAGTACAGAAGAAGACAGGTATCGATAAAAAATACATTTTGTTTGCGTTTCTGTATATATTGCATCAGAATCTTATGTTTCACATCTACTTTTTCTTGGACTGCTCAGGTACCGCAGCTCCAGATTTGCATTACAAGCTCAGCTGAATAGAAATGAGCAATGCATGTTGGGAGATCGTCCCTCAGAATCAGTCACTCCCACAGACCTGCAGAAAAGACTAAGAGAATTAAAGGTAATGCACAGTATTTTTTGTAGTTTTTAAAACTGGTGGTGATTTGATATTATTATGCATTTTTAAAGCACAATTACTATAAAAGTCAGGCCATAGCTATTTTTATAACTGGCAGGGAAATTAATAAATTTGTCCCCCTCTCTTTTTTGTTTTAGTCTGTGTGGGATGAGACAGAGTCTTTGTGGAAGGAGTATGAAACATTTTGTATGCAATGTGTTCAGTACAACGAACGATCTGTTGAGCAGGACCGCATGGAGCTCACTGTCAGGTGGAGAGAGCAGAGGTCACAGTTACAGGGCAGGTGTGTGTGTGTGCATAAAAGAACAACAACCCTGTCATATGAACGTTTGTGTGTAGACATGGCATTACACTGATCTTTCAGAGCAGTAATGTGTTTTAAACTAGTGAGCTGAAATAGATTTTCAGATAACAGCATATTACAGCTTTTTTTCCTTTCACCCAGTCATATGATCCACTACAGTCAAAGAGTTCCAGAGAAAATATCCTGTAGCCAGACTGTCTGTGTGTGCATTGTGTTGTCTGTTAAAGAATTCTATGCTTTCTGTCAGGGTGGATTCACTAGGAGCAGCACTTGAGCTCATGGACTCGATTACGCTGAAGATCTCTGAGATTTCGAAAAGGCTGGAAAAGTTAATCAAAGAACCCAAAGACATTAAAGGATATACTCTAGCTAACCCTGCCATTTTGAAAGATGTGAAGGTGAGAGACATTTATATTTATTGATTTATAAATCTATTGATGTTGATAGTTTGATATGTTGACAATATTGATCTATTGATAGTTCTATTGATGGTTAAGGTTGGTTATTAAGACACAAATACCATTTTATTTGATTAATGTAGTTAATTTATCTGTTATCATCTGTAAGTTTATGAGTAAATTAAATGAGAAATGAGTCAAGTACACAAATGGCATTTTTTTTGTTAATGGTGTTAAAGGTTGTTAATGGTGTTAATGGTTAAAGGGCATATGACACAGTTTCTGCCTGTACATAATATGTTAATCTTGAGTACCTATAGAGTTGTATTGCAGTAGTAGTAGTAGTATTGTTGTAGTCTTTGGTTTTATCATAATTATAAAAGACAGATACGATGTACTGATTCTTTCTAAAACCACCGAACTCTTGGCGGCATGCAGTGGGCGGAGCTAAAGACTAAAGAGTCACACACACACACATACACACACACACATACACACACACACACAATACATCATGGCATTATGCCTGGATAACTTTCGATTCACTTTACGTTTGTGTTGTTTATATTAAATGCACTTGAGCGCAGTTTGTCAACAAAACACATTTGCATAGACCTTTCGACTCATGACCGGGAACAAACAAACACACTTTGCAGAACTCCGTTAGTGCTCCGGGAAAACAAACTGCATCCACTGATTCCTTAACTCTGGGATATTTGGCAATCTGAACAAGGTTATCTTTTTCTCACAACCAGAAACACAGTTCTTCAGTGACATTGTTGATTTTGTTGTCTTAAAACAAAATGACAGCGCTGTCGATTGCTCCCGTAACTTGAACGAAACTTGCTGATGAACGCACTTTTGCTCTCGCTCTGGTTGATGTGTGCACGGGCTCATCCCGGAGAAGTGCCCATACAAGGAATTCCTCCCTTCATGACCGTTCTAAAAACGTTCTGAAACTTGTCCGAAATCCTGATGGAGTATATTTGGCACTGAAATACGTCCAGTATTTATTTTTTTAGGGGCCATATTTAGTATGAGAATCCAACTCTTTAACAGTGTAAATAAGTATTGTGTGAAATAGCATTATATTCCCCTTTAAATATAATAGAGAGAGAGAGACAAGGAAGTTTGACTTAATAGATTCCGTGATAAGGTCGGTGCATGTTAAACTTAGCTCTTTTCCTCCATCCCATCTTTTTATCTAAATATAGACTTCTTGTCTTTTTATTCAGGACTTAGATGAAAGTATCCAGACAGAGATGGATCGTTTGTCTCGATTCGACTCTGAACCAAGTCATCTGGACCTGCGAGACCGATCACCTCTGACTCAGGTGGTTCTAAACCACAGATCCAGTCTGGACCGGCTTAGGCAACAGGTGCGCAAGAGCGACGCTGCTGCCCGTGCCCTCGAGCGCTTCCTCATGTCCCTGCGCACCGTGGAGCTCGATGTCTCTTCTGTTCAGAGCGCTCCTAGCAATGATCCTGTGGTACTGCAGGACAGCCGTTCTAAGCTGGCACTAATCAGAAAGGGAGTCAGCAGCCTTAAGGATAAGGCTCCACAGCTGGACCAGCTTTTGGGTGGAGCACAACTCGAGGTGACCCAGGACGGGAGACCTGTTTCCTGTCTGGATATGGTGGGGGTCCTGGTTCACGGAGTGGAAGAGGCAGATGATCGTCTGATGATTAGACAGAATGAGCTCCAGAAGGAACAGCAGAACCAGGGCCTTGGCCTGAGGAGGAAGACTATGCAGGCTGAGCTGAGAAAGGTGCAGGGGGCAGCAGAAAAACAAGGTCTAAAAGATCCCACCTTGCCAGCTGTGCAGCACCGGTATTGCAATTATTTCCTTGATCTCATGATGCAGCGCTTTTGTGTGCCAGTATGTCTTGAAATTGTCTTTATTCATGCTCAGTAAATATTGATTTGGAGTTAATTGATTAACTTTGATTAATTAATAAGTATGTGATGTCATTTAATTATTTAAACAATTGAATTAATTAATAATGCCGTTTTTTAGTAGAATGTCCAAAATGGTTAATCTTCATACACTGTTTGCATCTGTGTTTAGGATTCGAGCGCTGTCCGATCTGGAGTCACAATTGAACTCTCTTCGCCCTGAATACCAAAGCATTAAGAAGGCTCTGTCTGAAGCCTCTCTACAAAAAGGGAACCCTGATCCAGCAGATGAAGAGCTGGACTTGCTTTGGGAAGAGACTGAGAGGGCTGTATCTGACAGGTGGGTTCTAGACCAGAGCTGAGATTTGTTCAAAACTGCATTAATGCAGTTTGCCAATTCTTTTCCCTTATAGGGTTAGTTATTTACTCACCTTCATGTACTTACAAAACAACAAAAACAAATGAAAATAGATTTTTGGAAGATATTTTTCATTAAACCTGATCATTTTTGGTACCCATGAAGAAAAAATGAATAATTCTTAGTGTTTTGTTGTTGTTGTTGTTGTTGTTGTTGTTGTTGAAAATATAATAATGCAGAGAGTTTTCTGTGATGGGTAGGTTTAGGGTTAGGGATACACAATTTGAACAGCATAAAAATCATTGTCTATGGAATATCCCCATAAAACATGAAAACTCAACTTGTATGTGTGTATGTGTGTGTTTGACAGACAAGAGCAGTGTGCTGTTCTTATGGAACTGCTGAAGAAGTTTCAGAACTGTCGCAGTTACCTGAGCAACACTCTCCAGAGGGCGGAGCAAACAACCAATGAGCAGGCATCATACTTGGGAAAAGACAACCTGCAACGCCTCCTAGCAAAAGTATGTCAACCTCAGACTAATCCCAACTCCTGACAAAACATGCTAATGTTATAATTGCCTATTGTAATTTATTATCAGGTTTCCTTCACATAAAAGTAATTTTATACTGGATTTGCACCACCAGGGGTCAGTCATTACTCATAATTCAGATTTGTTTGTTTTATGTTTCCATAATCTACATGTACATCAACTATGCTTTTATTAGTCTGAAAGAAACGACTCTTCTCATGGTTCTAACGAATTAGAAACAGAGTTTCCTAATGCTTTTGGATGCTTGTTGTAATTGGACTTTGTTTGCAGAGTACTGATGATTAATAAAATGGATTATAGACTGCACTAAAAACAAGTTATGGGTCATGCATACCTAGTAAGAGTAGCTTAGATCCGTAACTATCAGGCCACCATGGTCAATTTTTCTATTAAATCTCATACTGTGTATTTTTAAGTGTAGTCCTTCATTATATTTACAATAGGTGTTAATATTGCAGGTTGTTGGTATAAAGGAGGATCTTAATGGCCTCGGACCCAAGATGGAGGAGTTCAGATCTGTGTGCAGACAGTTGCAGTCTCAGCTGAGGAAAATTCCTGATTGCTCAGAAACTCCGTTTGAGACAGAGGCAGATGCTTTGGTGGACTCATGGCTAGATGTGGGTATATGAAAACATCTGTTCACATGCTTAACATTTAATTTTCTTGGTAAATCTCTGTGTCTCTCTGGCAGGTGTCAGAGAAAACGGACAGTTACATGGATAACCTGCGTGTGGGTCTGGAGTTGTGGGAGAAACAGCTGGTTCTGGGTGGAGAAGTGGACAGCTGGACTTCAACTAAACTTATCATCTTTTCAGAGTCTCACCCTTTCAGCAGTGAGGCGGAGGTTCTCAGCATGAAGGTGTGACTTCACGAAATGATTCATATGCTTAAAAAGGATTCAGAATGTTCAACGACATGGACTAAATGGCAAAAAAACAATCGTTTTGGTTTAATTTGGTCTTTATGTTTTTAAGAATGAGATTCAGTATCAGGAGGACAACCTTGAACACTTCCACAGGAAGTTAATAGAGATCCAGGAACTGCTGCAGAGCAAAGAATCTCCACTTGAGTTACAGGTGAATATGCAGATTACTTTTTCTGTTATTAAATGGTTTTACTTTACAAATTCCTAATTATTCCTAACTTTAAATGTACACACACTGTCTACCTTAGGTAATGGAAACAAACCTGAGGAAGAAAATGGAGCAGGTTAAAGAACTCTTCTCCGACTGCACTGACGTGTTCCAAGAGCTCCTCACAGTTAAAGCGCATTTGACTGAAAGGATTGAAACTTATCAATCATCTGTGAAGAATATACGCTCCTCAGTAGATACAATGAGTTCAGAGGATCGCACACAGCTGGAGGCACATTTGCAGGTATGATTATTAGACAGTCAGCATGTATTAAAACTTTCTTTTTGTGTATAATTTAATTTATTTTCTTTTGTAGGACTTGTGTGAGCAGCTTTTGGACCAGGAGGAGCAGGCTGAATCTTTACTGAAGGAAATCAATCTCATGTCCAGCATTACTGGACCTGAGGCTTTGGATGAGCTGACCAATCACTGCAAGCATCTCAAAGACAGCATTGCTGAAACACGAGAGCTGATTCGTCAAAAGAAGGAACAGGGGGAGAAAAGCTTCCTTCAGACTATTAAAGGTCCAGAAACCTTATTCTTTGCAAGCGCATTGTGCCATTAATTGGAAACTAATTAATAAATGATGTACTTTTTTATTATTTTTGTTTTATCTATTTGTCCTTTTGGCTCTCTGTAGAAGAGTTTCAGTCATTTGAGGAATGGTTGCAGGATGAGCAGCTCTCTGTGAATGAGTGTTTTGAGAACCCTGAGAGGAAGCAGGATGTAGAAATCTCCATGCAGAGACTGACAGTGAGTAACAGTGAGGTCACAACCCTTTGATTATTATGGCAATTTGGAAATACTTTTCAACCAAAGAGTACAATACATTAAATGCAGGGACAACAATTCAATGGAAAGAGTCACCAGGTGTTTGCAGCTTACTCAAAAACATAATTATAAAATAACTGAAAGGATTAAAATTGAATAGTGTCTGTTTAACAATACTGAACAGGTTACTTTTTCTTTAGAATTTCCTGGCCTCTAAAGAAGGAGAACAGCGTTTGGCCCAGTTGAAGGAGAGATTTGAAAGAGGTGGAGGGGCGAAGGTTCCCTCTGAGGCTCAAGCTTTGCTCTCCACATGGCATCAGGAACAGGAAGGAGAACTGGCCACACTCAGAGCTCACTGCCAGGGACGCCATAAACAGTTAGATGACATCCTTCAAAACCTCAACAGGTACATGGACTGAGCTCACATCATAGCTATTGGTTCTTACTGTTGTTTTAATCTATCCAATCATCTCTTTAGTTTGCAAGAGGAACATAACCATTTGAAGGACTGGCTTCAGCACAGGGAACAAGTGCCAGAACAGAGAGAAAAAGTTAGGCAAATACAAGAGGAGTTTCTTAAAGAAAGGTACAACTCGCTTTTCATAATATTTATTGTGTAGTTTTGTTTAAAGGAAGTGTATGTAAGATTGTGGCCAAAACTGGTACTGCAATCACTTTCAAATGACTGTAGAGGGGTGTATCCCCTCTCCCCTGACTTGAGGTTGCCAGATTGGCTGCAGGATCAGCAGGAACGTTTGTATCTGCAGCTGTGGTAACTAGAGCAGAGCTGGCAACCCGGATGCCCAAAGACTACTGACTTTGTGATTGATCGATAGGTGGAGGGTGGCTCTTCAGGCCAAAACACAACATGACAACATCAACATCAGTTGAGGGCTGCAACAACAACTTTTAAATGACAATATCTCAACCGGACTACTGTTGTCAGTGATAGAATATTTGAAATGAACATTATTTCTTAATGTCTAGTGACATATCAGGGCCATTTTAGGATTAATTGAAATACTTTTCTTACATACAGTTCCTTTAAAGCGTATTCAGTTTTTTTTTTTTTCTTCTCCCAAAATTAAATATATTTTAAAAAAAATGTAAAAACACATTTGCATGTTTGTGGTTCTATGACATCCAGGTAAACAAATTAAAATTATATAAATAGAAATAATGATATTAATAATAATTATTATTATAAATAGAATGTATTACTTTTCTAATAATACAGTTGAATATTTGATAGTTAAAAGGATTTTTTACACTAGAAGTTACTAATAACCAAGCGGCAACCTTCCCAAGTTTCAGTTTAAACCAATACAGAAGTAACTTAAACTGCAATTCATTGCTTTCATTGCCGCTAGAGACAGACTCCAGAAGGGAGCAGAATCTTATTGAGCCCAATGTTAAAATGCCCAACTTTACAGCAGCAAAAAAAAAAAAACATGTTTACAGCCTGGTACAAATTGTGGTTTTGGTCTATACAGCTAATTTTGCCCTTCATGACAACTGCGAGGGGGTGAATTTTTTTGTAATTCATTCATTTACATTATATAAAGCCTTAAAGTTCTGCATAGGTAAGGGCGTGGTTACTTTGAGTGACAGGTGGATAGCCATTTATCCGCTGTCTGTTAGTCATCGCGTCACCTCAGCTCCGCCCACGTTTATCTGCCACGTTTCTGTTTCTTGTGAAAATAATAATTAAATTACATATGGTGCCTTTTCACAACAAAAATGAATCACCCTTGCTAAGTTTTGGGGAGAAAACTCTACAGTGCACATGAAACATGCACAACTTTTACTTTCATCCTTAATCCACAGTGGTCGTATGGAGGCATTCAATGACCTGTTATCCACTGTAAGGATGCGTGGCCTGAGGGGAGACCCTTTCCTAAGAGACAGTGAGACTCTGATAGACCGGTACCACAGTCTGGGGATTCTTTTGGAAAATCAAGCCCAAGTGCACAAGACTCTCGATGATCAAACCGAAACTTTCCAAACCAATGCAGAGCCGATTAGAGCCTGGATCAGAGATTTAAAGCAAGGACTTGAGTGCATGGGCACAGACACCCCAATCCAGGAGAAACATATGAATGCTCAGGTGGGTCTCCAAATCATCATTGTTTGGATTTTAGCTGTGTTTCGCTGAATAAAACATACATTCATACATTCTTAAACTTAAAAAGGAATAATTTACACAAAACATTTAAATTCAACAATAATTCAGGTTCCAAACCTGTATGACTTAAATTTTTCTATTAAAGTTCTATACAATTTTTCTAAAACATAATTTCTAAAGAGCATTCTCAATGTATTTAGGATAATTTTAATCTTTTCTATGTTTTAAGGTTGTTCTGAATCTAAGTGCTGAAGGTGATTCTAAACTGGTGGCTCTGAAAGAAGAGTGCAATGCCTTATGTGCTCATGATATTTTGGAGGACACCAGAAGACAGGAGCTCATTCACACCCTTAGAAACATTGAAGATGAGTGGAAAAGAGTTCTGGATACGGCTCAACAATTAAAACATCAAGCAGAACTTCAAGACACTCTCTCCCGGGAACTAAACGATCTACAGGCCCAGGAAGAGAGCACCCAATCCTGGGTGAGAGAACAACTGCAAATACTGCACTGTCTGGGGAAGGAACTTCAGCCACAGGAAAAACTAGTCAAAGTACAGGTAAGGGCAGAGCAAAAAGTTTGTTAAAAAAGAAAGGCCCTTTCTAGGACTCTCAAATGATACGTATCTACCTAAATCTAAAGGTTGCAATGCACGTATTGTGTTGGGGAATAATGGCTGTATATCCTCTAGGCTGTCTTGGACCTTGGTGATGAAGCCGATTCCAGATTGGCCAGTTTACAAAGACAAGGAAAAAATGTATGTTCTTATAAAGAGCTTGACAATGAGAGGAGGAGCCACATTGACCAGATCCAAAGAGCGATAGAGGAGGAGTGGAGGAAGGTGCTACAACTTGCCCAAGAGCTCAAGAACCAGGTCAAGCATGAGGAATCTCTCTACAGATTGTTACAAACCTTTTGTGATCAGGGAGAAGACACTCGATCCTGGATTAGACAGCTCAGAGAGACCTTGGGTTCCCTTCCTGTGACATCTTCCATTCAAGAGAGGCTTAATGGAGTTAAGGTAATAGAGAGGAATATTTAACCCTTAAATGGTGCGGTAAGTGAGTGGGCCTAATTTATGATAAAATATAATAGGTCTATTGGAAATGACTATTTATAGGGACTTCCCTGTCAAAATATTGTTTCTAAGCATCACGTTATTTATGTTGAAAACAGATAAAAATCTAAAGGCATACATTGGATTGTATCAGATGACTAAAAGTAGCCAACACATTCAAAATGCAGGGCTACAAAAATATAAATGGCACATAAAGTGATTTATTGGGTCTTATCCATTATCCTTAGTTAAGAAATATATCCTGGAACAGTAAATATTTATTGAAAACCTATAAAAGCTACGATGGGCTGCATGAAGAAAAGCAAAATAGAAATGTTCTAGATGAATATCCTGGTTTGTTTTTTAGGCAGTACTAGCTCATAGATCTGAGGGGGACTGTAAACTTGCTGATTTAAAGACACAAGGAGAGAGTCTATGTTCCTATGAAGATCTAGAAGAGGACAAATATCAGAAAATCCAACAGACATTAAAAGATGTGCAGCAAGAGTGGATGCGAGTTATGACGGATGCTCAGGAGCTGAAGAACCAATCAGAATTCGAGGATTCTCTTTCCAAGGATCTTCAGGATCTTCAAGAACAGGAGGAGAGCACTCAATCTTGGATCAAAGAGCAGCATCTGAAGATTCAATTGCTAGGTGAAGATACTCCGTTACAAGAGATAATGAATGGAGCTCAAGTAAGCAACTAAGAGTGATATTCAAACTTCAACAAATATGTACTTAAAATACAGTCTGATTTACTCACTGATTTTAATGGTTTATTTACTGTAGGCCATCCTGAACTCAGAATCTGAGGGTGATTACAAGCTTGCCACACTGAGGAGGAAAGCAGAGGGGTTATGCTCTCGAGATGGCCTGGAAGAGAAGAGAAAACAGGAAATCCAACTGAACCTAAGATTTATTGAAGATGAATTGAAGAAGGTCCTATCAAGAGCTCAGGAAATAAAGAACAAGGCTGAGCTACAGGATTCTCTTGCAAAGGAGCTTCAGAATGTATATACCCAGGAGGAGACCACCTGGTCCTGGTTGAAGAAACAGAAAGATGACCTGGACTCACTGGGGAAAAGCACTCATGGTACACAGAACCAGATTGAGGAGAGATTAAGCAAAGCACAAGTAAGTAGTATAATATGGAGAAACTAAATAAAAAAAATTAAGGAAACTGTAAATTCTTCTGATAATGTCCAATTGGCCTGGTCCAATAAAATGGACCAATGTCCATTTCACCATTTAAACATTTACAAAAAGGGTGAAAATGTGGCAGTCAAGAAAAAAATATATACCCCTCTGTCTTTCAGGAAATTCTAAATCTTCACTCTGAGGGCAACTCTAAGATTGCAGCCCTGAAAAGGACAGTGGACCATCTATATACCCGTAAAGATCTTGACGAAGACACAAGACATTCTCTCATTGAGAAAATGAAAAATGTAGAGGAGGAGTGGAAGGCAACACTGCAGCAAGCACAGGAGCTGCATAGGTTTGATATAATAATTATATGTAAATAGTAATTGGACACAGCACTGATAAATCAAAATAGATAGAGTCAAATGAATTGCAATAATCATATTTACAAATACTATATTATGCTGAGAAAATTATTTTTAAATAAAAAAGATAATTTTAAGACATTATAAAACTATTTAAACCATGTAATTGAATAGGCATGGCTTTTTGTGAATGGATAAGCTTGCTTGATTAAATACATATTTAAAAAAAAATATATATACTTAATGTGGTAAATTAATAGCGCTTACAGTCTCATTTTTATACTAAAAAGAATCATATATCATATAAATTTTATTATATTTTGCAGTCTGCTGAAAAGTGTAGTGGAACGCCTCCTGTCCTGTCAGTGTCAGAAGGAACAGCTTCAGTCTCGTCTGGAGCAGGTAAAACAGCAGACAGCTGCACTGCCACACCACTTTCCCTGGCCTGGTTTTGGGGATCGAAGGCACACAGTGGAGCAGGCCAAGAGTCTGATAGACCGTACCAGAGCCCTGACCCCATCTCTGTCTGCTGTCCGAGCACTCGGGAGGGAGATGAGCCAGCTGACCCGTGATTCCAGCTGGATTGATCCATCCTGGGCCACCATGGAGGAGTGCATACCTAAGTTGATCAAAGAGCTTACAGTAAGGCTGTAGGGGAGTGCTGTGCTAAATATTACTGACTAATTGTGACTAATAATAGAAACCGGATTTTTGTGTATGACGTTCTTTTTGTACGTTTGCTTGTATAGGAGTTTTGCGTAAATCTTGAAGAGGAAATACGGAGAGAGCGAGTTTGTGCTCAGCTAGTTGAGCAGCACACTGTAGCTCAGGATTGGCTGAGAGAACAAGTCAAAGGTTTCGGTGCCCTGCCCACTGAACGCCATGAGTTACAAGGCTCTATTAACACTCTTAAGGTCTGTTTGAATCCTGTTTGAATATATGTATTTATTGCGACTGTCAATTTAATGCATTCATTTAATTTAACTTATTTAATAAAAAAATAAGTTAAATAAGTTCCCTGACCCCTTTATACTGAATAAGGAATATTCTTACCATGAGCAATCCAAGCATGTAATTCCTTGTAATCAACTGGATTTATATTGTGAATTAATTGACAGCTCAAATTGTTTTCCCTTTTTTAAATGATCATGTTTCTTTACCTGTCTAGGCACTTCTTCAGACCGTAGACAGGGAGAAGAAAGAAATGAAAGAACTGGATGCCGTTAAAGATTCCCTGATGGACCTTTGCACTCCAGGAGGTTGTGATGCCCTGACCTTAGAGGTCAGCCATCTTCATGACCTCTGTGTGTTCTCAGAGAAGGAGATGAGGGAACGGTTAGCTGTTTGTGAGGCCAGATTGAGTGAAATCGACCTCAGGCTTGCTGAAAGGGCACAGATTCTCAGAGAGCAGGCAGAGGGCCTCCTGGATGAGCTCCGTGCTCAGGACCACTCTTTAGGATTTCTAGTCGGTAGCCAGAATATCAGTCAGCTACAGGAGAACTGGCATAGCTTCAAGGTATTGTGGGAGTATGCTGATTATTATATGTCAGTTGGTTTGTTCTAAAACTTAAAAATGGTCAGTGAATCCAAACAATTTTCCTTTTAAATTATTTTGTCATAGACATGTGAGAGAGACCTTGAGGCTTTAGAGGGTAAAGTTTGTGACCTTGGCCAGGCCCTTCAAATGGTCCCGCCTCATGAGGAGCCCCCTAGTGATGTCATTTCGATAGTGGACACCGTTACACAACAATATTGCAGGTGCATACTGACTAACTTTAAACTGTTTAAAACAGAAATGTCTTTAACAATGTGTTTAAATCTGAATCTACTTTATTTAATTGTATAATTGATAGCATGTTTCTCACTATTATAGCATAATTTTGTATTATATTACAATATAATATTTATTTATTGGAAGTGCATTTTTGGAGAATCATCTTTTCTTTTCTTTTTTTCTTTTTTTTAGTCTGCGATCGAAATTGTCGGAAAGACAGAATGACTGTGCAGACAGCACTGTGCAGTGTGTGAGACAAGCCTTACAAAACATTCAGTCATGGAACCAGATGACGCATGCAAATCCTCCCTGCAGCTCAGCCTCATCCATGCAGGTGTGTTTGTGTTTTAATTTGCATGCAGTATGTGAGTGCAAAACATCATACCTGCAATATACTAGTACTATTTGAACAAGTAAGGTTGCTGTTTCAGTATAAACATACAACATTTTTACTCTTTAGGCTGCAATTGAGGAAGGCGTGCAACTACATAAAAGCCTGCAGGTGGCGCTGTCCCATAAAGAACTCCTGAGGGACTGTCTAGGCCCTGACTTAGCTGGCAAACTTGAAAGAGATGGACTGAAAACCCTAAACGAGGCAGATACTCACATGAATGACCTTAAACAGGATCTTAAGGTGAGTATTACTCAATTATGTGGGATCGTGTTTTAAATGTAATATCTAGTAGTTTAAGTAGATGAGTTTCTGTTTCAGAATCTTGAGGAGAAGGTGAAGCAGGAAGCTCAGAGTTTATCACTAGAGGCTCAAAGTATTTGGTTAGATTCACAGGTACAACTTTCACATTAAAAAACATGAAAACATATTTCTAGACTTTTGTTGTATCCAGCCAAACTAACATACAATGTGCAGCAATAATGTATGATAAATACCATTTGTAGGTTTCTGCTGTGACACCATCGACAAAGGATTCTGAACAGTTGGAATTGCTTTATACCTCGTCCTTTATCACAGAGAGCTGTGAAATGATAGATAACTATGAACAGGCTAAGGTACAGCCATCTGAAAACCCTGAAAGCAAGATTCCTCTATGCGTAATTTCAGAAACTACAACAGAAACAGAAGGTCATGCTGCAAGAAAATCACCACCAATATTAGAAACTGGCACTGAACAGGCCTACGTAAAAGCAATTGTACCGTTAACCACAGAGATTCTATCTGATTCACACATAAGAATATATGAATCTGCTGTTTCTACAAGGAGCCATGGAGCAAATGAAGCTGAAAATGAGAATTTAGTTTCTGTTGGTTTGGAAACAAAGGCTGATAATGATGAGATTGCAGATGAAAAGAAGCCCAACTCTTTGTCTGCTGCTCTCCACAGCTTGGAATCCACAGTACAAGAGACAGACTCTCAGGGCTGTGGAATTCTAAGTCTGAGCTCTAAAGAACAAGAAAACCAGTTGTCTGTTAAGTTTGTGAGCTTAGACTCTTTTGCTGATAGAATGGAGAGTGTGAGCATTGAAGCAGTGACTGCAGAGTCAGATAAAAAGGATGAGGGCTCATATATTCCACATTTTCAAGAGGAACCTGGTTTAGAAGGTGAAAAACAAACAAAAAGGGATGCTGTCCTCATTTTAAATGTAGATACTGTGCACATAGAGAGTGTAGATACACCCACAGACAGTACAGTGAGTACAGCCTCTCCTAGTGCTATTGTAAATGAGAATACAATGGGAAAACAAGATGATGGAACTTTGGCCCCTCCAGAAGTTGAAACTTCTGACATAGAAAAGGAAGCAATCAGCATTCAATCCTTTCTTAATGAGGCAGGTATGATGAGTGTGTCAGATATTAGCTCAGAAATAGAATCAGAACAGTCACAGCTCACTGATATAGACACTAACAGACAAGTGCAAACAACCGCAGACCCACTTGCTGAAACACAAGGTAGTGGAGATGCTGCTTCAAGAGGTATTGGAACATTTTCTTGGAACAATGGACCAAATTCTGCAATTGCTGACAGAGAGGGCAACTGGACTACAAATAATGGCCCGCGTGAAATTCAACGGCGATATATTATTCTAGACTTCCCTGAGGGGGATGAGATGCAAAGACATCATGCTCATGAAGCTACTTCTTTAAGAGAACCTACTCAGACACAGATTCAGGGATCAGAATGTTCAGTATCAGAAAGAATAGAGATAGAAGGTGAGGCAAAATTTACTGAAACAGAAACAGGGGTTTTAGCCCACACAAACAGACCACTAGAAGCATCAGAACAATCTGACCCGGATAAAGAAAACCAAATCCTACCAACAAGGCAGGTTAGAGAAGTCATGCATGTCATTGTAGAAGAGACAAAGAAGACCCTCTCAGGTTGTGATCCTAAACCTCCAATCAAGCAACAAGATGAGGGAGAAACTGAGATCCAAACAAATACAATGAATGTCTCAACACTAGAGGATAAACCTGAAAGTGAAGAGGCCATGGGTGCCATTTGGAGAGAAGAGACAAAGACCCCATTAGGTGGTGAAGCACAATCCACAGAAATTGAACCTAATCTAAAACCTCATATCAAGCAACAGAATGACTGGGAGCGTGAGGTACAATCTGAAATAATTAATGTCTTACTAACACCAGAGGAGAAACCTAAAGTTGGAGAGGCCGTAGATGTCATTGTAGAAGAAGATACAAACAAGACCCCATCAGGTGAAAAAACACAATTCATGGAGTCTGAATCTAAACTAATGCCACCAGTCAGGCGAAGAAATGGCCAGTCAAACAAGGTAAATGTCTCAATACAAAAGGATAAAGCTGAAGTTGAAGAGGCCATGAAAGTTATTGTAGAAGGAGAGACAAAGACAACCTCATCAGGTGATAAAGCACAATCCTTAGAAGCTGAACCGAAACTGACACCTTCAATTAAGCAGCAAAATGACCAGGAAACTGAGGCCCAGCCAAAAAAGATGGATGTCTCACCAGAGGAGAAAACTGAAGGTGGAGATGCCATGCATATCAAAGAGAAAGAAGAAATCAAGGAGACAAGTGAAAAACCACATTCCATAGAAGCTGAACAGAAAACAACGCCTTCAATCAGGCGAAGAAATGAGAAAAAGACTGATATTCAATCAAACAAGGTGAATATCTTAACAACATCAGAGGAGAAACCTGAAGTTTTAGAGGCCATTGATGTAATTGTGGAAGAAAAGATAAAGATGGCTTCATTAGATGATAACATACAATCCCTAGAAGTGGAACCTAAATCGATGCCACCTGTCAGGGGAGAAGATGAGGGTGAAACTGATGTACAATCAAACAAGAAGAAACTAGACGGTGGGGACTCCATGCTTATCACTGAGAAGGAAGTGACAAAAAAGGTCACATCTGTTGATGAAGCACAATCCAAAGAAGTTGAGCCTAAATCAACTCCACCAGTTAGTAGATGGCATGAGGGTGAAACTGAGGTCCAATTTGACAAGGTGGATGTCACACCCACACCAACACCTCCCACCAGACGACATAAAGGTGATAGGTTATCTATAAACCTTGAATCACAGATAGAGGGAGAAGTATTTCCCACTCCACCAAGTAGAAGACGTAAAGAGAAAATGGAAAGTGAGAGGTTTTCATTTGATTTAGAGTCCCAACCCACACCACCAGCAAGACGACGTAAAGAAAAAGAAGATAGAAGATTATCGCTCAATCTGGAGACCCAACCCACACCACCAGCAAGACGACGCAAAGAAAAAGAAGATGGAAGATTATCGCTCAGTCTGGATACCCAACCCACACCACCAGCAAGACGACGCAAAGAAAAAATAGATCAAAGTTTTCCTCTACATTTGGAGACTCAACCAACACCACCAGCAAGACGACATAAAGAGAAAGGAGAAGATAAAAGATTATCAATGGATCTGGAGACTCAACCCACTCCACCCTTAAGAAGATGTAAGGATAAGCCAGAGAGTGACACATTATTTTACAGTGCTGAATTTGGAAAAAGTGATGATGGACAAACCGTTGAACAAGACGGCAAAGAACCCACTGTTAAACCAACTCCACCTGTCAGACGCAAAATTAGCAGAGTAGAAAGTGATGTGACATTGGCAATTTGCAAAAACCAAGAAGAGAAAGAGACCTTTGTGAAACCTACACCACCAACAAGAAGGAAAGATAGCAAAGTTGAAAAAGAGTTAGCCACAGGTGCTTATGAATCGAAAGAAGAGATGAGCAAAATTAAACCAACTCCACCTCTGAGACGAAAGGATACCCAAGCAGAGACTGATATAGTTTCCACCACTCCTAAAAGTCAACTTGAGGAAGTCTTACCAACTCCACCAACCAGGCGAAAGAAAGGCCAGATAGAAGCTGACAGCATTCAATTAATGACAGAAGAGCCACAGGTGATACCAACTCCAACAACCAGCCACAAAGAAAGTTCAGGGAATGAAATGGTTTGTGCAAAACTGGAAGTGGAAGCTGATGTTGATCCAATAACCAAACAGGAAGATAAAGAGGAGTGTGACACAAAGCAATTGATTGGTCGTGAGCAGCAAGAGGAGGGGCAGTACTCTGAAACCTTGGTACCAGAAACCATAAGTGTAGTCGGTCAAACAGAGAGCATCAGTGAGATGCAGGTAAATTTAATATGCATGATTTCACCAAAGGAACAAACCTGCATGATGGTGTGGTATCTGCATGTTGGATCTTCAACTGAGGATGCAAAATCATTCCCCTTTTCTGCAGTAATTCAATTGTCTCCAATACCAAGCACAGCTAACACATTAAGTTTTAACTCTGATGGAAAAAAACAATCTTCTAATAAAGTTTCCATTAACACCAGTGGCTCCTGAATTGGCTCCTTGTTGTGTCCTCACATGTTGGCCTGGCTTTGGCTGACTTACTACAAAGACAATCCCATCACATTTTGCACCATGCTGCATGGATGAGTTATCAAGGCCTTCTATCAGTGAATATAGATTTAATTAATTTATCATCATTTAATTAATTTATCGTGTCATGTGCATAGAGAAGCCACATATATGCACATATATATTGTTCCTTATCTTCCTAATGGTACTGTGTATGTTTTTAATGGCATTTTGAGTTTGAGTTTGAGTTTGATTATGTGTGTGTGTGTGTGTGTGTTTGTGTGTGAGTGTGTGTATGTGTGTTTACCATAGTTGAGTTTTGATATTGTAGTTGCTAGTCTTAAATTCAACAAAAAGTTTAATCTGTTAATCTTTTATGTGTGGCAGCATGTTCAAGATGTGGATGCTTCTCTGCAAGTTGGTCTCACCACTGAAATCTCTGAGAGTCCAGCAGAGGAAGATGAGGAGCCAAAGGGACCCACAATGAAGGATATCTTCATGGAGATCAAAAACATGATTGAAAAAGGACCAAAAAGTGTACTCATGGAGGTAATATTTAAATTGAACCACTATAACATCAAATTCAAACTATTTCAATCAATTTAAACAGTGTCAATATGTTATATATTGAGTACATTTAAAATAAACATAAACACAAATAAATGTGCATTGTCAGCTGACCTTTCAGAAAGTTTTTTTTTCTTTTTTCTAGGGTATACCACATGACTGTACAGAGAAACTTCTTGACAAGTCCAGCACTGATCTTGAAGCTCAGTTAAAAAGACTAGTGTTCCATTTACTGGACCTTAGAACTTGCCCAGCTGCTCTGAACTCCGCAGACATGGCCAAACAACTAGAGGAAGCTGAGGTGGGTCAACTCCATAAAAACATCAGTTTCTATAGCCTATATCCTATTTAA
The DNA here is from genome assembly GCF_024679245.1 of Pseudorasbora parva. Lineage (NCBI taxonomy): Eukaryota > Metazoa > Chordata > Actinopteri > Cypriniformes > Gobionidae > Pseudorasbora > Pseudorasbora parva. The sequence goes on along the minus strand of NC_090188.1, from coordinate 28,331,610 downwards.
TATGTCATTGCAGTGTTGCTGTTTTAAAAAAATAATCATTTGTATAAAAGAATACTGAGTTATGGCTGTAGGTGAGCTCATTCAGTATTTTCTACTGTATTGTTATATTATTTTAGGAATGTAGAAGGTGTGCCCAGAGACAGGTATCCATTCTGTCTGGGCAAGACCAGGCTAATGGAGACATCGTCACTGGCAATAGTGGCCCCGAGGGCATGCAACAGCTAAGCGCCCAATGGAGTGCAGTATTGTGGGATGCAGCAAGCTCTGTTCACTCCAAGGAAGTACAACTACAAATGGTTACAGATTTTGACAGACAGATCAAGAAAGTCAAAGCTACTCTGGAGAGACTAAAAACTGAGCATAAAGCACTAAGAATGTGAGTATTTATTACTAAGCAAGTTGCTTTCTGTACTTATCACTCTGAAAACGGAGAAAGTTGTATTGCTGTATTAAACCTCTTGTTATTAGAATGGAAAACACAAATTTGCCTTGTATATTGCTAGATCTCCAGCCGTGAGCAGTGTTGATGAGGAGAAGAGGCTGCGCTCTTTCTTGAGAAACATGGAGCAGGAAAGGACAGCTCTTGGTGACCTAATTCAAACATGTGCAAAACTATCCCCCCACCTCAGTCTGCCCGAGAGGCAAGCTGTGGAAATACAACAGAACAACTTGCAAAGCCAGTGGCGGGCCCTAGTGAAGGATGCAGAGATTGCTCTTTACAGGGTTAATGCTTATGCTAAAGAAAGTAGCAGCCTTCTTCAAGAGGCCGGTGCCTTAAAAGAGCATCTCAAGAACATTCAGAAAACCTTGGATACATCTAAATCCTCACCAGTTTTATGGGATGGCAAGAGAGCTCAAGAAATGATGAATATAAATGCTGATCTCACTTCCACCCATCAGCAGTACCTCTACCTTCAGCAGACCTCTGAGGAACTTGCCCAGGACTTCCAATTCAAGACAGAGATATCCAGCATAGAGAAGGACCTTCAGCATATTAAAAATCAGCTAGATCAAATAGGTGAAGAGTTAGCAGCTGCAACCCCTATCAGCAGCAACCCAATGTTAAGTAAAATTTTAAAAGTAATAACAGATGCTCTAGCTTGGGCAAAGCAGACAGAATTTGACATCAGAGGACGACAGAAAAAGGTGTCTCTGCTTCCAGAAGAGGTCCATCGACAAATTAAAGATTTAAAGAAATTGCAGTCAGAGATGAGTTTCAAGCAAACCCAGTTGAAGGCTTTGGTTGAGGAAGTCAATGAACTTATTCAAGACCTAGATCAGGCTGATGTTTCAATGGTGACTTCATCCTTGAAGGCCCTAGAGGACTTGTCCAAATCAACGTCAGAAAAACTGGCCAAGGCAGTTCAAGAGATGGAGTCAGGGCTTCAAACCCGGGAGAAGATGTCAGAGCAGATAGCAGATGTTGATTCCTGGGTGGTCGGACATCTCTGGAGGGAGGCTTTGCGGAGAGAGGATTATCAAAGTTTGAGTATGGCAGACCTGGATCGCAGGGTGAGGCAGATCCAAGACACGCTTGGAGAGGCAGAAAAGCAGTCTGCTGTCATTGAAGCCCTTCTGATGAAAAGCAGAGACATTGCATCAGAGCTACGCGTCTCAGAGAGTACTCAGCTCAATGGGAAACTTACCAACCTTCAAGAGGACATCAAAGAAATTGTTATCTATGAGAAAACCTGTTGCCAGAAAGTTATGGATGTCATACAGAACCAAGAATCTACTCAACGGAAGGTATCATCTCTTGAGAACAGCCTGAGACAAATGTTAGTTGATTTAAAAACCCACAGGTTTCCTGTTACAAAGGAGACCCTCTCTGTTATCGAACCCTTTAAACAAATGATTGTGGAGCGAAAATCTCAGGTTGAACAAGTCACTCCCTGTGCAGAGGATAAGAGACGAGAGCTATTATGTGTTATCACTGAACTGCACCACAAAATGATCGATTTGGATCTCAAAGCACAAGCTCATGAAAGGTACTTGAGCCTCAGTCAGTACATTGAAGATCTAAAGGAAGAAATGCAGGCCCAGATTCCAAGGACCAAAGATGAGAGCATCAACAAAGAGGAGCGCTACAGAGCCTGTCAGAACCTACTGATCCAAATCGCATTAATAAAACTCTTGTGCGAGGAAACAAGAGTTGAACTCCATGAAATCATTGCAGATCTTTATCCATCTCAGATCTCTGCTGAACAAATAAAACTTAAACAAATCTTGGAAAGCCTCAAAACCTCAGAATTGACAGTGAACAATAATCTTCAGATACTGGAATGGGATCTGCTGAAACATATTCACTACCCATCAGAAAAAATAGTACTTCAGCAGTTCCTCAAAGACACCAATGAAGAGCTAGAAAAGCCTTGTAGTATTGAACCAAAAGAGGGAGTAATTGAAAAACAACTAAGAAAGTGCCTTGTGATCAGAAAGACTGTAGAATCTAGAATGCGTGTACTTGAGTTTCTTGAAAAAAAGATTGGAGCTCAACCTCCTCAGGATTCCAAACAGCTTATTTGCTTGAAAGATATGGTTTTGGAAAGGTGTGATCAGCGAATGGTGAGTTTATGATGTGTTTCATCTTTGACTCACAATTTCAAGGACCTATTTCTTTGCAATATAAATGGTATACATATAAATGTTTATAAATATACACAGAAATCTTATTGAAAATATTTATTTAAGCATAGAGACTTCAAGGAAGATTTATACTTTCTTTTCAGGTGAGTTTAACTAAAGCCAAAGAACTGTTGAGGAACTACACCAAGGCAGTGATTTATACTATTCGGTTCCTCCAAAGAGCTGCATTGGTCCTCCTTCCCTCAATCTGCTCTGCTAGAAGCTGCTCAGAAAGACTCAAAGACACTCAGCAGGCTTTATTGACCCTAGACACAGAGTTCCAGTCACATATTTCACAGCTTCAAACTCAAAACCCACAGCATCCCTGCTTCAATCCACAGAAAACTCAATTTCTACATGTAGAGGTTCTAGGCGAGCTCCTGGTCAGGCTATCGACCCTCAAGGCCCAGGCCCAAATACAACTAGAATCTCTGAAGAGGTACATAGTATGAAACCTTATTTATACTGTGTACAGATATCATTTTTTTTCCATCACAGTAAATAAGGAATCACATTCAGTAATGTATTTGTAAGGTACTTAATTAGCATTTATTTTACATACAATATGTTCACTATGCTTATCAAATCTTATCATCATATATTCTGGCATCAATTTCTAAATGCCCCATGTTGAAAGTAACCAATTTCTTGTTCATAACAAGGTGTGTTGAGTCCCAGAAACATTCTCGTAAATGCTATGAGGAGCTTTGCCTGCAAGTGAGAGACTCAGAAACATTGCTATCACAATGTGCTTCCAAAAAAATAACTTCACACAGAGACTGCAAAGACCAGCAACTGAAACTCAAGGTAAAGGCAAATAAAACCCTTTTCTGTTGAACGACTAGCATTTGTTAGCATTAGCTCACCATGTAACTAAAAGTTCTACTCAAAAGATTTAGGAGGCGAGAATAACTTTTGAATAAGATTTAATTACAGTTGTTTACAATGACTATCATAGATGAAATGATACAGTTCGCACCGTCCATAGTCCCAATCCAGAGGGTACGGATGCTTGCAGTTCCTGCCAATGTATGGACAGGGACTGACCTGTTGGTGGTGGGGAGAATGGGGGTGAACGTCGGCGTCAGTATCTACAAATGTAGTAATGGGTGGGAACCGAACTTAGATACTACAGATGATGAATAATGATTGGCTAGATAGATAATTAATGAAAGAGGTGACATAGGAGTCTTCCATGCAGAACTATGCTAGAGCTTCCATATCTGTATCATTTATGTTTTGCCGACTTATGCAATGAGACACATATGGCTTGTCTGTTAGGCTAGTATATTCAAACATATTCCTTATCTTTTTAGGCTCTAGGGGAAGAGGTTGGGATGCTCCTTGGAAAACTGGAGAATCTGAGAGAGTGGTGTTTATTGTATGGATGCAGAGCCAATAGGGAAGATGCAGTAAGTGCCATCTGGGGGCAGGTGGCAAGATTGCAGCGCTGTGCCAATGATCTGCAAACACGCTCAGGACAAGTGGAAGCAGAGTGGAGCTGTGTCACAAGGAGTGTAAGTGTCATGACTAAAACTGCTAGTGATTATTTGACCTACTGTATATCAACATTCATGTGAAATAACAATGAAACTTGAAAAAAGCTTGTTTTCCTTGTATGTAATTCTGCAGGTGGAGCAGGCAGCCAGTGTGTTGGAGCAGGTGGAGGCAGAACTTCCAGACAGCAGCAGAAAGAATCTGACTGGTGACGAGCTACAGGAACTGATGCTGTTCTGTTCCCAGTACCAAGACAGACTGGACTGTGAACACAGAGCTCTCTCTGCATTGGAATTAAGAGCTGCGAGGTTGCTTGGGGTTCCCCCCCACCTGGAACAGGCCCCGCCCATTGAGCTGTGCCAAAAACTTAAAGCCCTGCAGGAGCGTTACCATAGGTCAGAAATCTACTTAGCTTATTACTAATTGGCTTTTTTGTTTCAGTTTTCTTTTCCTTTACTTATCGTTTTCTCAAAACATTACTGAATTTGGCCTAATATTTCCAATTGAGGACTCCTTGCCCCAGTGGTTCATGCATTAATTACAAATCATTTGGCTTATACACGAAAAGTGGGTCAAAATTGGATGCCAGTGTCCCATCACAGAGAGGCCCAGCAAGCAAATCCATACTTCAGAACATTAAACCACCCAGTCTCAGCTAAACATTTTTATTTTTAATGTTTATATTATGCTGTACAAGAACATACCAATTTCTGGGTTTGGGGACATTTATCAGCATTCATTGCATCCATTTTGCAGTATGGACATGGACTGATAGTTTAACATGTTTTGACTTGTGTGTTCTGCAGTCTGAAGGAGCGCAGCACTCAGGGTCAGAGGGCAGTAAGAACAGAGCTGGAGGAAAGAGGACGAGTGCAGGAGCAGCTGGAGGGAGTCAGAGAATGGCTGGAATCTGCCATCTCTCTCCTCTCTGTACTAGAGCACGAACCCAGCAAGAAACAGCTACAGGTTAGTTATCTGTCTTGTAGTCTCAGATTTAGACATCTTGCCCATGGACCGTTGTCTGAATGTCCAATGCACATGGCACATCTATCTGGAAACACTTCAGGAGTTTTGAAGTCGTCGTCCGATTCTACAGGATGTCTGCAAGAGATGTGTTTTGTGTCCTTTAACGGTCCGACTAGAAACAATTAGAGGTGGGCAATAGATTATTTTTTTAAATCTAAATTAATCTAGATTCATTTTGAAATTAATCTAGATTAATCTAGATTAAAATGGCTCATCTGAATTCTGCCGAAGGCTTTCAGAATGTGTGTGCTAGTGCTACCCTATCACATACGTTATGCTAGGGGTGTAATGGTACAGATCGCTCATGGTTTGGTTTGTATCACGGTTTTAGGTTCACGGTGTCAGTACGGGTCTGTATTTACTGTTTTCAGAGAAAAAAAAGGACAACTGTCAAATAAAAATAAAGAAAATAAGAACAATTCACTTAAATACAAGCCGCAGCACAAATAAATACTATTGAGCAAAGATACTAATAAAATAAACAATGCTTTTCAGGTTTTTCAGAAAAGGTCTAACATTAGTTTTTAGGTAAAGAAATTGAATAAAGTAATCAAATGTAAAATAATTGCATATTTCACTGTTTAAATTAAAGATTAATCCTTATTAAATTTACAAAAGCTATTCAATCAAGAGCAGTGAGTGATCTTTTGTGTGACAGACAGCAGTAAAGTCTACTGCCCCTTTAAGACCCAATGCAAGGATATGCGTCGTCTTTCTCGACTCTATACAGTTCACTTAAGGCATACACAGACTATGTCTTCTTGGATACTCATCAAGATGGACATGTTGACATACTTTTTGTGTGAGTTTGTCCGTTCAAGCGCAAGACTTGAAAGATAACTCAATATTTGCGTGCTGTGAGACGTGTGCGCACTTTGGGATGAGTGCACAGAGACAGATCTTCTCACAGTGCGCGCAAGTTCTCATTCGCTTTTTCTGGCTCTACACGTTGTGATGATGGTGAAAATGACTGGTCATATTCGGACATATGGCAGCACTCGCATGCATTGAACAGTTTACAAAGAGAGCCCGTTTTGCTCACATTTTCTTTTATTATCGCTGTTGTGATGTATCACTGAGAAGCCAACACGTACATAAAGCATTATTTTTAAGTTACAGATGTGATCATCAGATGTGAGATGAAACGTGGTGCAAGTGCACCTTTTGCACGGGACCCCTGCTCACGGCACCCCGGTTGGGAAACGCTGGTATAGACCCAACTCCCAACCCAACTTTGAGAATAGATTTTTTTTAATCGTTATTTTTTTTAATCGCCCGATAAGTTAACGCAGATAACGGCCCACCACTAATATATTATATATATATATATATATATATATATATATATATATATATATATATATATATACAGTGAGGAAAATAAGTATTTGATCATCCTGCAAGTTCTCTTACTTGGAAATCATGGAGGGGTCTGAAATTGTCATCGTAGGTCCACTGTGAGAGACTTAACACCTGAGAAAATCAATGTTAATATTTGTTACAGTAGCCTTTGTTTGCAATTACATTTTTCACCAGGTTTGCACACACTACAGGAGAGATTTTGGCCCACTCCTCCACACAGATCTTCTCTAGATCATTCAGGTTTCTGGCCTGTCGCTGAGAAACACAGAATTTGAACTCCCTCCAAAGATTCTCTGTTGGGTTTATGTCTGGAGACTGGCTAGGCCACGTCAGAACCTTGATATGCTTCTTACAGAGCCACTCCTTGGTTATCCTGGCTGTGTGCCTTTGGGTCATTGTCATGTTTGAAGACCCAGCCTCGACCCATCTTCAATGCTCCAACTGAGGAAAGGAGGTTTTTCCCCAAAATCTTGCAGTACATAGCCTTAATACATCCTCTCCTTAATACAGTGCAGTCGCCCTGTCCCATGTGCACAAAAACACCCTCAAAGCATAATGCTACCACCCCCATGCTTCACAGTTAGTATGGTGTTCTTGGGATGGTACTCATCATTCTTCTTCCTCCAAACACGTTTAGTGGAATTATGACCAAAAAGTTATATTTTGTGGAGGTGTACAATTTTCTCTCTACACTGTAAAAAATTATATGTTCAATAAGTTATGACAACATATGTTTTTACATTGTTTTAACTCATCAAAATAAGTTAAGAAACGTTAAACTTGTTTTTATTAGTTATACAAGAAGTAACTCATTTTTTAAAGTCAGTTTAACACAATTTAAGTTGAAATAACTTAAACATCCAAGTCAATTGTACTGCAAAAGTTCAAAATTTGCCTTTTTTTTACAGTGTAGTGTCTTTGGACAGCTCTTTGGTCTTGGTCATGTGAGTAGTTGGATTCTTACTGATTGTATGGGGTGGACAGGTGTCTTTATGCAGCTAACAACCTCAAACAGGTGCATCTAATTTAGGATAATAAATGGAGTGGATGTGGACATTTTAAAGGCAGACTAAGAGGTATTTGAGGGTCCGAATTCTAGTTGATAGACAGGTGTTCAAATATTTTTTGCAGATGTATCATACAAATAAATAGTTAAAAAATCATATATTGTGATTTCTAGATTTTTTTTTTAGATTACATCTCTCACAGTATTCAAGTTTAATAATATATATATATATATTATTGAAAGCTTTGAAGTTATATTAACAGACACAAAAGCATAAAACAGTAAACAACATAGGACAACCAAGGACAAACATTTACATACCATGAAAAAATAAATAAAAAACAACAACATCTGGATTGTCTCAGTCAGCAAATATAGAAAGAATAATTATTGAAAAGATTAACATAAATGCCAATATACACAGTTGTTTTATAAATCAGATAATTCACCACAGGAGAAGGAAAAAAAAATGGAAGGGGAGGATTACAAAATATATCATTGTTAAATCCCTCCATCTGGAATATAAATCTGTTTTAATATTAAATATAACATAAAGCATTTGATTTAACCATCTCAGGAAACAAGGGGCATGTGGCGTTTTCCAATTGAGGAGTATTACTTTTTTTGGCTGCAACCAAGCCTACCGTTATTTGAACACTGTTCTTGAATGAATAATTTATAGATGCACGTCGGTCTGTAATTATAGTGGCATCGACTTTACATTTTCACACCGACAAACATGATGTAGAACAAAACAAACTGTGATTGGTTGCGTTACATGTCAGTCAAACTTCCTCTTGGGCAGTCCTTGACCAATGAAAGCTTCGATAAAGTCCAAACCTTCTGCCATCAGTCTGAAGGTCTGGTTACATAAGACTATCTGTCTTGTGTCTTGTGTTTTAATAAACTTTATCTAGTTTAGATGGGTTTTTTTACATTTCATGAGTTAAATATTTACCGGTAAATTATTAGGTTGGTACAGTAAGTAAATTTATCACTCCAGTCTGATAATTACTAAAGCTTATGAGATGGAAAAGAAAGAAGGGAGATTTGCTTTTAAAGGGTTAGTTCAACCACAAATGAAAATTCTCTCAATAATTACTTACTCTAATTTCGTTCGACACCCGTAAGACCTCCATTCATCTTCAGAACACAAATAAAGATATTTTTGTTGAAATCTGATGGCTTAGAAAGGTTTACATTGACACCAATGTCATTTCCTCTCTCAAGACCCATAAAAGACACTAAAGACGTCATTACAAAGCCCATCTCACTACAGTGAGCTCAACAATAATTTTATGAAGCAACGAGAATAGTTTTTGTGCGCAAAAAAAAACTAAATAACGACTTATATAGTGATGGCCTGATTTCAAAACAAAGTTTCGAACGGTCATGAATCATGAATCTATACGCTGATTCATAACTGTTCTAAACTTTGTTTTGAAATCGGCCCATCACTATATGTCGTTTTTTTTTTTTTTTTGCTACATAAAATTATTGTAGAGAGGAGATTACATTGGTGTCAATGAAGGCCTTTCTGAGCCATCGGATTTCAACAAAAATATCTTCGTTTGTGTTCCGAAGATAAACGGTCTTACGGGTGTCGAACGACATGAGGGTGAGTAATTAATGAGAGAATTTTTGAGTGAACTAAACCTTTAACACAATGTTCTGTTTGTCCCTGACTGCGACCAGCAATCTTCATTATTTCTGCCCTGAATAATACCTCTCACTCATGAAGTCCCTTTTGTTTAGAGAATTAATTAGCAACAACTAACGACACTACTAGCTTTGAAACCAAGAAAACACAACTGTTGCTGGTTAAAACAAAGCTTTGCTCTTTAGTGCTTTATTTCTAGTTTGAACACTGTTAAAGTTGTTTTTGTTTTTTTTCTTCTGCTGAATAGGCTGTTTCATCCAATCAGTTCAAACACACATATCTTAAAGATTCAAAGACTTTTTAACAGTTATTCTCTTTCAAACACAGTGCTGTAGGCTGTTTTTCTCGGTCGTTACCTCTTTGCCACACACAGATTAGCTTGTTAGTGTTCTGGTTAAAGAGCTGAGTCATGTCCAACGTCCTCTTTCTTTTCACTGTTTCAGATACACACACAGTCTTTCTCTCTTTTTCTCAAGCACACACTTTTGATTCCGATTTTCCCACACATAAACACACACACACACACACACACACACACACACACACACACACACACACACACACACACACACACACACACACACACACACCTGTAAGTGGATCCTCCAGGTTTGATCCCAAGGCCAATAATGATGTCATCTAATGCACTCTCTATCTCTCTTACACACACATCATTTCAGTATGCTTGAAAGTTTCACATATGATATTGACAAAATGCTAAAGCAATAAAGGAACATATTGTGTAGGAATGAACATAAAAACGTAAAGAACAGAAGTCATAATGAAACACAGTTGCCAAATAGAATAATCTGAATGGATATGGATCTCTCTCTCTCTCTCTCTCTCTCTCTCTCAAGCTTGGTCCTTTCTGACTGTAAATCCCTCTGGGTTTTTGGTAATTTTGGGATCGTGTTTATGCAGCTTTTCTTCCCATCTTAAATGGCTCATTATAATATAAATAGGGGTTAGAAGCTTAATCTCACCAACTGGAGCCAGAGAGGTGAATAGGGTTGAGAGAGATAGAGAGCTTTTTGAGTGAATTGTCCTGGTTCTGTTATCGTATAGCTTGAGGGACTAAGAGCATCATCAGTGACTGGGTCCACCAGTGAGCTTATAGTGCTTAAAAAGTGATTCTGGTGCTATATGAAGTACTGATATGCATAAACCGAATATTGCATTGTTCATCGTTTCTATGTGCTTTCTGATGTACGGTAAGCATTTTCTTCATTATACTGTTTTTATTTTGTTTTTTGTAGTTATTTCATATCCAGTAGAATCTAAAAATGGTAATTCTGGGCTCGTTTCCATTCTTAAATATATATCCTATTTTTATTATATATATAAATTTACCTTATAAACAGTCTGCTAAATATTTGCTAATATACATATCATATTTTCATATTTTCTCATATGTTTTCAATTTCCTAATGAATAATTAGTTATTCGTTTTATATTATAGTTTGACATAAAGTAAAACACCTAAAGACGTACAGTAACTGCCATTCAATTCTATTATTTCTTAAAAAGAAGTGAAACCATTTTGAATAAAAAAAAAGAAAAAGATTTTAACATAGTAAATTGGTCTGGTGTATAAGCATGAAGCCAACTTGTTGTCACAAGGACAAGTAAATGTATTAAATAATATGACAAGGATAGTTCTGGTAGTCCAAAATAACATTTCTAAGAACTTGGCAGTGACCTATAAAACATCACCCAAGATCTTTTTCTTCTTATATAATAAAGAATATAATTATATTTTCACCATAGAAACAACAAGTTTCAGATGTTTTGTACTCACTTTGCAAAGTCAGTTCTGCCCTCAGTGAATGCTTGTGTTATGTGGGCAACCAATCAAATTAAGTCACTTATTCTGTTCTTGTTTATGATGAGCTTTGCTTAGGAAAAAACTTTTTTACCGAGAAGTATTTTTTAAATTAAATGGAAAAATGGTTATTTGTGCAGCACATAGATGCACCCATTACTAATGTAACATAATTGATGAGTAATGTTCCTTTTTGCTCAACAGGAGGTTCACTCACAGCTGTGTACCCAAAAGGCCATTCTGCAGCGCATTTCAGAAAGCTTGAAGATGATGTACTCTGACAAAAACACACCAATTCCCGAAGAGATAGAGGGACTGTTACAGGAAGTCTCTCAGTCATTACTGGAAGTGGAGGAGCAGGTTTGATGCATTCTTTAGAGTGGTGCCCAATTTATGTTCCAGGACCCATATTTTACAGTCACCATAACAGACCTGCTATTTTTGAGTTGAGAGCTCTTTATATATGAAAAAAATTGTCTAAACCCTTTTTTTCTTAATTTAATATAAAATGTTCTTGTTCGTAACTGAACTCGTACAACTAAATGTGCTTCGCATACACCCAGCAAACATTGCACTTGCTGCAGTTTAATCTCATCTTGAATGAATTAAGAGACGAGAAAGAACATCTCACTCTAGAACAGTTAGATCCCTGCATCAGAGACATATAATCAGCACATACTCATCAACCATTTTGTTGGTTTCAATTGAGATTTGTTTGCTTTTAAATTCATTTGACTGTCTATTCCATTTATCTCACGCACAGGTGAAGACAGCCGTGGAGAAAAGTGGCCCACTTCACAGGCTGGGTGCTAAAATCTCAGAGATTAAAGCAGGTTTGGGATCAGTTCAGAGCTGGTTAGAGCAGAAGAACCTGAACTTCAATGAAGCTGAGAGCACACAGAAGGTCAGACATGAGTTTAGTCTACAACCCGTATAAACAAGTCTAAAACCTGTTTTACACATTTTGTATTGTAAGCATAATATTCATATTAGTGCTCATATAACAGGTTACAGTGTAGCAGATGTAGTGCTTCATGTATGGTTTCAGTGAACTTGATGCACGTTCACAATAACAAATTTAAAATGTATTAAGATTTATTGATTTAAGCTGTTATTAAATGAAATACACAATATAATAGTGCATTAGAAATACATAATATAATTTAAAATCAACACTTTTCCATACTGTATATGAAAAACATGTTGTCGGTCTAAAAGCTCAAAATGCACCTGCATTTGCTTATGGCCTATAGGTGCAAGTTCTGTTGTTTTAAACATTTTAAATTAGTTGTTTACTGAGATGTCTAGGATCATTTTAAATAACCTATGAAAGATTTATATGTGTTTTTTTTATATTGTTCCCTCACAGCGAATCTGGGACGAGCTGGACAATTTACACACTCGTCTGACGGCGGTCGAGGTGGAGCTTCAAGATGTTAGTGAAATGCATCCGGATGAGACCCGTCTGATTCTGGATAACCTGGCCCACACCCAGCAGACCCACACACGCCTCACCAAACAGGCTGAACAGAGAACCACCTTCCTCGGCAAGGTCACCTGTTTAGACTCTCATGATGCTTTGCTGCACACAGATAAAAATTAAAGGAACATTTCACCTAAAATTTAGCAAAGTTGAACATGATAATTGAGATGGAAGGAAAAACAAGTTTCATTGAATAATAACTGAATTCAGTTGCATCATGTTACTTAAAGTGTGTTATTCAAACTATCTCCATGTAGGTCCGTGACTGGCTGCAGGAGCATGAGGAGATGGTGAAGGGGTCACAGAGCTGGATCTTAGAGGCTCAGTCCTGGCTTACGACACCCTGCACATACACCACTGCCAGATGCCTCGACAGTCATGTGAACGCACTGCAGGTATTATCTTTAGATACGCCATTATAATTTAGCTGACAGCTTCTTATTACAGGATAAGTCCTCCTAGAAGCAAACTACATCATCCCATTGAGGGTTTGAACCTTGTTTAATAGTGTATCACTATTGTATTATTTTCGTGTGTGTGTGTGTGTGTGTGTGTGTGTGTGTGTGTGTGTGTGTGTGTGTGTGTGTGTGTGTGTGTGTGTATTTCAGATGGTTCTGGATGACTCCGCTCAGATGAGACGGACTCTACAGGGTTTCAGCAGTGTGCTGACAGAGATGGGTAGTGTGTTTGATGTCAATCCATTAGAGGAGCAGCTTTCAAATGCTGATCGACGTGTGGCAGACATGCAGCACAGTCTTCTGGGACCCCTCTCTCAGCTGGAGCATGCAGCAGCAGTGAGCACACAGATTTTATATATGTATATACACCGATCATTCATGACTGAGTAACATGAATAACACTGATTTTCTCTTCATCACAGTACCTGTTAGTGAGTGGGATATATTAGGCAGCAAGTGAACATTTTGTCCTCAAAGTTGATGTGTTAGAAGCATGAAAAATGTGCAAGTGTAAGGTTTTGAGCGAGTTTGACAAGGGCCAAATTGTGATAGCTATTCGACTTGGTCAGAGCATCCCCAAAACTGCAGCTCTTGTGGGGTGTTCCCAGTCTGCAGTGGTCAGTATCTATCAAAAGTGGTACAAGGAAGAAACAGTGGTCAAGCAGCGACAGAGTCATGGCCAAGGCTCATTGATGCACGTGGGAAATGAATTCTGACCCGTGTGATCTGATCAAACAGACAAGCTACTGTAGCTCATATCGTTTTAAGAAGTTAATGCTGGTTCTGACAGAAATATGTCAGAATAAACAGTGTATTGCAGATTGTTGTGTATGGGACTGCATAGCCGCAGACCAGTCATGGTGCCCATGTTGACCCCTGTCCACCACTGAGAGCACCAACAGTGAGCATGTGTGCATTAGAAATGGACCACAGAGCAATGGAAGAAGGTCTGATGAATTACACTTTCTTTTACATCACGTGGATGGCCGGGTGCGTGTGCATCGCTTACCAGGAGAACACATGGCATCCTGAACTATGGGAAGAAGGAAAGCCGGCGGAAGCAGTGTGATGTTTTGGGCAATGTTCTGCTGGGAAACCTTGTGTACTGCCATCCATGTGGATGTTACTTTGACACGTACCACCTACCTAAGCATTATTACAGACCCCTTCATTGTTGTACACCCTTTCATGAAAACAGCATTTCCTGGTGGCTGTGGCCTCTTTCAGCAGGATAATGCACCCTTCCACAAAGCAAAAGGTTCAGAAATGGTTTGAGGAGCTCAACAATTAATTTGAGGCGTTGAATTGCCTCCAAATTCCTCAGATATCAATCTAATCGAGCATCTGTGGGATGTGCTGAACAAACAAGTCTGATCCATAGAGGCCCTGCCACGGAAATTACAGGACTTAAATTTCAAAATGTATTGAAGTTTCACAAACTAATTTCGGGAGAAGCACGCGCAAACAATTAAATCTAATCAAACACAGGTGGAGCAGGCTCAGATAATTGGGGGGAGAGATACTCTGGGTTCAGGCAAATTTTCCGAGCCCGGAGCCCTCCCCGGACAGCACGCCAAATACGCATAATCATTACTCTATTTAATTGATGTAAGTGTGAACTCGTGAAATGACAGTTATTACTTTTTTTCCAAATTATGTCATTTTATGTTCCCAGAGAGAGTTTTTTTTTTAGATTTAACTCGCTTTTGAGGATCATTTTGTCCCCAAACTATAGTTTATGGTGTAAAAAATGTACAGTTGTACAATCTATAAAAGGTGACATCTGTTTATGTGTATGGTGTGTGTTTTTAAGGAAGTGGATGCCATTGAGACTGAGGTGAAGGTCATGGAAAAAGATGTAGCCCAAATGAAATCTACTCTGACTACCAAAGAAGACATCAGCCAAGACAATCTTAAGGTAAAATAACTATGTACTTAAACATTTGACCAGTTGTAACCTAAAGTGTATTGTAAACGATCCACATGACACAGGTTCCGTTAACAATAGTATTTTCTTTAGAGACTGGTGCCAAATATATTTGCCTCCGTCATTCTCCCCATAAATGCAAGGCTCAGAAAATTCCCAAACATGGGTCTTAAAGTAACACACACCCAGACACAGTCTCAAGGGTGACGTTTTGATGTAGTTTCTTTCAAACACCTGATTCTTGTGGTTGTTTGTGTGTGTTTACAGGCGACAGAAGACAGGATTGACCTGATGAAAAGGACATTAGCTGAGATCCAGAACTGTAAGGATGGTCTGTGTCTTCCTGACAAAGCTGAAAACACGCTCCTAGTGTTCAAAAGAGCAGAACAACTGCAGAAACAGCTGCTGGAACTAGAGCAGGTAGAGCACATATACACAAACACATACACACAGGCAAACACACCCTTCACACAGTGCTCAGTATTGTGTTCATCTCCTCTCAGCTGGCTCTAGAATACTCCGTTGAGGTGCAGGATATATCTACCCCGCATCTCTGTGCCCTGCCCCTCGGTGTACCGCCCACTATCACTGAGGAAGAAACACAGGTTAGACAAAAAATTATGTTAAAATCTAATGCTCCAAAAATGCAAAGATTATATATATATATATATATATATATATATATATATATATATATATATATATATATATATATATATATATATATATATATATATATATATATATATTTGTGTGTAGGAGAGTGGTCAGATTCAGATTGCACACGTAGAGGAGGATGTGCTGAAAAAATCAGGAGCAGCGCTAATGACGGTGGAGCAATCCACGCCGGAGCAGAGACTCACCTGGATCTCTGAGAGGAGCAGCCACACTCCCACAGAAACACAGGTACGAGGGAACACATTGAATGCGCACTTTGAAATTGCCCCTGAAAGTATTAGGTCATCCGGGTACTTTTCGTCTACTGTATTGTGAAAACAATGAATTCAGTCATAATACTTGTTTCTCATACTGTTTTTCACCTTCTATAGTATGGAAGTATGCGATTCCGAATGCAGCCCTAATTAGAAAGATATACAAGTGTCATAATTAAGCAATAAAGTATTATTACTAAATATAGTTGTGACTAAAAGGCTTCATTCACTAGAATATGCAGAGGCTATTATTGCTTTTATAAATCAGTTAAATAACGACACAAAATGATCCTCCAGAATTGGAGATTAACATTTTTTATTGCTTATATTAAAGTATAATTTACCATATATGCAAAACATGTTGTTTTTACTAGAAATTCATTTTTGTGCCTGTTCATTGATCTTCCATAAAGGTGCACTGTGTAGAATTTTTGCAGTTAAATATCCAAAAACCACCAAGCCATTGTTATATATTTTGTTCAGTTGAGTTCTTACGTTATCCCAAATGCTTCCAACTATTTGTAAATTGTGAGAAAATTGCTATTTTAACCAATAACCCGAGACATCTGAGGGGGTCGCCTGTCAACGGCATCATATCTGCGTTACCCTTGGTTTCCGGATTTCTTTGGCATAAACGCTTTACTCTCACTGCAGTGTGCAACAAGTGTCACAGCAGCCGCAGAGCGATTGCGATTGCACATGATTAACGTCATAACATCATTTTAAACACACTTAAATGTTTCTTATATATGACAAACAGAGCTGCGTTACCTCATACTCATGACCGGAAAAGGAAAATGGTGCCGGTGACTATGTCCCGTCATAGTAAATGTCTCGCTACTTGCAAGCCGTGTGTTGCGCTTCAGTCTCCAGCAGCCTTGTTCAGCTCCCTCAACATTTAGTCCTGCTTTGCTTCATACTACAGTAACATTAATGATCGCATCCATGAACATGATTTCTGCCAGAGTCATATCCAAATTATTTTCCACTGGCTGTAAGGTGAAAACCACATGTCCCAAGATTCTGCACTCAAACTTGGCTTCATCAAGCTACGCCTTTGTTTTGAATCGACGCCCTCTAGTGGACGGAAAAGTTAAATAGTGTCGATTTAAGAATTCATAACACTGTGTCTACACAGCGCCACAACAGCTTGATGCTGTCTACAACAGAATGTGACAAAGCTACCCTTGCAAATCCATTTGTTCTTCATGTTCTTCTTGAAGTTCTTTAGAAATACACCTGGATATCAGTTTACTGTTAGGAATTTGTTGCGTCAGGTCACGCCTCACCCAGTTTTGAAAAGCATCGCTGATTATAACGGGTTCGCTTTGCTTTTGTTGCATCGCACCATGCTGCTCGTGTCTGGTGTAGACACGGTGTAACACTCAAAATAATTATTTTAGTTCTAATTATTTATTTTTTTAATTATGTTGGGATTCTCCTTTCAATTTAATGTTATTTTCCAAATCTTTAAATACAGACATAAGCTCTCAGGTTAAAATTTACCTGACAATATTTCAAATAAAAAATAAAGCTCAGACCTTGTGTGTGCTTTTGGAGGGGACAGCATCTGTCCATAATCGTTCATATTCTTAAACAAGTAATAAAATGCAGTGAAGTAGCATTTCTGATTCAGTCAATTGCAAGAGCTTGAGTTCTAATGGCTTTAGGTACTTGAAGTTATTAACCAAAAATGATTTTCACCCCCACATTAACAATTTCTTGATACATTTTTCCATATTTCACTGTTCATACTTTGCTCTGGTTTAGCAGTTAATTAAATATTGTATACTTTACATCTGTAAACCCTGAGTTAATGTTCTTATTTGAATATTTGTTAGGGTTAATAACATCAAGTGCAGCACATGACCTGTTATAATAACTGTCTATCTGCGAAATCATCTTCATCACCTCAGTTATTGTGTCTGTGTGGTTGCATGATTTTTGTGGCTGCTGCTGTGCATGTGTGTGTGTCTGATGTGATGGGACAGCAGGAGTCTGAGGACGAGGAAGAGCTCTTTGAGGATGTAGGAGATGGGGAAGAAGATGCTTCTGATGAAGACAAAGAAGAATGTGAAGTTCATAAAGAAAATGAGGATGACGAGGCAAGACAAAGATCGCCCACCTCTCTGAATTCTGAGGCTTACTTCTGCGTGACTATGGAGGTAATGCAGAGGAATCAGAGACTTCAACACGTCCTAGTATTTCCTTTGCTTTCTTCTGCCATGTTTTCCCATCCCATCAACACCAGTTGAATTAACTCTGTGCTTCCCCGTTATTTCATCGTCTAAAACTTTTTGACTACATTCTCACCCTTGTTATCTTCACCAAGTCCTTGTTTCTTCCACTTCCAGATTCTTCTTTATTGCTTTTCAGTTTAGTTTTTCTCTTGAGTTTAGTTCATTTGAAGTTCAATACAAAGATTATTTTGATTTTCTTTTTCTGAGCAGTGCCGTTTCAGCACTACTTGATCGAATGATGATGCGCATGTTATTCCTCGTCCTCTAGGGGGCAGTATGATTTCACCGTTCTCTTTGAGTCTGTATCTTTCAGATGCTTCCTGTACTTGAGAATCACAAGTGCTGTGATCGCCATTTGCGCATGATGAATCATTGTAACTTTTTATCTACATTTTTTTTTTACATCAATTGCAAAATATAAAGTCAGAATTATGAGGAAAAAAAACGTGGTCTTTTTCCCCTCAGAATTGAACTCGCAAGTCTGACTTTATAACTCGCAATTGCAACAAGCTTAATTCCATACAGCATATTGTGCTACTTTACTGTACTTTATTTAGAAATCTCTTCAGTTTGAGACCAGACTTAATCTGTATTTGGCTTGGGTAACTAATTGTGTGGTTGACATCAATGAATGTGCTTTTTTGTGCAGGATGATGTTTCTTCTACAGAACAGATTTTGGAGCAAGGAGAAGCAACAGACACTGAGGTAACGCTAGACTCCTCTCCAGTATGACCGTTCTCAATTTGATCGCATTAATGCAAGTGTATAATATATTCAGGGGCAATAATATTTAAAATCATTGCCTTAAAATCAATTTTTTGTTCTTTAACATGTAAGAAAGACAAGTGGCCTCTCTCGAAAACGTTTTAACATTCTGTAGTATTTTGGAAAGTACAGACTGTGACCAGATCTAACCTCTTTTCCCTGGATTTGCAGGTAGAAGTAGATACATCTGTAGCCTTGGGAACAGGTGTGTCGGAAGCTTTATCTGAAGCGGACGCCACAGTGGAAAGCCAGTCTCTCCCTGCGGACATGGTAACCAATACCTCCTCTGTTACAGAGATCTCCACATCCCCTTCCAGAGGCCAGCAGAGGTGTTTGGTCTCCTAGTTGTAGTTCTCTCCTTACAGAACTTTCATGTCTTAATTCCATCTCTCGAACCCCTAGATGTAGATATTTCTAGAGCTAGAATAATTTTTTCAGTGCATTTACATGGCAGATGTGTAAAAATAAGGAATTCTGAGGAAAGACTCTCTTCAAATAGTTCAGATCGGAGTTTAAAATGAAGCTAAATGGTTTTATATGAATTCAACAGTGTATTAAAGGGCTTAAAGCAACTTCCTGGGGAATTTGTGATTTTCTCCCAGATGTTTATGATTTCGTATTATTCTGTCAGGACATTCTTATACCAAAGAGCATTTTGAACTTTTGTCTTTTTACATAATATCAATGTTTACATGTCACACTGTGTCTTGCACTGGACGCATGGTGTGGCACAATAAAACTGGATTTCATTGTAATTAACTATACTATAAAGGAGCTGTCACATTTATCGTTGCTCAATGAAAATTTGCAGGCAAAAGAAATGCCCTAAAATACCATGAATGAAATACGGAGAAAATGAGAAAATATCCAAAATTATTGAAACAACTGGAAGTAACTGTTTTCCATAGAGGCTTTTCGTGAATGTGTTTGCAATATTGAATTGTAGTGTTCTGTTTGAGTAGGCACTAACAGAATAAGGGCCTCGTCCATTGTTGGTTTTGCTCGCCCACATAGAAGTCCCTGCAAAACCAAAAGGTTTGCTGTTGGTTGGTGCTGCAAATTGTGAATGTTCACCAAATCTGAGCCCAATGTGAAATTTCTTCACCACCAGAAGTCCATCATGCAGTATTCTTCATTGCGCTGATGCTAATTTAAATTTTGCCCACAAAATTTTGCAGATTAATGGTAAATATGACAGAGCCTTAACACTTCATAACCAATATTTTTGATACGCTGCAGTTACTTCAGCCAGTTTCCATCAGATACAACATTTTATTTACAAATATCATTATACAATACACGGTCAAAAATTTGGACACACCTACTTTTCATTGCCTTTTTATTATTACTATTTTCCATATTTAATTTTTTAAGCTGGGAGAATCTGTGTATTTCTTCACTGCATGGTATCGTGTCCTTTATTTTTAACTAATAAATACAATGCTATGAGGCCAAAAAGATCCTAAAATCTTTTATATGGCATGTTGATGGTGTTTTTTTTTTTTTTTTTTTTATAGCAGTGTGGGTTTTTTTGTGCATTTTTTCCCTTCCAAATGTAAGATAAGACGGTTACTGTGAAAAGATTGTTGAACAGATTTTGTTTTGTGGCGTGAAACAAGTGTATGTGAACATTTAAAATTAGCTAGCCAATGACTGCTCACTCTGCACAGTGTTGTCTAAGTGCATGTGTATTAAGAATAATTTATTGTCTTTCATGAACGATTGTTGTTTACATGACACATTCTCTAAAATTCAGATTTTTCCTGCTCAATAATATTAGAAGAATTAGCAGTAATGTTATTTATGTTTAGTATTTTTTTCTTTTTGTGCCATGTAAAAGCACTGACGCTTACCTGTGCATGTTCTCCTGATCTCTCCCTCTCGTACTTCCTGTGTGGTCACTGTCATGCTCCTTTCAAGTCTACAAAAAAAGAATAAATTCCAACAAAAAATTCACACTTGCTCGTCTCTCTCTTTCTCTGTCTGTGTCAGGAGCAGGGTGCATGGAGGGGGGAACAGACGCCACACACCAGTGACACACACATACTCATGACCCTCCCAAAAAACACACACAAACATCCAGAGTCACAAGCCCCTCCTGCAGAAACAGAAGACATGTTGACCTCACCTAATGTCATAACCTCTGGTGAAGGGGTTGGCAGGGCCTTAGAAAAACGTGTAGTAGTCTCAGAAATGCATTCCACACCCAGTCAACAGACCCATTTAGATGAGATCCCCTATGTGCATCACAGCCTAGGCTCCGTAAATACACCATCAGCCAAACCACCAGAGCACTGTACACACACTCTGTCAAATGCAGACAATAGTTCAGACAGCAGAAGCACACACACACCGATCACAGTCAAACCCTACCTGGAGAAGACAGAGCCATTGGCTGCAAGCACATCTTTGGTAAGCACAGATGCTGATAGGGAATCTCACCCCACTGACTCAAATTTTACACACACCTTGTGTTCATCAACTCACTCACCTCCTGACTTCAAACGGTGTGTGCTGCATTTATCTGCACATCTCTCTTTGCTTACCCAAAGGAGAAATATTTATTTTTTCTTATAACTAATATAGCTAATTCAGTGCTATTCTTGCAGTCTGAAATGTCAAGGAATGGATTCAGTAACAGGAATTCGCATTTTGCCACTGGATGATTCCTTAAAATAATACTTTATTAATCATTTATGGATGATTATTAATAATTAACACCTCAACACATTTGAGTTATATTTAGTAGTATTGTTAATACTGTATATAAACCATACATTGTACAGAAAGTCAGGAATCCACCCTTATGCATAAAATATTTCAAATGAAAGGAGTTATATCACATATGTTTCCACTATGATCCACGTTTTTTTTATCAAGAAGTCATCATTTAGTTTCTTTATGATCGTTCGAACGATCTCTCTTTGCCCCTAAAAATTAAAAAGGTAATTTTTTTTTTGTTGCTGTGCCTTTAAAACATCTATGTAAATGTCCTATTTGCATATGAAATTAGCAAAAGTAAAAAAAATAAACAAAAAAAATGTCATTATTCGTTTTAGGAAATCTACTTCCTCAAAAGCTTACCATTTCTAAAAAAATTTTTTTTTTTTTTTTTAAAGTTTAGTGTTTAGTCTGTCCTCAAAAAGTTGTGTAATTACAAAATGAAAATTACAACATGACTTCCTTGCAGCTTAGTTTAAATAAAACTTTTGGTGGAATGAGATAATTTTTTGTTCTAAAAGTATGTTTTTGTAGAACAAAAAGAAAGAAAAGAGTATACAAATATAAGACACTGAGGAAGACAAGTTTCCCCCAATATTTTAGATTCAGTCCACCAATATATGTTTTTCAGTTTTTGATTCTTAAAGTTATACATTAGGTTCGGTCTAATCCTGAATATGTGGATACATTTCTGATATATGGAAGAAAATTCAAAATGTTAAACAAGGTGTTCTGTGACATCTGAGAAGGACAAAAGCAGGTTGTTGGGGGGTTTTTTTTAGTTAGAAAGAAATACTAGTGCAATAGAATAAAGGATGAAAAATAATTTTGGCCAGTTCAGTCAGTGTGAGGCTAAAGTGTAGTTCCTCCTTTATAGGCTATGTGTGTGAGTGTGTTCTCTGTCACACAAGCTGCCCTCGAAAGTGACGACATTCCAGGAAGTAGTGGTAGCCACAGGTGGGTGGAGTAAACCAGGGACAGAGTCAGACAGAGAGATAGAGAGAGAGAAGCCACAAGACAAATGACCGGTATGAAAGCTGAGACAGTTCATTGAGAGGAAGGCTGCACCAGGGAGGCAGAGAAACACAAACAAAGGGGTTAGACGGAAACTGAGAGAGAAAGAAAGCAGAGTGTGTGAGAGTGTGAAAGTTTGTGTTTGTGTCAGTGGTCACACCCAGTGTGTGACAGTTTGTGCTGCTGCTGCTGTGAACTCACAGGTGTGCTGTATCTCTATCTCTCTCTCTCTCTCTCTCTCTCTCTCTCTCTCTCTCTCTCTCTCTCTCTCTCTCTCTCTCTCTCTCTCTCTCTCTCTCTCTCTCTCTCTCTCTCTCTCTCTCTCTCTCTCTCTCTCTCTCTCTCTCTCTCTCTCTCTCTCTCAGTACACCTGTCTTTACTTTTACTTGTCTGTCTCTATTATCCTTCCCCTGCCTTGAGATACTCTTTTCTGCCTTTATGTTCATCTGGCTCTGAGCTGCTGTTGTGTATGATTGCCCAGGCCGCAGGTGAAGCCGGGGACGCAGGTGGATGGTTGTCCGGTGACGAGGTGCTCCATGCCTGCCGTGAGAGGGCCGAGCAGCTGGAGGTGTGTCTGGAGAGAGCACAGGTCAGCCTGGAGGGGTCGAGACAGCAAGCACAGGACGCAGCCATGCAGCACAGCATTGAGCAACAACTTCACACCTGCCAGGTAATCTTACACACAGTAATATATTATATATAGGTCGTTTTTTGTGTTATTTGACTTCTGTAGTATTAATCATTTTAGAAATAATTGATCTTCTAACGGTTCTTTTAACCCTAATTGTTGGAGCGTGTAGCTTTTCATTTGTTAAACAACCATGGAAGACATCATGGCCATATTTTAGGATGACAATGTCAAGATTCACCAGGCTTAAATTGTGAAATAATGGTTGGGAGGGAGCATGAAGAATCCAGACTTGAAATTCATTGAAAGTCCTTGGGATGTGCTGGAGGAGACTTTACAGAGTCCTCAACCCTTGCATTGTCAATTGATACTCCTCTTGATGGAAATAAACGTTATGTTGTCATGACATTGTCATCCTGTTGCCAAACATGTAACATGCTAGAAACATTATAATCACTGCAATAATCATCCAATCATAGACTCTTCAGCATTTGCCTATTTCAATCCAAACAGTGACTTTTTTTTTGGCCGGGCAGTGTGTGTGCACATAACACACACAGACACACACAAGTGAAGGGTACTGAATATCTTGCTCAACCACTTTAAAGTGACGTCAATTTTCTAAAAATACTGAATAAATGGTGCACAACGTATCCTGTTGCCTTCATTCATTGTTGTATCCTAAGTCAATTTGCATGCTCAAAGTCGAGCATGACCACACCTAGTTTTAAAGCAAATCTCATCAGTAATATCAGCTCTAACTCCATTAATGAAACACATGACCACATCCAAACAGCACAATGAGACTAAACTTTCAATGACAACAAATCAGAAGAGCACAAACATTGATAGTCCTTTTGGGCTTTACGCCACTGAAAAAGATCCGACAGGCTTAATTATTTAACTTAAACTGGAAATGTATGAGGAACTTGTAGAAAAATATATTGCATCAGCGCTTGACCGAGTCAGATTTATCGCCCGCTATCTCTCCTCAAAAAACTTGAATCTGATTAAAATTGAGCACTCAATAACTGAAATATCTGCACAGAGAGTTTCCTTAAGAAAAGAGAAGTCGAAATGCTTGGTGCATTGACACATTCATGCATCTGAAGTAAACAGCACACAAACATGCTGATGCAGGTCATGCCACATGTGTATAACACATGTGTTTAAAAGAGAATAAAATAGGTTGAGAGCTAAAGAAAGAAAGGTAAAAAAAGAAGCAGGCATTGATATGCCTTCACTCCACCCCAAAGGTAAATAACAGACTTACATTATTTGGTTCATTGAGCCATGTAGTACTCCCCGCTTACTGACTTGATGTACATTTCCATTTCCATTGCTTATAAACACACAGATATCAGCAGATAACTGCAGTAATTCAGCGCTGAGATAAAAGCAAAAGTAACTATCAGCAAATAAGACAATAAAACAAAAGAAATATTTTGTTACTATAGTTATTGAAGACATCTAATATAATATATTATAATCCAATCTACTCCTGATTGTAAAAAAAAAAAAAAGTAACCAAAAAATAAATTTTGATCCTTGATCAATCTATAATCATAAATCCAGTGACTCAGTTTTTTAATGGATATCATGGGATCTGGGCTTTGATCACGGTCATCAGCTAACACTTTGATCTCTGAGTAAAGGAGTTCACAGCTGTAAAACACTGCAGTAAAAGATAAAAAATGAAAGAGTAAGTCACAAAGAAAACTAGAAAGACTTGACTATATAGGAGAGGAATTTAATAAATATTAAAGTTTGGGAAAAATTAACAGACAGAAACTTTAGAAGAAGATAATTTGATACTGTCAGATTTGTCTGTAAATGTAATGCATATAGCAGGTCCAGAACCAACTTTACATACAAATATATTAAAATGTTCAATGTATGATCTCATCTCTGAGAAATTCCTCTCCTGCTAAGTCAGCATTTCACAATGCGTGTGTGTGTGCGCGCGTGCGTGTGTGTGTGTGTGTGTGCACACTAATTTGACCTACATTATGAGGACACAAAGACCTAATATTGTGGTGTGTATTCAGGTTTCAGGCCACTCCCTTACATTATGAGGACATGCTGGTGTCCTTGTAATTTAAAACGCAAAATAAACATAGGGCTACTAAATTATTTTTATTAAAAATGGACATGCAGAATGTTTTGTGTGGTGGGTAGGGATATGGGGATAGAAGATACGGTTTGTACAGTATAAAACCATTACACCTATGGAGTGTCCCCCAGTAAACCACATATACCCACATGTATTAGATTTATTCTGTATATTTAGAACATTGACATCAATTTAAAGTGGTTGAGCCAAATATGCAGTACCCTTCTCCTGTGTGTGCGTACGTCCGTGCATGTAACCTGACTCCTTCATCAAAGATTCAAAGATTCAGCTGAGCTCCAGCAAACTGACCTGGTAAAATGTTATAACTACAAAATATGATGATTCATATACATGAATCAATCAGCCTGTAGGTAATTTGGACACATTTGGTTCTAGTGAAGAAGGTGTTAAAAGAATAGTTCCCCCCAAAATTAAAATTCTGCCATCATTTACTCACCTCATGTGGTTTTAACCTATATTCCAGAGAACAAATAAAGTCATACAGAATTGGAACAATGTGAGTAACGATATGATATGAATTTATAAACTGTCCCTTTAAATTATAAGGAACCATCAAATTGTCATCAAGGAATCGTCACCAAATTGTGCTGGAAATCACAAATTGTTCACTCTATGGCACTCAGCGTTTGCTGCAGGATGTACAGGTGGACAAACACTGATCAGTCCCAAACTGAAGTTTGTGTATTGAATTATTAATGAGACTTTTGTTCATATTTGTTTTTCTGAGACTCAGTATTGTGTAAAACGGAGCATTAAGCACCTGTCACCAGCCTCGCAGCCTCGCAGCCCCAGTAACCCGCTCATTTTTTTGAGGAGGACTGATCTTTAGTGTTTATTACTTTTAATTTATGGTGTTTTCTCTATTTTGAACCTCAACAGGTGTTTCTTATTGTAACTTGTTGGTGTTGTCACTATGAGTTGTGTTAGAGTGTGTGTTGATTTCTAATAATGATAATATTCTAGACAATTCTGGTGGAGATTGAGCAGAGGATCTCCAGTCTTCCTGCATGTGGACTGAAAGAACAGGAGCAACATGAGGCTGAATCGCTCAACACCAAACTCCAGCTGCTGAAGAACCGACTGGTGACTGTGCAGTTACAGCTGCAAGACAGACAGAGTGAAGATCAGGTACACACACATACACCAATACACCCAGAATTGTTTTGTTTTTTTAAGATTGGGACAGTGTAATCCAGGTGCTGTGAGGAACTTAATGAAAGATTACATGTGGTCATTAGCCTGGTAACTGCAGCTGATGCTGAGGTATTCAATCCAGAAGTGTTGCTAGCGAGAGAGAGATCTGAACTGTGAAAACAGGGCTGTCTGGGGTGTTGGTTACATTTCTGTCTCTATTTCTCTCTGTAGGTGCGTGTTGAGAGTCAGCGCCCCCTGCAGGCCAGGTTGACTCGCAGCAGTAGTGTGCAAGAGATGTTGAGTTCCTCCAGAACGAAACTGTTCAGACAGAGCAGCCTTCAACAACAAAGGGTAAAACACACATTCATGCACACACTTTCAAATATTAGTCTTTAGTATAATATTATTTATTATTTTTTAATATATTAATTTTTTCAAACCAAATTCCAAATATTTTCACCGACCCTACCACTACCCAAATTTTATTTTCAGCAGTATATTACCAGTTTATGTACTCACTTAAAGGATTATTAGGAACACCTGTTCAATTTCTCATTAATGCAATTATCTAGTCAACCAATCAGATGGCAGTTGCTTTAATGCATTTAGGGGTGTGGTCCTGGTCAAGACAATCTCCTGAACTCCAAACTGAACATCAGAATGGGAAAGAAAGGTGCTTTAAGCAATTTTGACTGTGGCATGGTTGTTGGTGCCAGACGGGCCGGTCTGAGTATTTCACAATCTGCTCAGTTACTGGGATTTTCAAGCACAACCATTTCTAGGGTTTACAAAGAATGGTCTGAAAAGGGAAAAACATCCAGTATACGGCAGTCCTGTGGGCGAAAATGCCTTGTTGATGCTAGAGGTCAGAGGAGAATGGGCCGACTGAATCAAACTGATAGAAGAGCAACTTTGATTGAAATAACCACTCGTTACAACCGAGGTATGCAGCAAAGCATTTGTGAAGCCACAACACGCACAACCTTGAGGAGGATGGGCTACAACAGCAAAAGACCCGCCTGGGTTCCACTCATCTCCACTACAAATAGGAAAAAGAGGCTACAATTTGCACAAGCTCAACAAAATTTGACAGTTGAAGACTGGAAAAATGTTGCCTGGTCTGATGAGTCTCGATTTCTGTTGAGACATTTAGGCGTAAACAGAATGAGAACATGGATCCATCATCACTTGTTACCACTGTGCGCTGGTGGTGTAATGGTGTGGGGGATGTTTTCTTGGCACACTTTAGGCCCCTTAGTGCCAATTGGGCATTGTTTAAATGCCACGGCCTAGCTGAGCATTGTTTCTGACCATGTCCATCCCTTTATGACCACCATGTATGATGTACCCATCCTCTGATGGCTACTTTCATCAGGATAATGCACCATATCACAAAGCTTGAATCATTTCAAATTGGTTTCTTGAACATGACAATGAGTTCACTCTACTATAATGGCCCCCACAATTACCAGATTTCAACCCAATAGAGCATCTTTGGGATGTGGTGGAACGGGAGCTTCATGCCCTGAATGTGCATCCCACAAATCTCCATCAACTGCAAGATGTTATCCTATCAATATGGGCCAACATTTCTAAAGAATGCTTTCAGCACCTTGTTGAATCAATGCCACATAGAATTAAGGCAGTTCTGAAAGTGAAGGGGGGTCAAACACAGTATTAGTATGGTGTTCATAATAATCCTTTAGGTGAGTGTATATGTAGGTATTTCATTTGTAATAAAAGCTGGATATTATAAAGCTACAATATGACTCCATGGAAGCTATAAATCCATGCACTTCTGTAGGAAAGACAGCTTACCTATTAATGCATATAAGACTATGACATATCATATCAGTCCATTGTGATCATGGAGAGCCAAGCTCTCTCACTGTTTTTCCCCCTCTCCTTTTCAGGAATTGGAGCATGGTTTGAATGAACAAAGGGGTCTAACTAAAGCTATTGCAGTTCAGTGCAGCAGAGCCCGAACGCACAACCAGAGCACAGACGAATATACAGGGTATCTAAATACACATACTTTATTTGTAGCCTATGTTATTTGTACAAATATATGGCAACTTTGTGACCATATGATGGTCTCCGATTGTTTGCAGGCCTTCGGCAGCAAAAGAGAATGAAGAGAAGAGACAGGAAGCAGAGTTAGCTGTCCACAGGAAGTGGACACACCTCTGCAGCAGACTGACCAAGACAGCAGAGACCGAACAAGATGGAGATAAAGATCAGGATCCTTCTGAGGTCTAAACTAAATATGAATAATTCCGTTTTAAATTCATTTTAAGTTATTTTAATCAGAAAACCTTAATATTTATGCTATCTTATTTATTTGTGTGTGTGAACAGATCATTGCTCCATCTGTGTGTTTGTGGAGCAGAGCTGGTGTTTCTCTCTGTCTGCAGGAGATTCAATCCAACATCTCACAACTTAAAGAATTGCAAAACTCAGCTGTTACGCAGGTGTCAATAACAAACACATATCCTATCACATACCATACAGACTTACTGTTTATAACACTTGAAACTGATACCATGATACACAGTCTCTCTTCAAGATTAGAGTACACACTTAGTCAAGACAGTCCAGCCCAGAGATAACAGAATTATAAGTGATCTGTGTCTGTGTTTGTGTGCAGGACCATCAGTGTCTGGATGAAGGTCTGTTTGAAGTGTTGAGTGGGGTGAATCTCACTCTCAGCTCTCTCACACACACTCTCATGTTTCAGCCAGCAGCCTCACACACTGACAGACTAAACCAGCTGCAGCAGCTCCAGGTATCCATCCATCCATCCATTCACCCATCCATCCATCAATCCACTCATCCATCCATTCACCCATCCATCCATCCATCCATCCATCCATCCATCCATCCATCCATCCATCCATCCATCCATCCATCCATCCATCCATCCATCCATCCATCCATCCATCCATTCACCCATCCATCCATCCATCCATCCATTCACCCATCCATTCACGCATCCATTCACCCATCCATTCACCCATCCATCCATCCATCCATCCATCCATTCAACCATCCATTCACGCATCTATTCACCCATCCATTCACGCATCCATTCACCTATCCATCCATCCATCCATCCATCCACCTATCCATCCATTCAGCCATCCATTCACGCATCTATTCACCCATCCATCCATCCATCCATCCATCCATCCATCCATCCATCCATCCATCCATCCATCCATCCATCCATCCATCTATCTATCTATCTATCTATCTATCTATCTATCTATCTATCTATCTATCTATCTATCTATCTATCTATCTATCTATCTATCTATCTGTTTATTCATATATCCATTAATTTATCCATTACTCACTATTTCTTCTCTGATTCTTAGAGTTTGTCTGCAGAGCTGACCTCCTTAGGTGCCATATTGACCTCCCAGGGGTCAGATGTCATAAAGTTGTTAGGTTCGAGTTCAGAGGTATCCTCCACTTGTTTTGACCTGCTGATGCAGCATGTATGTGACATTCAAAAGACTCTGGCCGAAAAACAGGAGCAGCTACAGGAGCAAATAAAACACTCGACTCAGCTGCAGGTCAGATTTCTGTCTGCTTCTTTCTATTTATCACCAACACAAACTGATGAGATGAATGTGCAGCAGGCATTTGAAAATCCTCCTGCATATTAAGTTACTAGACTACACTAAATAGATTAGAAAATTGATGCTTACTAGGTTTACAGTGTTATGTGTCAGCAGTTCCATTTTAGCAGGTTTTTGCACACCAAACCCTCAGTTGTCTCACCCTCATAACTGTCACGAATACTCACTTGTTTGTTATGGAGAGGGGGAAAAACACTAAAACTTCTTAATCATAATGTCAAACATATTGGTCTCAGTTTAATCCCACATTTCTGTCTCTGCATTTAAGATGAGATAGAAGGAAGTATTTTAAATCTACTCTTATTACAATTGTTGACCTTTTTTGTCCAGTGTGACTTAAATGTAATATTTTCTTGTGTGTCAAACCCTGCAGAAGAGAGTGAAAGACCTGCATGACTCAATACTAACTAACACATCAATCCTTCTCCCTACAATTAATGGAGAAACCCATCATGACCTTCACACACAGCTGCAGGTAAGCACACACGCCTGTGAATAACACTGCCTTGACACCTGGGGATGGGGATGTGAAGATTTCTTAAACATTACTAATAACATGCGCTGACTTTCTGAATGAGATGAACTATAAATCCTTCTCAAATGTCTGTCTATCATTCTACAACATACACTATATTGCAAAAAGTTTTGGGACACCTGCTTTTACATGAACGTTAACTTTAATGACATCCCATTCTTAATCGGTAGAGTTTAATATGGAGTTGGCCCACCCTTTGCTGCTATAACAGCTTCAACTCTTTTGGGAAGGCTTTCCACAAGGTTTAGGAGTGTGTTTATGGGATTTTTTGGACCATTCTTCTAGAAGCGCATTTGTGAGGTCAGGCACTGATGTTGGACAAGAAGGCCTGACTCACAGTCTCCGCTCTAATTCATCCCAAAGGTGTTTTATCGGGTTGAGGTCAAGACTCTGTACAGACCAGCCAAGTTCCTCCACACCAAACTTGCTCATTCATGTCTTTATGGACCTTGCTTTGTAAACTGGTACGCAGTCATGTTGTAACAGGAAGGAGCCAACCCCACACCATAACCCCCTCCCCCAACCAAACTTTACACTTGACACAATGCAGTCAGGCAGGTACCGTTCTCCTGGCAATGACATGTCTCCACTGCTTTAGATTTCAGTGGCGGCATGCTTTACACCACTACATCCGTCACTTTGCATCGCATGTGATGTAACTCTTAGATGCAGCTGCTCAGAACACTTTCTACACACTGTTCGTGAGCTAATCTGAAGGCCACACCACTCTGTTCACTGTGCTCCTCAGCATGCGCTGACCCCACTCTGGGATTTTACATGACCTACCACTTTGTGGCTGAGTTGCTGTTGTTCCTAATTGCTTCCACTTTGTTATAATACCACTATAAGTTTGACCGTAGAATATTTAGTATTGAAGCAATTGACTAATGGACTTTTTTTGAATTGCAAAGGTGGCAACCTATCACGTTACTTCGCTTGAATTCACTGAGCTCCTGAAAGTGACCTATTCTTTCACAAATGTTTGTAGGAACAGTCTGCATGCCTAGGTGCTTAATTTTATACAGCTGAGGCCATGAAAGTAATTGGAACAATCAATGATTTGGAGGGGTGTCCTAATACTTTTGGCAATATCGTGTATGTTCAGGACAAAACAGACATACTTTAGTTTTCTTATTAGTTCTGATCCACTGATTAGACAAGGATCATTCCAGGAGTGCAGTAGAACATCGATGTTCTTTATATTAAGTTCTTCATATTAATGTGCTTAAAGTCTGAGATTTTGACCTTTGCTGTACCTGTGTTTCCATGTAAAGGCTGTCACTGGGCAGAAAAAGAAAGTGGAGCAGAGCGAGAGAGAGCTGGCAGAAGTCAGAGATGAGACAGAAAATCAAGATCAGCCCTCATCCCTCACACAGCAGATCAACACACTAGAGGTCTGGATGTAACAAATAATAACAAACAACAAATAATGTCAATGTTATGTACAGTTAATACTGTATGTGTTGTTTTAAAGGGATCCCCTGGTGTTGAGACTTGTATGGCTTAATGTAACATAAATGATGTCTCTTACTGAATTATGTAGTAGAAAACCCATGAAAGATCTACGTTATTTTAAAAATCGATTTTATATTTGGACCATGGGCGGCGCCATTTTGTTTGCGTTCTAGGTTGATGACGTAGAGTGGTTGAACTCCTCAATCAGCTGGCATTACCCGTAGCTATTTTTACCACAACGCAACTCGAAAATTGTTTCAGAGTTAAACAAAACCAATGAATTCCTTTGTAATTATACTTAAAACACACTCAAACATACATGTGCACACAAACTCACCTACACAAGTCACAAACAGATCGGCGGGCGCGCACACGACAGGCTCTGTTTCAATCGAGATGTTGGGCTGCTCAGTCTCCACGACAGGGGCTGAATCTGAAATCGACCCTATACCCTTAAATAGGGCATTATTTGAAGGGACGGACATTTGTAGTGTTGTCCGACACCATAGTGGACATGTTCGAGTGCAGTCATTCAGTCTCGGCGCGAACACACACACACACACACACACACCCCAACAGATCGGCGCGAACACACACACACCCCAACAGATCGGCGCGAACACACACACACACACACACGCACGCACTGCGTGCGCGCATACATAACCCTCAATCTATTCCCTGTGTTGATATCCTAGATAGACTGTTGATAGTAGATTAACTGTAATGCCTATGTGACCAGCAGAGGGAAATATCTAGGTAGGACGATGGGATAAAGTAACGTGAGGAAGAGAGGCAGGATGTTTTGGTGATGATGCATGCGATTGAGACAGAGCAGTCTGTCGCTGACCTAGGTGTGTGCGCGCCCGCCGATCTGTTTGTGACTTGTGTAGGTGAGTTTGTGTGCACATGTATGTTTGAGTGTGTTTTAAGTACAATTACAAAGCAATTCATTTGTTTTGTTTAACTCTGAAACAATTTTCGAGTTGCGTTGTGGTAAAAAATAGCAACGGGTAACGCCAGCTGATTGAGGAGTTCAACCACTCTACGTCATCAACCTAGAACGCAAACAAAATGGCGCCGCCCATGGTCCAAATATAAAATCGATTTTTAAAATAACGTAGATCTTTCATGGGTTTTCTACCACATAATTCAGTAAGAGACATCATTTATGTTATATTAAGCCATACAAGTCTCAACACCATGGGATCCCTTTAAATACATTTCAGTTTTCTCTATGAATTACAAAATGTAAAATGTGTTTATTTATTAGTAATTAATTAATGAATTAGTTATTAACATCTTGCAATGCAAACACTATATAATATACTTTCAGAAACATTTACTGATATTAACAATCAATTTGCTATAGCAGGTGGCATATATTTGTATTTTTTAATATAAATAATAAAATAATAATAATATGTTAGCACTTAAAGCCTTTTATATATAATGGATTATAAAGGTTTTCATAATGAAAATTATAATGGATAATATATCTTTTCATAAATAATTGTAACCGTTAACGTAATATGTTTATATTTATATTTATAGGTATATAGTTATATTTATAGTTATATTTGCCGATTACTTGTTACATCAGCAGTTGGTTTTTTGTCATGTGTTTTAATGCATTATACTTTCTATAAGTGTAACATAAATATTATTATGTATTTTAACTGTGGTTACAATTATTTAATGATACAATACAATGCATTATAATTTGAAATACAAGGCATTATTCATGCAGTAAAATTACTTTTATAATGCATTAAATATAAAGGCTTTGAGTAAAGTGTTAATAACGATACTTTTAACCAGGAAGGATACATTAAATTGATCAAAAGTTACATTTAAAATGTTAGAAATTATTCCGGCAACACATTAGAGAACACATAATTCACTATTAACTATGAGTTTTCCCTCAATAAAATCCTAATTACTGCTTATTGCTGGTAGGTAAGTTTGTTGTTGTAGTGATTATGTTAAGGTTGTTAAGATACTGTATATTGTTATGCAAAATAAGGCATTAATATATGATTTTCAAGTACTAATAAACAACTAATATGCTAGTAGTATGCATGCTAATAAGCAACTACTTAATAGTTCATATGTGTTCCTTATAATAAAGTGTTAACAAGATTTCCATTTCAAATAAATGCTGTTCTTTTGTACTTTTTATGCATCAAAGAATCCTGAAAAAAAGTACTGGTATCACAGTTTCCACTAAAATATTAAGCAGCACAACTGTTTTACACATGGGTAACAATAAGAAATGTTACTTAAGCAACAACACAACATAACACAACATAACATAACATACACCCTCTCTTTAGGCGGTATTGGACAGTGTTTGGAGTGATCTAGAGCAGCGCTGTGGAGCTGTTCAGTGGAGTCTCGATCAACAGCAGATGATCGAAAAAATACTGAAGGGTCTGCAGATGCGCTTGAATCTTGGGAGAGAGAAAATCACCTGCACCTCTCAGTTGGAGTTCAGGAATACATCACAACTCCAGACACACCTCAGCACACACACGGTAAACATATCACACACATACAAACACTCTAGCTAAATACAGTAACACTGAATAACACTGATTTATCTCTTCATCACTGCACCTTTCAGTGGGTGGGATATATTAGGCAACAAGTAAATATTTTGTCCTCAAAGTTGATGTGTTAGAAGCAGGAAAAAAAGTGGTCCAAGGAAGAAACAGTGGTCAACCACAGACAGGGTCAGCGGCCAAGGCTCATTGATGCACATGGGGAGTGAAGGCCGGCCCGTGTGGTCCGATCAAAAAGACGAGCTACTGTTGCTAAAATTGCTCAAAGAAGTTAATAAAACTAGGGTTCTAGTGCCTGTAGTGCTTTCGAGTCCATGCCAAGACAGATCAGGGCAGATAAGGGGGACCAATTAACACAATATTAGGAAGGACACTCTAACAAGGAGGCTCAAGGCCGCAACCCCTAGCAACCTTCTTACACATGCACACTACATAGCACCATTACAATTTTAGCAGGGCATGCAACCTCTCATTCATCTCTATAACTTTGTAAATCTACAGGTGTTTTTTCATTCTCTGGCTGCCCACCTGCGGACACTGCAGCAACTAAGTGTGCGGATCCCAGACAGCGCCTTCTCTGGCTGGGAGACTGAAGTGTCTGAGGTGGAACGTCAAGTGTCCAGTGTCCTGCAGCAGGCTCAGGCTGTCGGCACAGTACTACACTCTGCGCTACAGGTACGAGATTGAGGGAATCAAGAAATCATCAGCTGCATCAAACAAGAAGAAACAAATATGCTTGATTAGAAGATGAATAAATGCACTGATAGATTGAATGACCAATAGCAGCTTTTAATATATTTTTTAAGCTAATATACACTTCCCTTAATAAGGACTTTGATGTATTTCAGGTTTGCACTCATTGGGATGAAAATCAGTCCTGGTTAGAAACCCTGCTGCAGAGGCTAGAGACTCAACTTCCCATGACTTCTCTGTGGGACCACACTGAAGGGCAGCTTAGCGAGAATATTTCTGTGTATCAAGTAATGGTTTAAACTTATATTTAGTAAATTAACCTACATATATACCTTTAAAATAGAATACAGGTATATTTTGAGTTATCCCTGAATTCTTCTTGGTGTTTGTGATAGAGTGTGTTGGCAGTTCTGGAGCAGAACAAAGCTCGTATCAGTCTGGTTCTGGATGAGGGCCGTAGACAGCAGGAGCAGATTTCTTGTAGTGAAGTGGGTGTTCCTGTACACATATTGAGTGTGTCTACAGTAAGGCTGGAACAGCGATTGGCTGCACTTAAGAGGAGGGTGGAGCAAGGACTAGACTCCACCCACCATCTCAAGAAGCTTTGGAACAGGTATAAATAAATGATGTGGGTAAATTTAAGTTTGACTATAGACAAAACTTCTTGCCATTTATTAATGCAGTATGCATCATTTTCTGTACAGTCTTTTAAAATCACAACATTTTGAGTCATATGTACTCACTTAAATTATGTTTAATAAGGGAGATATGGAAAAGGACACAGAGGATAAATAAAAAATCGGCCTATTTTATATTACCACTGTATATTTTGTCTAGGTACCGTGGCGATTTTGAGGCTTTGAATGAGTGGAAAGAACAAGCCAGAGAACGCCTGCATACATGGAGTGATCTCAAGAACACAGCGGTTCAGGAAGCGGACACCCTCTGCCAGTTTCATCACTTCATAGTAAGTCAACTACTGATTCTGATCATTAATTTTTTATTTCTATTGTTTTGAACAATAAGCTGATGAAAAACTTGATGCCCATTTACAGGATTTTCAGAATGGTTAGTTCACCCAAAAATAAAAATTCTCTCATCATTTACTCATCCTCATGTCGTTTCAAACCCGTAACACTTTCATTAATCTCAAAAAAATATTATTTTTAATGAAATCTGAGATTTCTTTCTGTCCCTAGATGTTAGACAGTCCAACAACTACCATTTTGTTACTTCAAAAAGTTCATAAAGAGATCGTAAAACAGGTTGGATTGAGCTTCTGTTTATGAATTTTTATATGAATAAAATCCTAAATTCAATCTTTTTATCATATAAAGTGCTTGTGTCATCAAAAAATTTGGACAAAACTGCTCAATTCATATGGATTAGATTTACACTCTCTTTATGAACATTATTAAGCAAGTGGTTATTGCGTAGACTGTCAATGGAGGGACTAAAATCTCTCAGATTTCATCAAAATGTCTTACGGGTTTTGAATGACATGAGGCTGAGTAAATAATGATAATATTTAAATTTTGGGGGGAACTAACCCTTTAAATCTTTATTTAAATTTGATCAACTGGTTCACTTGCACAAACATTGGATTCAGTGTTATTTTGGTATTATGTATATACTTTTGTATATTTATTAATATTTTGAATAAAGTTTTTTGTTTTCATTTTCATATAATTTCATTACAATTTCATTTCATTAATTGAAATATAAAAAAATCAATTCATTAAGTAAAAAAATATTGTTTTAGTAATGTTTAGTAATGTAACTACAGCTTTTTTATTGCAGTTGTTTTTTTAATGAATTAATGAATACAAAATTGTTAATGTTAACCTTTTGTTTTAGTTAACGTTGACAACAGTGGTTGTGATGTTTTTGACACAGGAGTTCATTAAGGAGCAAGAGGTGAAATCTGCTCTAAAGGCATCAGTGATCAGCTCTGGATCTTTGATCCTGTTGCTCTGGGAAAGAGAACATATTAAAACACAGAAGATCAGCAGAAGCTCTAGTGCTCCAAGAACATCCACTCCCTCTGGAAATACAACAATATCTGAAAACATAGAGCCAAGTGAAACTAGCAATCTCACTTCTATCAATTCTGAAGACTCTGATGTCGTCTCTCCTTCAGAAACCAATGTTTCTTCTCTTCAAAACATCTCCTCAGAAGAAACTCTTTCATCAACAGAGAGATCAGATGCAAACATCACAAATGAAAGTATTATCTTGGAGGAACCGATGTCATCTGCACTTGATTTGTCTGTAAAACAAGAGATGCTTCTGTCCCCGGTTCTTCTGACTCTGCAGTCCCAGCTGTCTCAGGTGGAGCAAGACTGGGTGGAGATACAGGCACAAATACCTTCCATCCAACAGAGACTGCACCAGGTACATTTTATTCTGTACTTCCATTTGTCTGAAATTATAACATGTGCTGCATCATTACTAACTGTTCCCTGGATGGCTGGAAAGAAATACCATTCGGTTTCATGTTCTTCATTTTGGAGTATTGCCTCTCTGAAGGAGAACATCAGGTATAAAAGTTTTTATGCAGCCATGATTTCCTCTATCACTCAGCATCTGATGAAATCTGTGATGAATAGAGTCTCTGTCCTTTTTTCATCCATTAGGAGGCTCTCTTTCTTGTTCTCATAGCCTTTTTCTTCTTTGATCACAAGTGTCACCGCTCACCTGTTTTCTTCCTTCTCTATTCTCTCCACTTCTGTCTCTCTCTCTCTCTCTCTCTCTCTCTCTCTCTCTCTCTCTCTCTCTCTCTCTCTCTCTCTCTCTCTCTCTCTCTCTCTCTCTCTCTCTCTCTCTCTCTCTCTCTCTCTCTCTCTCTCTCTCTCTCTCTCTCTCTCTCTCTCTCTCTCTCTTTCCTCTCTTTCTCTCTCAGAGTGTGGTGGAGAGCCTGTGTCCTGAAGGACTGCTGGCTGATGTGTGTGGCTGGATTGCAGGTGCTGAGAGCAAGCTACAGGAGGCTGAACGAGAGTGTCACAGCACCTGTACCGCCGCAGAGCTCACACACCTGCTCAGAATATATCAGGTACTTTGTTCTCTTTTTATCTATCAATGAATAACACTTCAGTAATGAATAAATAAAATAGATGATCTTGGGTTTGGATTTCATTTGATCCTAAATTAAAGGAACACTCCACCGTTTTTAAAAATAGGGCTTATTCAACTTCTTTCCTACATTTAGATATGTGGGCAAATGCATTTTTGTCTCAGTGCATGCATTGTTTTAGTTTGGCAAAGTCACCACTAGCTTAGCTTAGCATAATGAATGAAAAAAAAAAACAGAGATTAAGACTAGGCGATTTCCTAGGCAGATACTGACTTGGGACTATATTATGGGGAAGCACAGGCAAAGCACTATTACTTGGGTGCAGAGATATCACGCAAAACATTGCGATCCCTCAACCGCTGGAGGATGTGAGGATGAGAGCCGTGATAGCCCATTATATAGTCAATATTTGCCTAGGAAATCGCCTAGTTTGAGGGTGCGTCTCAATCAGCTCCCTAGTTCAGTAGTCAGGGCACTAATCAGGGAGTCAGCCCATTGACTTAGGTCCTGATCAGTGCCCTGACTACTGAACTAGGGAGCTGATTGAGACGCACGCTTTATCTGCATCACTATCTGTACTCGTTGTCAATACACAGGCCACAAGAAGTAATTCGTTTTTTATTTTTTTATTTATCACTTTTACTAAGGACAGGCTAGCTGGTAACATGGCAACCATTCATTATGCTAATCTAAGCTAGCGGCGACCCTGCCAAACTAAAACAATGGATGCACTGAGACAAAAATGCATTTGCTCACATATCTAAATGTTGGAAAGATGTAGAATAAGCCTTATTTCTAAAAACGGTGGAGTGTTCCTTTAAATAATAATGAAAGATAACAGATATTATTTTAAGGGTAACAAATTGAAAATAAATGACCAGCAAATATAAGTGAAATAAATAAATGATAAAAGTAACTAAAATCAGTAATTGATTATAGTAAAATAAAGTACAAAATATATAATATTATAGTAATTAATTTTCTGTAATATAGTAATTATTTATGGTTTATTGTGGCATGACAAAACATAGATTTGCCTTTCCAAAGTGTTTGCAATATGACAGAGATAATGAGTTATATAAAGAAAGATAACAAATTAGTGAAATTAAATAAAATTAAATGATTCAAATTTAAATTAAAGGAATCCTGAGTACATAACACAAAGAAATACATTATGAAAATAACAAAAGAAAATAATTATGAACGTTGAATCAACTCTCTTTTTCATTCTCTCTTTTTTAATTTACTTATCTCTGTGAAATGAAAAAGTGTAAATTAAGTACAAAGTAAAACCTAGAAAGTAACATTCAGCGAATAAATTATGGAGGGTTACCATTAAACAAGAGTAATTAACTTTTTCTCTCTCTTTATTTCACTCTTCCCTTTCTGAACACATTTTCACAGTATTTTTTATATACCAGTACTGATGGTGATATAGTTTTAACTTTCAACAAAAATTTCAGTAATTATTTTTGGTCTTTCTTATTTTCTCTCTGTCCAGGGGATGAAGAGAGAGATGGCATGTCAGCAGATGTCTGTTGACTTTCTTAATCAGTGTGAGCTGAAGCAGGTCGGTTTTGACTCTCACATTAGCAGGTACAAACACACTGCGTTTGCTGAAAGCCTGGGACACGTTAGTATGCGCTGGCTTAATCTACAGGCTCACCTGAACATACAGGTGACTTTATTAAGTTTATTAGTATAAAGTATACAGGTAACCAACGAAGACTAACATAGATTTTAATGTGTTTTAACAGATTCGACGTGTTGAAGAACAGGTGAGGATAAGTGCTGAGCGAGATAATAAACTACACCTCCTGCAGCGCTGGGTCAGAGGTCAAAAACAATGGATGCGATTGGCAGAAAGACCCATCAGTCGTTCATATGCTGAGAGGAGCCTGAAGGAATGTGAAGTGAGCCGCTAATATTTTCTGGTTGACGGTTGTGGTAACTGGTTATGTTGATGCTCACATACCTTAAAGTCTGCATGAAGCAGAAGTTGCAATGGCATTTACTTCCCTATTGTGACATATATCTGAGTGAAATGGACTCTCGAAGAAGGAAAAAATGTAGGACGGGACTTGATTTTGTCCGTTGTGAACTGATTGGATGGTTGTGATCTCATGTACTGTAAGTGACAGGTTGTCCCATGCTCACGCCTCGCTATTCATTATTAGCGGTCAATTGAGCGGTAGTTCATTATTAGTTAATTGCTAACTCTTATTTTTTCCAAACCTCCCTGAGGACTACTAAGAACTACTTTATACAAGTTCATAATTAATGTGAATAATGTTAAATGTGTAATTAATTCAGATCATGGTAACCCACTAGTAATGACATCCATCAGAAGGAATTACTATCCAAAACCTTACAAAAAAACTTACAATGACTTGAGTCTTAGAGAGTCGAAAAAATAAGCAGATCTAGCTGTTTTATGACCTTTCTGTATGTAATCATGCTCTCTTTCCACAAATTGCGAAAAATCTCCATTTTAATTTTCTTCCAGCTGCGCTCCATTTTTCTGGCTGCTGTTTTAAAGGGTTACTTCAGTGATTAGCATATGGCTTTGTATCAGTAGAAACCCTGGATTATATTCAAATGATTGTGCTTTTCCCCCTCATATCCCCCTGAGACAAGAGATTTATGCATTTTATTTCTGGACAAATTCCTCCTATGATGCAAATTGATGATATTTGCATCATAAGAGGAATGTTTGGCCAAAGGCTAAAGACTACAGCCAGCAGAGCCTGTAGCATTTCCACATGTAGCAGCAGAGGGAGCCATTTCCACATGTTTTGAACCCGCACATGGGGGATGGGAGATCACACTCAGAGCTCAGCTCGTAGCTGCAGGCACTCATTTAAACAGAGCTATGGTGAGCAATGTAAGTCTTTTAACTTCTCAAATTTATTTCTATGAAAGTTAAGCTTGCAAAGGCATGAACTGAAACGCGCCAGACTGAACTCGCGTTGTGAATGTATGCCGCGAGTGTAGTCGCGATTACCTCAGCTCTCATCACGAGAGCTCATTTAGCTCATTTATCTGACTCCTTGCAGTTAGTGCTCAGTGCTGTGATACTCGCGCGGTGACTCACTCATTATATTGAACAGACACGTTCAGTTTTTAATTGTAGTGTCTTCTCCAACTCAGTCACAGTAATCCAGTAGGTGGCTTTGGGAATGGCCTCACCGGGCAGCGAAGCATTCTGGGAATTGTAGTCTTTCATCCCCATGAGACAAAATACATTTTCTGTCTTTTCTCAGTCTAAAAAAAATAGTTTCACATTTCTACTACATTGATGACCCAGTTTAAATACTGATTAATCTTTCCAGCGCTGAAGTACCCCTTTAAGGGCCCAAGTGTGCTTGTTTATTCATTGTGCCGTTGGACTATTTTGTTTTATGTTCTTTAAATGCAGGGGAGCAATTGTGTCTAAAGTGCTGGAAAAGAGTCATTACTAGAGTTATGCTTTTCACTTAAGAATTCTGATCATAATAATTAGTAGTTCCTTCTGAGAGATGTAGTAACAATTAAGTGTCTCCAACGCTATCCCATACTTATCATTACTACCCAATACTTTACAAGAAACTCATACGCTTACAATGATTTCAGTCATTACTAGAGAGTTACATACATTTTAGAGGAGATTTTTATGATCTTTTTCTCATTCTCAGGAACTGGGGGAAAAGCTGAAGGTCAAATTCACTGAACTTAATGAGCTGAGAAGACTTAACGCTGATGAAGAGGACAGCGATAAAGATTTCCTCTCAAAAGCTCAAAATCTCTCACAATCTTTGACAGATCTCTCTCAACAGGTACAGAGACAAACACTTGTTCCTGTGATTCGAAACAAAACTGTCATTTGAGTGTGTTTATTAACTTTAATAAAAATTATAATTTTTTTAGAGTAAAGTCCTTGGAAATACCCTGAGGGATCTGTGTAAAGTATGGTCTCAGTTTGAACGTGGGAGGGGCCAGGCAACTGTAAACACAATGATGATCTTTCAATCACTAGAGTATTACCACGCCCCTCTGCTCTCCCGCTCCGCTTTCCAGAACAACATTGATAAGCTACAGGTGTTGTCATTTTTTATTTTTAAGCTATTTCTAATTGGTCAACATATTTTGTATTACATTTGATTGTATTAGTTAACTATTTATGATATATAATCACAGGTCTTAAAAGCTGAGACAGAGGAGAATGACAGGCAATGGGGGGATCTTAACAAGACAACATCAATCCTCATTGGTGGAATTAGCACAGACTCTGCACAGATATTATCAGAGGACCTAGAAAAAGAAAAAGCAAGGTTAAACTTCACTCATCCCAGCAAAACAATGTGAATGTGTAAGTGAATGTTTAAGCTCATTCACCTGTGTGTTGCCCTCTAGGTGGTCAGAGTTAAAGGAAAAGGTCATACACGCATTGGAGAGGTCACACAGTCTTCTGAAGGTGTGGCAGAGATACTCTGATGTGAGACGCACCTGCTCAGATCAGCTCCAACATCACAGAGAACAGCTTGCTATGCACAACAAAACACCCTCTGACAATAAACAACTCACACACAGTATCGCAGAGCTGAAAACTGTGAGTACAATGCAAATTCACAGACAACCATCCATTAAAGTAAAATAATAAAATACAGCAAAAGGGGGACCAATACATATTAGTTCATAATTGTATGCATGATCGGTGTATGTGTGTGTATTCTCACACTCATGTAGGTAAATGTGTTATGAACGAAAGACAAAGACACCCTGAAAATCAAAGTGAAATTTTTTTTTGCAGCAGGCTAGTAGCCTAGAAATCTAGACGCACCCTAGCGGCAGCAAATCTAATCTGCCCACGAGTGTCGTCTAGAAACTCTCAATACCCTTCTGAGCTGTAATCGCCTAACTCTTGCCGGGCCAATCAGATCGTGTATAGAGTCGGTGGGCGGGGCCATAATGACGACGGCCGAGTTGCGTTTGCGTGCTTCTAGTAAACACAGAAACTGTGTGAACAGCGATCTTTCAAATCAGCTTTGACTGCGACTCTGGAAGACTAGGAGTTAAGCTTTTCTCTGAGAAAAGAACAAAGAACGGCACTGAAGTCATTCTTAAAAAGGGAAGATGTGTTCGGAGTTTTGCTGACCGGATACGGCAAATGTTTAATCTGTCAACAAGCTCTGTTTCACCTTCGTTGCTCTGGTTGGTGGTAGCGCTATCCTATCGCGTGCAGAGGGAGTTTGAAAGACAACCGTTTATCCCGCCCCTTTGGATTGAGCTGTCAATGGTGAGTTTCCAGACCAAACATCTTGATGTGGGTCTGGCTTGTCAGGCTAGCAGGCTAGTCCATTTTGCTGAAATTTCATTGCAGCAACTCAAAATGGTACTCAGTAGTTTGTATGGCCCCCACATGCTTGTGTGCATGCCTGACAACGTCAGGGCACGCTCCTATTGAGACGACTGATGGTGTCCTGGGGTATTTCCTCCCAGATCTGGACCAGGGCATTGAGGTGCAACCTAGCACCGTCGGATGGACAGGAACACAATGCCCCAGAGGTGTTGTTTTGGATTTAGGTCAGGTGAGCATGGTAGCCATTCAGTGTTATCCTTCATCCTCCAGGAACTGCTTGCATATTCTTGCCACATGAGACTGGGCATTGTTGTGCACCAGGAGGAACCCAGGACCCACTGTACCAGCATAGGGTCTGACAATGAGTCCAATGATTTCATCTTGCTACCTAATGGCTGTCAAGGTGCCATTGTCTAGCCTGTAGAGGTCAGTGCGTCCCTCCATGGATATGCCTCCCCAGACCATCACTGACCCACCCCAAAAC
Source organism: Pseudorasbora parva (assembly GCF_024679245.1). Taxonomy (NCBI): domain Eukaryota; kingdom Metazoa; phylum Chordata; class Actinopteri; order Cypriniformes; family Gobionidae; genus Pseudorasbora; species Pseudorasbora parva. The sequence goes on along the minus strand of NC_090188.1, from coordinate 28,287,389 downwards.
CAGTCATGCTGAACGATGTTACAGGCAGCATAACTCCACGGCTTCTCCAGACCCTTTCTTGTCTATCACGAGTGCTCAGGGTGAACCTGCTCTCATCTGTGAAAAGCACTGGGCACCAGTGGCAGATCTGCCAATTCTGGTGTTCAATGGCAAATGCCATTAAGCTCCACGGTGCTGGCCAGTAAGCACAGGACCCACTAGAGGACGTCAGGCCCTCAGGCCACCCTCATGAAATCTGTTTCTGATTGTTTGGTCAGAGATATTCACACCAGTGGCCTGCAAGAGGTCATTTTGTAGGGCTCTGGCAGTGCTCATCCTGTTCCTCCTTGCACAAAGGAGCAGATACCTGTCCTGCTGATGGGTCAAGGATCTTCTACAGCCCTGTCCAGCTCTCCTAGAGTAACTGTCTGTCTCCTGGAATCTCCTCCATGCTCTTGAGACTGTGCTGGGAGACACAGCAAACCTTCTAGCAATGGCATGTATTGATGTGCCATCCTGGAGGAGTTGGACTTCCTGTGCAACCTCTGTATGGTCCAGGTATCGCCACATGCTACCAATAATTACACTGACCCTAGCCAAATGCAAAACTGGTGAAAAACTGTCAGAAAAGATGAGTTGGGGGAAAAAATGTCAGTGGCCTCCACCTGTAAAACCATTCATGTTTTGGGGGTCATCTCATTGTTACCCATCTAGTGCACCTGTTGTTAGTTTCATTAACACCAAAGCAGCTGAAACTGATTAACAAGCCCCCTCTGCTACTTAACTGGCCAGATCTATATCTGAGGAGTTGAACTGACTTGATGCTATTCTCTGATTAAAAAGTGTTCCTTTAATGCAAAAGACTTTTTAATTTCACTATAGTATGTCACACATCGCTTGTCTCATTGTCCTTATTTTCTTCTCTTAGATGTTACAGAAAGGTTCAGAGACTCTCCAGACTGGTGTTAATGTAATGCTTGAAGCATCTAAAGATCTGATTGAACAGGTGAAGGATGAAGATACTGTTTTCATCAGATCAGAATGTCGTTTGTTAACACGAGGTTACCTGCAGTTAGAACAGACTCTGAAAGGACGAATTGAACACATGCAGGTTAGACTCATACATTAACATATGTGTTTTAAAGCGTGGAAGTGTTTAAAGAAAAGTTCTTGTTGTTCCAAAACTTCAATCTTTAATTTTTTTCATTTAACTCAAAATGTGCATGGATTATCATGATCCAAAAAAGCACAATAGTAGCATCAAATTATCATGGTAGTAGTATGTCTTCTGAAGCCTTCTGAAACCATAAGGGTGAATTTTTAACTGTTACTTAAATTGAAACTGTTTGTTTCCAGGAGGATCTTGAGCAATTTCAGGAATTTGAAAGGTTATACCAGTCCCTCGAAACACAATTAGAACAGTGGGAAAGCAAGCAAAGGATGGACAGCGAACACACAGATATATCTCAGGTGATAAACTCTCACTCACTAACATCCTTTATTTAAAGACATCCCCAGTATTAAGGGTTTCTGTGTTTCCGCGTCTAGTCAGGTCTGATGGAGATCAGTTCTCTCTCTCCTGATCTGGATCTACTAAACACACTGAGCTACAGGCTGACCCTCAGTGACCCTGTGACACAGAAGCTACAGCACCTAAACAGGAAATGGGCACAGGCCTCCGCACATGCTCAGGAGAAGTGCAGGTGAGACTAAGTGTAGGGGGAAAGTTACTTTTAAAAGTAATGCATTACAATATTCTGTTATTCCCTAAAAAGGGAACTAACTAATTCCATTACTTTTTATGGAAAGCAAAACGTTGCTGGTTTTGCATTAAAAAAAATCATGTCTCCAATTGAACATTTTCTAGCGACTGATCACATTTAATTTTGTCAGTTGGCCGAATTGAATTTCTGTGAATTGATGCAATTCACAGATATTAAATTTAACGAAATGAAAAATTTAGATGTGATCAGTCGCTAGAAATTTTTCATTTGGAGACATGATTTTTTTTACAGTGTACTTTCACTAGCAGGGTTTGCTTGTTGTTTTTTAATAAAAAAAAAGTTATATTTTGGCAAATGTAAAGGCTCTTTCACACCAAAAGTGAAATGTATAAGCCTCAGGCTGACGAAAAAGCTCATTTATGCCTGTATAATAGAGGGCACAGTTCAAACAAACCTTTCAGCTGTGATTCTGGATTGCAGAAGAATAGGATGCAGAAGAAAGTTCAACACTCTTATTTCAACAAAAAAAATAAAACATAAAAACACATGTGATGATAATCATATTGTTTATTAATGTGTTGAATTGGATCATTGAAGGTCAGCAGCAAAGACATCAGTTATTAAAAGGAGATTAAATGCATAAAGTGCATTTTGTATTATTTAACATATTTAATTATTGCAGGTTTGCATAATATTCTGAGTTTGTGTTTCACTGTTTTTATTAATTTTGAGGAATACTAAATACATGATCACATTTAGTCTAGAACTACAATAACCATCATGCTCACACAGCGCCTCCGATTTCTCTCAACATGGGGTTAGAAAAGGTGTCTGTATATAAATGGGAAAACATCTTATCTTTCGTTACTTATTTGAAAAAGTAACTCAGATATTTTGTTATAAATTTAAAAGTAGTGCATTACTTTACAAGTTACTTGAAATAAATATCATGCTAGTATCAAGTCCAATATACATAGTATTGCGTGTTTACTATGTGTATTAATATGTGTATATTATGTGTGTTTAGTGAGTTGCAGGCAGCCTCTCTCCATCAGCAGAGCTTTGAGCAGAGATGTGAGAGCTGGCTGGCTTTCCTACAACGCATGGAAGACAGTTTAGCTGTAGAAATTGCGTCAACTTACCCTGGACTAAGAGAACAGCAACGCACGCACCAGGTACGACAGTCACGCGCCCATAGCTGCTCATAGGGATCACAGATCTGTTGAAAAATCTTTTTCTCTCATTCCCTTCTAGTGTTTTCAGGCTGAGTTGTCTTTAGGCCATCAGATCCTTCACTCTGTGATCAGTGAATCTCTCCTCCTGTTGCAGAAGGGAGATGTGGAAGACAGGTGAGGATTCTCTGCATGTGTCTGTGTATTGTTTAATATGATTTGAGATTTACTAACCGCCCTGCCTGTGCCCTCAGGAGCGATTTCCTGTTAAAACTGGCACAGCTGAGAGAGCACTGGCAGGGGGCAGTGCAAAGAGCATCTCAACGGCGTGCTCTAGTGGAAGGGCTCATACAGCACTGGCACCTTTATACACACACAATGCAGAAACTCCGCAAACTTCTCACACTCACACACACGCTCCTGTCACCTACCAGTCCCACACACTGTAGTGTCCTGCAGCTGCGCCTCTTGCTGGATGATCTGAAGGTAACAAGATGATTTTTAAGTATTACAATAATCAGTTATGAAGCGCAAGGCCGTAACAATGTCTTGAACACTGGAATTTGTGAATTTGCGCTTTTTGCTCAGTTTGGCCATTTCTAATCATTGGAAGGGAGGGGACTTGCCCCCTCGATGTCTATGGTGTTTACGGCCCTGATAAAGACATTGTGTTTGTCAAAGTATATGCACTGCATTTCAAAAGTTTGGAGTCTGTACTTTTTATTTAAGGGGGGGGGGGGGGGGGGGGGGTGAAACACTCAGTTTCAGTCAATCTCATGTCAATCTTGAGTACCTATAGAGTAGTATTGCATCCTTCATATCTCAGAAAAGTCTGAGCGGCTGGAGGCGTATCGTGTGGGCGGAGCTAAAGAATGACGATCGCGCACAAAGCGGTGACATCCTCAAGCGTGGAGAAGAAAGAAGCTACCCTAAATAAAGCATAGCTATCAATCAGATTCAACTAATACATATATGATCCAGAATCAGATCCGGAGGCTGAAATAAATTGAACAGGAGCAGCAACAACAGCAGGACGTCCGTCTCTGTGGAATGTACTGTATTTAGTGGCCTGTCAACATTTGTGTGGGTTTACTCGCAGTTTATGAGGACATGATTTGGTTTATGGACTATTGTATGCGACTAAACATTAGCAGTAGCAAGCAAAATGGTTTTGCACATCAGACTAGTGTAACGTTATACATAGAACAACAATGGAGTAACCGTTAGCGCATTTGAATGACGAAGCATGCTTTGTGAGAACGCTAGGTTTATGTTTGGGTGGTTTTACAATAAACAAACTGACACCTATATTGGTCAGCTAAACAAATGTATTTAAACTAGGGCCGGGACTCGATTAAAAAAATTAATCTAATTAATCTAATTAATTAGAGGCTTTGTAATTGATTAATCGAAATTAATCGCATTTTAATTGCATATAAATATTTGACCTGGAACAATGAGAAGTAGCCCAATTTTTCACATGGATGTTTAGTATACCATTGAATAATGACTGAATACATAAGCTTAATCAACAAAATATTGTTTATTTATTTCAGTCCAGCAGACCAGTGCAATGTTTGCCATTAAGTGTAGCAAAAGCATATTTGTGATATTTGAGGCTCTGTGCTGCGGTGATACGCAAATTCCTTGTTGTTTAGCAGGGGTGTCCAATCCTGCTCCTGGAGGGCCACTGTTCTGCTGAGTTTAGCTCTAACCCCAATTAAACACACCTGTACCAGCTCATTAAGGTCTTATTAGGCATACTAGAAACTTTAGCAGTGTATTGAGGCAAGCTGGAGCTAAACTCTGCAGGACGTCAGTGGCCCTCCAGGACCGACTTTGGATACCCCTGTTGTATAGCTTGCACACAACCATGCTCTTGTCGACGCTTCCATCATTTCGTTTTTTAAAACTAAATTTCCCATCCACGGGGCCAAGCAAAGCGGTCTCATCAGCTTCTTCGTTCATGTTCACTATGGTTTGTTGTTGTCAAGGTTGTTGTCGTGACTCATGAGCGCTAGTTGGTGTTCCAGTATAATCGGTCCGTCAAAACTCATTCATTGAAAAACGTTCCGCGGGGCAAAAATAAGTGCGATTAATTTTTTATTTTTTTTTGCGTAATTAATTAACGCGTTAAAGTCCCGTAGTTAATTTATCTTAATTAACGCGTTAAAGTCCCGGCCCTAATTTAAACACACACCACATAGATCGCATGCTCCATTGATAAATTAACTAACGTTATACACGATCGTGTCGTTTACTGATGTTTACTCACGCGACGATAGCCAACAGCATAGACATTTGAAGCAGTTTTACTCACCGCCTGCTTCCAAAGCAGGACCGAACCTTTATCTTCACCACTCCATCAAAAACACACTTCTTTGGTAACTGTTGATTTCGTGAAGTCCTGTGACAGCAGTAACCGTGGAGATCCACTTTTGCGGCGCGACTGAAGCGATGTTGTGAAGCTTCCCGTCATTTCTGCGTTCAAATCAGTTCAAATGCAGCGCTGCCTTCCCAGAATGCTGTGCTGAAGCGTTGAAGTCGCTTGACATCACCCATAGGAATAAAGTGAAGACATAAGTGTTGCACGGACAACTGGATCTGCACCTGAGAGCAGTGTTTATGGGGCGTGCATTTCCTCTCTCGCTCTGGCCACTCGCACCCTTCTGGGAGAAGAGCCCGTACGGCCCATACAAGGACCTTCTACTCTGTCGACATCAAGCCGACCCATACTCGAAAAAAACTCTCCGAAACTTGTGAGAAACCGGAAGGAGTATTTTTGACACAGAAATACTCCATCAAACGTCCAACATTAGTTTTTGAAACTTTGTCTATGTTTAGGATGGGAATCCAAGTCTTTAACAGTGTAAAAAGCTCAATATGCATGAAACAGCATTTCACCCCCCCTTTAAAGAAATCTCTTATGCTCACCAATGCTGCATTTATTTAATCAGAAATACAGTAAAACAGTAATATTGTCAAAATAACAGTTTTCTATTTGAATTTATTTTAAAGTGTAATTTATTCCTGTGATGACAAAGATGCATCATTACTCCAGTCTTCAGTCTTATTATTATCAATGTTGAAAAAAGCTGTGCTGTTCAATATTTTGTGGAAACCATGGTTTTTGAATAGAAAGTTCAAGAGAACAGCATTCTTTTAAAAATAGTAATCTTTTGTAAGATTATAACAGTAACTTTGATCAATTTAATTGCCAAATAAAATATTAATTTCTTTACATTTTACTGACACATTTTTAACAGTAGTATTTACACCTAAAACTTTCAAATCATTTTTACACATCTAAAATGTGCAGTTTTTTCTTGAGTTATCGCAAGTCAAAAACTTGATTGTACTCATTTTTTTTTATTCAAAAAATAAATAAATAAATCAAATTATTTGATTTATTCTCTATATAAATGTCATGACTTATCTTTTAATATTCTAAAACCTTACCTTGCAATTGTTTGTGACAATTCTCTCTCTCTCTTTTTTCTCTCTCCCCTTCTCTCTCTCTCTCTCTCTCTCTCCCTGTGTAAAGCGCACCGAGCTGTTGTTTCAAAGGTCAATCTCAGCGTATCTGTGTGTGATGGACGTAGGCAGGCAGCTGTTCTCGGTGAGTGACTCGCAGACGCAGATGCAGCTGCAGACAGACCTGGCAGCTCTGCAGGAGGACTGGGAGCAGAGCCAGTGCATGCTGGGAAAGAGAAAGACCCTCACCTCTGACATCATAAAGGTAAGATGGTTTGATTAGGTGTGAAATGGGACCTTTAAATGAACTAACTCTCGTGTTTTATTGCTTAGTTCTATAGACATTGTGTTGCCTGATGCAATATTTATCCTTATTTTGAAGGTCAAAGGTCACATGGGAAATCCATAAAGCCAATTGAGCTGGTTTATGTGATCCAACTTGATTCCAGAAGTGTTCTCATGATCATGGAAATCTGAAATATTTGGGAATTTTAAAATTGTGACTTCCAACCAAAGAAAGTAATTGAAAAGTCCTTAATTTTTATATATAATATATGTATATTTGAATTAGTTTGATGCTTAGCTGTTAAATATTATATTATCTAGAAATGTATCTTCGTTAGTGGAAAAACTTTAGCTTTTTTGTTGAAATCATTATCCAGTAATCACAAACAAATAGTAAAGTTTTCTCTAGAATCAAGATATCATTCTTATCGGCATTTATGAGGGTAAAGTTTATATAACAAAACTGCTACTGCAAAGTGAAACTTGCCCTCTGAATTATCTGCCCTCATATGATTTGATTGAAATGGAAATAGCAGGTTATGGATTGTCACCCTGGTGAACGCCTGCTCAAACCTGTTAACTGTCTTTCTGACTGTCCCATTATAAACACATCCAAAAGTGTTTCACTTCACCAGCAAAAAAACTCAGGCCATTACAACTCCAGAAAGTTACATGACAACACAAAATGTTGAATTGTGTGTTTCTCTCTCACTGTGTGTTTGTGTGTGTGTGTATTTGTGTGTGTGTTTGTGTGTCCTTGTTTATATTACATTGTGGGGACCAAATGTCCCCATAAGGAGAGTAAAACCTGAGTTCACCTACCTCACTTTTAAAAGGCTTTTAAATCATACAGGATGAGTTTTTTTGTGATGGTTAGGTTTAGGGGTAGGGGCAGTGTAAGGGGATAGAATGTGCAGTTTGTACGGTATAAAAACCATTACGTCTACGGAGAGTCCCCACAAAGATAGTGAACCAGACGTGTGTGCGCGTGTGTGTCTGTGTGTGTGTATGTGTGCGTGTGTGCATGTAGAAAAAGGTGATACCGTCACCTTTATGTTATGGTGGTTTTGTGCAGGAATGAGTCCAGCTGAGTTTGACCTACATTCCCTCTGATTACACAGCTGGACTAATCCAGATCAGACATTTACTAACACACACACACACACACACACACACACACACACACACACACACACACACACACACACACACACGCACACACGCGCGCACACGCACACGCACACACAAGCATTTAAATATCAGTATTACTGACCTGAAAAATCTTTATGTACATCATGCAGGTCAGTCAGTCTATAAAATGATCCATCCATCCACCCATCCATCCATCCATCCATCCATCCACCCCCTATCTATCTATCTATCTATCTATCTATCTATCTATCTATCTATCTATCTATCTATCTATCTATCTATCTATCTATCTATCTATCTATCTATCTATCTCTCTGTCTGTCTGTCTGTCTGTCTGTCTGTCAGTTCCTCATCTTATAGTTGACCTTGATTGTAGTTCAGATAATATGACAAAACATAATCAGTGTATGTGTGTGTGTGTGTGTTCATGAGTACATGCACTTCTCATGTGCTAAAGGGTTTACAGTAAAGCCTGTCTAGGGATTTAGTGCTCTTCCTGCCTGTCTTTCCTTTCTATCTCTTCCTCGCAGTGCATATTCTGCCTACATTTCTTATGCATCACCTTATAAAATGAATGCCAGTTCACTGCACTTTCCTCTGTGCAGTATGTTATTATATGTATTATACTGTATGTGAGTTGCGGCTTATGTGTGGACACATGGGTCTGAAGCAGTGAGTGAACTTTTATTTCACTTTATTTTTTTATTTTATTTATGTTTAGGAGTGTGTTTAAAATAATTTTCTAGAAGTGCATTTGTGAAGTCAGGCACTTATTTTGGACGAGAAGCCCTGGCTTGCAGTCTCCCCTCTAATTCATCCCATAGGTTGAGATAATACATGTGCAGACTCTGTGCAGGCGTCAAGTTCCTCCACGCCTAACATGCTCATACATGTCTTTATGGACCTTGCTTTGTGCACTGGTACGCAGTCATGTTGGAACAGGAAGGGGCCATCCCCAAACTGTTCCCACAAATATTGCATGAAATTGTCCAAAATGTCTTTGTATGCTGAGTAATTAAGAGTTCCTTTCACTGGAATTAAGGGGCCTAGCCTAACCCTGTAAAAACCCCACACCATAATCCCCCCTCCACCAAACTTTCCCCTTGGCACAATACAGTCAGGCAATTGCCGTTTTCCAGGCAACTGTCAAACCCAGACTTGTCCATCAGATTGCCAGACAGAGAAGTGTGATTGGTCACTCCAGATAACATGTCTCCACTGCTCTAGAGTCCAGTGGTGGCGTATTTTATACCACTTTATCCAACACTTTGCATTACACTGGGTGATGTAAGGTTTTGATGCAGCTGCTTGGCCATAGAAACCCATTCCATGAAGCTTTCTATGCGCTACTGTTTTTGAACTAATCTGAAGGGCACATGAAGTTTGGAGGTCTTTAGTTATTGACTCTGCTGACACCACTCTGTGATTTTGTGGCCTACCACTCCATGGCTGAGTTGCTGTTGTTCCCAGTTGCTTCCACTTTGTTATAATACCACTAACAGTTGACCCTGGAATATTTAGTAGTGAGGAAATTTCACAAATGGACTTATTGCACAGGTGACAACCTATCACGGTACTATGCTTGAATTCACTGAGCTCCTGCGAGCAACCTCTGTTTTATACATTTTATTATTATTTAATTTTATACATGTTGGCCATGAAAGTGATTGGAACACCTGAATTCAATTATTTGGAGGGGTGTCCCAAATACTTTTGGCAATATAGTGTAGATCTGTGCATGTTGTGATAACCACACACTTGTGTGTGTTTCTACATGTATGTGTTTTCATAGCCCTTAGTGTTGGCTTAACTTCTCATTTGTTTCTGAGCCGAGACATTGGTCTGATGTAGTGCACACTGACCTCCACAGTAGATATCTGGACACCTGTCCATATGTTTGTGTGTAAAGATCTACCTTCACGTATCCATAATTTCTCCGGGTTTTTTTTCTGCAATATTTTTTTCTTCCTCTGGCTAATAAGAACTCAGGTCAAGCCCATACCAAAATAAAGAGGCATACAGAGCTGATATTTAATCAAGAACATGTCAGAGCATTATAGCAGCTATAAGTCCTTGCTTATGTTTTTTTTTCATTTGTTTCATTTAACAGAAGTGGCAGACCTGTGAGACCAGACTAACTGATCAGGCCCAGCGCCTGGAGGAGCTACGAGCTAGACTGAAGCTATCAATCCCAGATCAGCAGGAGGATATGGAAGAAGAACGCCAACTTGTGAAGGTACACTAACTTCAAGAAGAGGACTGCACTGTAATCTTCTTAATTTTAATAGTAAAAGACTACAAATTATGTGGTAAAATCCTGTTAATTTGGGAACAGTAAATAAAGTGTTGAACTGTTTTAAATCTAATGAGAAAAATACAGTAAAATACAATTACAAAACAATTAAATAAAAAGTTTTACCTTTTTTGGAAGTGAGACAGAACAAGTCGTAATTTACAGTGGAAAAAACTTAATGGACCTTCCCAGAATTCCGTGTGTGACAGCTCATAATTAATGTTTTTTCACTTAAATAACCGTTTGTTAGTTTTTTCTTATCAGTTAGGTCAGTGGTTCTCAAACCTGTCCTGGAGTACCACCAGCCCTGCACATTTTGTATGTCTCCCTATATCTGACACAGCCATTTTAGGCCGTGCAGTCTCTACTAATGAGCTCATGAGTTGAATCAGGTGTGATAGATGAGGGAGACATACAAAATGCGCAGGGCTGGTGGTACTCCAGGACAGGTCTGAGAACCACTGAGTTAGGCTTTGTTACATTTATGTTTATTGCATTAATTTAGAGTTATTTTTGTTACCATGCACACTCTATACAATATTAGTATTTACCTCAGCTTCTGGGAAAGCTACTTCTGATGAACTTTGATTTATCATGTGGCTTTCTCTTTACCACCTGTTTGTGTGTGTGTGGCTGTCAGTATATTATAAAAGTACAACATGTTGTCTATAAAAAAGCAATAGAATCATAATAAAATACTGATAAATACTGTAATAAAAGCACACTCCAACAGTTGTGTTTAGTAAAGTTAAATCACCTACGGTGACAGTTAGCAGTTAGCCTGTGCTAAAATCGCACAACAGCTTTTGTTTGAGTTGAGCTTGACACTTAGGATTTCCCTTCCTCCCTGCTATAGGCTTATTCAGCTGTGATCCTCCTCCCTCCCTCTCTCTGCCTCCTCTGCCCTCCCCCTATGTCCTGTGGGCTTTAATCTTGCTGGGCAGGAGAGTGAGAGAGAAATTGCGTGAGTCAGAACCGGGACGTGTGGCAGTGTTTTCCGTGAGTGTGTGTGACGGTGTTGTGTTATGTTATGCAGGAGGTTCAGGATTGTTTAGAGGACTGGGCCGTCAGTCTTTCCGAGCTCAGCACCATGAAGACGGACCTGTCCCAGTACATCCTCACCGATGATGTCCTCCTCCTGCAGGAGCAAGTGGACCATCTGCACTCCCAGTGGGAAGAACTCTGCCTCAAAGTAAGACACACAAACATGTTTACCTAGCAAACATACCATAGACTTTTGTATTTTTTCCAATACAACAGTAAACTATATATATATATATATATATATATATATATATATATATATATATATATATATATATAGGGGTGGTAATTCTAAACAAATTTACTTCATTTAGGATTCATTTTACATTTGAGGTCCCCATCTGTCCCCAAAAGGAGGTTTTGTCAAAAGCAGCTAATTTTATCTATAGACTATTTTATCGCAAAAGTAAAGCTAAGTAAACCCATACGCATATAAATAGTTATTTTGTAGATTATTTTTTTACTCTTTAATTTAGAAATGGCTCCATTAAGCAAAAATGAACTAGGGGGAAACAGAGCAAATATAAAGCATACAGGAATCTTGTGACTAAACATTGACCACTGTTTGTAACTCATTGAACTGACTGATAAACCTTGTAGTGTGTGTGTGTAGTTGAAGGAAATATTTAACAGTAATAGGACAAATAAATCTGTACTATTTGTATGTAATTTTGTAGGTAGAAAAGTGAAGATGCTTTACACAACATCCAGATTTAAAAACATGTTTACCTAACCCAAACCAGAAATCTACCACTTTATTTGATTTAATTCATTCATTAAACATTTTACCTTTGAGAACATCCTCAGTGTCTTCAAAGGAATATTTTTTCATATTTAACATATGCAGAAATTTGTCCCAACTGCTGGGAAGTAAACCTACACACTGACAACATGCTCAATGGAATTCCAGTTATTTTAAATACAACGTTAGCAGCACACCTTCAATACCCAAGAAACAGATGTGAGGATATTTTTGATGTTTTTTTTTCATTCAGTGCTCATTGTTCCTGTGAAGTTTATTGATGTATGGTGTTCTGGGGACTGGATGATCCATATATTGATTTTCTTTCTGAACCTGTGCATCACTTGCATGAGGTCTTGCTGCTTTTGAATATGGTGCTGGATCAGTCAGCTGGAGTCTCCTGGGGTCATGTTTTGGGGGTCTGGTGTGAGTTTTGGGGTGGGTAAGGGTCTTTGACACTGGAAGGAGAGAGCAGATGGTGTAGAGTGAAGAACACATAGAAAGGACACACAGAAGTGAATAGAAGAAGGAGTCTTTAGCTCTTTGTTTTGGAAATCACCCCCAGTGTGTGTCTGTCACACGCCGGAGTGTGAGTGTGTGTCTGTAGGGGGTGGTTGTGGAGGTGTTGCCTGGTAACAGTGAAGTCCACATGTGGCAGCTGTTGAGTTTGGATTTTAAAACTTGTTTGAAAAAAAAAGGTTCATAGAGAAGATGGTTCTGGAGATCTGAATGATTCTTTAAACACGCATACAATGGTCCTATGTAACATAACTGGAATACCCTGTTTCCCTCTATAGTTTAAGAGTATTCATGTTTTTGTTACACATTATTAATTATTATGTGTTTTAAATTAAATGTAGTCTCTAATTTATTAACTTGAACCTGTAACACACATATAATATTTTTAGATCATGTTGTGAATATCTGAGTTCACATTATTTGTTTGTTTGTTTGTTTGTTTGTTTATTTATTTATTTATTTATTTATTTATTTATTTATTTATTTATTTATTTGTTTGGGTGTGTCTCACAAAAACATGTTTAGATCACAAGATCACATTTGGTCCAGAAATCAAAAGATAAATACAAAAAATTAATTCGATTTTGCATTAAAAAAATATTTAAAAATAAAAAATTATTTACATAATTTTCATGATAGTGAAGCATTTAATTTTGAGGGTTGTTGTTTATTTGTTTATCTTTTTGATTCTCTTTAGATTTCCATTGCTGTGATACAGGTTTTTTGTTTTGTTTTTTTTTGCCTGTAATTTACAACAATACTTCCATAATGCCATTTATTTATCTAAACTTCCATAATGCCATTTATTTATCTAAATGCATTACAGTCCTGTTCAGAAATTGTATGTATTCTTAATTTTGTGCAAAAACGTAATGGCTCAGAAAAAGATTTTAAGCTAAATATTACTATTTAAAATATAACTTTTTTAAAGCTAAATATTAGTTATTTATTTTTCTTTAATATTGTTGTAAAAATATGATCTGCCCTTCATTTTGAAAGATGATTCTGATTCTTATTCTGTGCATGATGCTGTCATACAGTATGTCTTATGTATTATCTCTCTCTCTTTCTCTCTCTCTCTCTCTCTCTCTCTCTCTCTCTCTCTCTCTCTCTCTCTCTCTCTCTCTCTCTCTCTCTCTCTCTCTCTCTCTCTCTCTCTCTCTCTCTCTCTCTCTTTCTCTCTCTCTGCAGGTGTCTCTGCGTAAGCAGGAGATTGCTGACCGGCTGAATGCCTGGATAATTTTCAATGAGAAGAATCGGGAGCTGTGCGAATGGCTGACACAGATGGAAAACAAGGTGGCGCACAGCGCCGAGCTCAGCATCGAGGAGATGGTAGAGAAACTCAAGAAGGTGAGGCCTCAGATACACTGTACTCTCTGATCCAGAATTTTGCTGTATTTACCTAAATAGAAGAGCCCACATTCCACATTTATTCCACAGTTAAATTGCGTTCTTCCCTATTTCGCCTAATATTGTAAGCAAGTAAGAGTATGGCAGTAAATAATCTCTCAAGATATTAAATGGTATTACAATCATCAAATATCCCCTTACACACAAATACACTCACTCTACAGGACTGCATGGAAGAGATCAACCTCTTCAGTGAGAATAAGACACATCTGAAACAGCTGGGAGAACAACTCATCACTGCTAGCAACAAGACCAAAGAGACAGAAATCAATGACAAGATCAAGGACATCAACGACCGCTGGCAGCATCTATTTGATCACATTGAGGACAGGTGAGACCTTAGAATAACACTGAGAGGGTCATGGTCAAATACACTAAGGGTATGTTTACACGACATCGATGTACTAAAAACAGCCAACATTCACACGGATCTGCGACAATGACTCAAAAGGCTGTATTATGGCTGTATTATGCATGCTAGGCCAGTTTGTCAAGAAACACCTGGCAATTAGTAAAACATCTGCTTGAACATGTAATAAGCAAGTGCTTGACATCACTGATTTCACAAATTCACATTTTTGTTGTTTACATGGAGACGGTAAATACATAGTTTTCAAAACTTTGCACTTTGAAACCCGTTTACAAAAGCTTGTGTTGTCAGGCCCCCAAAACGCCATTGTTGTTAAAGGAATGTCCAAAACATATAAAATGTTTTCCGTTTTCAGTTGAAAACAGTGTCGTGTAAACATACCCCAATACAAATACAGATGCTACTCTATTATAAATACTGTTAGATTGTGACCATCAAAATTGGTTTGAGTCATGTGATATGAACTGCTTGCATAGAACTATCTAAGATATGTCCGAGACAACACAGAGACACTAATCTGACATTGATCTGATTCATTTCAGTCACACTTTATTTAACAGACAAAAAGTGCAGTTTGTCAGGTTCAATGCAGCATAAACATCAGCTATAGTCCAGATGGGCGGTATCAGGGTGGAGCCTATGGAGGGGGTTGGTTTATCCTGCACTTTGTTTGATTGACAGTTCTTTGATTAGACAGATGGTGGCTGTAGCTTTATATCACATTGATGCCCATCTTGTTGACTTCTTGTCTCCAAGCCTGCGTTTTCTCAGATCTTAAGGTCTGGATCTTTGAGATCATCATAAAGAGCATTCAACACACACACACACACACACACACACACACACACACACACACACACACACACACACACACACACACACACACACACGTTGGTCTTCGTGGTTTACAGGGACTCTCCATAGGCGTAATGGATTTTATACTGTACAAACCTTATTTTCTATCCCCCTACAATGTCCCTACCCATCACAGGAAACCTTCTGCATTTTTACTTTCTCAAAAAAAAACATAATTTAGCATGTTTTTAAAGCTATTTGAAATATGAGGACATTTGAAATGTCCTCATAAACTACATTTATTGTGTAATACCAGTGTAATACCCATGTAGTTATACAAATGTGTCCTCATAAATTCACATAAACAGGCACACACGCACCTAAAGGATTATTAGGAACACCATACTAATACTGTGTTTGACCCTTTCGCCTTCAGAACTGCCTTAATTCTACGTGGCATTGATTCAACAAGGTGCTGAAAGCATTCTTTAGAAATGTTGGCCCATATTGATAGGATACCATCTTGCAGTTGATGGAGATTTGTGGGATGCACATCCAGTGCATGAAGCTCCCGTTCCACCACATCCCAAAGATGCTCTATTGGGTTGAGATCTGGTGATTGTGGGGGCCATTTTAGTACAGTGAACTCATTGTCATGTTCAAGAAACCAATTTGAAATGATTCAAGCTTTGTGACATGGTGCATTACCCTGCTGGAAGTAGCCATCAGAGGATGGGTACATGGTGGTCATAAAGGGATGGACATGGTCAGAAACAATGCTCAGGTAGGCCGTGGCATTTAAACAATGCCCAATTGGCACTAAGGGGCCTAAAGTGTGCCAAGAAAACATCCCCCACACCATTACACCACCACCACCAGCCTGTACAGTGGTAACAAGGCATGATGGATCCATGCTCTCATTCTGTTTACGCCAAATTCTGACTCTACCATCTGAATGTCTCAACAGAAATCGAGACTCATCAGACCAGGCTTCTTCAACTGTCCGATTTTGGTGAGCTTGTGCAAATTGTAGCCTCTTTTTCCTATTTGTAGTGTAGATGAGTGGTACCCGGTGGGGTCTTCTGCTGTTGTAGCCCATCCGCCTCAAGGTTGTGCGTGTTTTGGCTTCACAAATGCTTTGCTGCATACCTCAGGTGTAACAAGTGGTTATTTCAGTCAAAGTTGCTCTTCTATCAGCTTGAATCAGTCGGCCCATTCTCCTCTGACCTCTAGCATCAACAAGGCATTTTGGCCCACAGGACTGCCGCATACTGGATGTTTTTCCCTTTTTACACCATTCTTTGTAAACCCTAGAAATGGTTGTGCGTGAAAATCCCAGTAACTGAGCAGATTATGAAATACTCAGACCGGCACATCTGGCACCAACAACCATGCCACACTAAAAATTGCTTAAATCACCTTTCTTTCCCATTCTGATGTTCAGTTTGGAGTTCAGGAGATTGTCTTGACCAGGACCACGCCCCTAAATGCATTGAAGCAACTGCCATGTGATTGGTTGATTAGATAAATGCATTAATGAGAAATTGAACAGGTGTTCCTAGTAAGCCATATATGGCATATATCATGTTCCATATTACTTAGAGAGATTGAGATAAGACCTTATTTGCCTTTCAGCTACACTCTTAATAATAAAGGTTACAAAAGAGGACATAAAGGTTTCCAATAGAAGACATATTATTATTTTCTTGTTTTAAAGAACATTTATATAAAGAGCTCGTTGTGCAATAGAAATGATCCATGGATGTACTTCATAGAACAGTTGACGTCAATAAAGAACCTTTATTTTTGAGAGTGTACTATATACTCCTTTGGTGCCTAATGTGTGATTTGTGCACCATAACTATTGATTTTTAAATATAATGAAAATGTATTTTTTTTACTTTGTATGAGTGTTATCAATTTCCCAAAAATATTGACATTTAAGTCAATTAAGCTCTCTTAATTTTTTTCTGAAATTCATTTCTGCAGCTTAAAAATACAGCTGAAGCATTGCGATATTAATAAGATCATCTGGTGGAATGTTGTTTAATGTAGTTGTGTTAACTAACCTCTTAAAGCCGCAGTAAAACAAAACAAAAAACAATTAACATATTTGTTAAACCGGTCATTATGTCCTGACAGTTGAATATGAGAATTTGAGATAATCTGTGAAAAAATCGATCTCCTCTGGCTCCTCCCAGTGGTCCTATTGCCATTTGCAGAAATATACCGCTCCCGGTATGAAACAACCTATCAGAGCCAGGAGGAGTGTCTTAGCAGTGTCAGTCAAGCTTGTATGCACTGATCACACCCTCATGACTTTTTTATTTAAATGGAAAAACAAAGCATGGCATCTTTGTCAGTTTATGCACTCAACCGTCACAGCTTTCCTTGTCAGAATTTGATCCTGAATAATATGATAAATAAGATCATGCACAGCGGACAAACAATCCAAACTGCCAATTCCTCGAGTGGCAGCTGCTCATAAAATAAAGACAGGTAAACGGAAAAAGACAGATGATGATGATAAAAAAGACAAAAAGAAAAAAAATGATAGAGCCCAAAATAAAACTATGGTAAATATCGGAGCGGCTTTTCCAAGGTGGAGGGAGCTAAAGTTACATGTCCTGAAAGGATAACAAACCAATGCAGAGTTAGCCAGATTTCTGCTTGACAAGTAAGTATCCCTGCTTGATTTGTTTCATTCCTCAAAGTCGCTGTGGGTGTGAATTCCTCGTCGGAGCCCATCGACAGCCGCAATTACATACAGATAAAATGTCATGCACTGTGCAAAAGCAGCTATTGAAACCTACTAATTCACCGGCTTGTCATTCTCCTGAAATAATGTTAATAGCAAACCTTATTTAGCATTGCATTTCAATGGACTATTTACTTGCATACTGTAATGTTAGTTACCTTTATATTATCTTACTAGCTATTTATTACTTGTAGAAATAGTGCAAGTCATATAGTTACATTACATGTATTGCAAAATACGTAATGTTTTGAGGACCAAGT
The DNA here is from genome assembly GCF_024679245.1 of Pseudorasbora parva. Lineage (NCBI taxonomy): Eukaryota > Metazoa > Chordata > Actinopteri > Cypriniformes > Gobionidae > Pseudorasbora > Pseudorasbora parva. Next base: position 28,269,412 of record NC_090188.1, on the reverse strand, counting down.
TTGTAGTCAAAGCACGGCCAGGCCATTGTCTGTTTAATCCGCCGGTGGCCCTGCTTGCTTACTAGGGTTGGGAATCGTGAGAAATTTTCCGGTTCCGGTTCCGATTCCGCCTAACAATTCCGGTTCCGATTCCGGTTCCATTAAAATTATTAAACAAATAGTGGTAAAGGAAAAAGGCACAATACGCAACTTTAAACAATCCTTTTTTGTGTTTATTACTTGCTCTCAAATGAATTTACTGGTTGGCAATGTCAAAAAAAAAAGTCCTGTACTATACATATATTACAGGATTAATCGAGCCATATGGAATTTATGGAAATTAAAATAAACATGTTCAAATTTACACCTCTGAAATTGTCTTATTACATTTTCTCTCTCTGTTTAGGGATGTTAACCGATGACCGTTTGACCGATGGTTGACCGTATCAACGTTAACTGATCAAAGTTGTCGGTTAAAAAAAAAAAGTGATCTCTAAATTAGGCTATTATAGACAGTGGACTAAACGCTACTACAGTTAGCCGTCTCATTACAAAATCTTTTTGTGTGAAGTGAACATATCCCTCGCACTCAATTTTTCATAACTCTCCTGTTTGTACTTAATAAACCAATAAAAACATTTGGGGCGAGGTCGCAGCGTTTGCGCGCTCACAAGGTTTGCAAAAAGTAAACAGGCTAAAACACTCGAGGTTAGAGCCAGAGCAGACGACAGAATGAAGCGTGCATTCCGCATAAGATGGGCTTACATTTGGAAATATAATATCTACGTTTCAGTGGTAACACATAAGGTGTTGATCGTCTTTCTTTATTATTGTTAGCACTAACTTACCTCGAACTAAAGCGGCGTCTCTTCAGAGCTGTCATTTTCTTAAATGAGCCGCGGCAATGTTTCAAATGAGCTCATAACGCTAGACAAATGCCTTTATTTTCAACGCGATCAGCTTGTACACAAAACATTTCGAAACTAATGAGCCATGGTCCTCGGATTACAAACAAGCTCCTTGGCGCCGCGTTTGCGGGACTCGCGCTGTGGGGGATTTTAAAAAAGTGACGTGAGGGGAAGGGAGGCGGCAGCGCTAAGACTGTGTGTGTGTGTGTGTGTGTGTGTGTGTGTGTGTGTGTGTGTGTGTGTGTGTGTGTGTGTGTGTGTGTGTGTGTGTGTGTGAGAGAGAGAGAGAGCGGGAGTGCGGCTCGCGGCTATGCTCCCAGCGCTTCGCACACACATTGCACCAGAACCGTTTTCGGAACCGACACTCTTTTTGCGCGGTTCCGGTATTTTTCAAAAATCAGTATCGGTTCTGCATAAGAACCGGTTCTCGGTTCCCAACCCTATTGCTTACTAGCCTGTGCGTTCACGGCAGGCTCCATTGTGATGAAGGAGGAGCTGTGGTGGGAGGGCTGTAGCGCAGCAGAGAGCAAGGGGGAGTGACCTGTGAGTTGTGCTTGTTCAAATTTTCTGGCTAAGTCAATGTTTTCTAAAAACTCCCTACTGCAGCTTTAAGAAAGGAAGATGGGTGTTGTAAAGGAAAGGAGTTTGTTACCTGTTACGCTCTTTACCTGCACTGTAAAAAAAATGTTGTTGGTTTTTGTTGGTTTAACTTTAAAAAGTAAGTAGCCTGGTTGCCTTAAAATTTTGAGTTTATTGAAATTAAAAATTTGAGTTGATATAATGAAGGACATTTGTTTAATAAATATAAACTCAAAATATTATTGTATCTGAACCACATAAAATTTTTGATAAATCATGAAAAAAAGCATAATTTGGCATGTTTCACTGCGTCATCAGAAATAAAACACACACAATTACCCAATATGCTTACAAAATCTTTTAATAATATTTTAATAAAGGTTGTCGAATCTTACATTTTTTTCATTGTATTAACTTAAAATTTTAATTTCAATAAACTCAAAATTTTAAGGCAACCAGGTAACTTTTTTTTAAATAATTTTTTACAGTGTGGAGCTCCCGTTTCCCTTGTAACAACAGATACATTCACTTGTAAAGATTTAGATCTTCACATGTGCAGTTGAGCAAAAATGTCTGCATTAACATTGACAGTGTAGCTGGGTGTCAAAAAATTTGCAATGCAAATTATTGTTTTTGTAGTATGTTTGCTTGTTTTACTCTGCTTTGCAAACAGGTTGGCAGACAAATTATGCCTTGCTGCAGACATTTCTATCACAGTTCCAAGCTGAGCAGATTCCTAAGGGTCTATAGGCGATTTAAATGTTAATTCTGTCTCTGTGCCACTAATGTCAAGGTTTTAGAGCTAAAACTGGCTTTGCAGGTGCATGTAGACACTAAAAGTAGCTTTGTGGATCAGTAGGTAACCAGGCACGAGACCTGCCTGTTTGAGCTTTAGCTTTACACCTGTCAGTATTCCTTCTCATCAACCACCGAGACTCCATGAGCACAGGTCAAACGAAAAGACTTGCAGTCAGTCAGTCATTATCAGGATGATATAAGGTCACCCTGTCACGATTTATTTTGTCTCAATGAACAACTGACCGTCCATTATATATGTTGGTGAAGTGCTATTCCTTTAAATTCACTTTGTGTACATACAGCGAGTGTTTAGTGTCGATAATCCTGTTGGAAGTCATTTGTTTTCTCGATGTCTGAGGTCAAAGTTCATAGGCGTGACTCCCGCATGCTGGGCATGTCTCAGCTGGTTGCTGTTTTCATTGTGTCACTATCGAGTAATTTCAGAGATTTTGAATCAGTACCATTTTAAGTCTGTGGGCAGTAAGATAAGATTTTTTTTTTTAAAGAAATTAATATTTTTATTGAGCTGCAATAACTTGATCAAAAGCGCAACGATATTAATAATTTTACAAAAGTTTTCTATTTTCAAATAAAGGCTTTTCTTACTATTCATGATGAATCCTTAAAATGCATCATGGTTTCCACAAAAATAATAGGCAGCATCACCATTTTCAGCATTGATAATATTAAGAAATATTTTGAAATATAGCTTTTTGAAGGATCATGTGACACTAAAGACTGGAGTAATGATGCTAAAAAATGTCTATTGAATGTCTAATGAATATAAAAAATATTAGTATAGAAAACCGTTATTTTTAATTGTAATATTTCAAATAGGACAGGTTTTATTGTATTTTTGAACATATGCAACATTTTTTCTTTCTATGTATGAATTTGTATGTCACTCACACAACTTGTAAATCGGAGTGTGTGATTGAGATGAGTCTATGAGCAGGATTACAGAAGTTGACACAGACGCGTCCGATTCTTTTGTCACCTAAAATCACTACAGAGTTCACCCTCACAGCATCTGCACACGCGGCAGCTGCCGTCTGCTAGCGCGGGCCTTTGTGTCCACTCACCCTCCCATAAGTCTTCTGTCTACACTTATTGTGTCTCTCAGCCAATCAGCTTCAAAGCTCTGTCCTTCTGCTCTTCTGCTATTTGCTGAGTGATGGCAGCCATTATGTTTTTGAACTCTTTGGTGTCTTACAAAACTCTACTCACTGTTGTTGGACAAAGGGGCAACATAGATGGTATGTTGAAAACACCCCCGCTGAACACACACATAAATGTTCTTGAAGATTCCCACTCCGGAAAGTTCATTAAAATTCTCTACTCACCGTTTTAAAGGGTTAGTTCACCCAAAAAAATGTGTAAGGTCTATATCCACACTCCAAAATATCACATATCCAAAGCGTGGATATTGACCTTACCGGAAGTGACGCGCGTTCCAGGCTGTTGGATATAGTGTTGTATTTGAGAACGTTACCCATCACATCATTATATGACCTACACAAAGAATTAAAAATCTTCATGTGCTCTACTGAAGAAACAAAGACACCTACATGTTGGATGCACTGGGGGTAAGCAGATAAACACCCAATTTTCATTTTTGGGTGAACTAACCCTTTAAGGACCAATTATATTGCTTTTAGAGATGATGACCAAAGCGCTCAGATGAGGACATTTGTTTTCCAGTTTCCGCTCAAAAGTTGAGACACCTAAGCTGAAAACTGTTGCTAAGGCAGCAAATGTGTGTGACCGCATTGCCTGTCTGTGTGGTTTTGTGGCTCTTCACAAAGAAGAGTCCACATTTTAACATAATCTTTATCCACCATGACTATCATCCTGAATGGATATCAAATACTGACTAACCGTGAAGTGGGACGATAGAATTAAACCCTTCAGAGAGTTGAAGTGTGCTCTGAATCTTCCCAACACCCGTGAATTGCCCTCTTCTAAAGGCTGAAAGCAGCTCTATCTGTGTGAGGCCCACCAACGTGGTACCCGTCGCCCAGATTTATCAACTCATTTGGCTGAACTGCTTTATTTGCAGTAGTTGACTTAGGTTCAAACTGTAATGTTAACTATTTGACCTTTTTGGAGTAAATATTATTGGTGCTTGCTTGTTCAAAACATACTGTAAAGGAACCAGAAATATCCCAAATGATGTGCTATACACTGCACGCTTTGCTATGTGCTATACACTGCACACTTTGTGCTGTACTGTCTAGTGTGTACATTTCATAAGCTTGTTTTCTTATTCAGGATCAAATTCTGACAAGGAACGCTGTGACAGTTGAGTGCATGAACTGACAAAGATGCCATGCTTTCCATTAAAATAAGTGGTTGGACTTTTTTGTGTGAACACACCACTCAAAAAAATGCCAAAAAATAGCGCATACGTTTATGCAAATTGGGGCACGCCTATTGTGTGTGTGTGTGTGTGTGTGTGTGTGTGTGTGTGTGTGTGTGTGTGTGTGTGTGTGTGTGTGTATTATTTGTTCTTTGCTTTAGTTAATTAGTGAAGTTCTCCCACCTGTTGCTTAGAGACACGGCACATTGATCTTCTTGGATTAATAATCTGTTCAGGTTATGTTTGGATTTAATTAGCTTTAGTCCATGGAACATAATCTCAGACCAAAGAGGACTACAACACATGTAGATGACCTTGTTTGAATCTATCTATCTATCTATCTATCTATCTATCTATCTATCTATCTATCTATCTATCTATCTATCTATCTATCTATCTATCTATCTATCTATCTGTCTATCTGTCTGTCTGTCTGTCTGTCTGTCTGTCTGACTGTCTGACTGTCTTTCTATCTCTATCTGACTGTCTATCACTATGTTGATAAAGCATTTACATAAAAAACATATATGTATAGATTATGTCTGTCCATCCATCTGGTTACAGTTGGTTCATTTATAGAAGCAAAAAGTGTCTAAATACTGTTTGTCTAAATTTCCACCATTATGTATATTGATTTACCACACTGACTTTAATACTGCTTTGATAAATAGTCTTCGAAATGCCTTGACTGTGATCATATTTGATAGATTTAATAGTTTTAATAGATTCAATTGAAAGTGATGTGGACATAGAGCATCCTCACTATCCCTACTGTAACTGACACATGTCTTGGCCATTCAGAGAGCCATGGAGTGGGGGGTGGGGGTGAATATGAGAGAGGGACAGGAGGGTGGGAGTAATGTACACATCAGCTCACGGTCTGTGGGAAGAGTGTGTGTGAGATCAGCCGCAGCCATTCAGGCAGACATGCTAACGCTAACACGAGAGAGCCATGGAGCCTCACCGGTTTGTGAGTAAGTGTTTTCTAATTCTAATACACAGACGGGTCCTATAAGCAGCATGCATTCATGTGTGTGTGAGAGGGGGATGGGCAAAGCTATTGTCAGTGTGTGTGTGTGTGCAGTACTAGCCTCAATGCAAGACTGATCAAAATCTCTTTTGCATGGAAAACACTTGTTTCTAGGGAGGACGTGCACACTGCTGATGTGCAGATGGTGCATGTGCTCTAAACAGATATGCACTGCGTGAAGAGCATGCATCTAAAATCATGCATTATGCATTGAATCAAGCATTACTAATGCATTGAAAATGATATGCAACAAGGTTTTAATATTTGTAAACTCGTCATCTTTTCAAGCCTTTTATGTTTTTTATTGATTTGATGTAGAGGACATCTTGTATCATTTCTTCATTCAAGCATATTTCAGTGTACCTTTTTACAACAAATATTTTGAGTGACTGCATGCATCTATTATTTTCACAGGATTTTGTTTGTGATAATGTGAATAGCGCTTATGTATGTCACAGTAAGAATAAACCTGATAGGAACAAATGCTCCGTTGTCACGTGCAGTTGAGTTGTTGTGTGATGTCACTTCTTCCACATCAGCAGCACTCTGGTTTGTTTTGGACCTCCATTGGAATGGTCACATGACTGTGGAGGAATGTCCCCATCCTCTTTGTCACATGACGTCACTTTAGGACTAGTCTTAACACTAAGTGTTCTGGTGTGGTTTGAATAGAGGGCGACAGACGGACCTGACATGGGTCACCGCTCACTCAGACTGAACAAAAAGCCTTTTTTCCTGTATTGCGTCTTTGCGTATAACTCACCTGATTGATGCTTGATGCGTAGGAATTACACTAGGCGAGGGACTGTTTACTTTTTATGAGAACTTTTACTCAAGCACCACATAACTATATATATTATTTATATTATTATAAAAAATGGTTAAATCGCTCATTAAAGGGGTGATGAATTGTGAAATCAGCTTTCCCTTGAGCTTTTGATATATAAAAGGTCATGGTAATATAAGATTATCCTGTAAGTTTCAGAGCTGAAAACTTTCTTGTTAGTCAAAGAAAAGTTTTGATAGACACCAGGCCCAGCAAACAATTGTGTTTGCACCTTGACGTCATCGACTGACGAAACACCGCCTCTACAGAATAATAAGCATGTGTAATTCAGTAGCCCCGCCCACCGACTCATAGGATCACGCTAGCCAGCAGCAATAAACATGCCGAAGAATATAGCAAGATGTTGCGCTATTCCTGGTTGTGGAAGAACACAGTCGCTGCTTCCTTCGGATCCTAATATTAGGGAATGTGTGGTTGAACTTTATTTTTAATGAAGATGACGTGGGGCTGACGTTCACTTAACTTCACTTAATTTCACCGCGGAATCGTTTGTAAACAAATCTCACAATGCTTTTCTTCTATACTGAATCCGACAGGAGGAATGATGCAACACACTTATGTGAGTAAAATGTGTTTTTATATGTAATAGTATTGCATTGTTATAGATTGTTTTGCTTATGTGTACGTGTCTAACAGAACATACCTTTAGCACGCTGGACTCAGACATGTATGTCCCAGGGCTGTGTGTTTTCCAGACGGGCTACCAAAACGGAAGCCCGTCGGCAGGCTGATGAATCTCAAAATATTCATTTCCTGTACTCTCCTGTAATCTCTTTCTCTTGACATTTGAAAGGCGCGCACACACACACACGTTCGCTCTTATATCGAACGATCGTGCTGGCTATGTAATACAAAAATAATAGTCCAATTAACACGGGTGAATTAGAAATAAATCATTGCATTTGTTTGATAAAGATGTACTTGAATCATTCCGGTTGCCCTTTTCATGTGAACTGAACTGACAGGGGCATAGATATGACAGGAGCTGAAGCTCATTAAATATGCAAATCTTATCCAATCCTAGCCGTGGGTGTTTACTTCCAAGTCTCCAGTGCGTCACGCCCATCAAAACCCAGCGTTCAGGAGAGAGCCTCAAAACCAGTGTCGAAAATAGCCTATTACTTATTAGTTATGATGTTTTTGAATGTAAAAACCACACAAACATCATTAGTTGACCTCAGACAACAGTGCAAAAAAATAAAAAAAAGCCAGTTCATGAAATCTTTAAAGCCATCACTCACAGAATCCTTGCAGTTACACACTTTTTGTTTTTGTCCTATTTATTTATAATTTATTTTAGTTTTTGCTTCAAATCAAAGTTTGTAATGTTGTGATTTTCTCTTAGTTTGTTCATTTGGTTCATGGCTTAAATTGCTTTATGAAGGCTTTAAAATCCCTATGGGAAAAATTAATGGAAGAAATACTGGGAACCAAGATCACTGCAAAGTGGGCAAGGACTGTTGCACTCTATAGAAGAAATGAGGACTGTGATTGGCTACTGTTTACAGAAAGAAAAAATGTACTACCAATCAGGACTCTTAACACCTGATACGATTACCTTAGTGATGCATATGTTGTTGGAATAGTGTTTATTTCACTTCATGTAATAATTCATGTTTTTTTAATGATAGATTGAAGACAAAAAAACTGGGTCTGGAGATAAAATGATAACAAGATATTATTCTGTTTTAAAGAATTGCAGCTTTTCTCTGGGTATAAAAGTCAAATGTGGCACTAGCTTCACTGAATAACTGACATAATGACTGACAGGAGTAAAAGATTGATTGATTCTCGAGCAACCTGAGGCCTTTCCATATTTTGTTCTCTCTCCTACTGCTTCCTGTCTCCTCTTACACTGCTCTTTTAAATATTGGCAAAAGTTTCAAGCAATTGACAGACTGACCAATTGTGCTTCAGGGTGAGGAAACTGAAGGAGACATTGGTGACAGTGCAACAGCTGGATAAAAACATGAGTAATCTCCGTACCTGGCTTTCCCGCGTTGAGGGTGAGCTGGCCAAACCTATCATCTACACTATCTGTCATAACGATGAGATACAGCGTAAACTAATGGAGCATCAGGTAATCAGTGCATTCATTAACAAATCCACAATATCCAATATGTATAAATGTCTAATCCTAACTTTATTTTTAAGTACATATTTTGTCTTATATTTCTCATATCATTTAAAGTGTGCATTCCTTTATTGTTAAAAATCAACATAAAGTTCCTTCTAATATGGGATGCCTTTTGCATCATTATAATATCTTGGCAATGCCTTCTTTCTTTGATTAGTTTTTTTAAATATATGTCAGTCATAGATTGTGATTTGATTTTCACCACTAGGACTTGCAAAGAGACATTGAACAGCACACAGAGGGTGTGGCATCTGTCCTGACCCTGTGTGATGTTTTGCTGCATGATGCGGACGCCTGTAGCAGCGATGGAGAGAACGACTCCATTCAACAGACCACCCTCAGCCTGGACCGCCGCTGGAGGAACATATGTGCCATGTCCATGGAAAGGAGGATGAGGTCAATACAAACACCCAAAGCAGCTTGTTTGGATGCATCAATGTCACTGTTAAGAAAGTTTAATTTGTTTTTTGTTGATGTTTTTTTTTGGGCCCCTTACTCTACACTGCCACCTGCAGGATTGAGGAGACATGGCGTCTGTGGTGCAAGTTCCTGGACGACTATGCACACTTTGAAGAGTGGCTGAACATAGCCGAACGCACAGCGGCCAACCCCGCCACTAAAGACGTACTCTACACTTGTGCTAAAGAGGAACTCAAAAAGTTTGAGGTCTGATTCTGTTTAGTTCTGTTTATTGATTGATTTTTTCACTAATAGTAGCTTGTTCGTCAAATGAGAAATAGCATTAGATCTGTTCCAATTGATACTTTAAAAGGGGTACTGCTGGAAAGATGAATGTGTTTTTAAATTGGGTCATTTATGTAGTAGAAATGTGAAATTATTTTAGAAGTTGGTGCCTTCTAGACTGAGAAAACACAGAAAATGTATTTTTGGCTCATGTGGATGAAAGAAAACAATTCCCAGAATGCACTTGCTTCGTTGCCCTACGAGGCCACTCCCAAGCCATGGCTACCGGTTATTACTTGCCCACTGTGGCACCGCCCCCACCAACGTATTCATTTTTATAGTAATTAAAAAATTTAGCTCAGTTAGAGAACAGACACTACAATTAAAAAGTGAACGTGTCTGTTCAATAAAGTGTAAGTGAGCCGAACGAGAGTCCAGTCTGGCGCGTTTTAAGATAATTGAATTCATTAAAAAGTTGACACTCTCACTTTGCTCCGCACTGCTCCGTTATGAAAGCCCGAGCGGCCTTACACATTTACTTCCTGTCAGTGAGTTCCCACTAGGGATGGCTCGATACCACAATTTTGGATTCGGTACGGTACCACAATCTAATACCGAAGTACCGATATTAAATCGATACCACAATGTCTGATATTAGCGCGGGTATATTGCACGCGAATGAGTTCAATTATGCAAGTTTTGAGTTTATAAAGTGGGAAATTACCACAAATGTTTATTAGTAAATTAATCAGCAAAGCTTATCACATCAAATCAGTCATTTGAAAACTTTCTTGTGAGAAATAATTTCAGCAAAAATCTCTCAAAATGAGCAAATTGCTTCTGGTTTCAAAAGACATCGCACTACACTAAAGCAATCTGCATAATCCGATTCAACATTTCACGCTCGTCTCGGGATGGAGAACGGAAATCATTTGAACATGCAAGTGATTTTATAGCATTTCGTAATAACAGTTACAGGAGATATGAGCTCATACGACACACACACACACACACCTGTCACTTAGTCACGCTCGCACATTACACATTAAGTTTCCTTAAACAGTCAAATACACAGAATTATGTACAAATGTCCGTCTTTAGTGAGTAAGTTATTCACATAAACACAGTCGGCGGTGTCTAACGCGAATGTAAACAGTGCAATATTACGCGTGCAAATATAATGAGATCTAAATGTCATTGGTTGAAACGAACGCTGGAGATTGTGATATTCGATCTTATGTTAGGCTATGTGTGTGCGTTGATCAGTGTTAAAAGAAAATAAATGTCTAAATGAGATGGTTTGAATGATCCACTGACCTGTCGATCTCTTCAGAAGTCTTAAAGTCAGGATAGTGACAGATGCTTCTTGGCTAGGTTTGATGGTTCTTCATCAGTTTTATAAGCAAAGTCATTACAAATGTCACTTCTACTCCTCTCTTTATTAATTCGTTTTGGGCATCTTGAGGGAGATTCAACTGCTTTATCCATTTTGTTCATCTGTTGTCGTCACATTTGCCGGTTGTTTCGGGTCAGTTTGGGTAGCGCGCTGCCATCTAGCGGTGAACTTCGGAACAGCAGCATATACCGAAATGTGCCAAATCATGATATCGTACCGTTTTAAATAAAATATATACCGATATTTTTCCAATACCGGTATATCGCGCATCCCTAGTTCCCACCCCTTATGGCTGTACTGTACTGTTGTACTACTATGTCGGGGCGGCAGTGGCTCAGTGGTTCATGTAGATTGTCTACAAACCGGAAGGTTGGTGGTTCGATCCCCGGTTCCACCTGACCAAGTGTCGAGGTGTCCATGAGCAAGACACCTAACCCCAGCTGCTCCCGACGAGCTGGATGGTGCCTTACATGGCTGACATCGCCGTCGGTGTATGAATGAGAGAGTGAATGGGTGAATGTGAGGCAAGATGTAAAGCGCTTTGAGCCATAGAGTCTGTTAAAAGCGCTATATAAATGCAGTCCATTTACCATTTACCATGTGTATGTGTGTATGTGTGTGTGTGTGTATCAAGCTTGCGGATGTGTTTGACCTTGATAAATGTTCTCACATTCACAAAAAGAGTGTCAAAGAGAAAGGTGGGGAGACCCCTCAATAACTGACCTACTACTGGCTATATTAACATGCCTCTTGCCAAAAAAACCCTCAAATGACGCAAAATTACGATATTTGCATAATCAGAGGCTTTTTCCAGACATGACATTCCAGACATTACATTAAATCTCTCGTCTCAGGGGAATATGGGAGGGGAAGCACGATCATTCGAATATATTACTAGGTTTCTACTTAATGCTAATCGCTGAAGTTACCCTTTAAGTAGTGGCTTTTGCAATTGTCATTAGATCTATTGGACATTTAACAGTTTTTTAAAACATGCACGATTACAGGCGTTCCAGCGTCAGGTCCATGAGCGCCTGACACAGCTGGAGCTGGTGAATAAACAATACCGACGTCTGGCACGAGAGAACCGGACAGACGGTGCCAGTAAGCTGAAGTTGATGGTACATGAGGGAAACCAGCGTTGGGATACGCTGCAGAAGAGAGTTGCTGCTGTGCTCCGCAGGTTAAAGGTCAGATATAGGCCATATACTCTTTTGTATTTGTCAAATCAGAATCCAGATAAAGATATAATTAATTTATATATAATTACATTATAAAATATATTAAAACGAAAACATCTCAGGTTACGACTGTAACACTGTTTCCCTGAGAAGGGGAACGGGGCACGGCATCTGGAGTTGATGCTGTGAGGAACCTCTGTGCGACCTGGCTGTCTAAAAAACATGTACCCAACATGTCAATCTATTGGCCGACGGCAGTCCATGACATAACAAGCAGAGTACCCGCTAGTATAAGAGGTTTCCTCTAAAATCCATCATCAACTCTGGGGCTTCAGGTTCGCCTAGCTCAATTGTTAAGGCGGCCATGCATAGACTGTTTAGTTGAGCCACTTCCTAAACTTTAATTCTCTAATAGCAAGAGAAAGTTTCAGCTTAAATGCTCTATTGCACAGAAAGTCCCGGCCTTATAAGCTTCCTGCCTCCCTTGCAGGAGCAAACAATGCTTTAACACTAGCTATGTTAGTATCTTGACAAAAGCTCTCAGGGAGTAGCTTATTCAAAGGGCGCACTCAACTAGAACCTTTGATCTACTACTACTTCTCAGAGGGAGAAACATTCTCTCGATTAATCAAAAGGGATAAAAATACACGAGGAGCATAGAGGAAAGGCCCTTGACATTTCTCAACTCAACCCCTAAGGAAACTGCAGGGGAACTTAAGCTCTACTTATCTACCCTAAAGACAAGACATCTCAACCCTGTCCAGTAGTTTTTAACTATTACTATTGCCACCCTTCCAAGGGGGAGCCAATCCTTACTCCTACTTAGGGAAGGAGGGACATGAGAGCAATTCATAGCATTTTTTCCTAGTTGGCCGCAGGGGAGTCATGCCCTTCTTATAGACCCCTGGGGGAGAGCAGCTCATACCCTGTCTCCGGTAAATGCAATGTACTCAATGAGCAGGAAAGGGCAAACAAAACTCTATGGAGGGCCACTGTCCTGCAGAGTTTAGCTCCAAACCTAATCAAACACACCCTAAATATTAGGGAATGACACTTAATAAACCTAAACCCTGCAAAAATTAAGATGAACTCTGACTTTTAAATCTTTGTCACTCTACTGTCCTCGCAGTATTGTGATCCATTTTTCATTTCCATGCTAACAAAGTATCCTATTTTTTGTTGAGAAATTAAAAAAGATTGTTAGTAAACTCTTAACGCTTCTTCTCTGTGCAGCACTTCACATCTCAGCGTGAAGACTTTGAAGGAACGAGGGAGGGGATTCTGGTCTGGCTGACTGAGATGGACCTTCAGCTCACTAATGTGGAGCATTTTTCAGAGAGCGATATTCATGAAAAGATGCGTCAACTAAACGTTTGTACACCCCAATCTTATCTGAACCATTTTTAGTGTCATTTAAAAGGTTTATGTTACATGAGTCTGGACTGCAGTCAGAATGCAGAATATTTTGTGCTTTGACTTCCTGCAGGCATTTCAGCAGGAGATCACGCTAAACACAAATAAGATTGATGCACTGATTGTGTTTGGAGAGAACCTGATCCAGAAGAGTGCTCCGCTGGATGCTGTACTCATCGAAGATGAACTAGAGGAACTGCACTCCTACTGCCAGGAGGTGTTTGGCAGGGTCGCCCGATTTCACTATCGTCTTATCAGCAGACGACCGGTCAGTTTGAAAAGACTCATGTCGCAAACACTCCACAAATACTCTTAAGAATGAGTACTTAAACTCTTAAACCCTTCCATCCATTTCCTTTCATAGGTGCTTGAGGAGGACCGAGAGTTCTCGGACAGAGACACAGATCCGGAGGACTCGGCTGTCTATGGTGGGGTTTGGGAGAGGGAAAGGGAGGAGGAAGAAGAGGCTGCTATAGGCTCCGATGTTTCACTGGCGGTACGTCAAGCCGTGTCCCACCTGTTACCACCTGCACTGGAGCGCTCAGGGCGTGAGACGCCCGTCAGTGTAGATTCTATTCCGCTGGAGTGGGACCACACAGTTGATGTGGGAGGATCTTCATCTCCAGAGGATGATGAGGATTTGACATACTACAGCGCCCTATCAGGTAACTCTTTACTGACTGGTCTCTGCAGATCTATTAAAGCATATCTAGAGTTTTTCTAGATCTCAGTTTGTTATCTGGGCTCATAAAAGTGTATCTAGATGACAGTCTGTTAGAGTGCATGGTTCTCTCTTTTTGTTTGTTTGTTTATTAGTTTTTATCTCTGTCTGTAATGTATCTATTTGTTAGAGTATATCTAGATCACTCTCTGTAATCTGCCACTCTATTAAAGTATATGTAGATCCCTCTGTCTGCTATCTGCTGCACTGTAAGGTTAATGTAAATTCATCAGATGTATGTTACACTGATTAAATATAAACTCAAAAACCAAGTCATTTTGTTGAGAATGCATATCGTTTTTGCACTTTTTTGTTGATGTGAAATAGACCCCCAATTATAGAATAAGCCATGTGATGAATTGTTAGATTATATCTAGATCTCTGCTATCTGATGCTCTATCAGTGTATGTACATCCTTCCTGTCAGTTTTCTGCCTCTCTGTTATACTTTCTGCCCCTCTGTTACACTTATATTTATATCCCGCTGTTAGAGTCTATCTAGATCTCTGTTTCTGTTATCTGATGCTGTATTAGTCTAGATAATTCTTTCTGTTATAGTGTCTCTAGATCTGTCTGTCTGCCGCTCTTCTGTTGCAGATGTAGAAGTCACTGAGAGCTCTCAGTCATTTGTTAAAGCTACATCTAAAGCTCTGAAAGCTGTGTCCGGTAGGCTTCAGCCTGCTGCATGCTGTCAGCACTATCACTGCACATTACATATGTGTTTTAGCATATATAACAATAGCTGCATGAACCCAACTGCATCCTACATGCTTCCTTCATTTGTTTCTAAATATAATAGACATTTTATGCTTTGTGCTCACTGCCTGTCTGCTCACTGCTTCCTCTCTCAAGCAGCTGCCCATGTCATGCTCTTAAAGTCCCCTGATGTATGTTTTAATGTTTGCCAAGAATCTACTTCTGCATGTGTTGCAGTACTTTCACAGATGTTTTTCATAATGCACGTCAATTTTGCTACCAGTGAACCCTTTCCACATTTCTCAAAAAACATGGACTCAGTTGAGGTGGATCATTTTTTATTATCTCATAAGACATGCGCATGAACTACAGTGGAAACCTATTTAGCGAATAAGTCCAAGTGGTCAATGACATTCAGCGCTCCCTCTTTGGCTTTAATAAGTGGAGCTTAACCTAATTTTAGGGTTAGGGTGTGGCTGGACCTTTAAGCTCCACCCATTGGCTCTGCACTGAATATCATTGTGCTTTCTGCACCCATGGTACGGCAGCAAAGTTCCTTTATTATTACACAGAAATGAGAGGATAGTTCCTTGCCACATCGGCCTAGAAAATCACAACTTTTCATTTTCCGTCGGTCTTAGTACATGATGTAACTACAGAAGAGTAAATAGGAAAAATATCGAAACTCTTTGGTCATTTTTGAGCGAGATGCTAACGGTCTAATCAGAATCAATGAATTATGCTAAGCTATGCTAAAAGTGCTACTGCCAGACCCAGAGATTGGCTGAATGGATTCGAAAATGGTAAAACTCAGCTGTTTAACTCTAGAGCAGTTGGAAAATTAACCTATTTTACAAAAACGTGGAGTGTTCCTTTAACTTGACAAGTTATAGTTGGCTAGACTTCTGTAGTGGTGAGCAGAAAGTACAGCATATCATTTTTGTGTTTTCACTTGTTCCAGTAGAAAAAAAGATACAAAAAAAACACTAGTGTTTCTATGACTTTCCAAAAGAGAAAAAAAAATTGAGAGATTGATTACATTCAGAAGAGAGAAGTCAAATTTGCAGTCACTCCCTCAACCACTGTATTAGATCACTTAAAACAGCATTAACCAGTTTTCTGTAATTTAATAGCAAGGCAAGAAAACACTAAGTATAGTGTTGTAAGTGTACTTCAAAGGAAAATATAAAAGACTTTGCTTGATTTACAATGTTAATTAAAAAAAAACTAATAATGAAAACTTCTGTGAAAAGGGTCCATTGCATCTTTTCTTTTTTCAGTAGCATGAGTGATGACTTCCTGCATGCTTGTTTCGAGTGATATTAGGAGTTCAAATATATCTCTCTCTCTGTGTCTCGCTCAGGGGGAAGATCAGTGGTGGAGACATGGCACTCTCCTGATGCACCAGACAGGAAACGAGTGAACAGAGAGATCATACGCACTCTCACATCTTCTCCTACTGACACATGCACACAGTACCACCCACAGGCCTATGTGAGTACACACACATACTTATCGAACTGAGCTACCAGTACGCAAATATATATACATGGCCTTACATGTGTTTCTGTTTGTATGTCCTCTCTCTCCAGGATAAACTCATGTCTGAGTGTGCTGGCAGTATAGACAGTATAAAGCGAGTGAAACTGATTCTGAACGAGGAAGAAGAACTAGAGGATCAGGGACTGACGGTCCTCTCTGCAGCAGATAATACAGGTACTGCAGTTTGTATTATGTACACACACTTTAATAGAAGTGCTTATTCAAATATATGTGACCTTTGCCCTCTGACCTGTGTCCTCAGGTGTGATCGAGCGATGGGAGCTCCTGCAGGTGCAGTCGTGCAGCGTGCCGCAGGATCTTCAGCAGTGGCACAGACTGAACTCTGACCTTACCGCTGTCATGGCATGGCTGAACGCCGTGATGCCTGAGCTAAAGAAACTTCAAACTCTAGAGCCAAAAATCACCATCAGAGACATGGAGAGCAACATCCACAAACTAAAGGTACAGTAGAGAATGTTTCTTGACACTGAAAACTGGAGAAAAACGTAATAACAATTCAGCTTTGCCATCACAGCAGTAAATTACATTTTGTAATATGTGTAATTAATGAAAAGTGCGTTATAAATAAAATCTATTATTTATTATTTAATTGTAATAATTTTTCACAATATTACTGTTTTTATAAACAATAAATGCATGGGAGACTTCTTTCAAACCGACCCTAAAAAGTTTTTTATTCTTTCGTTAGGACATGCAGAGGACTTTTAATGGCTACAAATCGGTCATGATTGGTGTTAATCTCAGTGGGCGGGGCTTCCAGCATGGAGACAGCACTGAACTACGAGAACTGCGTGAGAATATGCAGTTAGCCAATCAGAAATGGGCACAGGCCTGTGCGGCCCTGGACAGCTGGGAGCACAGACTGCATCAAGCACTCATGGAGTGTCAGGTGAGGAAAACCAACAGGGTGTGCTTTAAAAGTGTCACTGATACCTGGTTTGACAGACAGAGAGTTGAGACAATACAGCAATGTACAGTAAATGTTTTGCAACTGCAACACAACATGCACATCTCAGCACATCTCTGTGCACTTTCACATGCTTGAACTTGTTACAGTCTGTGGTGATTGTCGGCTTGTTTTGGATGTTTTTTGCTTGAGGTTGTAAAATTGCAAAGCACAGGTTGTTGTTTGAAACCACAGCGTAGAAGTCTTAACTTCCCTTCCCTTGTATATATATATTATACACGCACTTTTCAATCAGTTTTGAGATTTCAGTCAGATTTACACCAGTGTTATTGCAGTTTTTTAGTGTATCTATCAACTTGCATTTATTTCAGTTTATTGACAAGGCTATAATTTATATAATTCTAATATATTTAAATAATTGTAATTGTAGTTTACCGGTAGTTTTTCAGCTTTATGTCAATTTACATACTTTTTTAAAATATTTTTAGTTAACGACAATAACCCTGATTTACACTTGGCAAGGTGGAGACTTATTTAAAAATAGTGACCCATTTCTTCCTGTTGGGCTTTTGTAAATGTCCTGGTATAATGAATTGTAAACTGAGAACACACAAGACCCGTGAGAAACATAGACTCACCTGTATATTCCGCTCTGTTTTCAGGAGTTTCATGAGACTCTTCACGCTCTGCTGCTGTGGTTAGCTAAAGCAGAAAGCCAGCGCTACATGGTCAACATCCATGACACAAACACAGACCTCAACATCCTGCAAGAGCATCGAGACACACTCAAGGTAGAGTATTGTGTGTGTTTGTGGGCAGGCTCTACTGTTCTTGTAAAATATCTGAAAAACTCCCCACAAAAAATAAAACTAATGATTTGTTTCTTGAATAGCAATAACTATTATAAGTAAGTTGATCGCGTTGTCTGTCCATAGTCTGTTCAGCAGGACTTGCAGTCTCGTGAGAGAGAGGTGAACTCCCTGCAGGAGATCTCCTCACAGATCCTGCTACAGGACCAGGGAGAAGACACCCTGGAAGCCAAAGAGAAGGTTCACGTCATCAGCAACAAGTTACGGCTGCTGATCAGACAGATCGCTCACGACCTACACACACTGCAGAGCAGACTGGTATGTTTCATTCAGACTCACACACATAAGGTTTCTCTGCAGCTAGGCTGGTCAGTCTCTCATATTGATGTTTTGATCTCTGCTCTTCTGTCGCAGGACTTAGTGGGTCTAAATGTGGGCAGGACAGCATCAACTCAACACCAGGTACACAAACGCTCTCTCCATTAAAGGAGTAGTTTACTTTAAAATGAAAATTAGACAATTAGAAATTAGACTGCACAGAAATAAACTAAACTACAGGCAGCCCTAATATACATTATTCACGCAATGTTAACATTAACAATTTGAAAATAAAGTATAATTTGCACATTTCGACATGATGTAAGTGATCGTTCGATTTAATCATCGCAATTTATTGCAATGCTTTTTTCCCCTTGGTTGGTCAGAACAAAAGTGGATGTTAGCTACTTGTTCAGATGACACTCTTGTGTTGGTCATACTTTCAAACAGTAGTCTGTGATTCTGAATGACAGTTTCCCCCCGGCACGGTGACTGACAGCCGCACATTCTCCTCAAAACATTGGATTCATCCGCACTGTACCGTGCCAAAGCACCATTCACGTAAAGCTGATAATTCCGCGGATAACTGCAATTGCAGATTTTAAACAGAGATGGCGACAAAGAGGAAAAACCACAGCTTTAACAAAGATTCATTATATTTAATTGACATAGTGAAGACAATGCAGTGTTACTTTACATTTAATAATATTCCATATTAATATTAATATTTCTGTACCTGAGCTATTCAAGTCATCTAGTGAAATTGTTTTTATATCACAGAAAAAGGAAAAAAAAAAGGAATCTCAGTTTTTTTCAATATCGTGCAGCCCTAGCCTGAAGTGATCTTGCACAATGAGCTCTTTCTCAAAAGATGAGGAAAAGCTTGATTCCTCACAAGCCCTTATATAATAATAATAATTTAAATGAATTTAACAAAAATGTGCAAGGTAATGGCCTGCAGCATGTAGGTCATGAGAATCTAATTTTGGTCTTCTAACTGCTCTTTGAGAGTTTGGTTTTGTCTGGCAGTAAATGAAGGTTTTCTCAGAATCATTAGTCTGGTGTGGTGGTGATGGTTACTGGAGGTAACAAACACAGACTCATTTTTCTTCTCTCTCTAGGAAGCCGCAGGAGTTCAGGCTGTTACGCGGCGATCTCCCGCGAGTGTCAGGTACACGCTGATAACACTTCTATGCATCTGCGCTCAGTCGTGCTTTTGTGGCTTTGTGTACCCTTGCTGAAATTGATGTCTTCTAGTGCTCTCTTCACACGCCCTACTTCTTCTCTAGAACGACTCCTTTTACCACTCAACATGTACTTTACGTTGACCCTCGCAACCTATAGTTAGAACTCACATTTTAAAGTATTGAGTAGGGGGCAAATAACATGCTTATAAATGTTCTTAAAGCAACATCTACAATTTAGGTTAAACATTATATACAGTATCATTCAAAAGTTTGGGGTCAGTAAGATTTTTATTTTATTTAACATTTTATAGAACTAAAAAAAACATTTATTTAACAAGAGCATGGTAAATCAATCACAAGTGACAGTAAACACATTTACAGTGCCCTCCACTATTATTGGCACCCTTGGTAAATATGAGCAAAGGCAACTGTGAAAATAAATCTGCATTGTTTATCCTTTTGATCTTTCATTCAAAAAATGCACAAAATTCTACCTTTTATTAAAGAAGAGAAATCAAAGAAGAGCATCATAAGAAAAATCGTATTATGCAATGTGTTCTTTTAAAATGCCTGATGAGTTTGACAAGACAAGAGATCAGAGAGCATTCCTCCATACAGAATCTCTCCAGATCCTTCAGATTCCCAGATCCATGTTGGTGCTGCTTCTCTTTAGTTCAGCTACTCATTCTCTAAAGCAGGGCTATTCAAATCTTACCCTGGAGGGCCATGGCAGTGCAGAGTTTAGCTCCAACCTTAATCAAGCACACCTGAAAATGCTAATCAATGTCTCCAGGATAATTAGAAAATCACAGGTGAGTGTATTTGATCAGGGTTGGAGCTAAACTCTGCAGTGCATTGGCCCTCCAGGGTAAGATTTGAATAGCCCTGCTCTAAAGGGTTCAGGTCAGGGGACTGGGACCGTCATGGCAGAAGCTTCATTTTATGCTCAGTGACACATTTTTTGTGTTTGTTTGGTTTTGGATAATTGTCCTGAAGATCCAACAACAGCCCATTGTAACAGCCCATTTCTAGCAGAGGTCGTCAGGTTTAGATTTTTTAATCTGTTGATATTTGTTAAAATCCATAATACCATTTATCTGAACAAGATGTCCAGGACCTCCAGCAAAAAAATAGGCCCACAACATTAAAGATCCAGCAGTATATTTAACTGTGGGCATGGGGTACTTTATATCCGTGTTTGCACCAATGCCATCTGGTTCCAAAAAGCTCTTTAGTTTTATCTGACCACAGAACCAGGTCTCTTCTGACGTTCCAGTCACATCTGACAACTGAATATTTTTGAGTTTGTTTTTGGATGAGCAAGGAGGATTTTCTTAAAAATTCTCACAAACAACCCCTTTATATAATAATGTAGTTTTTTTTCTTTTTTTCTTTTTCTCTATTAATCTATTTTTTGTCTTTCTGATCCCAAGACTCAACCAATCTTTGCAATTCTCCAGCTGTGATCCTTGGAGAGTCTTTGGCCTCTCAAACTCTCCTCCTCACCGTGCATTGTCCTAATGCAAAAGTGAAGAGGAGCGTGTTTGAGTGGCCAAAGACTCTCCAATATATAGACACTCCCTCTTCTTCCAGGCAGATTTGTAACATCTTTAGTTGATTGGAACTTCTTAATTATTGCCCTGATCGTGGAAATTTCTTACAGCCACTTTCTGTTTCGTGAAGCTCGACAATCTTTTGCTGCTTATTAGAACTGTATTCTTTGATTTTACTCATTGTGATGGATGATTGAGGGAATTTGGCAATGCTTTCATCATAATTATACTCCTGTGGAACAGGAAGTCATGGCTGGACAATTTCATGATCCTAGTCATCCTGTTGTGCATAGAATAAAAGTAAATAAGAATGGGAATATACTTCAATGTGATATTTTACTCATACATTTTCTAGGGGTGCCAAGACTTGCGGCCAACATGCATTGGAGAAAAACATTTATTTCATAATGCGAATTTTACTTCAATGATGGGTTCGATTTTTGTGAATATTTTGAATGAAAGATCAAAAGGATACAGTACTCTATTCATTAAAGAATACTGGAAAATGTGTGGACCACACTGTATACACTAATGTAGGATTTTTGAAAAGTCTCTTATGCTTACCAAAGCTGCATTTATTTGATCAAAACTACAGTAATAACAGTATTTTTTGTAATTTATTAAATATTACAATTGAAAATAACTGGTTCCTCTTTTACCGGTAATATTATTTTAATCTAATTTATTCTTCCAGTAACAAAGCTGGGTAACACTTTACAATAATGGTCATTAGTTTAATGTATTAATGTAATAACTTCATGTATTAACATGTAACTAACCATGAGCAGTTTATTTGTTGCTGTATTAGTTCATCTCTGTTAACGTTAGTTAATAAAAATCCAGCTGTTCATGGTTTGTTCACAGTGCATTAACTAATGTTAACAAGATTGTAATAAATGTTGAAATTAAAATTAACTAAGATAAATAAATGCTTTATAAGTGCAGTTCATTATTAGTTCATGTTAACTAATGTAGTAAACTAATGTTAGCTAATGCCCATTATTCTAAACTCTAAAGTGTTACCCAAAGCTGAATTTTCAGCATTATTACTCTAGTCCTCAGTGTCACATGATCCTTCAGAAATCATTCTAAATGCTGATTTGCTGCTCAAGAAACATTTTTTATTATCAATGGTAAGTACAGTTTTGCTGCAAAATATGTATGTGGGTACAATGAATTTGTTTTCAGTATTCGATGTAACAATGTAGAAGCCATTACTGTTACTTTATAAATTGAATACGTTCTTGCAGAATGAAAGTTGAGTGAAAATGTTTTACTGTGTAACTATATCTACAGCAACTGTGTGTTCTGCAGGGCTGATAAGTCTGATTCGTCCCCGGCGAGGCCGTTCCTGTACCGTGTCCTGCGAGCGGCTTTCCCTCTCCACATCCTCTTCCTGCTGCTGCTGGTTGTGGCGTGCCTGGTGCCTCTCTCAGAGGACGACTACAGCTGCACTCTCTCCAACAACTTTGCCCGATCCTTTTACCCCATGCTCCTCTACACCAACGGACCCCCGCCCACATGAACACGTGCACCCTTCGCTAACACAGCCTCACTAGAATCAGTTGGGATGTTGTCCACACTTCCCGGGTTACGTCTCCTGTAGCAGAACCTGTAGCTCTGTCTGACGTGAGCGAAGTTTGGGTGTCAATATTCAATCGTTTTTTCCTGCAACGATCAAATCCAGCTCCTGAATGTGTTGCTCAAGGAAAGGGATTTCAGGAACCTTTCATCATGATGTACATTTGTATTCCTGGATTTGAAGGTGCAATTTAAAATGTTCTCAAACTGTATAGTATGTAGCAGCACACTCATTTAAACGCTCCTTCACATAAATGTATTTATTTTTGAAATGTAAATGACAGATAATTGAACCTATAGTACTCATAGACTTTGAGTCGGCCTGTATTTTTTAACTAGAATCCCTGTTTATATGTCTGAGGGATGGGACTTGCTTGAATATCAGTTGTGTTTATAGAAGTCAATGTTAATTGACTAATGATAGCAATGATGAATATATTTTATTTGTAGCCGTTTTAACTGCCATTTCTTTGGTTAAAGCCATGGAGGAGAGACACAGAGGCATCAGGGTGTGTGCAAATGTAATAGTCCTTTGTTTAATTTATTCAGTTTATAGTTTGGTGTTTTTATTTGTGCATGTGTGAATAATGTAAAACTACTGAAATTATTAAATTATAATTGGTAAATGATCTCATTGGAGATCTAAAATATTTCTGATTGTTCATATAGCATTTCTCTGGCAGGAGACTCTGGTGTCCAGATGCTCTGTTTAGTTCATGTCCCAGAAACACATTTTAGATGAATCAATGTGATTGTGTGTCTTTTATTTCATTTTATTAATATGGTGAGAAAAGAAATTAGTCAATATTTTGCTCATACTAACTGCCAAAGTGTCAGATTGCATATTATTTATGAGTTTCTTTAAAAAAAAAAAACTGCTGTTCATTTGATGTTTTTAATTGTGGATTGCATTGAGATAAATCTTCATTAAACACAGAAACATTTACTTTCATATGAATTTATTTAGCAGCAAACCTTGCACTGTCAGTGTCAAACACTGTTTGAAGAGACTATGAAGTTAGATGTGATGCTGGTGCTTTTTTTTTTTTGAGTCAATTTTACTACAAATAAACATCAAGTACAAATATGCGCTAGTGTTCACTTAATTCCCACATTTATTTTGCAGCTGTATACAGTTTTGGAAATGTCGTTTTGCTACCTAAAGAGACCTAATTTTGTATTATCAACTATATTTCTTCCTGTTTGAAGCTGAAGTGTGTAATTTTGATGGTAAAATACTTTCTGCTTACCTCTGTTTAACCAAAATACTATATTAGTCGGGACCACTTTGAGAATGAAATTTATTGACCATCTTTGATTTTTTCGGAAGGCTTAGGCTCAAAGATGCTCGAGCTGCCATACTAGACAGCTCGAGATGCATCCTTGAAACAATCCCCCAGCCTTCATAATAACCAAAAGTTTCTTAGCATAGATTACAGAAAAATATACAATAGTAAAAATAGAGTTCTAAACAGAATCTAATACTCGATAATGAAGATACTAGGAGGTGAAGGGGGGGAGGTTTGTGTAAATGTCTGTGCGACAGACTGAGGAAAATGAGTTTGAATGAGCTTAAATACTAGAATTGATTAGAGTAGGTGGAGTAACAAATCAGCTGAGCGTCAGCTGATAACGTTTAGCAAACAGTGGTCTGCCTGAACTACGCTTGAATTCCATTCTATCACTCAAGCGCCAAAAACTGTTTGTAAGTTAGCTTCCCAAAAACTGTAAACGCAGTGGAGCTATTAAAACTTTCCTCACCAACTGTTTAAAAAAAAAAAAGCATACGAACATGCAATATATAAAAAGAAAGAACAGAGCCTCCGCTTTTAAGCTTCATGCATACTGTTTTATCAACACTTAAATATTGGTAAGTTTCATGGAAAAATATTTTTTTCAAATATTTTGAAGAAAAAAAACGCGGAGAAAAATCGTGATTTTCAAAGAATACAACATGCATACACAATGCTTTTATCACTTGTTTCTGCTTCTTTTTTCCAGCATTTCAGATTCAGATTCTCTAGTCGTTCAGAAGATGTATAATAGCGCCCCCAACCGTATATAAGTGAAAAGGCCAGACAATTACATCAGTGGCGGGGAAAGAGTAAAAACACTGTTTGAGCATCTCTCCCTGCTCATTACAGTAACATTGGCTCACCAATGGCATGAGTTTGGGACTGTGTTCGTCCAGCCAATGGCAGATGAGGGAGTGTTTGGGAAAAAATTTAGAAAATGTTTTTTGCAATACTACTTGGTGACAGAAATTACACACTCCAGCTTTGACGCAATTGCCGTTTCTCAAGAAACTTTAGGCGTAGGTTGTGATCACACAAGCCATTTTGTCAGGATGACCATTACTAGCACTTGCAGCACCAGGAAAACTTCAAATGCTTCTGGAATTACACATTACAAACTTATGTTTCCAAAATGATACAGCTGATTGTGCGTTTAATCCGGGCTTTAAGATTACAGCTGCAAACGGTTTTTAAAAGTGTCACATTTACTGTCAACGACAAGTACTTTATAAACCACGAAAAGCACCAAAGGACAGCAAATAACCACTTATACAGACACAGAGTACAACATGCATAAACTATTAGAAGTGTGCATACCATTTCCTTTAGTTTGGCCAGTCTTCAGAGAAACAAGAACTCAAAGATCTTGGATGACAAACAAAATGTTTAAATGTGCTGTGTGTAATTTCTGCAATCTGAATGGCTTAAAAGGAGAAAACATTACACCGGCTCAACCAATGGCATGAGTTTGGGGTGGGGCAACCTGGTTGTGGAGCGATGGCAGAAAGCGGGAATGTTTAAATCTTTTTTTAAACAGTTTGCTTGCTTGCCATTAGTGGCACAGAAATTAAACTTCACATTATAGGGAAATGGATACAGCCTTAAAAACGTTCCATTTGTGATTTCCTGAATATTTAACACGATTAAGATTGAGATTGGTTTGGATGAGACGCATTTCTCTTCAGGTTGACATTATGGCATAAAGGAAAGTAGTTCAAACTGCATGTTGAAGTAGGACTAAAAGGCATTTGAAAGCCCTGCTTGGGTCCGGTTGTTGATCAAATAAAGTTAGTATTTTCCAGGTCTGGTTTGAATCCCCTACACAATACACAGCCTTAAAAAAGGATGATGGTCCGAATTCAATTACCATACAGAAGAAAAACTGTCAGTCTGTGTCCATGTCCTCTCGATGAAGACTAGAGTGCAATGTTTCCTCAGCTCTAGAGAGAGAGAGACACAAATATGTGTTACCACTATTTATAGTTACACTCTATTAAAATTTTTGGTCAACTTGTTTTGACAATGCAAGAGTCAAGCACTCTGTAAAGTCTCCTGCATCACACCCCAAAGATGTATGACCTCCGCCCATCTTCGGAACACAAAGATATTTTTGTTGAAATCCGATGGCCCAGAAAATCCTTAATTGGCCACAATGTAATTTCCTCTCTCAAGGTTCTCAGTGGTTCCACAATAATTTTATGAAGCAACGAGAATAGTTTGTGTGGAAAAAAGCGAAATAACGACTTATATAGTGATTGCCGATTTCAACAAACTAATTTTCGAACCGTTATGAATCAGTGGGTTGCCTAAGTCACATGATTTCAGCAGTTTGCCGGTTTGACACGTAATCTAAATCCTCATATAAGTCGTTATTTAGGTTTTTTGCATCCAAAAACTATTCTCGTCGCTTCATAAAATTATTGTAGAGCCACTGTAGTGAGATGGACTTTGTAACAACGTCTTTAGTGCCTTTTATGGGTCTTGAGAGAGGAAATGTCATTGCGGCCAATTGAGGCCTTTCTGAGCCATCGGATTTCATCAAAAATATCTTCATTTGTGTTCCGAAGATGAACATTGAGGTCTTACGGCCAGAATTTGTATTTTGGGGTGAACTAACCCTTTAAAATAGATTTACTTTAATCCTGTTGCTCCATAACTTTAAACTCAGATTTAAATCTCATTTATGGACTCATTTTAAACTTACATGTGAGGAGGTTTAAATAAAATAAAGTGCATCAACAATTAAAGGGGTACTTCAGCGCTGGGAAGATGAATCTGTATTTAAACTGGGTCATTAATGTAGTAGAAATTTGAAATTATTTTTTGAATTTGGTGCTTTCTAGTCTAGATATATTTTTGTCTCATGGGGATGAAAGACAACAATTCCCAGAATGCTTCGCTGCCCTGTGAGGCCATTCCCAAAGCCACAGCTACTGGATTATTGTGACTGAGTTGGAGAGGACACTAAAATTAAATACTGAACGTGTCTGTTTAATATAATGAGTGAGTTACCGCGCAGATGACTGAACAGAGATAGAAACAGTGGGTGTGTCATCAGGTTTTAGATAAGTGTTTTACTAATAAAAATGACAAATAAGCAAATTGAGCTGTCAGAGTGTGTAGGTTGTGGCAGCCCGTGAGTTTACGCCTGATATTGAGTCTCTTAAAGGGATAGTTTTTTTCTTTGTTTATCAAATTTTCATTTTTGGGGAAACTATCCCTTTAAGCAATTGCCTATTTAAATCCAAACATTGACTTTTTTTGGCTGGGCAGTGTAGTAAGGAATCATCCTTTTGGTAAAGAGCTACTGTTTTAGGTGAATTAAGTACTGATGTGATGTGGATGGATTCTTCACAAATTATGATTTCTGTTTTCCCAAAAACGGCAATTCAAAATGTGTGCCTG
Source organism: Pseudorasbora parva (assembly GCF_024679245.1). Classification (NCBI taxonomy): domain Eukaryota; kingdom Metazoa; phylum Chordata; class Actinopteri; order Cypriniformes; family Gobionidae; genus Pseudorasbora; species Pseudorasbora parva. The sequence goes on along the minus strand of NC_090188.1, from coordinate 28,242,067 downwards.
CCGACGCAGGCATCCACTCACTGTGGACGGTGCTGGGTCTCCTGGTCGCTCTCTTTCGGTGCAGGCTGCGGTCTAGAAGTGTGGAGGATCTCTTGGCTCTGTTGTGTGTCCGTCCGGAGAGAGGTTTCTGTGCGAGTTGCCAGCATCCGGCTGCTCTGGGACGTGTTGGCGTCCAGCATCTCCAGCAGAAGATCGTACAGCAGCACCACGTTTTTTCTCTTCATGCTTGACAGATGCTCGATGCCTTTGTTACTATATAGATAACCAGAGAAGAGTCAAGAAGAGCAAACTGACAGATGAGAGTGATTACAAACAGTCTGCAGTGGCACCTGAGGTGTCGAATATGTGAGAGCAGCATCAGCAGATGGGCGAGCCGGATGGACTGCTGCTGAGAGGACAAACCCGTTCTGGAGATGCTCCAAACCAAAGCGTCAGTCACAGAATCCAGCAGCTTCAGAACCTTCCCACGACTCTCCACGTCTTCAGGAGTCTGCGATAAGCTTGAACAGTTATCTGTTAATAAGAACAAAATAGGATGAGGTCTGATGCGGTTGCCATCTAGACAATCTATTAATAGGGTCAGCAATCAGACTGCTGCTTTAAACCTGTAAAGCCTGCCATTTAAAATAATTTTCAGAAAAATCTTTTTTTAACAGTTGATTGTACCTTTAGACAAAATATATCATGTGTTTTATGTTCCTAATCATATATTTGTTACATCAGCCTTTTATGGATCATATATTATAATATAGAGAGAACGAGGAGCTCACACTTGAAGATGAAAAAACTCAAAATATGAAATTTGTTGCAGTTGCTGTTAGTTTTATAGCTGAAAAGTGAAGATGCAATTCTGATGGTTTGTAATTAGCTTTAGATAACTTGCATAAAATAAGATTTAAATGATTAGTATCAAAGCGCTACAGTTTTGATTGTGGGTGCAAGAATTATAATTTCTAATTGTTTCATACATACATTTTAACATGATTTAATATGAACAAAAATTATGCATGGAGAATCAAGTAGACGTACGGTATAATTATGAAATGGTTTTAGTAGATTTGTCTTTTTGCTTTAGCCTGGTTAAAACCAGACCATTCTCGGTAGTAATTGAGTTATGGTCTGGCTTAACTCATTAAAGCTTCATAGACAAATCATTTCCAAAGGGGCATCACCACCGGACGATGACGTAACCTATGCAGAGCGACGGAGAAACATCTGAGACACTGTGATTTCAAAGATGTTGCAATGGCTTCTGACGACTTTTGCCATCGTTATAAAAAAAAAAAAATGATAATAGCTGGTGTCCACCACCACTCCATCAACAATTTTGCAAAATTTGGAAAACCTAATAGCAGCTCAGACCGACCGAAACATCTTGAATTGAGGGTCGAACCGAAAACGAGCTCTGATCGCATTTGTCCCCGTTGTAAGGCGTTTGTATTAACATGATTTGCAGTATTTTGAAAATAAAATAATATTGAGGAGTCTTTGGAAAATTGTGTCTCACAAACTTTATTCAAATTCAGTCATTTTAGATGTGTTAAAACATTTTCAAACTTGAGCATAGTTACGCTAGTTTTTTTATTTATTTACAATTATTTAAAACATTTTACATGATTACCAGATCTAATCAGATCTAGAGGAAATAAGCACAGAAAGGCCAGATCCAGAGCTGCTGTGTGGAGTTAGCACATGATCACACACACTCTCCATCCTCAAAGAAGCTGGTATAATCCACATCTGTTAGCAGAGTGTTTTTGTTTGCTCAGGTTTTAACAAAAAGGAAAAGTTTAAATCGCTAAAGGGATACTTCACCGCTTTTTCATATTAAACTGTTATTCCCTTAACTAAAACGAATTGATACACACCTCTCTCGTCTCAGTGTGTGCTCTTAATCTCTCTGACGCGCGGTGACGATCTGATAGCGTTTAGCTTAGCCCACTAAGCGCAGTTCATTCACTATGGTACCAAACAGAGATCAAGTTAGAAGCGACCAAACACCTCCACGTATTCCCTATTTAAACACAGTTACACTAATAGTTGAACGATCAAGTATGATGACATAAAATAAAACGTGGCGCTTTTCTAAGCGGATTAAAAAGGAGATGGAATAACACTTCTGAGAGTACTTCGACTCGGTGCAGTAAAAAGTCCCGGCTGAAACATCCTCCCTCACATCTATCCCTCACTCTCTCATTTCTTTTAATAGGGGAGAGGGGGAGATGTGAGGGAGGATTTTTACTGCGCCAATTCTCATGTATGAATTAGAAGCAGGCTTTATAGGGTTTAAACACAAGAGGGCGGCTTTGGCAGGTGACCACTGGCCAGTAATGTAAATCAAAAGCTTTTCTTTTTGAACAACATGCTAAGCATATAGCCCTACAATTATGTTGAGAAAAAATACAAGCTATGTAGCATGTTACTCGTACACACACACAATCAGAGTAGTGTCATACTGGAGTTGAGAAGGATCATGGCTTTGAGACAGACGTATTCCTCCCTCTGTAGCTTCAGCTCTCTGAATCTGGAGGTGGTGGCCAGCAGCATGTCAAAGATCTCCATGATGCCTTCAACACAATTCCATTCATCCCTGAAAGAAGTAGAGAAAGACAGTCTGAAACCGAGATAGATGAGAAAAAAACAATCTGATCCATACATGTCATGTGGCTAATCACTCTGGAATCACAGGAAAATGGTCTCAATTTTGTTTTAGTGTTTCCTAAAAAGGTCCCTAATTGTGTTTTGGAGTTTCCTACAGTAGGTTTAAAGGGATCCAATTTTCCCATGTTACAACGCACATCACCTAATTTCTCGAAGAGTCTGAAAACGGTTTGTTCGATTCAGTTTCTCTAAACTCAAATTGTTCAACAGGATCAAACTGTTGTGATTGGTTACAATCACACACTTACGGTGCAGTGTAAACAAAACGACCATTACAGTACTGTATAATAGCGTCAGGTTTTTTTCAGGAGTCCTCATTCTTTGCAAGTGTCTGCAAAGTGGAATTGCAGTGCTGAAAACAGCGACTTCTCGATCACGAGCAAAACTCTTCCAGTCTCAGTCAAAGTCAAAGTAGACGTCGTTCATGAGCAGCAAATGGAGACCATAGGCTATCTGGCATTATCCAAGTGTGTTACTTTATTATGCAGGTAAGAGTAAGGAAGTGAGACTGGAATTGTTTACAACTCATTTTAGAACTTCCGAATTTATTCTTTCTTTTAGGAGACAATAACTTTATTTGCAGTTGTGCACTTTCATCTATACAACTTGGCAGACACAAACAGCTATTACACACTGCATAAAAAGGTAATATTCGGAAAAGCTAAATAGGTGCTAAAGATCAGGGTGGGAGAGGTCTGCCATCGTTAGATGATTATTATAAAGTTTTTCTATATTTGTTATGGGTAAAAAAGAAAAAAAGGTTAAAAAAGAAAAAAAGCCTAGAAGGGTACTTTAACATCTTATGTTGAATGAATACAGACAACCTTACAGTATCAGGTGAAAGACAAAGAAAGCACATCCTGTTTCAAATACTTTCTCATACACACACACACACACACACACACACACACACACACACAAACAACTGTGTGTGAGAAATGAATAGTACAATCTAAGCTTGTGTTATGAGAACACACCAAGGTTTGTTAAGACCCTGGAGATAATCACCAAGGAAGAGGAATATTCAATTCCACAGAGACACAAATGAATAAACATGCACACGCACACACACACACACACACACACACACACACACACACACACACACACACACACACACACACACACACACACACACACACACACACACACACACACACACAGCAAAAATTATACATATGTTTTTTTATATATATATATATATATATATATATATATATATATATATATATATATATATATATATATATATATATATATATATATATATATATATATATATATATATATTATTTTTGTCTTGTTTTCCAGTATAAAATTCTTTAATTAAGACATTTAATTGAAAAACAAAATAACTTAAGATCATAAAGCAGTAAAAGCAGTATGCAGTAAAAACAGATCATGACAAACAAGATGAAATCTCTTTGCATTCAAGACAAGCGTTCTTAATTAATTCTTAATTCTTAACTTCAACAACAACAGTCCCGCATGTCACACACAAACACTGTGTACAATGGACACACACAATAGCAGATTATCTGAAGGTTGAGGAATAAATTCCCTAAACACCAGTGTTTTTTAAATATTACCATCAAGCAAGATAGGAACCGATCTCTCCCACTGATGGAGGACGCCTTCTGGTTTCAACCATTTCTAATCTAAAGAGTTCTTTACATATCTGGTGCAAACACACTGATCTGATTTGAACAAGTTTCATTCAAAATACATCTGGTGGCTTGAAATCCAATTCAAATCGGAAAATGTTTGAGTCTAATCTGTTAGATTCAAGCTAATTTGTCATCATTCAGCTTTTGACATTATAGATCATATGCCATAATGCAGAAAGACAATATGGCATGTGTTGAATTTTTTGTTTTGAATTTTTTCATTTTGTTCTGTCATATTTCCAGCTTTCTATCAGCACTTTTCATGCTGTCAAGATTTCTGCTGCCAGTTGTTAGAAAAGAAGTAACTTGGCACAGTGCTGTATGCTTTATGATTACTATAGCAACCAAAGTAGGTAGACTTGAACATGTGTGTCGGAACACACAGATCTGATATGAGCAAACTGTACACATTCAGTAATAAAGATCAGATTTTGAAAACGAATCAAAACTCTCAGTAGTGTAAATACTCCCAAATAATCCTCTCAGAGTTGTCTTTTTGGTTAAAAGAAAGATCTTTCTTTACACAGATGGTTATGAAGGTGTTCCCTCAATTCCAAAATAAAGGTGTGTTTGCAACACATTTCATTTAAAGCATACACTGCATTGTCATTTGTGCTGTGGACGGAGCAGTTTTCTTATGTCAGTAGGAGGTTTTACCGGTTCAGTTTGAGGTCGGGTGAGAAGATGAGTTTCCCGGGATGATCCACAGATCTCCACATCAATCCCAACATCAGAATATCCAGCCAGCAGCATTCCAATAGATGCACCTGATCTGAAAGTGTCAGCTCCACGAACCCTGTGAGAGGAGTAACAAACACCTTGCAAAATACTCCTACACACAGCTGCTGCCATTCAAATGCTGGAGGTAAGAGCACATACAGATATACTAACACAAGTAGGATTTTTATGAAGCATTTTGTCATTTGTGCAGCATGACAGCCTCTGTTCACCTTTCACTTGCATTGCAGATAAAAGCAACATTCTGCTAAACTGTTTGATGATGACTAAATGCCATTAACCTTTTAGAAATTACAAGAATAAAATTGAATCTGTGATGACCTAAGAACTTTGTATAATAAACTAAGCAAGTAACTTACATAATAATTAATATATATTTATACAAGCACACACACACACACACACACACACACACACACACCTGGAATCTTCTTGGCCCAGCTGATCATGAGCACCAGTTCCTTGTCAGCTAGGGTGGTGAGTGACATCATCATGCTGGCCTCCGTGTACGGCTTTTTCACTGGCTCTTTCAGGCAAATCTGAGGAGGCTCCGCCTCCAGAATACAGTTCACCAACTGCTCAGGGGAGAAGCTCAGGCCACACCCCTCAGCTCTGCTCCCTGAAGGGAAGAGGTGATCGCTGGGATTGAGAGGAATTTCTAAATGATGCTGGGGACAACCTCTGACCCCTAACGCCCCGCCCGAGCCTTCTCTGATCTGAGAGTTGCGACGATGACGAGCACCACGATAACTGCAGCGTTCCCGCCTCACGCCTGTTCACACACACACACACACAATTACACACAGTACAGCGCACACTGTCCAAATCATCTTTTCAGAATACACATATGCAACGCACATATCCAATAGGTAAATACTGACTTGACACCAGACAAAATCAACATGAAGCGGTATTTACAACCCACTTCACTTCTATATTGTAATGTATTTCCAAATAAAGGATGTTCAAAAGTTTAAAGAATGATATCTTTCTTTCTATATGATAAATATGTGGCTAAACATAAAAAAGGGATAGGCACTGCGTACCACACTTCATCATGCCCATTTCATAGCACTTGCGGAGTCGACAGGCCTGGCAGCTCTTGCGTCGGCTCTTGTCAATGGTGCACTGGTTGGTGGCTGGACAAATATAGTCATTGTGTCCTGAAGAAGATTGGGAGAAAATGTAATTTAAATAATAATCAAGCTCACAACCTTGTGGGGGAAAGCTGGACCACAAATCTACAGTGGCTTTTTAATGTCATCTCACTCTATTGTGTAAGATATTACAACTAGGGCTGGCAGAAATAATATATTTTAGCGCAAATTAAAAAAATTTATATACAAGTACCAAGTAAATTATTATGTATTATAATATTTTTTTTTATATGATGTTTATCAAATATAAATTACAAAATATTTCTCTATAATAATTTTTTATAATGAAGGAATCCATGGAGGTATTAGTAAGAACATCACAAACTGGCCAGGGAATAATTTTTGCCTGGAACGAATGTATTCCATGATAAGACAGTGTGTGTCCTTTAAAGAATAAAATAATGTGTGGTTTTGACTAAGATTCATTATTCTTATGTGTTTTTACATATCTGACCTTTTGAGTAGCGTCTATTGATTGAAAGGTCATAACAAACTTGTTTTAAGTCCTTATGGGGGAACACAGTGCACTGACCCTGACATATCCAGAGAAATCTGTGTAAAGAACAAGTACAGTAATTTGAGGATTGGGGGGGAACTTTATTTAACAGTCCTGTTTGTTCCCCATGTACATACTATGTACTTATTAAAGTAATTACAATAACTGGGTAATAACTAGGTACCAATTCTGAACCTACCCCTAAACCTAACCTTAACCCATGTAGTTAGCGTATAATACTTGCCGTACCAGGACTTTCTTAGGTAAGTACACTGTAAGTACAATTAAGTGCATGTACTATAAAATAAAGTGCCACCAAAAAAACTCAGAAAGACAGAAACGTTCCATTGACTACCATGGCATTTCAGAAAGCCAAAATTCTGAGGAACATGTATTTGTTACGTTAAATGGTTTGACCATGAGTTTTACCTTGAATGCTCCGCTTGAAGAAAGCCTTGCACCCCTCACATGACCAGACACCATAGTGATACCCAGAGGCGTAGTCATGACACACCGCACAGAAGTGCATATCTCCTTTACCCACAATGCCTGGAGAAGGATTCAAGCCATCATCACCTTCCACTTGCTGCCCTAACAGCTTTGCATGAGTAAGGACAGAACTATAAAAGATGAAGGTACAGATAAAGTAAAAGAGGACAAGAAGTAAACATTTTTACTTTTCCTAAAAATGTGGGTGGTGTCCTGTGTAAAGCATGATGCTGGGGTGTTCTGGGTGGTGGCAAGTGTGTTGCTATATGAGCTTGTTATGACGTTTCTATCAGTAAAAAGTTATCAGTTGACTGAACTTTAAAAAAGTGAGGAAACCTGTTGCCTTAAAATTATTAAATAAACCATGTGTAATTGATAGGGGTGTGACGAGATATTGTGCCACGAGAAAAAAAACATGCAGCTTTAAGGTCTGGAGACACAATCATACAGGAGAGAAGCCAATCAGTTGAGTTTGTGGAAAAACCTTTAACAGTGCTTGAGTATTGTTGTCTTTGACTGCATATGATAATTCATACTCAGAAAGTAAAACTGAAATGACATTCATTACATTAGATGATGAGTTAAACTTTTCAAATGCACCTGCAAACAATTTTTCCAGTAATGTATTTTTTCATTGAGGATTTCTTAAAAATCTGTTTAAAAATCTCATCCCGTCTTCTCTCGTTCTTGTAACCCAATCTTGTGTCTCGTCTCAGCTCGAGTAGTGTCTCATCATACCTCTAGTAATTGAAATAAATAATTTATGTGGAATTCCTTAATTTTTATAACTTATTTTAATTATGCATGAAGTTTATTTATTTAATAATTGTCAGGCAACAGATTTCCTAACTTTTTTAAGTTAAGTCAACTAATCACTTTTTCCAGTATATATTAGGGATGTAACGATTCTCAATATAATATTGAACCGTTCGGTTCGGCATTCACTGTTCAAAACGCGCTTGTGAAATTCTAAAGTGAAAGTAAAATCGCATGTGTCTGTATGAGATGAGAACAGGTCTTAGCAGCGCAGTGATTGTGAACACTTGTCCTTGAAGGGACAGTTCGCCTCTAAAATCAAATTTAAAAAAAAGAGAAAAATCACTCACTGCTCTTAAATAAAGTATATATAGTAGCTTTGAGTCAATGTATATTGCATATTGAAGTCTGTGTTTGCATTCATTCATTCAATTTCATACTTAATAACATACTTTAATATACCTGTTCAATTTCTCATTAATGCATTTAGCTAATCAACCAATCACATGGGAGTTGCTTTAATGCATTTAGGGGTGTGGTCCTGGTCAAGACAATCTCCTGAACTCCAGCCTGAACGTCAGAATGGGAAAGAAAGGTGATTTAAGCAATTTTGAGTGTGGCGTGGTTGTTGGTGCCAGACGGGCCGGTCTGAGTATTTCACAATCTGCTCAGTTACTGGGATTTTCACGCACAACCATTTCTAGGGTATACAAAGAATGGTGTAAAAAGGGAAAAAACATCCAGTATACGGCAGTCCTGTTGGCAAAAATGCCTTGTTGATGCTAGAGGTCAGGGGAGAATGGGCCGACTGATTCAATCTGATAGAAGAGCAACTTTGACTGAAATAACCACTCGTTACAACCAAGGTATGCAGTAAAGCATTTGTGAAGCCACAACACGCACAACCTTGAGGCCGATGGGCTACAACAGCAGAAGACCCCACTGGGTACAACTCATCTCCACTACAAATAGGAAAAAGAGGCTACAATTTGCACAAGCTCACCAAAATTGTACAGTTGAAGACTGGAAAAATGTTGCCTGGTCTGATGAGTCTCGATTTCTGTTGAGACATTCAGATGGTAGAGTCAGAATTTGGCGTAAACAGAACGAGAACATGGATCCATCATGCCTTGTTACCACTGTACAGGCTGGTGGTGGTGGTGTAATGGTGTGGGGGATGTTTTCCTGGCCCCTTAGTGCCAATTGGGCATTGTTTAAATGCCACGGCCTAGCTGAGCATTGTTTCTGACCATGTCCATCTCTTTATGACCACCATGTACCCATCCTCTGATGGCTACTTCCAGCAGGATAATGCACCATATCACAAAGTTTGAATTATTTCAAATTGATTTCTTGAACATGACAATGAGTTCACCAGATCTCAACCCAATAGAGCATCTTTGGGATGTGGTGGAACGGGAGCTTCGTGTCCTGGATGTGCATCCCACAAATCTCCATCAACTGCAAGATGTTATCCTATCAATATGGGCCAACATTTCTAAAGAATGCTTTCAGCACCTTGTTGAATCAATGCCACGTAGAATTAAGGCAGTTCTGAAGGTGAAAGGGGGTCAAACACAGTATTAGTATGGTGTTCCTCTTTAAGTTAAATTATTTTATATTTTATATTATATATTGCAACCTATACAGCATTTTTTTTATTTAATTTTTTTATTATTATATTTATTTAGCTATCTAGCTAAGTAGTCAGAGCACTGATCAGGGGGTCAGCTATTTGAAGGGTTGTCTTAATTGATAATCCTGCCAGAGCACTGAAATGTTCGCTCCCTAAAAAGTCCCACAAAAAAAATTAAAACCGGGGAGCATCGATGCTCACTATGAGTGTCTCCCTCAATCAATTCCCTAGCTCCTGAAGCTCATGAGTTCTGGCACTGGTAAGGACAGTAAAGGACGGTGGCTCACTACACACTGGGACAGTGATGACTATTTTCCCGGCAATGTGACAACCTTCTCATTGTACGACATCACTACTGGTATTTATGAACAACAGCAGAGCTTATATCTTTCTGACATTACTTATAATGTTATTTAATGTACATTGTGATAAATACTTTGCTTGTTACATATATGCGTGCAACATTTCAGCCGTAAATAAATTATAAATGTTATCAAGATTACATTCCTTATCTTATGTTTATGCTGAAATATAATCATTCTAATTTTATTTTTAAAAACATATATTGCATGTCTTTATCTGTCGTTATGTGTAATGAGTTGGCTCATGTGTCTTAAGTTTCACGCTTCGGATCTTCCGTTGAGGTAACATGAGCATCGAATGCACCCTGGGTTTATCGTGCATTGTGGGACTTTTTTAGGGAGCAGTTTCAGTATACTTGAAGGATTCTACAATTAAGACAGCCCTTCAAATGGCTGACTCGCTGATCAATGCCCTGACTAATGAACTACGGAACTGATTAAGACACACCCTGACTTGTTTCATTACTGGATTTATCAGTGTTTTTGAACTTAAAAGAATGATTTAATGACTCACTCATAAAGACTTCATGTTCCCTTAACAGAAGTTCTGAAGTGCGGAACATAAATCATGTTGAAAAGTTGCATGTAACAAGAAACATTATGCAACAAACAAAGTATTATCATAATGTAATTTAAATAACATAAAACAAGTCAAAACGATATAAGTTCTGCTGCTGTCCATAAATACCAGTAATGATGTTGTACAATAATGCTGTCGTGTTGCTGGAAATAGAGTCACCAATCAATGTCCCGATGTGTAGTGAGCCTTACCAGTGCCCGAATTTGTGAACACGATATACTGGGGCTTGTTGCATATACCACTTAGACTAGTCATCTAATTTTTTTCTTTAAGACTGGTCCTAACTTTTTAAAATCAGTTACATAAAATGGTGGATTGGTTCAATTTGAATTAGAAAAGTAAGACTGATTACATTTTGACTAATTGCTAGCTGGACAAATTAGTGCTTAAGTTCACACTTGTAGTTCGGTTAGTTTGGTTCGTTTGGTCCGGACCAAAAAACAAAAACAAAACATAATAGTCCTGGTCCGCTTAGCGTTCACAGGGGCATTTTTTAACAGCGAACCTAACGTAGGAGCTCGTTTACCGAACATTCAAAACAATGCTGTGTGCGGATTACACGTGCGGGCATTTTATGCGTGTATATGGCATTATTTTTTACCAGAGAACTCATGAAGAGCTCATGAAATGTTCAAAACAATGCTGTGTGCTGGATTAAACGCGATCATTTTATGCGTGTGTACATGTGGCATTATTTTTACCCGCTGAGAACTCATGAAGAGCTCATAAAATGTTCAAAACAGCAGCAGGATTTCCTCCGTTGTGCAGAAAAGAGACGGCCGTTCTGTCATCTGTACCTGCTAATAATGGGCAACACAGGAACTTTGATGAGAAGAGCCAGGTTTGCTTTTTGTGTGTTTTTTCTAGCATTTTCGAAACATGCTCGTCTGACCAAATATTGATTAGGCACTTCCTCGTTGCTCCACATTTGCCTTCTAACGTTAACGTTACTCATTTTGGATACACCGATCTTTCCACGTCGTCAAATCAGCTGACTATGCGTCGCATCTTGTGACATTATACGTCCGGTTTTTGGTCCGTTTACATGTCTTTGGTCCGTGTTGCGTTCATATATCAATCGAACCGCACCAGAGTTCATTTGGAAGCGGACCGAGACCCATCTTTTTAGCGGTCTCGGTCCGCTTGTTTGGTGCGCACCAGGGTTCGGATGGCAGCGTTCACATATGTTCAAATGAACCGCACTAACCGAGCAACCGCACCAGGGTTCGTTTTAATCGAACCAAACATGACAAGTGTGAACGCACCCTAAGACACAGTCTTACCATAGAGGCTAGGTTTATGCAACTAGCCTGATTTATGACCGAAGAAGCTGGTGAGCTGATTGAGACGCACCCTTTGGTTCCATAGTTTTTCACTGAATGTTTGAGTTGTTGCACCTCTAAGTGTGCCTGGTTATTTAAGCCATGTGTTTCTTTCTATTCATTGTCTCTCCTCGTTGAATATTGTTTGGCTGTTCTGTTTGAGTATTTAGTCATTTTAAGTTTGTGTTTGATAAAAGAATTGCTGCACTTAGATCCCGCAACCACACACTGACAATTTAACGTTATAGCCTATTTATCTCGCTAAACTAACTATAGACAATTGCGAGGTGAATTTTATTATTTGCATTTAAAAAAATTCTTCCCTGCTCTCGATGATCCTGTCCGTGATTTGATGGTCCCTTTAACACACAGTCTGTTGACTATAAGTAACGTTGCACATACATGTCTACTAACTCCCATTAGAGTGTATTAGTATATTCATAAGGTTAGAATAAATTGACATTTACTTGTTACAGTTACTTAGTCAACATGTTCAAAAGGGACAATCAAAATAAAGTGTTACCGACTTAAGACCAATTCTGGGCCTTGACCCAGCAGCTGAGAGCCACTGATTTAAGGGACTTTTTAAGGTTGTATTGTCTTCTCAACAAGTTGCATAATTTAAAATACTGTAGCAAGCACCTCCGATAAAGTGCAGGAAAAATAAAACATTTTGTTTGGTCACAGGTCTATTATTGACTCTATAGCAACTGATCGATCCCTTTGACAACTGCCATCTGGACAGGAAAAGAATATGTCTGCTATTAGGGGCTAGTTTAACACACACACACTGCACTGTTTAATACACATTCTCACCTGCTCTGGTTAAGCGTGTGGGTCTTGGCGTCCTCCCAGGCAGTGTGTGAGTGTGTTTCGCTGTAGGCCAGTGGAGGAGGGCGGTGCAGAGACAGCGCAGTGTGTGTGGTGTGGGCAGGCCAGAAGATTGAGGGACTGAGCGGGACCAGGCTTTCAGACACGGGGGGATGAGGGTACCCCAGCACTGTGGAGGACACGGGGCTGTAGAGTGTTAAAGCTCCATGGTTGAACTCTCCCCCATGCGGTGGTGAATAATCCTGACAGGCTTCCAAATACGGAGATGGAATGCAGATGGTCTGGTTGTCCATGCCGAGCGGGGAAGAGTACAGACGGGGTAAGAAGTTAGGCGAGTCCCCTCGATCGGCCTTGCCAGAGTCCAGGGCAGGGAAGACTGTCGCAGGGGCCGGACCAGGGGAGGAGCTCATTCTGAAGAACTCAAGCGAGGTCCTGGCTTCACAGGCTACTGCATCGCAGGCCCAACACTGTCAGAGGAAGCTCTTACTGAAGGACACAAATAGAAAACAGATCCTGATATCAGAGTAACATCTTACACCTCCTGCATGTTAAACAGATACTAGCATTCAGAAGTTTAGGTTACTTTTGTAATAAATTATTAAATTGTTAAAAAATAAAGACAATCACAAAATTTTACTAAAATGTATTTTCGATGCTTCAAGAGATTCTAACTAACTGATGTCACATATGGACTACTTTGATGATGTTTTCATTCCCTTTCTGGACATGGACAGTAGTGTGCCTACACTTGGATACGCTCTCAGACTAAATATAAAATAGCTTAAACTGTGTTCCGATGATGAACGGAGGTCTTACGGGTGAGGAACAATCAGGGTGAGCTATTAATGACATAAATTTAATTTTTGGGTGAACTACCCCTTTAAAGGCGTCATGAACTGGCTTTTTAAAAAAATTTATACTGTTGTCTGAGGTCAACTAATGATGTTTGTGTGGTTTTTACATTCAAAAACATCATAACTAATAAGTAATATGCTATTTTCTACACTGGTTTTGAGGCGCTCTCCTGAACGCTGGGTTTTGATGGGCGTGACGCACTGGAGACTTGGAACACCCACGGATAGGATTGGATAAGATTTGCATATTTAATGAGCTTCAGCTCCTGTCATATCTATGCTCCTGTCAGTTCAGTTCACATGAGGGAGGGGTTGTTTTGAAAAGGGCAACCGGAATGATTCAAGTACACAGTGATTTATTTCTCATCCACCTGCGATTGATTAGACTATTATTTTTGTATTACATAGCCAGCATGATCGTTCGATATAAGCGTGAACCGCGAGCACACATACACGTGCGCAAGCACACCCTTGAAATGTCACATCAAGAGAGAGAATAGCAGAAGAAAGGAATATTACGAGATTGTCTTCCCACTGTCCCAACACCACTGTCTTCCCCACGTCAGCTTCATTAAAAATATAGTTCAACCACACATTCCTAATATTAGGATCCAAAGGAGGCTTATGCAGCGACTGTGTTCTTCCACAACCAGGAATAGCTGGTTTATTGCTGCTGGCTAGCGTGATCCTATGAGTCGGTGAGCAGGGCTACTGAATTACACGTGCTTATTATTCTGTAGAGGCGTCAGTCGATGACATCAAGATGCGAACACAATCACTTTCTGGGCTTGGTGTCTATAAAAGATTTTCTTTGACTAACAAGGACGTTTTCAGCTCTGAAACTTACAGGATAATCTTATATTACCATGACCTTTTATATATCAAAAGAGGAAAAGTTCATATCAAAAAGTGAAAGTTTATTTCTCAATTCATCACCCTTTAAGAAAAATGCTGTTCTTTTGAACTATCTATTCATCGATGTGTCAGTTTCCACAAAAATATTTGTTTTCAACTGCCCGTGATTATAATAACAACAACAACATTTTCTTTGAGCAGCAAATCATATTTGAATGATTTCTGGAGGACCATGCACTGAAGTTGGAGTAATGATGCTGAATAAAAATTGCATTTTAAAATATATTAAAATAGAAAACAATAATTTGATATTAATATTTTACAATATTACGATCAACAACAAAAACAACAAACAAACAAACAACAAATATTTGAAAGGCAGAGTACATATTGCACAAACCTTTAATGTGTCTTGCAAGTGTCAAATAGGTGTTGCCTGCATTTTCTTTAATGGTCTTTAAACGTACTTGTGAATTTCATGGTTTCTCCAGACACAAAACTTGGCAGACTACATAAAGACAACACAGCATGCTCAAAACACAGACCAATAATTAGCAGTAGGCCTGTTTTTCCTAGTTAGGTCCAGATACACCTTTTACCACTTTTCTCTGAAAAACTCACTGAAAAAAAAAACATCACAGTAAAACATGATGCATATTTAATATATTTTTGCTAAATCTGTCTAAGGCACATAGCGAAAAGTGAGAATGGTGCTGTGGAGAGAGGTAAATAGCCGCTGTGGCGGGTTACACTGCTCTCTCATCACACCCAAACAGACAGGATAACTGCTTTGGAGTTGGTAATAATTTTTTTTTTTTTTTTGCAGGTGACATTTTGAAAGATGCTGCCACTCCAGTAAAAGAGCTGATGGATAATTTCCTTGTGATTGAGGCTCTAATATTCTACTGATAACTGAGGAGTTTGTCACTTTTATAACAATCTATAACTTTTAGAGGAGTCTGCACCTTTAGTCTGGAAGAAGGCCATAAAGGAGTGTACAGTAGAGGCACGTCAGTCAGACGGACACGGATTTGAATTCAAATGTTTATTTAGTAATAGACGCAGTTATTTTAAACACTGTCACAAAGGTTCAGAGTCCAACACTGTAACATTGCAATCAAAGATGAACAAATGAAATGACTAATGGTAATTGTCAATAGAGCCAGAATAAACAGCAAGTCAACAGCCATACCACCCTATAGCTCAAGACTGGTTTCCCACCCTGATCCTGACCCTAATCAGTACCTGGATGGGAGACTAACTGGGGAAACTAGTTAGCTGCTGGTGTTAGTGAGTCCAGCAGTGATGTACCCTGTTGTCCCTGTTGTCTGTCTGGGTCTTAACACCCCAGTATAGTAATGGGGAGACTATACTGTAACAAACACGGTCATACCAATGAGACGATAAACCGAGGTCCTGACACTCTGTGGTCATTAAAAATGCCAGGATATATATTATATATATATATATATATATATATATATATATATATATATATATATATATATATATATATATATATATATATATATATTTATTTTATTTTTTATTTTTTTTATTTTATTTTATTTATTTTTTTCTCCTCTCCACCAATCAGCAGGTGTGTGGTTGCTGTTTTGCTGCAATATGGCTGCCATCACAACATCCAGGTGGATGCTGCACATGGTGGTTGAGGAGATTTCCTCCCTTCTATATGTAAAGAGCTTTGATTGCCTAGAAAAGCAGTATATAAATGTAACAAATTATTATTTTTATTATTATTATGCGTCTATGTGTCTGTGTCAGAGAGCGAGAGTTATGACCACGTCCAAGCCAGCATAAACTTTCAGCAGTCTCCAAAAATATTTTTTTATATATATAAATATAAATCATGTCTATAAGCCTAGTTTCAGTATTATTATTATTATTATTATTATTATTATTATAAAAATATGCAAAAGTGACAAACAAAAGTGAAATGTGAAAGTGACATGACAAAAGCATGCATGTATGGTGACCCATCCTCGGAATTTGTCCTCTGCATTTAACTCATCCGAGTTAGTGCAACCACATTAGGAGCCGTGAGTAGTGAACACACACACACAAACACACTAAACCGTGAAAATATCAGAAAAAAATCTGGCATCATACTCTGCTTAGAAAGATAGTATAAGAGAAAAGCATGCCAAAAATACAGATAACCTATTTAAAAAGCAGTAAATTGCAGACTTTTAAAATAAAGTCTCTCCTGGTACCCACAGCTACAGGCACGCAACGCACAAAGAGATCCAGCCAAAACCTTGCGGTAGTAAAAATTAAATCAAAGACAGCCATGTGTTTGCACATTTCTGTATCTATAATGTGTCTCTATGAATCCCAATGCACTCTTAAAATGCACACAGTCCTTCACTCACAGCTGTTTTCACACATTTTACTTTATTTGGATTATATAACTTATTTTTGTTATAATTTATTAAAAAAACATAACATAAGCAAGTTACTTAACGTACTAAAACAAATAATCAAAGACAACAAGAAAAAATAAAGAGTATGAGAGTTAGAAAAGAAAATAACCAGTTACTGCAATGCTTTTGTGGGGGATAAATGATATAAATCTAAAAATATATGTATATTTATTTAAAAAAAGAATGCTTAAGAGCTCAATACGTATAGAACATTCTGAATGATGGATAAGCAGAAGACGATTTGACATAAAATGCCTGAAATTCTTTCATTACAAGAATCATTACAGAAACGATTTTGAGAACACTAATTATTTCCCATACATTTTCTGCAGGTGAGTTCACTCAAAAATGACTAATTTGGTTGAGAGTTTTATGAGGACAGAGACTGCTCTAAATGAAAACACATGAGTGAATCTACCAACAAACAACACACTTTTATACCCAGAGTTCCCTGTTCTGTAGGCTAAAGGGCATCTGCGGGTTTTGGGTCAGAGGTCTGGCCTGGTGCCTCAGTAAACAGAAAGAGTAAAGGTGAGACGCTGATGTGCTAACGCTTCTACTGAGACAACTCATGAAACATTGTGTTCTTTCTGAGAGACACATGCATAAAGAATATACCCTGAAATATTTCTCAGTAAACCCAGACATGCTAAAGCACACCGTGCAAATAGAACACATTCATAAAAAAACAGAACTGATAAACATCAGCATGTGACTGACTACTGAAATAAAGAGGCAAAGTCTGCTCTCTGGGTTTTTGAGATTGTCTTTATATCATTTGAGGGTTGGCAACACAAAAAAAAATAGATCTTAAATAATGTTTATCAAAAACCATTCAAATTGATTTTTAAAAAATTGTTGTAACAAAGCAGCACTATTCTGTCTGATGACTTTAAATTTAAGGGTCAGTAAAGTCTTTGAAGATATATTCTCTTATATGCTCACCAAGGAAATCTTTTGAAACATTCTTTACTGTCACTTTTAATGAATTAAAGTATTCATTTATTTTTACAAAAGAAAGATTTTGAACAGTATAGTGTAACATATTTTAAATCATTCTTCCATCTTTTTAACATTGCACAGAGAGATGGGGTGTGTGAGATCACAGAACACAGGCTTGCCACACTTTATGACCAATGAATTTCAATGACTATTCCAGATACAACAAAAAAACATCTACATTTACTTGGGAATTCACTCACAAAGAACTAATTTAGATTATATATTATTTTCAATAACGTCCATTACTGTTCTATGGCTTTCGTAACTGGAAAACACTATTTTAAAAGTAATACTGTATGGAGAAAATGTGGTTTATACATTACTTGGCTTCATATTAGATTTTTTTTTTATTGTTGTTTTTTTACACAGACTCCTTGGACAAACTCACTGGAATATGATGAATATGACACAGGCTCACACACACACATAAAACAGCTGGTCTTAATACAGGAGCACAAAACATTAATTTAAATAAACACACTGATCCTTATATTTCACTATTATAAAAAATTCACACATGCAACCAGTGTAATGGTCTTGTTCTGTTTTGGTTTAGTCTTTCATTCGGTGGTTGTTCCCTATTATTATTAGTTATCTTGGTTGCTGATTTGTCTTTCACACCTGTTTGCTTTTTCATTGATTACTTTCTGTGTATTTAAGCACTGAGTTTTCCTTAGTTCCTTGTCCAATGTTAATTATGTTAGTTTTTTTTGTGGTAATTAAAAGTCTTACCGTCATTCATTTGGTGTCCCTATTACACACAGCAGCCCGTAACAAACAAACACTAGAACGTTAGGTTTACATATTTTTGGTCAAAGTATGGTCAAATATTTCATTTGGAAGCTAGCGAAACTTTAGCACTTTCCTACTGCCACTCTGGTAAAGCTCTTGGCTACAATCCAGACACACATACCACTGAACAAAAGGCCAAGGACAGGACGAAGAAACCCCTACACATAACACACAGTCCCTGGGTGAACTTTTCTCCATCCTAATAAGGTCCTCCTGCCAACTTGAGATTTCTTTGAACTTACAGAAGAATTAAGTTTCCGTTAATTTCACGTTGGGCACATGCAAGCCCACATCACCCCAGTTACTGAAACGTTTGTCTACACTTAGTGAACCTACACGCCAATAATTATGCACATAAACACCTGCGTTTGTGTACATATGTACATTCTTCACGTTTGAAAACCCTCCAATCGCCTACGCCATTCATGCACTCCTAATTGAGACTCACTTCTTTTTCCGGTGGTGAGGGATGATAAGGAGAGCTGGCCTTTTAAGATCCGAAGAGACAGAGTTCTCTGGAGAATAATAAGGAGAGAGTTACAGAGCATGCTTTCTGACATTACTAAATCAGACAGACCGATTTAATCTCCTATCGCTTGCCACACAAGTCCACAAACCTGTCAACAGAGCAGCCCACATATTTTTGTTATGACCACAGCTGAAACCTATTGCATATGGAGTATAATGTTTTACTCTTGCATAGGTTTCGTCAATTATAGTCTAAAATGTGCCAATACAATAAATATTTATTTAAAGGGGTGTAGTCTGTAGACTTCGGTACAAATGCCACTGATTTTGAATGATATTAGACCATTATGTTCAGTGTGAGTACTCGTCCATTGCTCAAGAGGACAAGGACCTCTGTCTAAACTGATAAAAAAAAGTGTTTCTTCTCCTCCCTCACATTCTCTGGAGTGTCTCCCTTCAACAAAACACACCGAAAATCCATTCCTGTACTTATAAAAAAGGTTTTGGGTTTAACTTCAGGTAGGGGAGATGCATGATCTGATAGACAGATAGATGATGTGTCCTAGCAATTTACAGTATAGTATATAGTATCTATATATACTATACTTTGCCTTGGATTTAGATTCAGATTGACATGATGGGGTTATATGAAGCAGTTTAGCATGTGGGACAATGAGAATCATGAAAAATAATTAACGATATACAGATGGTCCACTAAAATGATTTGTCGGGCAAAAAAAAAAAAAGTACTTAATGTGGTATGCTCTAAATGAGCTGGTTTATTATTAAGTATGGGAATGATATTGTGATTTTAGATGCACAAAACACAGCTCACGTAAACTATTTGCAATTTAAATATCTAAATGAGTTCACAGCATCAAACAGCACTTCTGAAATATTATGTAGCTTACTTGCCGCTTGTTTTAGTTACATGGAGTCGTGGTTGTGGATAATATATCCACAGAACAGATATTTTGAAAGTTTTGCCCTTGGCCTCTAAGATACAAAACTCAAAGCGTAAATTAAAAACAACAACAGATGGTTGTGTTAACACCATATTCAATAAGTATGTTTAATGCTCTTTTTTTGTTATTGTAAGGCGATTGATAAATTAAACAGTTCAGAGGGTGGTCTGTTATCATTCACTGTCTAAACACCCCATTTTATGATTAGCTTCTGCCATTGAACCGTCACTTCAACCATTTTCAACATCTCCAAAACCCCTTATTTTGCTTATCACTAAGACCATTATAATCTTATCATGATCAACATTGAGTAATAGACTGTGATTGTGCAGAGCCAATAAACACTTTCTGCAAAAATTAACTGCAAATAAAACATGTTGGGCACATAATAATCCCCTGGAATTTACTGTACAGCCAAATAATTCAAAATGTTGCTGTAAAAGTTATTTTTTTTGTCAATGACCTACAGACATTCTTTTTTATTTCTTGGTGTTAAAATTATGGATATTAATGGCACAGTTTAATCATAACTAATATGTATATACACACACACATTAAATATTCTAGCACTCCCTTGTGGCTCTTTTGGGGTCAGGTAAGTTTACACTGAAGCATATTGGGTTGTCAAACATCAAATCATGAAACTCCACACTCATGTCACCTTTCATCCACTGTAACAAGTTTCACAAGGGTTGTTCTTTCTTTCTTTTCAGTCGTTAAAGTTGAAATTAGTTTCTTTCCACAATTTAAAAAAAAAATACAATGGTAACCATAGTTTCCGACAGTTACTATAGTTCCTGTCACAATCTTTTTTGTTTGTTTTTAATACAGCGGTGCCTAGCACAAGTTAGCACATTTTTAATGCGAGAAAATATGGTTGCCTAAGGTTTTACGTTAGAAATGGCACTTACCGACAGCAGCAGGTGATGTGAGCTGGAGAGCAGAGATCTGTTTGATCAGCTGTGTGTACGCGCTGTATCGATCTGCTTTACTGCGCGCACAAAGAGAAAGGACAGCACTGAAGTAAGCGACAGCCGAAAGAGAGAGCGAGAGACACGCAAACACCTGGTAGTCTCCTAATGGCGCACTTTGACTGGTTGTACTTTGGCAGAAATCTGTCTTTAGATATAAAAATTAGAAAAGCGCGTCACTGCAGCCGCGCCCACCTGGCACCGCCCCTAGATTTACTGCATGAGAGATTTACAAATTGACAAACAGGGCGAAAGGAAATTAAGTTATTTTACCATTCCACAATTCACCGTATTCATGGTCAAAAGTTCACGGTAATCAATTAATGTGTTATTCTTATGACAATAAAACTCTGGTAACTGGTGTGCGAGTGAGAAATGTAACAGCTTCCAGGTAACTTATTGACTTTAAATTAGCCTATAGCCTAAAACAATTTAACGTTATTAGCAGGTTCTTCTGTTCATCTCGCTCCACAACTGAATATTTTGGCTCGCCAAACACTAACAAAAAAGTTTATTCAAGTGTGCTGCTAGCCCGTTACATGTTTTAAACTAAAATTAAGACTTTTTATTGTTGTTTCTCAGAAATATAGGCTACTCAAAATTACACTTAGGGTTAACGTCGTTAGTTAACCCAGAAATGAAAATGCTGTCATTTACTTACCCTGCCGTTCGACACCCGCCTTTGTTCATCTTCGGAACACAAATGAAGATATTTTTGTTGAAATCCGATGGCTCAGAAAGGCCTTCATTGACACCAATGTCATTCCCTCTCTTAAGAAATATAAAAGGCACCACCGACGTCGTTACAAAGCCCCTATCACTACAGTGGTTCTACAATAATTTCATGAAGTGAATGCGCAAAAGTTTTTACTTGTCTTGTGGTGATGGGCCAATTTTGAAAACTTCTTAGTTTAATGAATCAGCGGTTATGAATCGCCAAAGTCACGTGATTTCAGCAGTTTGGCGGTTTGACACGTAATCCGAATCATGAATCCCTATGCTGATTAAAAAATGCTTCGAAGCTTCACAAAGTGGTGTTTTGAAATTGGCCCATCACTATAAGTCGTTATTTAGTTTTGGGGTTTTTTGCGCACAAAATCTTTTCTCACCTATATAACTTACTTGACTTATGTCCAAACACCCACACTTTTGAATATCAGATGGAACACTTTTTGGGCCATATTGTAATCTGAGCTCATGTTTTGAAGTAGTAATGCTTCAAGTAGAGTCCGATTCATTTCCGCAAACCGGTTCTTCTCGGACAGTTCGGATCAATGACCCTGTTCAAAAAGCCAATTCATAGGTTCCTGACCTCATCATGCAATGATGTCACTATGTATTTCTTTTATGCTTTTTAAGGGTGCACTATGTAGTATTTTTGTAGTAAAATATCCAAAAAAACACTAGGCCAGTGTTATTTTGTTCAGTTGAGTACCTACAATATCCCAAATGTATCCAACTATTTGTAAATTGTGAGAAAATTGCTATTTTAACTAAGGACCGGGACTTTTCAGCATGGCGTCTGAGGAAGTCGCCTGTCAATTGCGTCATATCTGCGCTACCCTCGGTTTCGAGTTTTATTTGGCAAAAGCGCTTTACTCTTAGCAGTGTGAACAAGCAAACGCACGGAGTAACGTCGTAACATTATTTTTAACACACTTAAATGTATCTAATATGATAAACAGAGCTGCTTTACCTTATAATCATGACCGGAAATGCGGAAATAGTGCGGGCGCCCAGCAACTGTGTCCTGTCCCGTCATAAGGTTAGAAGTATATAAGTTTTACTTCTTCCTACTCCTTTTTCGTCAAGAGATAGAAGCATGTTTTTACAGGAAAGTAAGGTAATAAATTACAGTAAAATACATGCATACCTGTCAATTATCCCGTTTTGGCCAGGAAAGTCCCGTATTTTACCCTTCTCTCCCGCCGTCCTCCCATATTAGTATTTTCCTGTAAATATCCCGTATTTTAACCTGCATTATTAAAAAAAAAAAAATACCGGAGGGAAAAAAAACAAAAACATTTCCATTCTGAGCTCTGTAACTAGCCTTGCGATAACTGCCATCTTCAGTAGCCTATACAGTACTGTAGGTGGCTGTTGTAACGAGGTTAGTGTGTGAGGTCAGATGACGAGTGACAATGAGGGGGAAAAACAAAAACAAAACAGAGATGGATGATGGACATAAAGATAGAGACAGAAAACACTTCTGCCAAAAAAAACTAAACCCTCATGCAAATACTGTGATCAATGGGACAGCGAATTTAATTTTCTGAGAAGGAGCAGGTGGGGGACACTCGTCCGACAGCGGAAGATATTTTAAAGTGACAGTAACCACTTATAATGGCAATGTAAAATGTAAAAAAAAAATAATAATTGCTTACTAAATATGCTCTGCTCTTGACTAAATAACTTAAGTACCTTTAATAAGGATTTATCTATATATAATTCATAACTTATGCAGTGCAAACCATTTATGTATATTTCCCACTTGTTAAGTTGTTATACAAGTAGGAAGAGCACAGGTGCAAATTTAAAGTATTATTATACTGGGTCTATGTGAGGATTTATGACACCCCCGACCCCTCCCATAATCGCACATCAATATGTTTGGTCTGGAAACTCACCATTGACAGGGCTCAATCCGAGGGGCGGGATAAACGGTTGTCTTTTAAACTCCCTCTGTACGGCGTGCACGCAATTGGATACCGCTACAACCAACCAGAGCAACGAAGATGAAGCAGAGCTAGTTAACAGATTAAACTTTTGCCTTATCCGGTCGGCAAAACTCAGAACGCATCTTCCCTTCTTAAGAATGACTTCAGTGCCGTTCTTTGTTCTTTCTCAGAGAAAAGCTCAACTCCGAGTCTTCCAGAGTACCGGTCAAAGCTGATTCGAAAGGCCGCCGTTCGCTAGTTTCTGTGTTTACTCGTAGCACGCAAACGCAACTCGGCCATCATTATGTTAAGCCCCGCCCACCGACTCTATACACGATGTGATTGGCCCAACTAGAGTTTGGCTTTTACAGCTCAGAAGTGTATTGAGAGTTGCGAGACGATACTCGCTGCAGATTAGATTTGCTGCCGCTAGGGTGCGTCTAGATTTCTAGGCTAGGGAGGGGGAGATGTGAGGGAGGATTTTTCAGCCGTGACTTTTTACTGCGCCAAGTAAATATATAAAAAAATATATGAAAAATATGCAAAAGTGGTGGTGTATCCCTTTAAGTATACAAAAATTCCATAAAATCCCATTGGCTTTTAAAAAAGTATTGGATGTTGTCAAAACTAAATGTTTCACAAAAGGGTTGTGAAATCATCTGCTAATCTTTGAATTTCTTCGTTATATAATAGGCATGGTCGACTGCAATTCACGGCCATAGCGAAATACAAGCTGGAACAGGGGATGAATTAAAGAACCGTGTGTTCTTTTTCAAGACCTCTCCCTGCTCCTTCATTTGCGGGGATCTGAGTGGGGGGAGGGGGGAGGGAGTGCGAGCGTAAGCGAGAGAATTAGAGGGCAACGAGTTGAATTTTTCGTTCAGTCATATTCTGCTTATACTGCTTCTCGGCAGGCGAGGTTTAATTTTGCAGAATGCCATTCGTAATTATTTCTGAATTACAGCTATTTCTCCAACTGGTTTCTGTACGGCAGCCGTAATGGCAAATGCCAGGTGGAGTGGGCAGAGCTAGGTTTTAGGAGAGTCCATTATCTCCTGTAATAGACAGACAGTTGTAAAATGAGCTGGCATTCACTTTCCAAAATGGACTTATTGGTTGGTTCAGTTAATGGCTTAGGGGAGATATTACAATAGATAACTGGGTCCCCCAGCATTACATCCCAGCTCTTCGTTTAAACCAGTCCACCTTAACGTTATAAGAGAAGAAGAGTACAGAAGTATAGAAAAGAAAAAAGGAGAAAAGGGAATGGAAAAGAAGATGATAAAAGAGTTTCAGACTTTGACAAACGACTACCAGCTACTCTTCCTCAGTGCTGACTGGGAGTCGTCAAACTTGGTTCCATGTCCTAATGGATTTTTTATGAACCCCTGTTGCACAAACAGAGTGTTTTCTTGCAAAGGTTTCGCCAGAGTCTGTTGCTCAGATTATTTTCAGGCTCAGATTTATGTGAATTAAGTAGAAAAGCTGACCTAGAATCAGATTGTTTCTCAGATGAGTTACAGAAGGAGCTGTTAGATGATCTCAAATCTGACTTTCCAGGACAGTAATTTAATTTGCTCAAATACTTACATTTTAATGTAACCTGCAAGTAATTTTCAGTTCAAAGACTGAATTCTCAAAGACTGGAATCGGCTAATAATGTCGGCTGAAAAAATAGTTGTTTTAAGGTTCCAGTGTCCGTGAACTGGCTTGTTAAAGACCTTCTCCTGTCAGAATAATAGACTGCTCTCAGGAACCTAATGTCTCTTAAAAAAAGTGAAAAAAGCACATTCCCTTTTGAAATAAAACAGCCAAGCACAAAAAAATAACCATTCACAAGCTAATATTATTGGCATTAGCAAATCTGGATTTAAATTAAACCAGAGTACAAAAAATGTAAACATATATACTGTATTTACATTTATTTATTTTTTAAGTGCTCAGAGAAATGATGTCTTGCACTATGTAAAAAAAAATTTTTTAAAAGAACACGTCGACTTTTTGGGACTTTAGCTTATTCACCGTATTTATTTAATTTTCTGTCGGCCTTACTACACAATGTAACTATACACATCACAACATGTAAATAGGAAATATGGGCGTTATTTTGTCACTAAGGCCCCATTTACACTGCATGGTTGAAGTGACCCAATTCCGATTTTTTCCTCTCATGTGGCACAGATCGGATCTGACATGTGATCTGACAATCAGAACGTGTAAGCAGGAAAAAAACACATGAATTCCGATATCCTCAGATCGGATTCAGGCCTCACTCATATGTGGTAATAAATCCGATATGATTCGGATGCGTGCATTAGCGTCTGCCATGTAAGCGGTCAAATCGGATATTCCCCAGTAAATTTGAGTCGTACGTCATTTAAAAAAGGACAGAGGCAAATGACGTCAACTCAGCTGGACACAAACTGCAATCAAGGGCCAGCGTTGCCAAGTCCGCGGTTTTCATGCAGAATTGGGCTACTTTAACACAGTTTTGAGTTGCAATTGGATGGGTTTTGTAGTGAAAACCTGGCAATCCCTGTCATGGGCTCTCCTCTTTTTCTCTGCCTTACGAGAGAAATGTTTTGCCGACTTTAAAGATGTGTGGAACAGTGCAGACAGCAAAACATTGTACAATCATTTTGTCTGCGTCCACCGCATATTGCACGGTTTTACTTCCTTTCACCAGTTAAGAACGTCTTGGGCTGTTTTGCCAGTGTACAGTGTAAATGCAAATATCGGATACGGGTCACTTTTGAAAAGATGATGTAAGCGGATCGTCAAAAAAATCGGATATAGTCACCAAATCGGAATTGTGCATCAAGACCTGCAGTGTAAATGCAGCCTTATTGAGCAGTAGGCTAGATGGAGCCGTTTACCTCCAGTCTTTGTGCTAA
Organism: Pseudorasbora parva; assembly: GCF_024679245.1. NCBI lineage: Eukaryota > Metazoa > Chordata > Actinopteri > Cypriniformes > Gobionidae > Pseudorasbora > Pseudorasbora parva. The sequence continues at coordinate 28,215,470 of NC_090188.1, read as the reverse complement.
GCTAGGCTAGCGGTGGGTGAGTCAGACAGAGTTATGACCAAGGGGGTAATCTTGCACTCGGAAAGCGTTCCACCCATAGGGGCGGCCATTGCTAACCAAGCCATCACTTGCTGTTAGCATCCCATTGACTCCCATTCATTTTTGAGTCATTTTGACAGTGAATAACTTTACATCTGAGGCGTTTAAAGACTCCATTTGTCCATTGCTTATTTATAAAGAAACACGACAATGTATAAAAGGCTCCATTACCTTGTATCTTACACTATCGCCCTGTAGAAGCTGTTTTTGTAAAAATAGGCCAACGATTGCATCATAATCAACGCGACTCTGTCCCACAGTTGAGAAATTACCGTATAGACAGGAGGAGACGCTCGCAGGCAATCTTTTACTGTCATGAGACAGTCGGGGGGACGTGGAGACATAAAGTCTGATCAAGTCAAAGAGAAGCAAGGGGAGAAGCCCATAGTGAGCCAAAAGCAACGGGACAAAACATTTAAAGGGATCCCCTGGTGTTGAGACTTGTATGGCTTAATATAACATAAATGGATGTCTCTTACTGAATTATGTAGTAGAAAACCCATGAAAGATCTACGTTATTTAAAAAATCGATTTTATATTTGGACCATGGGCGGCGCCATTTTGTTTGCGTTCTAGGTTGATGACGTAGAGTGGTTGAACTCCTCAATCAGCTGGCATTACCCGTAGCTATTTTTACCACAACGCAACTCGAAAATTGTTTCAGAGTTAAACAAAACCAATGAATTGCTTTGTAATTGTACTTAAAACACACTCAAACATACATGTGCAAACAAACTCCAATAATAACCAACTGCAGAACCGCAGAACCCATATACGTCACTCACAACGCTCTGAGGACAACAGCGCCATGCCACAGTCTCATGCCGGAAGTGGGCGGAGTTCACGAAAACTAAACAATCGGCACGGCGGAAGAAGAGAACACGGTAAACAGCTGTTTTGTGTTGTGGTTTTAATCTATCAAGTTTATTTGTGTTGTGTATTTGATCCATCGTTGTTGTATTAACACTTTATACAGAACGTGGCTCTATTTTTTTCTGATGTGCTCTGCTTTACGATGTCTATCGCGTCTGTTGATATGGTCTTGGTTTAAGTAACATAATTGTTTGTGATTTTATTTTGTTGTTGGCGCCGTATTTTTTATTTGCTTTTATCTGATACTGACCAGTGTTTTATTTTATTTTTTCCCACTAATTTATTGAGGCATTACGATTTGGAGAGGATCAGCTTTACTTCATGTACATCAATGCAAGACATTCTGCAACAGTTTCTACTGCCCAGTGTTTTAAACTGACCAGATGGCACAGTACACCTTCAAATTCACTTCAAAAAGCAGCTGTCCATGGAGGTATGAAGGTTTTGAGTTATTTGTTTATACACAGTAGCAAGAAATAGTATTTATTTGTTGTCCCTTTTGAATTAGTTGGTTATAAAGTTTCAAGTGTGTATATATATATATATATATATATATATATATATATATATATATATATATATATAGTGCTTAAGCTAACAAAATGCAAACACTATTTCATGTGTTTGAATGTGTCCCATTAAAATTAAATTAAGTACACAACCAAGCATTATATATATCTGTTTGATTTTGTTGCAGTAAATTGACAATCAGAATGGCACCCAGGATAATGGAAGCTGATCAAAAACAAGGTTAGTTTTAAAGGCTCTAATAAAGACATAAGCTACTTATACAGATAGTGTGTTGTTATATGTCACATTTTCCAGGAATGTTCTTCTCTTCTATAATGTTCGATTGTTTTAGACTGTTCCACAACAGTTGGATGGCTCTATTGACCGTAGGATCTTCATGTTAATGGTAAGAAAAAGAAGGAAAAGGTTTTTTTTTTTAAAATACAAGCTTCCCTTCATTAGGATAAAAAACATGAGGGCTTTTCACACTTGAAATAGTAAACTCCGGGTATACAGAATCCTGGGTTATCTTGCTTCATGTTTCACACTGATCATCATTTACCTGAGATGAACAATTAATCCTGGGTATTCATACACTGCCGTTCCACACTGTACTTTAATAAACCATGGGATAACATATGTGCACTATCAGGGTCACTGACAGACACTGCACTGCACACAATATGTTTTCATAAATGCTCAAGCTTTGCATGTCCTTGTATTACAAGTTTTTCCTGAATGGACATTTCAGACTATACAATAATTTAAATGGTCTCTTCTTCGCTGCAATTGCGTTTTCTGTTTGCATTTGATGTTTTTCCTCTTCAATGCTGACTTTATTATTTATATAGAGTGCACAGTGTTTCAGTGACTGTCCAAAGCACGTAAATATAAAAGTGTGAAATGTTACTTTACCCGAGGTTAAAAGTGTGTTTAGAATAACGATAGGCTCAGTGTGAGAAGCCCTATGAAGTGCTTGCCTTTAATTTCTGTATACACTTTGAACTGAAAATGGTTAATTAATTTGATTGTGACAGGGTATCATTTATGTCAGAAATTTAGACATGAGAAACAGAATTTCACAACTTTATTATACATGCTACATCCTGACTTAAACACACGATATTGTTAAAACACTTCCAACATTTCATCCTATTTTTTTGTACCCTTGTCTCATGAAGGAGCCACGGATCACAGAAGACCTCTGCACTGCAGTGCAAAGACTCTGGAACAACCAAAAGTTTTCAACAGTTTAGTGGAAGAGCCCTGATTTCTGAAATGTGAAAGTGGAAGACTAGGAAAAAGCCCTTCAACTTTCACAGGCTGAATGGTTGACCGACAACTGGCCAAAGAGACAGTTGTCAATGTTTATAGAGGTTACATTTATTTTAGATTTAATTTGTCATGTACCTGCTGTGCAATAACTTTCAACTTAGTTCAGTTTATTCCCCTTGGTCTGATTGTGTATTTTTTTTAAAGCAAACCCAAGCTAGAATATGATGCCTTTGCTACTTAAGGGGATTTTTAAGGAACATTTTATAAAATTAAACAATTTCAGTTTTGGGGTTTGATTAATCTGAATCATGCATAACAGTGTAGAATTGTGTAATATATATTATCTACTATGAATAAAAGGTTTATTCTGAGATGCTTGAGTAAAAAACAAATATATTGTGTCATAAAAATAAATGTTCAAATGCTCAATCTTTGTTTTCATTTTTTGTGTGTTAAGATTTATGTTCAGTTTATCTAATATAATATTTAAGACATAATATAAATAAATAAAAAATAATAGCAACTTTTTACTTTAAAAACGTTACAATGTTTTTTTATAAATACATTATTTAACGTAAATTATTTTATTTTGTATTAATATCCAGTATTGTTTATTTTAAAACATATTTATATGATTTAACTATGAGTGAGTATATCCATCTAGCCTATCTATCATCTCTCTATCTATCTTCAATTAGAACTTATTAATTAAATACTTGACATTATTAACATCGTTTAAACTTTGGGCTTGAAACGCTCCAAATAGAGCAATGTTTGCGAAGATAAATCAGCTCCGCCCACTTCCGGCATGAGACTGTGGCGTGGCGCTGTTGTCGCCCTCAGACTGTTGTGAGTGACGTATATGGGTTCTGCGGTTCTGCAGTTAGACCTGTCTCACAAACTCACCTACACAAACAGATCGGCGGCCGGGAAAACACACTGACAGACTGCGTTGTGTCTCAATCGAGATGTTGGGCTGCTCAGTCTCCATGACAGGGGCTGAATCCGAAATCGACCCCCTATACCCTGAAATACGGCATTATTTGAAGGGACGGCCATCTGTAGTGTTGTCCGACATCATAGTGGACATGTTCGAGTGCAGTCATTCAGTCTCACGTTCACCGCAATAACGAGTGTACAGCCGATTTACACACAACAGCTGTCCAACTTCACGCACCCAAACATACATGTGGACACAAACTCTCTCGCTCACACAGACTCACACACACCCCAACAGATCGGCGCGAACACACACACACACACACACACACATATGAGGCGCGAACAGATCGGCGCGAACACACACGCACTGCGTGCGCGCATACATCACTATTCCCTGTGTTGATATCATAGATAGACTGTTGATATGCAGTAGATTAACTGTAATGCCTAATGTATCCAACAGAGGGAAATATCTAGGTAGGATGATGGGATAAGTTAACGTGAGGAAGAGAGGCAGGATGTTTTGGTGATGATGCATGGGATTGGTTTGTGCATTAAAGTTTGAGCACGCTCAGTGAAACCTCAATCTTTAAACTTTCACTTTTAAGACACAAATTACTTTCGCTACTTTTGTTCGCTACTACAACTTGAAGGAGTGAATGAAGACGATCGAGTGCGTGAAGTCGGACAGCTATGTTGTGTGTAAATCGGCTGTACACTCATTATTGCGGTGAACGTGAGACTGAATGACTGCACTCGAACATGTCCCTATGGTGTCGGACAACACTACAAATGGCCGTCCCTTCAAATAATGCCCTATTTCAAGGTATAGGGGGTCGATTTCGGATTCAGCCCCTGTCGTGGAGACTGAGCAGCCCAACATCTCGATTGAGACACAACGCAGTCTGTCAGGTGTGTGTGCCCGGCCGCCGATCTGTTTGTGACTTGTGTAGGTGAGTTTTTTTTGCACATGTATGTTTGAGTGTGTTTTAAGTACAATTACAAAGCAATTAATTGGTTTTGTTTAACTCTGAAACAATTTTCGAGTTGCGTTGTGGTAAAAATAGCTACGGGTAATGCCAGCTGGTTGAGGAGTTCAACCATTCTACGTCATCAACCTAGAACGCAAACAAAATGGCGCCGCCCATGGTCCAAATATAAAATCGATTTTTTAAATAACGTAGATCTTTCATGGGTTTTCTACTACATAATTCAGTAAGAGACATAATTTATGTCATATTAAGCCATACAAGTCTCAACACCAGGGGATCCCTTTAAACAACGTGATTCAGATTTCACTTTCAACAACTATTAGAAGACCTACAGCTGTCAGACAGGAGGCTCACGTCACATCTAAGTCGTCAAGCTCAGTCTGAGCCTGCGCAGTACACTCAGCCATCAGGAAGTGAGTGCTTCTAATTTACTTCAGTTTTCGCCGTTGAAGTCTATGGGGTCGCTGTGTCCATTACTTTCCTGTCTATGGTTATGAGACACACGTAGATGAGAATGGTATGTATGGACTTATCTAACCCTGAGGTTAGACACAATGAATAAGCTAAAGTCAGCGTATTCCTTTAAAGGACAACTCCGGGGAATTTTTTTTACTTTATCTTAATCGATATACCTTTGCAAGTACAGTCTATAGAAGAAAAAAACAAACCGGATTAGTGCTTGCAACACGGAGCTATTACAAATACAGCTATTACTGTATCTCGCGCTGAAGTCTCGTGGGAACGCAGTTGTAGCCGGAAAAAAAGACAAATAGTCCAGTTGGGAAGAGCTTTGTGTGTGTAAAGCATAATTATTTTATTACTGCACATCTTTCTTCAAGCCGTGTGTGCCCAAATGGAAGGATAAATAAAGTTGATATAACCTCCACAGTTGCACCCGTCTTCGACCACGGAATGGCATTTTTCTTCAACCGGCCCCGCTGTGTTGGGTCTGTAAGTTAGTCATCCTTGTCAAAATGTTTACTGCATATTTTTGCATTCTGTTGCCACAATTTTGAAAGGCACAAACGTGAACCATTTCTTCTTCACTTGTGAGCCCGATCGGATAATCACTCTAGCGCTGACCAAACAAAAGTTACTTTAGTTGCTCACTTTCTGACATGAGTGACACTCCCTCAGAATAGAAATAAACAAATATCTTCAATTATATGTTTTAACTCCAACCATTCACTGAACTGAGTCATGTTTTGCTGAGAGAACTGATGAACTCACTAGCAGCTGATACTGAGCGCGCGCATGTAACTGAACGGGCAGTGGTTCTCGGATCAGCAGTACAGAATCGAAAACCGCTTCTTTCGGACACTAAAATATTGAGAACCGACAGGCCGATGAGCAGAGCCTCTTTAAACACACGACACTGTTCACAACTGGACTATTTGCCTTTTTTTCCGGCTACAAGGGCGTTCCCACTGGACTTCAGCATGAGATACAGCTAGCCGTCTAAAACTGGTGAATTTAAACAATGGCTAAGTGGCTAAACACATCTCGTTGTCATGTAAGGGACCTGTTCTTGTTGGATAGACATTTTAATTGTATATTATGTCTGTTAAGAGGCACAAAGACACCCTTTACGTTTATGCCCCCATAACTGCCGTTTTAGCTAAGTGGGGGCTCTAGGCATTAACTGTAATAGCTCTGTGTTGCAAGGACCAATCCAGTTAGTTTTTTTTTTCTATAGACTGTACTCACAAAGATGTAACGATCAAGATAAACTTAAAAATTTTCGCCGGAGTTCTCCTTTAAATAATATTTCCAGGTCCTTGTCAGAAATGTAGCATATTGTGATAAAGTTCATTATTTTCCATAATGTAATGATAAAAATTTAACTGTCATATATTTTAGATTCATTAACTGAAATATTTCATGTCTTTTATTGTTTTAATACTGATGATTTTGGCATACAGCTCATGAAAACCCAAAATTCCTGTCTCAAAAAATTAGCATATCATGAAAAGGTTCTCTAAGCGAGCTATTAACCTAATCATCTGAATCAACTAATTAACTCTAAACACCTGCAAAAGATTCCTGAGGCTTTTAAAAACTCCCAGCCTGGTTCATTACTCAAAACCGCAATCATGGGTAAGACTGCCGACCTGACTGCTGTCCAGAAGACCATCATTGACACCCTCAAGCGAGAGGGTAAGACACAGAAAGACATTTCTGAATGAATAGGCTGTTCCCCGAGTGCTGTATCAAGGCACCTCAGTGGGAAGTCTGTGGGAAGGAAAAAGTGTGGCAAAAAACGGTGCACAACGAGAAGAGGTGACCGGACCCTGAGGAAGATTGTGGAGAAGGACCGATTCCAGACCTTGGGGGACCTGCGGAAGCAGTGGACTGAGTCTAGAGTAGAAACATCCAGAGCCGTGTGCAGGAAATGGGCTACAGGTGCCGCATTCCCCAGGTCAAGACAGTTTGGGCTACAGAGAAGCAGCACTGGAATGTTGCTCAGTGGTCCAAAGTACTTTTTTCGGATGAAAGCAAATTTTGCATGTCATTCGGAAATCAAGGTGCCAGAGTCTGGAGGAAGACTGGTGAGAAGGAAATGCCAAAATGCCTGAAGTCCAGTGTCAAGTACCCACAGTCAGTGATGGTCTGGGGTGCCATGTCAGCTGCTGGTGTTGGTCCACTGTGTTTTCTCAAGGGCAGGGTCAATGCAGCTAGCTATCAGGAGATTTTGGAGCACTTCATGCTTCCATCTGCTGAAAAGCTTTATGGAGATGAAGATTTTGTTTTTCAGCACGACCTGGCACCTGCTCACAGTGCCAAAACCACTGGTAAATGGTTTACTGACCATGGTATTACTGTGCTCAATTGGCCTGCCAACTCTCCTGACCTGAACCCCATAGAGAATCTGTGGGATATTGTGAAGAGAAAGTTGAGAGACGCAAGACCCAACACTCTGGATGAGCTTAAGGCCGCTATCGAAGCATCCTGGGCCTCCATAACACCTCAGCAGTGCCACAGGCTGATCGCCTCCATGCCACGCCGCATTGAAGCAGTCATTTCTGCAAAAGGATTCCCGACCAAGTATTGAGTCTATAACTGAACATAATTATTTGAAGGTTGACTCTTTTTGTATTAAAAACTTTTTTCTTTTATTGGTCGAATGAAATATGCAATTTTTTGAGAAGGACCTGTATATAAATATGAAACTTATATTATTGGAGTATGTTTTAAAAGACTACTTTATTCAAATTTTTGTGGACAGGCACGATCCACAAAATATGAGCAAGTCTTGTACCTTTGGATGTCAGAATCTGAATGCATTAAAAAATAAATCAAAAATAAATTTTTGTAGAATACCATCGTTGAAGATGCCATTTGAAGATTTATAGTCCAGTTTTTACTCGCATTTGACACTTGCCGATTGTTTATTGTATGGCATGGGATTCTATGTCATTAAAAGGACATACTGGACTGATGAAACCTGCAATGATTAGCCTACTATTAAAGCATGAATTTGATAGATCTACACAATATTCACTTATGCAATTCATACTTACAGCATGAAATACTTAATAATCCTATAACATTTTACATAGGTAACATTTAAACCTATAACATTTTTAGGGGTGACCCTGAATAGTCGAAGATTTGATGCATCGATATGCGGAGCCGGATTCAACCACCGATCTCACAGTCGAATCTTCGTGGGTGTTATAAAAACGAGGTCGAGGATCCTACCATTTTGGCAATATGGGGGGTGATCAATATTTTAAAGACGTGGTGCGGCGCTGAGCTTCGCGTCCGGTGTGCGACCCCCAAATGGCACACTTGATATGTACTTATGGTCATATGATGCATGGTACTTCAAATGCTGCATGCAGGTGTCTGTTAAATAAATGAGGCTGTAGGGTGTGCCATTTGTCAATTTAGGTTTCAGAAGGGTGCTTGTGAGTGCCCCCTTTGTGGTCAATATGTGTCCGCGATGTGTACTTTTGCCAAGCCCGCACTAAAGCAAGCTCCGCAGAAGACTTCTTCACAACAGTCAAAGTGCTGCGGGCATTTAGTCAAGAAAATGCATTGGGCCTGGTTTCTCCCAAGGTTTTTTCCACCATTCTGTCACCTGATGGAGTTTTGGTTACTTTGTCAAATGTGTGGTCTTTGTTGTTTTTAGCTTGCTTAGTTGCATTGACACCACTATATGGGAATTGAACTGAGCTGGATAATGATGTCACTGTTTTCTCCAGAGTGGCTGTACAGCTGAGACAAACTTTATTGCAATATTTTCCTCTTATCACTGTAAAGCTGCTTAGAAACAATATGTATTGTAAAAAGCACTATATAAATAAAGGTGACTTGACTTGTCTCGTAAGAAGTCCACGAGTGTTTAGGGTGCAGTTTTGGAGTCTTTGTACTCTGTTAAGTTAGGATTATCAGGCATCCACTGAATCTATGCACAGAAGATGAAGAAGAATTTTGGACTTTAGAGGTATGTTTTCCCAATGAGCCCATGTTGGACAGTTCTGTTGTTTTTGTTATAGGGTTACTGTACTAGTAGGGTTAGGTTTCTTGAGCAGTCAGTGAGGTTATCTGAGTCTACATAAAAATGGTGGGAAAAGATAGCCAGGGACATACTATGATGAATGGTGGAGAAATAGCTTCCAGAAGATGTTTAACAAGAGGAAAGAAACATGCACTGCAAATAATTGCTTTTATTACTTAGTATTTTTGTCTTGTTTCTAGTCCAAACATCAAAAAATTCTTAAAACATGAAGTATTTACTAGACAAGCAAAAGTAATTGTCTTGTTTTGGGAAAGAATAACTAAAAAAAAATTAAGAGTGTTTGCTTAAAATAAGGTCTTAACCAGGACATTTTACAACACAGTAGGCTACAGTTAGGGTGATATGACAACCCGTGATATAAGATTTTGCCCATATACCTATCCATGTCCTTCATCACAGATAGTATCAACATCAGTAGGCTTTACTTATTGTATTTCGGCCACACCACAAGGTGTCACTGTGGCCTCAACGCTTGCTCTCACCATAGACAGTAAAAGAAATGGACCGAGTGATCCCATTACGTCAACGGCGAAATAATGAAGTCAACCTAGGGGCACTCACTTCCTGATGGCTGAGAGAACTGCGCAGGCTCAGACTGAGCTTGAGGACGTAGTTATGACGTGAGCCTCCTGTCTGACAGCTGTAAGTCTTCTAGTAGATGTGGAAAGTGAAAGCTGAATCACGTTGTTTAAATATTTTCTCCCGTTGCTTTTGGGTCACTATGGGCTTCTCCCCATTCTTCTCCCTTGACTTTATCAGACTTTATGTCTCCACGTCCCCCCGACTGTCTCATAGACAGTAAAAGATTGCCTGCGAGCGTCTCCTCAGGTCTATACGGTAATTTCTCAACTGTGCGACAGGGTCGCGTTGGTTATGACGCAATCGTTAGCCTATTTTTACAAAAACAGCTTCTGCGGGGCGATAGTGTAAGATACAAGGTAATGGAGCGTTTTATACATTGTCGTGTTTCTTTACAAATAAACAATGGACAAATGGAGTCTTTAAACGTCTCAGATGTAAAGTTATTCACTGTCAAAGTGACTCAAAAATGAATGGGAGTCAATGGGATGCTAACAGCAGGTGATGGCTTGGTTAGCAATGGCAGCCCCTAGGGGTGGAACGCTTTCCGAGCGCTAGATTACCCCCTTGGCTCTCACTTACTCTGATATCGATTGCTATGTCTGAGGTAAACCCCGCCTTCCTCATTATCTAATGCTTAAAGAAATGTAGAAATAAATAAATATATAAATAAATGCAGAAATAATCAATAAAAATAAATTAATGTAGAAATGAAGAAATAAATAAAACTAGAAATGAATAAATGTAGAAATTAAAAAAGAATAAATAAATATATATGGAAATAAATAAATGTATACATAAATATGGAAATAAATGTATAAATAAATATTCATTTTTGTTTTTTTGTTTTCTATGTATATTTATTTATTTTTTAAATTGGAACCTTTGACATTCCATAGATCCCACACTCCCTGGCTTTACCTAAGTTACTGTTTCATTGTTCAAAGTCAACATGCTTAAATAAGAAAAAATATAGGATAGGACTTAATTTTGCCAAGGAAATTAATTAGATCATTTGATTGTTGTCGTTTGATAATTGCTGCAATGCCAGGTCATTATATAACCCCAAAAAATATTTTTCATATCAATTTTTCAAATTTAGATTTTTATGGTGACTTTAAGAAACTTTAAGTTTCAATTTGTATGTTTGTCACAATAGAAAAGAAAAGATTATTGCTTTGAAGTTGTGATGTAATAGTAGTAGTGACATCTTTTCCTCTATAACAGTCTTTTTTTCATTTCCAGAACCAAATTTTGGATGGTGAAAATATGTGGAACTGATCTTGTTGATGGATTTGGGCGGTAAGGTAGTCACCGTCTTATCAGTGAAAAATGGGGCAAAGTCATCCATAGGTGGATCATACTCAAAAAGGTAGTGGAGAAGAGGTATGAATGAGAACGAAGAGAAAAAAGATTGATACATCTACCTTAAACCATGTGCATGCTGAAAACGAATACGATTTTTCCATTAACCCTCTTTCAGTAGAACGGCACTGTGTTACCATAGCAACATGCAGCAATGGTTTTCCAAACCTGTGCTGTTGAGGTCATGTGACTGACAGAGTTAGATCCAGGTTGCAAGATAGTGTTTGTGAATAAGAAAGTGAGAGATTTCTTTATGGTATATACAGCAATAAACAGATGATGGAGGGTGCAGTAAACCATCGCTTGATTGAATCTAAAGCAAAATAAAAGTATACGATTTATTTGTATTTACTTAATGCAGGTAGGCATGAACTATCAACGAACAATATTTTTTTGTTTGCATATATTAATCTAAATTATAGTGTAATAATCTAATTAACAAGTTGTGGGAAAAAATACCATGTTGAATCCAGAGGTCAGAGGAGAATGGCCAGACTGGTTCTGAGCTGATAGAAAGGCAACAGTAACTTAAATAACCACTTGTTGCAAACAAGGTCTTCAGAAGAGCGTCTCTGGATGCACAACACGTTGAACTTTGAAGTAGATGGACTACAGCAGCAGAGGACTACTGTGGGTGTCACTCCTGTCAGTTACGAACAGCAAACTGAGGCTAAAATTCACACAAACTTTCCAAAACTGGACAATAGATGATTGGAAAAAATGTTGTCTGGTCTGATGAGTCTTGATTTCTACTACAACATTTCGATGGTTGGATCAGAATTAGGCTTAAACTACATGAAAGCATGGCTACATCCTGCCTTGTATCAGCGGTTCAGGCTGCTGCTGGCGGTATAATGGTGTGGGGCTGGCTGTATAATGGTGTGGGGCTGGCGGTATTATGGTGTGGGGCTGGTGGTATAATGGTGTGGGGCTGGCGGTATAATTGTGTGGGGCTGGCGGTATGATGTACCTACTAGCAATGGGTACCTAATAAAGGCCCTGTCCACACGGAGACGTGTTTAGCTGTATACGTATACATTTTGTACCGTATCAGCATTTCGTCCACACGGATCCGGCGTTTTGGAAGCATGAATCCGATATTTTTTTAAACCGGGTCCCAAAGTGGATAAATCTGAAAACGACAATCTTCCGTATTTGTGTGTACAGCCAATCCGTATATTTTGCAAAGCGGTGATGACATCACACTACGTCCAGCACGGTCAAAGAGTTAAAGCTACACTGTGTGATATTTTCCCCCATCTAGCGGTGTAAAGGTATATGACCATTCAGTGAATATTAGTTTCAGTTCCTCTCAATTCCGATTTCGTTTGAACTCCTACGGTGGCCGATTTAGTCCAAGATTAACATGGCAATCCCCCGCTTCACATCCGACACGGTGCCATCGAGTGTTAAAACGCAAAAGGCAAAGCTTGAATTTACGGGTATGTCCCTCTTTGGCTAATGTACTTTTAAGATGGAGGGGCAACATGGGGACCGGCATTTGAACCCCTCACCCGTATGTATTTTCAATGACATATTATAAACTTACGAGAATACTTTATTACTTGAAAGAAGTAAATATATGAGCACATATATTTTTGAAAGAACACTTCTTTTGAAAGAAGTGTTTTTAGCTAAGAATAAACTAAAAACATTACAGTGTAGCTTTAAGGGATACAACTACGGGCACTGGGCAGGCGCACATCAATATCGCGTCAATTATTACCGTATCTGCATTATTGTAAGGGTATGTTTAGGGTCGGGGTAGGTGTAGGCGTTAATAAAACACATCTGTTAAAGGGGGGGTGAAACACTCAGTTTCAGTCAATCTCATGTCAATCTTGAGTACCTATAGAGTAGTATTGCATCCTTCATATCTCCGAAAAGTCTTTAGTTTTATTATATTTATAAAATAAATACGAGTCATTCCGGAAAAAAACGAGCGCCTGGAGGCGTATCGTGTGGGCGGAGCTAAAGAATGACGAATGCGCACAAAGCGGTGACGTCTTCAAGCGTGGAGAAACCCATGACTATCGATCGGATTCAGCTAATAGATATGATCCAGAATCAGATTCGGAGGATGAAATAAATTGAACAGGAGAAACAGCAACATCAGGACGTCCTGTATTTAGTGGCCTGTCAACATTTGTGTGGGTTTACTCGCAGTTTATGAGGACATGATTCGGTTTATGGACTATTGTATGCGACTAAACCTTAGCAGTAGCAAGCAAAACGGTTTTGCACATCAGACTAGTGTAACGTTATACATAGAACAAAAATGGAGTCCGTTAGCGCATTTGAATGACGAAGCACGCGATCGTGTCGTTTACTGATGTTTACTCACGTGACGAGCCAACAGCATAGACATTTGAAGCAGTTTTACTCACCGGCTGCTTCCAAAGCAGGACCGAACCTTTATCGCTGGGACCGCTCCATCAAAAACACACTTCTTGGAGTGTGGAGATCCACTTTGCGATGCAACTGAAGCGATGTTGTGAAGCTTCCCGTCATTTCTGCGTTCAAATCGGTTCAAATGCAGCGCTGCCTTCCCGGAATGCTGTGCTGAAGCGTTGAAGTCGCTTGATGTCAAAGTGGATGAATGAAGTGGAGCGTGGCGCGGACTATAACCGACATAAGTGTTCGCGGACGACTGGATCTGCAGCTGAGCAGTGTTTATGGGCGTGCATTTCCTCTCTCGCTCTAGTCACACGCGCGCACCCTACCGGGAGAAGAGCCCGTACGGCCCATACCTTAGGGTCTATTAACGTCAAACCGAGCCATACTCGAAAAAAAACTCTCCGAAACTTGTGAGAAACCGGAAGGAGTATTTTTAACACAGAAATACTCCACCAAACGTCCAACATTAGTTTTTGAAACTTTGTCTTCTATGTTTAGGATGGGAATCCAAGTCTTTAACAGTGTAAAAAGCTCAGTATGCATGAAACAGCATTTCACCCAGACCCCCCCCTCCCCCCCCCCCCCCCCTTTAAGTAGCAAATGTATTTATTGTTATTTTATTGTGAGATTGTGCCTCACTTCCAACCATTGCTTTACCCCTTCTATCCATAACTCTTCTTCTCCATTCTTAGTGTATTTCTGTGGGAGAATTACAGTGCCACACACTGGCCTGGCATACATACTACATCGTTTTGAGTCGTTTTTATAGCTCTCATGTGGATGCAGATATTTCTTAAAACAAGGGGGAAAAAGATTGGATACGAAAAGCTCTGGCTTCGTGTAGATGTGTCCACCTGTCCGGTGGGTGTAAATGAACATTACCCTATTCATAAATAAATAATTATTGTTCACTGTTACACTGTAAAAAAAAAAGTTGTTTTTTGTTGGTTTAACTTAAAAAAGTAAGTAACCTGGTTGCCTTAAAATTTGGAGTTTATTGAAATTAAAAATTTGAGTTGATACAATGAAGGAAATTTTTTTAATAAATAGAAACTCAAAATATTTTTGTATCTGAACCACATAAAAAATTTGATAAATCATAAAAATAGCACTATTTGGCATGTTTGCCAACTCATTTTTTATCAGAAATAAAAAACGTCTCAGGTTACGTATGTAACCCTAGTTCCCTGAGGGAACGAGACGCTGCGTCGAAACGCTGTGAGAACTCCTCTGCGTTAATGCGTCGTGAAGCGCCTGTAGAACCATTCCATCGGAAAAAAGATCGATCGTCGGCGTGATGACGTCATCGACCGGAAGCTATAAAACGTCCGTGAAAACAAACAGGAACTAACTTCTGATAAAGCCTGAAGTAAGTGATCACGGACACGCCGGGAGTATGGCAGAGCGACGCAGCGTCTCGTTCCCTCAGGGAACTAGGGTTACATACGTAACCTGAGACGTTCCCTTTCGGGGAACTCGAGCTGCGTCGAAACGCTGTGAGAACGCTTATACCCACATCGCCATAGGACCAAGTGTCTCGTATGTGTGAAGCCGAAGCGCACACGGTTACGAGAGTACCTGTGCCCCTACTGTAGATGCCAGGTCTAGTTCGTAGAACCTGACGAAGGTAGAAGGAGACGACCATCCGGCCGCGTTGCAGATATCGTGGAGGGAAGCCCCCGACAAGAGTGCTTTAGAAGCAGCCATACCCCTGGTTGAGTGCGCCCGGACAGCCAGTGGAGATGGCTGCCCGGTAGCTTCATAAGCAAGTGAGATGGCCTCGACCACCCACTTGCTCATCCTCTGCTTGGATACTGGGGCCCCCTTCTTAGGGGGTCCAAAGCAAACAAACAATTGTTCAGATTTCCTCCACAGGGCAGCTCTGTGGACATAAGTATCCAGTGCCCTCACAGGACACAGCAGATTTAACCTTTCCTGGTCTGACGTCATAAACGGAGGAGGACAGAAGGCTTGTAGAGTGATGGGGCCCCGTGGGCTCGTAGGAACCTTGGGGACATAACCCGGCCTGGGATGCAGAAATGCTTTCACCATCCCTGGCGCAAACTCTAGACATGAGGGCCCTACTGACAGGGACTGAATATCTCCTATCCTTTTAAGAGATGAAATGGCCAAAAGGAAGATGGTTTTTAAGGTGAGGAACTTATCCGAAACCTCCTCCAGAGGTTCGAACGGAGGTCCGGACAAGCCCCTCAAAACAATGGCCAAGTCCCATGCTGGGACCCTCGAGTGCATAACTGGCCTCAACCTTAATGTGCCACGAAGGAAGCGTGTAATTAGAGGGTGTCTTCCCAAAGACACTCCACTGCAAGGGACGTGGAAGGCACCCAAGGCCGCCACGTACACCTTAAGTGTGGAGGGGGTCAACCCTGCCGAGAACCTTGCCTGCAAGAACTCCAGCACTGTACCAACCGGGCAGTTAACTGGGTCCCACTGGCGTTCTCTGCACCATGCTGAGAAAAGTCTCCATTTCAAAGCGTACAGCTTCCTTGTGGACGGAGCTCTGGAGTGTAGGATGGTCTCTACGACCTCGGCCGAGAGACCTTCCTCTATGAGCCTAGCCCCCTCAGAGGCCAGGCCCACAGTTTCCACATCTCCGGGCGTGGGTGCAGGAATCTCCCGCCCGCCTGAGAGAGTAGATCCCTCCTGGTCGGAATCTCCATCGGAGAGCCTTCCAGGAGAGATATCAGGTCCGAAAACCATACTCGGGTCGGCCAGTTCGGAGCCACTAGAAGTACCTGGGCCCCGTCCCGGCGTACCCTCTCCAGAACTCCTGGAAGCAAGACAATCGGGGGGAAGGCGTACAGAGGCAGCCTCGGCCACTCCTGTACCATGGCATCCAGCCCCAGCGGGGCCGGATGGGTCAGAGAATACCACTGCGGGCAGTGAAAATTCTCCGCCGAAGCGAACAGGTCTATCTCTGCTTTCCCATAAACCTTCCAAAGGAGCTCCACCACCTCTGGGTGGAGTCTCCATTCCCCGGGCCTCGGCCCCTGTCTCGACAGGCTGTCTGCTTCCTGATTCAGGGCCCCCAGGATATATACTGCCCTGATTGACAGCAATTTCCCTTGGGCCCACAGGAGGATCCGATGAGCCAATTTGTCCAACGGACGAGACCTCAGACCCCCCTGGTGATTTATATAGGCAACCACGGACGTGTTGTCTGTTCTGACTAGTACATGGTGGCCCCTGAGGTCGGGCAGGAACTGTTTCAATGCAAGAAACACTGCGAGCATCTCTAGCCGATTTATGTGCCAGTGCCGCTGATGTTCCTGCCATAGACCCTGGAATGAGCGACCACTCATGGTCGCCCCCCAGCCCGTGAGAGAGGCATCTGTCGTTAGCGTTACGCGACGAACATGAGCCCCCAACACGGGACCCTGAGATAAGAACCCCAGGTTTTTCCACATGACCAGAGCACGTAGGCATCGCCGCGTGACTTTGATCGTGCGGAGCGGATTTCCCCTCGGGGAGAACCCTTTTGTTTTGAGCCACCACTGCAGTGGCCTCATGTACAGTAGGCCAAAAGGTATCATGTTGGACGCTGCTGCCATGAGACCTAACAGTTTCTGGAACTGTTTCACAGTGACGGCTCGGCCTAGCTTCTGTTCTTTGGCGGCTGCCAGGATCGATGCTATGCGTGTTGGCGATAATTGCGCCCGCATAATTACCGAGTCCCAGTTCACACCCAGAAAAGTGGTTCTCTGAGCCGGAGAAAGCACACTCTTCTTGGCGTTCAGCCTCAACCCCAGCTTCGACATGTGGGCGAGAACAGCATCTCGATGCTGAACCGCCATCTGTTCTGTATTCGCTAGAATCAGCCAGTCGTCGATATAGTTCAGTATGCGGATGCCCTGTAGACGCAGCGGCGCCAGAGCTGCATCCACACACTTGGTGAACGTGCGGGGTGACAGTGCTAGACCGAAGGGAAGTACACGATATTGGTATGCCTCTCCCCCGAAGGCAAACCTCAGGAACTTCCTGTGATGTGGAAGGATGGAGACATGAAAATACGCATCTTTGAGGTCTATGGTGACAAACCAATCCTCCGATTTGACCTGCGCTACAATCTGTCTGAGTGTAAGCATCTTGAATTTGAGCTTGGCCACCGAGCGATTCAATAGCCGCAGATCTAATATCGGGCGTAAGCCCCCATCCTTCTTCGGCACGATGAAGTAACGGCTGTAAAAGCCAGACTCCCTGCTGGGAGGGGGAACCCTCTCTATAGCCCCTTTTTGCAGGAGTGTCTCTACTTCCTGTGCCATTACCAGAGCCTGCTCCGGGCCCACCTCTGTAGGTAGGACACCGCAGAAAGGAGGTGGCCGACTTCTGAATTGAATGGCGTACCCCTTTTCTATTATCTGCAGGACCCAACGAGATATATTTGATAGACGTTTCCACTCGTCTAGAAAATCTACTAAGGGAACCAGCCTCTCGAGGCTGGCCTCTGGTGTATTTTGAGCAACAAGCGCAGTGCCCTGAAGCGGCGGACCGGCAGGGAACAACTGACTTGACTGCTCGGGGACCCCCCGAAGGGGGTGCGGACCACCCTCGGGTGGCCCGCGGAGACCGACTGCGCCCCGGCATTGCGGCGGGGTTGGCAGCGCGGCCCCCCGAGGGTGCCGTAGGGAAACGGGTACCGTAGGCAGGGGTAAGCACCGTTTCCCTACGGGGGGAACCACCCTCAGCGTCCTGACGCTTCTGGCGTCAGGAACGCTTCGACGAGGCCTTCTTGGCGATCAGGACTGTCCGCAGATCAGCCCTGCCCCTCGAAGGCCTCGTCTGAGAGCGCCGCCCCTCGTCCCCACGCTGAGGGGGAGCTCGGGCAGCGACGCTCTGCTTTTGTTGAGCCCTGTGTGAGGAGCTCGTACTCGGCCTGGGCTGCTTGGTGGTATCAGCAGCCCCAGGGACCTGGACCCGGAGAGGGAGGAACTGCTTGAGCGCCGCAGCTTGCTTTTTCGACTCCTGGAACCTCTCGGTGACAGTGTGAACTGCGTCACCGAAGAGGCCTCCAGGAGAAAGCGGCGCATCAAGCAGAAAGGCTTTCTCCCTCTCCTTGATGTCTGTGGGGTTTAACCATAAATGCCTCTCCGTAGCCACCAATGCTGCCATGGAGCGGCCAACACATCTGGCCGTCTCCTTGGTGGCCCGGAGAGCTAGATCGGCTGATGATCTAAGTTCAGCGATAATATCTCCCCCCACAGCATCACTACTGTCCAGATCCCTTAGCAGGTCAGCCTGGTATGCCTGCACGATAGCCATCGTGTGCAGGCATGCAGCCGCTTGACCCGCTGCCGAGTACGCTTTACCCACCAACGCCGACGTTGTTTTTAATGGTCTGGTGGGTAAAGTCGGGGCCTTAAGGGACGATGCCGAGGAAGGTGAGAGATGGCTCGCGAGCGTCTCTTCAACCTTTGGCATCGCCCCATAACCATACTGTCTCAGCCCGCTGATGTTGCTGTAGACCGAAGTCTGCGGGCTGAAGACACGATATGATGCCGGTCTCTTCCACGATCTTGCCACCTCGGTGTGCAAATCGTGAAAGAACGGCAGGCCCCGTCGCTGAGGTTCTGAAGCGCGAGATGGCAGGAAGCGTTCGTCTAGCTTACTATGACGTTTTCTCCCTGCCTCAGATCTTTCAGTGGGCCAGTCGATGTTTAATCTGGCCACTGCTCGCGTCAAAACCTCAACTAGCTCCTCACTAGCAGGGGACTGAAGTGGCGAGTCTTCAGTATCGATACTTTCAACGTCCACCTCCTCAGAGCTGGACAGATGAAGTACCGGCGACTCTCTCGGGGGGGAAGAAACCGCCATGCGTGCTTCCATGCCCCGAGAAGAGCCGCTGGATGGAGCAGGTGAGGGCAGAGATAAGGCAGCGCCCGTCTCTAACCCCTCTGCAACATCCAATTGTGATCCCCACGACTGCAGCCTTCGCTCCGCCTCGGCGGCAGCGGGACCAGAGCCGCGGGGAACACGAGCCGAGGCACCCTCCTCGAAGAGTGCCCGGCGGGAGCGCAGCGTTCTCAGTGGCATACGCTCACAGTGCTCGCAAGCAGCCCCCTCGAGGGCTGCCTGGGCATGCTGCGCTCCCAAGCAGGCTACACAAAGAGAGTGTGTATCCCCGCTCGTGATGTAGCGTGGGCAGGGATGAACACACCTCTTAAAGTTACTGCTTTCGCTCGCCATTTACTCTATCTATTTTATTTTCTCTTTGTTTGTTAATATATGTTGCAATATTTAACAAAAGGGTGGAAAATCTCTGGATATAGACAGACAAAAACACCAAATAGACAGACAGGTTCACACAGATCGCTTGCTGAAGGCTCAGAAGCTAGTTCCTGTTTGTTTTCACGGACGTTTTATAGCTTCCGGTCGATGACGTCATCACGCCGACGATCGATCTTTTTTCCGATGGAATGGTTCTACAGGCGCTTCACGACGCATTAACGCAGAGGCGTTCTCACAGCGTTTCGACGCAGCTCGAGTTCCCCGAAAGGGAACACACAATTACCCAATATGCTTACAAAATCTTTTAATAATATTTTAATAAAGGTTGTCGAATCTCAAAAAATTGTCATTGTATTAATTCAAAATTTTAATTTCAATGAACTCCAAATTGTAAGGCAACCAGGTAACTTTTTTCTAAATAATTTTTACAGTGTAGTTCATGATAAATAATGCATTAACTAATGTTAACTAATTAAAACTTATTGCAAAGTGCTACTGAAAGTCAATCTCAACTAAAGAAATTATTTCTTCATAGACTGGCTATTACTATTATTTGGGTTTGTCCAAATCACTAATCCCAAGAATTAAAATCTGGTATCTTGATTGTGAAAGTGACATGAATAATATCTTAAATCAGAGGGGCCCAATCCTGTTCATGTTGATCAATCTACCTACAGAGTTCAGATCTAACCCTGATCCAACACAGCTCACCTGTCTATAATGATCAAGTTTCATCCCTGGTCCTGGGGACCCACTAACTGCATCTGAAAACTGTTACTAGCTGTTTTTGGAGGACACATTTCAAGGTAGGAAGGCTTCAAGGCATGTCCAAATCCAATGTTAGCTTCACTTTCTACCTTCTGAGAGACCTTCATCTGATCAATTTTAGAAGGCAGCATAGATGTATCCTTCACTGCCTTTGATATTCCACAATCCTGTGTGTTTCATTAAGTGACAGTTGAAATAGAAAAAAAAAGATGGCGTCTGAAACTTGCGGTTTGTGTGTAAATTTACGTTTCTATATTTTCCACTTCTTATGTCATTTCTAGAGAAAAATTACTACTATTAAAATTAAATATTTGTTTAGTTCTCACCAAAGCTCTCTATATTTTGCTGTAGATCATAGCTACCTCAGAAGTCTGTCCGAAATCAGTTCACACTGTAGCATTTTGGAAATAACGGGTGCTTCTCATTCCTTATTTGTGCATCCTTGTTTCCTTCACTCGCTTTCTTTCCACTTGTCTTAGGATGTCCTCTTAGGATACAAGTTGTATTCTCACATTAATGACTCCTCAGGAAGCTTCCTCACTCCTCATTCCTTGCCTCCTTGCAGTGCAATTAGAGATCGGTTTCTAGGTCAAAGGCTTGTTAATGTAGGAGCGAGTAAACAAAAAAACATACATTTGAGTATTGAGAAGCACCCAATCTTTGCAGGACAGTGGGTCTCCATGAGCAGGATTGAAGACCTGTGGTCTAGAAGATTCCAGTTAGCTGGTTCAGTTGCTTGATCAGGGTTGGAGCTGAAATTTGCAGTAAGGTAGATGTCCAGGAACAGGATTGGGCAACCCTGCCTTAAATCACATATACCGTGCTCAGCCCAGCAGAGAGCAGGGGTCTGTTCTTCATACCTGAGATGACAGACGCCTGCAGATCTTGAGATCATGATAACTGGTATCTAGCTAATTTAGTTCTTTAAACAAATTTGCAGATTTCATCTGGATTAAGTTCAGTGTTCAGTGGAAAGGGAAGATATATCGATACTCGAAAACATGATCAGCAATGAAGCGATTGGCTGGTGGCAAGCCAACGTAATGACATCAAATTAAAAAACGAAAAATTTGAAATTCTGGACCGTTATTAGGGAAACAGCCGAAAAACATAAAAGGGGTCGTCCAGAAGGTTCTAAGGGGTCCCTAGAAATTTTCAGAGAATAAAAGACAAAGCAAAAAATGGATAAAGTCTACCGAACATTCTAATGGTTTTATTTAAATATGTTTCTCTCCTTTCTTGCCTCATACATACATTTCAGAATTGTAGTATATGTTTGCTTTCTCACTATAGTTCCCTTTATCTTGCTCACTGGGGTTGTAGGTGGTATTCTAAACGCAAGCTGCTTATATTTATTGTTAAGGTTGCTAATACAAATTATGAACTTTAGGAAGGGGGTCCCGCATAAAGGTTAATCATGTTTGGGGGTCCTGGCATCATAAAGTTTAAAAACCCCTGCATTAGAGTACTCTTGTAAGAAAGTAGTAGTGGCCCGGGACAGACTTTAAGAATCACCTCCCCTTAAAAAGATTCTTATCTAATCCTGTTTACATGTGCAGGCTTGAGTTTACGGACCTGTTGCTATGACAGCTACTCCAGGATGAGCTTCGTACCTAATAATCCTGGATCATGTCAAATCTTCAACAATGAAATTGAGCTAATTGAGTAAACCACATACAAAGAACGGACCCCTGAGCTTAATCACCTGTGAACAGAAAACCAACACATCACTTAGCTATATAAAGAAATAATTTTGAAAAAAAAGTTTGGGGTTAGTGCAATTTTTTTTATGGTTTTGAAAAAAAATCTCATGGTCACCAAATTTGTTCGATGGAAGAGTAAAACATTAATACTGTGTTTACAATTTTTTGTAAAACTTTCAAAATTCTTTGAAAAGAAAAAAAAACTTTTGTAATGTTAAAAATGTCACTTTTGTTCAATTCAATGCATCCTTGCTGAATATAAATATTCTTTTTCTTTTTTAATGTGCAATTCAATAAATCATGGGTCAATTAAGGAATATCAATCTGCTGCCCTCTATTACAGATATCTAAGGGGAATATTATCTTGTGTATTATATATATATATATATATATATATATATATATATATATATATATATATATATATATATATATACACTGTAAAAAATTGTGGTTGTTTTTTGTTGGTTTAACTTAAAAAAGTAAGTAACATGGTTGCCTTAAAATTTTGAGTTTATTGAAATTAAAAATTTGAGTTGATACAATGAAGGAAATTTGTTTAATAAATAGAAACTCAAAACATTTTTGTATCTGAACCACATAAAAATTTTGATAAATCTATTTGGCATGTTTCACTGCGTCATCAGAAATAAAACACACACAATTACCCAATATGCTTAAAAAATATTTTAATAATCTTTTAATAAAGGTTGTCGAATTTCAAAAAATGTTCATTGTATTAACTGAACATTTCAATTTCAATGAACTCAAAATTTTAAGGCAACCAGGTAACTTTTTTTCCAAATCATTTTTTACAGTGTATATATATATATATATATATATATATATATATATATATATATATATATATATATATATATATATATATATATATATATATATATATATAATCAAAACCCCAAATTTACAAAGAGATACATCTGAAGATTCACTCAGATGTGGGCAAAAAAAGACAACAGACTTGGCTGAAGCTGTTCGGAAAAAGAAAATGGGAGAAGGCGGTGAGAGAGATTCTTTTTCTTCTCTTTCTCCGATGTTGGAAGAGGTCTGACACTTTAATGCACAAAATTGGCTCTTTTCCCTCTTCTCGTGATATTTCATTCAGTGCAGATGTGTTTGGATTCAGCCTCACTGAAAATACAGGTGAAACTATTCAGCAAAGCTTCTATTGTTTCCCCATGATATTCCCACTCTTTTACTCTTTTACACTCTTGTTCAAAGCTTTTTTGTCAGACTTGCTGGGGGTTTCTGAGGCCAGATGTTGTGGAAATTGAAATCTAGGACAAAACCGTAAATTTTCTTGAGCACTGGGGAGGAAAAGGGCGTTTCATCTCAAAGCTTTTTGTTTTGTTTTCTGTTCTAAGGCACAGTGTATTTGGAAATGAGTCTTTTTTTAGGGATAAGGCTAGAGCTAATTCAGTTCGATGCACACAAGTCACAAGGCTTTATGTTTTAATTGGTTCAGATAGGCCTACTTTAAGAGAAACACACACACACACACAAACAAAAAAACTTCGGGGGGGAAAAAAACAGACTTTTGCCATATTTACAAGCATTTCTTTTAGTTCATTATAAAGACTGGAGACTTTAGCCTACTAATAACACAAGCAACGTTCATAGACTGAGTCAAGATTTTAAACTAAAAGCAATCCTGTTTGATTTTCTGTGTGTGTATATGTGTGGACCCTCTTGTATTTTGTCCAGTTAACATTCTGTGAGACCAGCTGATCTTATTAAATACAAAACCTGTTTGCACGGTCAGAACGGAATACCACCGCCACCTGCTGGACCATTGCTGTACTACTAAACCACCTACGTGAACGAGCACTCAAAGGGTTTTTCCTGAAAATGAAAGGCAATTAGCCTGACAAGCCAGACCCACATCAAGATGTTTGGTCTGGAAACTCACCATAGACAGGGCTCAATCCGAGGGGCGGAATAAACGGTTGTCTTTCAAACTCCCTCAGCACGCGATAGGATAGCGCTACCACCAACCAGAGCAACTAAGGTGAAAAAGATTTCCTTGATAGATTAGCCTAAACATTCGCCGTATCCGGTTGACAAAACTCAGAACACATCTTCCCTTTTTAAGAATGACTTCAGTGCCGTTCTTTGTTCTTTTCTCAGAGAAAAGCTTAACTCCAAGTCTTCCAGAGTCGCGGTCAAAGCTGATTCAAAAGACCACCGCCGTTGCCAGTTTCTGTGTTTACTAGAAGCACTCAAATGTAACTCGGCCGTCGTCATTATGGCCCCGCCCACCGACTCTATACACGATGTGATTGGCCCGGCAAGAGTTACGCCCATTTCACACATACTCCGTCTGCAGTGCGTGTGTGGTGCCTGTTGCGTTGCGTGTGCGTTGCAGGAGCCCCACACCCATGTTGTGCTTTCACATATGCTGCGTTTGCAGTCCGCAACTGATCCGCTGTTGCATAGCACAAACACAGCATTGATTCATTCTTTTTTAATTTAAAATCCAAAAGTTTTTACTGAACATGCCTCGTCAGAATTCAAATTCTCTTTGTTTACTCTTTAATAGAAGTCAGGTTACGTAGCCTACTAGCTCACACAAGTGGCAAAACATTTAAACACAGGTTATAGCCTTAAATCACAAACATTTTAAATTAGAAACTTACAATAGTCTATTCAAAAACAGCCGACTCTCGTCTTTTCTTTCGTTTTTACACCCTTTTAAAAGAAATCCTGCAGGTCAAAAAGAACTTTGCTTTTCACCTCCAAGAAAGTACGAGTGCTATCCATTATGGCACATTTTTTTACCTAAATGCCAGGTAAGGTGTCGTTTTGTTGCTTTACTTGAGAAAAAAAGCCATATGTTGACTTTGAAACAAGAGTAGGCCTATATTTTAAATTATATGCATCTGTGGTGAAATTACTAGATATTCGCGTCAGTACATGTTTATTTTAATGCGAACAATCTTCTGTCGCTTTAATGCAGCAACGCAGCGCAGCAAAAAATAGACTCGGTACGAAAACGATCCGTGCACTGCTGCAGACGCAACGCTCCTGGAACGGACTGGCGGACCGCATCCGCGTGCAGTGTGAAAGCTGTCATCCGTTAACATGGGTACTGAAAAAATACGCAACGCACATGCACTGCAGACGGAGTATGTGTGAAACAGGCGTTAGGGGAATACAGCTCAGATGGGTATTGAGAGTTGCTAGACACTCGCGGGCAGATTAAATTTGCTGCCGCTAGGGTGCGTCTAGATTTCTAGGCTAAAAGGCAATAGCAGCAACCACTAAACGGGAAGCCACAAACAGATTCACAGAAAATAAAGAAAAACGTGCAGATAAAAACACACACGCAGTGCCCTTTGTTCATTAAATGTAAGTCTGTCTAATTTTGACACGCAAAAATATTGAATATTATAATTTCCTTGGATCTAATTCTTTGGAAACTTTAAATGAACTTTGGAAAAGGTGACTCAATAACTCAATACTTGAGACAAATGAGACAATATGAGAGTGAAATCTTAGTTAAATAAGATTATTGCATGTTCATACTTAATTACATGCTTTGTTATTATTCAGATTTAATAAGGCATAAGCAAATAGACTTTAAGCCCCAGAATCTGCAAAAATAAAAATTCATTATCATAAATCTATTTACATTCCCAAAACAAAGAGAAGATATTAAAATGCTTTTTTTTTTTTTCCTTTTACATTGTAGCACATCGTTTCAGTTTCAAGTTAAAAATAACAAGCTAACCGACTTTCTAAAGGTCAGCTGCCATACACCAACTGCCATAGGCTAGGGCTACTAAACAACTATTTATTTATACAATAAAAAATATTTTAAATTCGTCCAAAGTAACAGTAAATACATTTAAAAAGACTGTTTTGAACTTTCTATTCAATCCAAACGTGATCCATTGTCAGTCATGTGTGAACTGGAAAACAAACACAAAACAACCATGTAAACAAATATTATATTTCTGGTTCAAAGAAACTTGTGCTAACGTAACAGGCTGATACAAAAACAAACAACAGCTGTAGGCTATACCATCATCTCTTCCAGAATAAAGGATTTATCACACGCCAGAGACAGGATCATGTTCTGCCATTACCATAAAAAAAGAAGAAGAAAAAGAAAACGAAAATTCTGACACAACCAGTTAGTCCTAGAGGGAAAGACAAAACAAAAAAAGGCATATAAATTTGGTTGAGGCTATGTATATGTAAAGCGCTTTGAGTAGCCTACCCCTAAAAGCGCTATATAAATGTTACTAATTATTATTGTTATTATTATTAGTAAAACCGAATTATCAATTAATCAATTGTTAATTTAACAGCAACATATATGTTTTTGAATGAGAATACACCTAAAGCCTAGTTCAGACTGCACGATTTTCAAACTCGTCGGGTCACTGCTCTATTCACACTGCATGACTATCTGGGTTGTTATTCAGTCACTGCTGTGTTCACACTGCACGATGGTTTGACGACAGAGGAGTTCACACTGCATGACTGAACAAGAGGAAGAATCGCCGACAACTCTCTCTCTCTCCGGTGCTCAAACTACGTTTCCCAAACACACGTGCGATGTGACGAGTAAACAACGCGAGATCATACGTGCGTCAGACCGGAGTTCTCGCGCGAGACTTGGAATTGTTATTAAAAATGATAAACTGCACAAAGTTTGCTTCAAATTGTATGTGCGCTAATTTGTGGAGAAAATGATTATTCACACTGCGTGATTGTCACTCGCGTGCACGAGCACCGATTTGCCTGTGATCTCGGGCATTTGTCGGCGATTTCACAAAACCTGTCGGCGACTCAAAATCGGGGCAAAAATCGGGCAGTGTGAACTAGGCTTAAGAAGTCATGCACAAATGTCAAATGAGCGCTCCATTTGTGAGATACGTTGATGCATGTCGCCCTCTGCTGTATGACACGAAAATTGCCATAGATTCATGAACATTTTTATTATAAATATTATATAACGTTAGTATATTCTTTTCAAAAAAAAAAACAAAAAAAAAGTAAGCTTTTTGCAATCTGTCATCCTTAACTTGTACATGTGAGAAATATTGTGTTTCTCTGCCTCCTGTCCAAGGTCTGAATTCCTGAAAGAAGATAATCTGCCAAGTGTTTTGTATCTCCAGAACAGAGAGGCCTTGATGAGCCATTCACAGCCTTGGCAGAGTGAAGGCTTGTACCGTCCTCTGTCTCTCTATCATAGTTTACACCCAGAGAGAGGCTCCAAAGAGATATCACAGATCTGAGAGACATGACCTGGACATCATGAGAGCCACTTCAGTTTGAGTGATAAAATACAACTGGAGTAATTAATAATAATAAAAATAAAATTTAAAATCTTAATTTAACTAAATTAAAACGAAAATAAGTTTAAACATTAGTTTCAATATAAGCCTGACCAGATGAACTATTCACTATTTTTTATTGCAAATTAGGTATTTTATAGATGACGGTGAATACACATAGGCTTGGATTTAAAATCAATAGCTTCAGTATATTATTTCCTAATGAAACATAATTTGTTCTATTAAAAAAAAAAAAAAAAGGAAATACAAAATGTGCTACATTTCTATCAAGTCTCTGTTAGTGAACTATTCTATTTTTGTTTTTTAAGAAAATAGAAAAACCAACCTTGGAATATATTATATATTGTACATGTACTGCAATCAGGCATAAGATTATGACAGGTGAAGTGAATAACATGGATTTTCTCTTCATCATGGCACCTGTTAGTGGATGGGATATATAAGGCAGCAAGTGAACATTTTGTCCTCAAAGAAACAGGAAAAATGGGCAAGCTTAAGGATTTGAGTGAGTTTGACAATGGCCAAATTGTGATGGCTAGATAACTGGATTAGAACATCTCCAAAACTGCAGCTCTTGTGGGGTGTTCCCAGTCTGCAGAGGTCAGTATCTATCAAAAGTGGTCCAAGGAAGGAATAGTGGACTGGCGGGTCATTGATGCACGTGGGGAGTCAAGGCTGGCCCGTGTGGTACAATCAAGACTACTGTAGCTCATATTGCTCAAGAAGTTAATGCAGGAATGGTGTCAGAATACACAGTGCATCGCAGTTTGTTGCGTATGGGGCTGCACAGGCGCAGAACAGTCAGGGTGCCAGTGCTGACACTGTCCACTGCCAAAAGCGCCAACAGTGAGAACGTGTGCATCAGAACTGGACCACAAGGCAATGGAAGAAGGTGGACTGGTCTGATGACTCACTTTTTTTCTTTTACATCATGTGGATGGCCGGGTGCGTCTGCATCGCTTACCTGGGGAACACATGGCACCAGGATGCACTATGGGAAGAAGACAAGCCGACGGAGGCAGCGTGATGCTTTGGGAAATGTTCTGCTGGGAAACCTTGTGTCCTCCTGCCATCTGTGTGGATGTTGCTTTGACATGTATCACCTACCTAAACATTGCTGCAGACCATGTACACCCTTAAAGGGTTCGTTCACCCAAAAATGAAAATGATTTCATTAATTACTCACCCTCATGTTGTTGGACACCCGTAAGACCTTCGTTCATCTTCAAATGAAGATATTTTTTTGAAAGCTGATGGCTGAGAAAGGCTTCAGAAAGGCCTCCATTGGCATTCAGTACTTTCCCACTGACCCACTCACAAGACCCATAAAGGCACTAAACACATCGATAAAAAGTCCATCTCACTGCAGTGGCTGTACAATAATGTTTCAATGCATCGAAAATAGTTATTGTGCGCACTAAAATCAAAATAACGACTTTATTCACCAAGTTATTGACGTGAACTCGACGCATGTGCGACAATATGACGCAGATCCACCATTCAGATACATGACCCTGAAGCGAAGAGGAGCGCCACTATCGCAAGAGTTCACGTCAGAGACCTACATGGAAGACAATAACTTGCCGGATAAAGTCATTATTTTTTGCGTACAAAAAATATTTTTGTCGATGATGAACGATATTTATATCTTAATATAAGATGAACGAAGGTCTTATGGGTGTCCAACGACATGTGGGTGAGTAATTAATGAAATTTTTGGGTGAACTAACCCTTTAATGGAAACAGTATTCCCTGGTGGCTGTGGCCTCTTTCAGCAGGATAATGCGCCCTATACCACAAAGCAAAAATGGTTCAGGAATGGTTTGAGGAGCACGAGTTTGAGGTGTTGATTTGGCCTCCAAATTCACCAGATCTCATTCCAGTCGAGTATCTGTGGGATGTGCCGAACAAACAAGTCGGATCCATGGAGGCCCCACCACACAAATTACAGGAATTAAAGAATCTGCAGCTAACATCTTGGTGCTAGTGGCTACAGCACACCTTCAGGGGTCTAGTGAAGTCCATGCCTCGACAGGTCAGGGTAGTTTTGGTAGCAAAATTGAGACCAGCACATTTTTAGGAAGGTGGTCATAATGTTATGCCTAGTCTTGTGTGTGTGTCCAATCACCACCAATGATAATGGGAATTCTTTCTTCTGATTTAGACATCCAAAATCTTTTCTTTTCGTATTTAGAGAAACTGTACAAAGTAATGAAAGATGAATGAAAATAAGAAATGAACTAATAAATTATATGATTAAAGATGATTATGAGAAACTTGGAACTGTTGTATCAGATGTAAACAACAGTAATTGCCATGTAATTCATAAACATCATCAGACCAAAAATAATAATAATAATAAAATCATCGGATGTTATGGAGCACTTAGAAAGTACATTTAATCAAAGTACTGTACATAAAACAGGACACAAACACAGGACAGATTTAATTACAAATGAAGGTACCTTTTATTGCAAACATTTGAGGACTTTGGCACCTGCAAGGCACAGAATACACTTTCATGAGAGTCAAAATGGGTATGCAAAGGAACTGGGGAAAACAATTTCATTTTCACATAGGAAATTCCTTTCACAGAAAGGACAAAGTCTAGCTGCAAACAGAGGGTAAACGATGCATGGAGTCCATGTATGATCGGCTGTTATCTGCAAGCAGAACCGATGCAAGTGTTCAGTCACCATGAAATCCAACAGCAACCAAAACGATTATTTGACGATGAAGTTTCAAATTCGCTGCTGCTTTTCCAAGGGTCAGAGATATGAATGTGAAGACGGGTCGGGGGAACTGTATGTACTTTACTAGTGTCAAGCAGAACGCACAAAGTCATGACACGAAGGCCTACATGCTCATGAGCTTTTAAGTGCTGTTCATTCAAAGCCTTCCAAACCACAATTGCAAAGAGGAGATGGCACTGGGTTTCCATGTCTAACTGCAGATCTATGCACATTCTTCATGTTTAGTGTCGACCTCCCTTTAAATGGCGTGTTCACACACTCTATTTCTTGTTTAGATGGAAGAATTGCATGTTGCAACCTTTATACAAGGTTTCTAATACTGTCTCCCATTAACAGCTTAATACTGACAGGCAACACACCATTAAAACACACACTCACACACGCACAGCAGTCACTCTTTATAAAACTATAGAATAAAAGACAAACTTCCAGTTAGACAAATAAACAGTTAACAGACAGATAAAGAAAATGGGAACCTCTAAAGAAGACTTGGAAGACTTGACCCGATCAGCATCAGTATCAGTATCAGCTGTGCAAACGTCTTTAAATCAAGAGCCACGGTGGCTTGAAATCCCATCAGTCATTTATCCTGCGGGGCGGCACACCCCGGCACTGGGCCCTCTGATTATGATGCTCACATGATTCGGTTGCCACAATCCCAAAAAGCTCATTAGGTTTAGTGTTATTCTGGGAGACAAGACTGGGGCGTTTCCTTGGAGATGAGGGTGGAAGTAAACAGGAGTGCAGAAAGTTTTATGTTCTGAGAACCTGCATAGTGAATTCAAGGCACTGAGGGTTTATTTAGGGCAGCACACACATACACACACTTTTGGATACTTTGGTATGGCAGCTTTTTCTAGATTTTAGTATTTTGGCATTAGGATGGTGCTTGTTTTGGATACACATGCACACACATACTAAATGACCTAAATTCACCCAAAATTCATCGTTTACTCACTGTAAAGTCATTCCAAACCTGACATTTTCTTCTTCTGTGTAACATAAGAGACATTTACGCTGCTCTTTTCCATACAATGAAATTAAATGGTAGTCGGGGCTGTCAAACTCTTAAAAATATGACAAGAAACACAATAAAAGTACAACCGTCAATCCATAAAAGCTATCGTAAGGTTTTAGAAGATTGAAATATAGACCTTAGTCTGGGTAGATACAATATTGAATACAATAGGACAATTCTGTTATCATTTGCTCACCCTTATGTTCTTCCAAATGTAAACAAATTTCTTTCTTCTGTGAAACACAAAAGAAGATATTTTGAAGAATTTTCCATAGACTTCCATTGTATGGACAAAAAAAAATACAATGATTAATGAGAACTTAAACCTTTTGGTTCTTTTGTGTTCTTCAGAAGAAAGAAATGCATACTGGTTTGTGTAGTAAATGATGAAAGAATTGTTGTTTTTGGATGGACTATAGATTTAACACAGATGAAAACAGGGCTATAAAAGATTGCAATGTCCTAGATCACATCTCAAGACTACTTTCAAAACCGTTTTATGGATTTGTGTACTTATAGTTTTTGGATGGTGAAGTACTTGTATTTTTACGGCTTAGTTATTATTTTTGAAAAAAAATCAAAAATTATTCAATTATATCAAAAATTATTTTTGATTTATTTCAAAAATAAAAGAAATAACGCTACCCTAACTGAAGTCTATAGCACACAACTACTTTTATCATGCGCTGATGGCGCTTTTGGATTCTTTTTCATCGCAAGAGCACGGAAAAATCAGTCGCAACCAGCAGATTCAGAATTTCTGCTTTTGTGTTCAACAGAAGAAAGAACATTAAGTTTGTAATGAAGTAAGAGTAAGTAACTAATCACATAATTTCTGTTTTTCCATTTACTATCCCTTTAATAACAACATTGTGTAATTCTTAATTTGTTCTGGGGCTCTTTTCAATACTCTCTGCGTTACACCACAAACTCTGGTTCTGCTTCTGTGGTCAAGTGGTCTGTGGTCAGATCTTCTCTGTCCAGATCCAGAGAGAAATACTTGCTGGTTCTCTTGATGGGAAATGTGTGCTGGTTATTCCGGATCCCGGTGCACTGATCTGCAAGTCCCTGATACCCACAGCCGACCGTGTCCCCGAGGTCTGGTTCACAGCCGAACGTATAGCTATGAGCGGTGTCCTGGCAAAGCTCCGCCCACTCCTGACAGTTCCTCTGGAACAGACGAACATCATCGAGTGACTGGCTGTGGCGGTCCGTGGAGCTCTGGCCCTTCCTGCCCATCGCCGTCTAATAAAACAAAGACAACAAAACCCACGTCAGCACTTAGGAAACCAACAAGCCGCATTAAAACACAGAAATCACAGACTACACTAACTCTCAACTAACCCTAAAATCTCAGAGAGCGGTTAGCTGTACACTCACATGAATTCACAGATGAGAAACGACAATGTTGTTGGGTGTAGGGTAAGGCTGCCCTAAACAAATACTGTTAAGAGGAAGTGGGGTTACCAGCACTGTTAAAAGAGATTACAGGATTACTCAACAGAAGGAAGATACAGCTCAAAATGCAGAGTTGACGTCCTCGATTTAACTTCAGTGGTTGAGACAGTGTCATTTAACAGCTGTTACGTGTTGTGTGTAAATGTGTGTGTTGGTGTGTGTGTGTGAAGGTGCACCTGAGGGAGACATTCGATGCTCTGGCCTCTCATTCTCACTACGGTCTCTGATGAGCTGGATGTTGAAGAACTGACTTCCTTCACCACTAACCCTAAAAGAACAAACACATACAACATACACATACATCATTAACATCATAATTCTCTCTCATTCCATCATTTGAAGGTGTCACACTAACGTGCACAGCACAAAATTTAGTAGTAAATAAAAAATTTAAAAAAATTCAAACATCGCCTTCAAGCTTTTCTCAATTAAGCAAACGCTGCTTGAATTTGGATTCTCACACTTTTTGACCAGTGATTTCCTATGCTCCTTTCATGTCTTTTCCAGCCATCCACTGTTACTGTATACAGAATTTTTTAAAATTATAAAGTACCCAAAAAGAGTAATTTCTAGCGAATGAAATAGAAAATTACTATAGAAAGAAATTGCAATGGCTTTAGGGACCACCATATTCTTCATTCACCCTGGGCAACTCTAGGACAGCAAGAATTTGACTGACAAACTGACTTTTGTTGGTGGCACTTAAAGGCCACAGACTGACTCAATCTACAGCTAATGCCTCCAGAGATGACAGCTTGTATTACACACCTGTCAGAAAGGTTTGGTTGATACACCTGAACCTACTAATTAAAAGGACTGTTTTGTATTCTCTATTTGTCGCACTGTGGGTAAATCTCACGAACACACATACGTATCATGTTTCCCCCCTCAACAACAAAAAAAATAGTCACAGAGAATAAATGAAGTCTGCTTGTAGGACCATTAAATTTTGTTCATTGTGTGTGTGTGTGTGTGTGTGTGTGTGTGTGTGTGTGTGTGTGTGTGTGTGTGTGCCTGTTTATGTGGTTTATGAGGACACAAATTTGTATAACTACATGGGTATTACACTGGTATTACTTATAAATGTGGTTTATGAGGACATATCAAATGTCCCCATAATTCAAATGGCCTTAAAAACATACAAAATTATGTTTTTTTAAGAAAGTAAAAATGCAGAATGTTTCCTGTGATAGGTAGGTTTAGGGGCAGGGGCAGTGTAGGGGGATAGAAAATACGGTTTGTACAGTATAAAAACCATTACGCCTATGGAGAGTCCCTGTAAACCACATAGACCAACATGTGTGTGTGTGTGTGTGTGTGTGTGTGTGTGTGTGTGTGTGTGTGTGTGTGTGTGTGTGTGTGTGTGTGTGTGTGTGTGTGTGTGTGTGTGTGTGTTTGAGTGAGTGAGTGAGTGAGTGAGTGAGTGAGTGAGTGTTTCTTTTTGTGAAATATCAGGACACAAATGTGTATGACATGGGTATGACAAGGAGAGGGTGAAATATGAGGATATTACCCATGTCCCCACTTTTTTTTTTAAAAAGCTAATAAATCATACAGGATAAGTTAGCAAAGTAAAAATGCAGACTGTTCCCTGTAATGGATAGGTTTAGGGGCAGTGTAGGAGGATAGAAAATACAGTTTGTACAGTATAAAAACCATTCCACCAATGGAATATCACCACATTTCACAAAAAAACCTATTTGTAAGTGTGTGTGTGTGATAATATTGTAAGATATTACAATTCAAATAACCATTTTCTATTTAATGGCAAATTATTTTACATTAATCATCATTAATGAATTCAGTCTTCTGATCCGAATGATCAGAAATCATTCTAATAAGGAGGAATGTTTCTTGAGCACCAGTGCTGAAGACAGTTGAGCTGCTTAATATTTTTGTGGAAATGGATATGTATTTTTGATATATTTAGCTGTCACTTTTTCAATTTAATGCATCAAACGCAGCCTTTTAACATAACATAACATAACCTGTATGCATACCGGAGCATCCGTTGTTCTGTGCTGACAGCATGTCCTCTGTAATGTGGATACACAGTTCCTGGTTCAGTTCTAAATCATGAAGATCTTCACAAGTTTTTGGATCATCAACCAGCATCTCAATCTCTAAAGAAAACATTGACACAGACTCTCAGTGCTGACCGCTACTGCATCAGTACCAATGAGATTTCATCAACGCAGCCATTTAATCATACAGCATTTATTACTGATACTTTTATTACTAATGTATTGTGTCTTTGAGTTGCAATTAACCAGCTAGAAGGAAAGCGTCTCATTTAACTGCGAGTCTCCTACCGTCTTCATCCAAGCAGTGCTCCTTGCTGCTGCTCTCGATGCCAGACGTGTGTGTGCTGGCATGACTGGTGTTGGAAGACGAGTGTGTTCTCAGCGGTCGGTGTGGTGTGTTTGTAGGGGTTCGGAAACTGTCGGTGTCGACGCCGGATGTGCGGGAGCTGCCATGACTCGTGGTGGAGTGTCGTGAAAAGGGATTGGGTCGTGACGTGCTGCCAGCACTGCTGCCGCTGGCACGTGAACGCTGCTCTAAATGATCCATGTCCGCCTCCAGAGCATCACTGATATACGACTCCCTGTACTGCTTCTTTTCTGAGAACACACACAAAGTCAATCATATACTCCAGATGCAAAACAAAACAAGAATACTGGTTATTTGATCATTTTATCACCATGCTTGATTTAAAGATTGGCCTTATCTGTCTGTATCAGATTTCATGAACACTTCAATTATTACATTTTAGGAAGTATTGCATTAACAGTTACTGCATTTGTATAGAGCTCCGGAGGTTGACGTCATGCAGCCTAAACGTCGTCGTTTTGGCAGGCAATCGGAGCATTGGTATCTATAAAATGATTTAAAACCAGACTGTTTAAACCTTACTATTTCAACATGATGGACAGCTGATGTGTGCCAGGATGTCAGAACAGACAGGGGAAAGCAAATGAGAAAAACTACTTTTGCCTCACGTAACTATAATGATAAAAATAAATTTGTGTTAACTGCTAACATATGATGTTAATCTATTCACATGTTTTCTCTCTTAAAATGTAAGCGGTGAACATTTAAAAAACCATAATCAAATAAATAAACAAAACGAAAGTAATGTGGGCAGCCCTTCTCGGACGACTGCCCCCTACACACAAGAATAATAACCCATAAACAAAATATAACAAAGTCCAGGCCTGGGTCCTCTCTCGTCCTTTAGTGGCGTCATGAGAGGACTCGAGAACGGTGTGGCTCGCAAGTCACACTCAATCTCGCCTCCCATGTCTGTCGCTCGACACGACTACCTTGCCACACTGTTTCTTTATCGATACGCGTGAAAAGCACCCCGGATGATTCATAGAGATCTGTTATGTTTAATCGAATAAGTTTTGCTATGTAAAAGTCTGTCTTTTGAATTTAAGTGTGCAGTGAACTCTGTTGCCTTGAAACTCATCCTGGCGCCAGCTGTTCCTGCCAGCCAAAATGGTGTTGTAAACAGATTGGGTCACGTGACCTCCGGAGCTCTATTGTGCATATTTGTAAGATACCTTCATTTTCCTCTAGCCGCCGAACCTGTTTCAGCACAGGTTGCAGGTTCATATACAATCTGTGGCTGTTGCTGAGCAGCTGCAGGAGGTGTCGTGAACGCAGAGGACAGCCTGTGTAGTACATGAGCTTTCTGGCTGATGGCAAACCATCAGGAAGAATCTCAAACCTCTTCCCCTGAGGAAAGGAAAGGGAATCAAAGGTTGATTCATCTGAAACATTTAAACAGTGACCCTAATAGCACAGAATTATACTCTTCACATTTAAATCATAGTAATAAAGTAATGTAATACTGACCACAAACACCAGTTTTCCTACGTTGGTCCAGGGAAAATCATACAAGAGTTGCCTGACAGTTCCCACATTCTTAAAAAACAAAAACAAATGGAACTATCACAATATATAATAAAATTAGCAATTTGCTGTATAACCTCAGCCTGTACATAAACAGCATACCTGAAAAATCTGAATCCCACGTAAGGTTAGTCCAAGTGTTAAAGAGGCCTCTAATTCTTTCTTATCCTGACAGAAAGAACATTTTTCATTATGTTCAAAATCCGTCTGCATGTGCACTCACACAAACTGTCAATAGCTCTTATCTGACCTTGTAAAGGCGGTAATAATGAACCGCCACGTCGTCCAAGAGCGCCGCTTCCTTTATGTACTTCAGCTGGGCCTCTGATGCCGTAAGGGCAAACTGTTCTTTGTGCATGTTTGGAATATGACGGAGAATATAGTCACATCCTCTCTTAGCAATTACCTAGAAAAGATAGAGCCAAAATAATAATAAAGCACACCTTTGTGTGATAAATTCACATGACATTCCGGTATGCCTGATAACTGCATTTAGAAATTTCAAAAATCATTTTATAGACATTGCATTCACTAAGACACATTTGAAGTAATCAAAAAAAAGTATATTAAATGTGAATTGTGATGGCTAGACGACTGGGCGACTGGGTCAGAAAAACTGCAGCTCTTGTGAGGTGTTCCTGGTCTACAGTGGTCAGTATCTATCAAAAGTGGTCAAAGGAAGAAACAGTGGCGACAGAGTCATGGGCGACCAAGGCTCACTGATGCACGCGGGGAACAAGGGCTGGACCGTGTGGTCTGTGCTACTGTAGCTCAAAATTTTCTTAATATATAAATATATATATATATAAATATTATATGCATTTTATTTGTGTGTGTGTGTGTGTGTGTGTGTGTGTGTGTGTGTGTGTGTGTGTGTGTGTGTGTGTGTGTGTGATATAACATCGATATAGCAGCTCTCAGCGAGACCAGACTGCATGGGGAGGACTCCCTGACAGAGGTTGGTGCTGGGTACACCTTCTTCTGGAAGGGGGTCCCTGAAGGCACTCGTCGCAACCATGGAGTTGGTTTTGCCGTGAAGACAAAACTGCTGCAGCACATTTCGGAATCCCCTATCGGCATCAATGAAAGACTGATGACTTGGCGCATTCCCCTGGCAAAGAAACGCTTTGCAACTCTCATCAGCGCATACGCTCCAACCCTTGATGCTGAGCACAACATCAAAGAGGATTTCTACAGAGCACTCGATGCCATCCTACAGCAAACCCCGGCTACGGACAGGCTCTTACTCATGGGAGACTTCAATGCTAGAGTGGGCACGGAGCACCTGGTATGGAGTAAAGTCATCGGCCAGCATGGTGTGGGGAATATGAACCACAATGGGCTCAGACTCCTCGCCCTCTGTTCAGAGCACCAGCTGGTCATTACTAACACCATTTTCCAGATGAAGAACCGGTTCAAGACCACCTGGCAGCACCCACGCTCAAAACATTGGCATCTCCTTGACTACGTGATTGTCCGTCAAAAAGACCGAAAAGATGTCCTCACCACCCGTGTTATGAGAGGAGCTGAGTGCTGGACTGACCACCTCATGGTCAGATCCAAATTATCCATGAGCATTCAACCTCGTAGCCCAAAGACAGCCTCACACAAGAAACTCAACTGTGCAGCGCTGAACAGCCACACCACCAAAGACAACCTTCGCTGGCTCCTTGCTGAAAACCTCAACAAGATCCCGGAAGAATCAGCTGACTGGCCAGCATTGCGCCAGGCTATTCATAAAGCAGCCTCAGAGGCGCTTGGCCAATCAAGGAAACTCCATCAGGACTGGTTCGACTGTAACTCAACTGAGATACAGTCACTCCTAAAAACCAAGCACGAGGCCCACAAAGCTCTCCTGTCCTGCCCTGGATCTCCTGCCCTTATAACCTCCTTCACTGCTGCTAGAGCAGAAACCCAGCGAGCCCTTCGGGCTATGGAGAACACCTGGTGGGTGCAAAAGGCACAGGAAATACAGAACCTGGCTGACTGTAACAACACTCAAGGCTTTTACGATGCCTTGAAAGCATTGTATGGCCCCAGGAAACGAGTGACTGTTCCAGTCCGATCAGCTGACGGGACCACGCTTCTCAAGGACCGGCATGAGATTCTTGCCCGTTGGGCAAATCATTTTGAGAGTCTCTTCAACCACACCAACCCTTCTGACCCACATATCCTGGACAATTTGCCAGACCTGTCACCAACCATACACCTGGATACCCCACCACTCTACTCAGAGCTCCGGCAAGCCATTGCAGGACTGAAGAACAACAAATGCGCTGGACCCGACGGAATTCCTGCAGAAGTTTTCAAACAAGGAGGATACATCCTCACGCGCCGTCTGCA
This sequence comes from Pseudorasbora parva, assembly GCF_024679245.1. NCBI lineage: Eukaryota > Metazoa > Chordata > Actinopteri > Cypriniformes > Gobionidae > Pseudorasbora > Pseudorasbora parva. The sequence continues at coordinate 28,176,400 of NC_090188.1, read as the reverse complement.
CCTCCTGATCCAAAATATCTGGGAACATGGGACCCTCCCACAGGACTGGAAAGATGCTAACATCGTGGTTATTTACAAGCAAAAGGGAGACAGAGCAGTCTGCAGCAACAGCCGTGGGATATCTCTCCTCTCCATCGCAGGGAAAGTCCTGGCCAAGATCATGCTCAGCAGATTGGTTGAGCACATCTCGGAAGCTGTGCTTCCGGAAACGCAGTGTGGCTTCAGGAAGTCCAGGTCCACAATTGACATGATCTTTGTCTTGAGGCAGCTGTTGGAGAAGAGCCGAGAACAGCACAAAGACCTTTACGTAGCCTTCATTGACCTCAGTAAAGCTTTTGACACCATCAATCGTGAGCTGCTCTGGAAACTCCTCTCTAAAATTGGGGTACCACCCAAGTTTCTCAGCATCCTACAGCAGCTGCACAACGGGATGCAAGCCAGAGTGATCATGGGAGAACTCCAGTCAGAATCTTTTGAGGTAAACGTTGGGGTGAAACAAGGGTGCGTCTTAGCTCCGATGCTCTTTAACATCCTCCTGTCTGCCATCACCTGCCTCTTCCATCGTGTCATGAGGCATGAAGACGGTGTCCATGTGGAATACCGACTCGACGGAAGCCTCTTCAACATCCGTCGACTCCAGGCCCGCACAAAGACAAAGTCCCGGCAAATTTGTGAGCTTCAGTATGCTGATGACTGTGCCGTCGTAGCCCACAGCCCGGACTCTATGCAGTACGCCCTCAACACTATAGCCAGTCTGTACCAATCTTTTGGCCTACAGGTTAACATTCAAAAAACTGAGGTCATGTCTCATCTCACCACCCCAGTCCCCATACCCCCCAGCTTTCATATAAACGGTGTTCCACTTAAAACAGTGGACCACTTCATCTATCTCGGCTCCACTTTGTCCTCAAGCTGCTCCCTTGACAAAGAATTACACACCCGGATAAATAAAGCTTCATCATCTTTTGGACGCCTACGCAGCAGGGTTTTTGAAAACCATAACCTGAAGGTCAGTACCAAGGTGGCTGTGTATAATGCGGTATGTCTCTCCACTCTGCTTTATGGGGCAGAGTCATGGACCCCTTACCGCCAGCACATCACCAACCTAGAGGCCTTCCATATCCGCTGCCTACAGAAGATCCTCAACTTGTCCTGGGAAGACAGAATCCCCCACACAGTCATCCTCAGCAATACTGGCTCAATCTGCATGGAAGCAGCTGTGGCCAACAAACACCTGCGTTGGATAGGGCACACTATACGCATGCCTGAACACCGCCTGCCTCGCCAAGTCCTCTACAGTCAACTACTGGGCTCAAAGCGCTCCGCTGGAGGACAAAAGCGGCGCTTCAAGGACTACACCAGGGACCTTCTGAAGCGAGCAAACATTCCCCTCACGCAGCTCGAATCTCTGGCACTAGACAGATCAGCCTGGCAGGTCACCTGTGCCACTGCAGTCTTTCAAATACACCAAAAAAACCAAGACAGACGATCCGAGAGACGCATCAAGAGACACCAGCGGGCGGCTGGTACCCCCCTGGTGTCTGGTTTCCCTTGCTCCATCTGCGGAAGAGTGTGTGGCTCAAGGATTGGACTCAACGCCCACGAGAAGTGGCACCAGCGGCAATGTCGCTGAAACCCTCCCCCCCACCCTACCCCCTTCCCTCCATCCCCGGAGCAAGTGTCATCATCGAATATACGATGGACAGCTAAGAGTGTGTGTGTGTGTGTGTGTGTGTGTGTGTACGTACGTGTGTGTGTGTGGCCTGGTAATCCCTACGTTATGGGGACAAAATGTCCCCACAAAGATGGCAATATCCAAAATCCTTGTCCTTGTGGGGACATTTTTAGGTCCCCATGAGGAAAACATCTTATAAATCACACACAAGCAGTTTTTTTGAGAAAGTAAAAATGCACAATGTTTCCTGTGATGGGTAGGTTTAGGGGCAGGGGCAGTGTAAGGGGATAGGATGTACAGTTTGTACGGTATGAAATCCATTACGCCTATGGAAAGTCCCCATAAAACATGGAAACACGACGTGTGTGTGTGTGTGTGTGTGTGTGTGTGTGTGTGTGTGTGTGTGTGTGTGTGTGTGTGTGTACGTGTAAATATATGTTAAATATGTGTTACAGTAGCCTACATTTTAGGTAAATGCAAATATAGATGGAATAGCCTGCTGGCGACCAAACTAGATTTATAATAATTTAGTAATTTAGCAATACTAATTTTTAAATTAAAAATGATCTGTTTTTATATAAAACAATATATTAAAAAAAAAAAAAAACATTACTGCAGAAATAATCCTAGTTGTCAGCCTTGGCTACAGTGATGTCCCTGAACATGCATAAAAACACAAAACTCATCAACACAGTGTTGTCAGCAGTCTCTTTAATCTGCCAGTTCTACAGCACAGTCTCTCTCTAACTGCACCATCCTGCAGTGAAGGAGCATTTTACAGCATGTGTATCCAGATGATAGCACAGCTCAGGAAGCTAATGCACCCAAGATTCTCTCTAAAAGCTTTCTTCTATTTTTAACATCGATCCTCTACATGCACTAATAAATAAAAAAGGTTTTTTATTTATATCTTCTTCTTCTTTTTTTACAAAAGCTCTGTTCAATGTTGCAGAAATTTTCAGGGACAACACAGTGCAGCCTATAAACCACACACAAAGGGCGGTCTGAGCGTACACACATTTAACAGGCTTGATCAGCATAATGATTCATCAGGAAGCAGTTTAATGGGGTGCTGTGCAGACTTACCCAGGAGGGAAAATATGCTTCCGGCTGGAAATAGGCACCAAAGTGTTTGTTCCGTTTGAAGTTTCCCAGGTCAGCCTGCAGTGCAAATGCAGCCAGAAGGAAATAAGCCTCTTCTCTCTGGATGCACTGAGATGGCAGTACCTGCTTCCGCAAATGCCAGTAGTAATAATACCGTGCCATGCGGTCGCTGAAACAGACAGACACATATAGAACATATCAGTACTTTTTCTATAGACATTTTATATGTATGCACTACCATTACCAAACTACCGTTTGGGGTCAGTAAGATTTTTGTTTTTGAAAGAAGTCTCTTATGTTCACCTAACCAAGACTGCATTTATTTGATCAGAAATACAGTAAAAAACACTAATATTGTCAAGAATTATTACAATTTAAAATAATTGTTTTTAATTGTTATACATTATAAAATGTAATTTAATACTTTGATGGTAAAGTTGAATTTTCAGCTTCATAACTCCAGTTATGAATGTATTATATGTATTACTATTACCAATGCTGAAAACAGTTGTGCTTATTAATATTTTTGTGGAAACCATTATACCGGTACTTTTTTGTTTAAAAATTCTTTGAATAGAAAGTTTAAAAGAATAGATTTGAAAAAGACTCTCGATCAATTCAATGCATCCTTGCTGAATAAGAGTACTAATAAAATCTGACCACAAGCATTTGAAGGGTGGTGTAATGTCTCACCTGATAAGTCTGCCATTTTCAACGTAATACTGTGCTCTGAAGTGAACTATCATCGGAGGTCCAAACTGGTCAATTCCCTGCAGTTAGTGAGAATTCTGTCAAAGTGTGCAACAAAAAAGACATTTCCCCAAGAAATCCAAATCCTTTTGCTTGATACCTTGCTGGCTTCCCGTTTCCACTCTTTTGGACAATATTTCGACAGTTTCTGTCCGAGTTCCATGTATATGTGTTCATTGTCTAGGAGAAAAAGCACACTTAAAATACACTGAAAACGCACACACATTTAAATCTTTTATGTTTGTATATGTGTGTAATAGATAATGTGAAAAAATTACAAACAGCCTCCGGTAATTCATTACAGCAAAAATAAACCCTGACAGGGTGATCAAGACTCTAATACAAAGCAGAAAATGCAAAAATAAAACTGGCAGACCATAGATTATCCCAATAATTTCATTATTGCATACATGAAGGAATAAATCAACCAAAAAATTTTATCATTTGAGTTCAAATTATTTTATCAGGGGAGATACAACACACATGAAACCCTGAACGTCCAAGACATACAGTCAAACTAAAAATTATTCAGACACCAGATATCATTTTTTACTAGTGGGTGGAGCAGCAGGACACTATAGTTCATTTATGTAAGTGAGGATAGTAAAATAAAGCAAACTGGCTAAATTGATATTATCTAATTGTGTATTTAAATTTAACAGCTGACAGATGATTGGTTGACTGTAATCCATTACATAACTTTCCATCAAAGTTATCTGACAAATTTTGTTTTGTGTGTGTCTTACTCTGAATAACACTGAGGCCAAATAGGTGACAGTCCTTCAACCTGAGCAGATCACAGACCTGCACCAACAACTCCTGACACACAGTCTTAACCTGAGAGAGAAGAACAGAGAAAGTTTGAGATTGTAATTGCCACATTTTTTACCAAATCAGCTTTCCCAACTGTGCTTTTCTTGCAATCGGCACTTGTGCGTGTCACTGAGTGCTTGGAGTAGTACTTACACTGACTATTACGTTGAGTGTTTCATCATTCGGGAGGAACACACACACACACCGCCGGTCCTGCATCGTCTTGTTATTGTGAAAAGTCAGTTTGCTCATGTTTGAGAGGCTGCAGCCTGTAGATTTGTGCCCCTCACTGGAGCTCCACCCCTGAGCACCTCCCAGTCACAACGGGATCAGATCATTTAGACACACACACATTAAAAAAAACAAAAACAAAACACGCACACACACAATCAGAGACTGTGACCAGAGAAATTGAACCTCAAAACCACCAGTGTCTCATGCATCAACACACAATCACATCAAACAAACACACAGCAGCTCCACCGACTGACTCTGAAAAAGATTTAAAAAAAAGACAAAAATTAATTATTTCAACAGGAATACAACCAGAACACATACCTCATTCTTACATACTGGCAGGCAGCTCTCCAAATATTTCACTGAAATATCACACAACTATAATTTGCTGGATTTTGAAGGGAACACAAGAGACCAGATTAATCTTTTTGTTCACAAAACATAAAAACAAGGAAAGCTGTTTTTTAATGGACAGTTGTGGGTACATTACACACAACAAACACACATTCTGTACTCTGCATTTATATGGTGCACTATAAAGTTGTCACTTCTTTGTCAATGTACTGCTTATTTTGAGCATTACAGCATATTTTGTAAATGATAACTGCTGAATAAACAGCTGGTCATAAGGCTTATAGAAACATTACAGCCATTAGAAATTATTTTCTTTTCTCTTTTTGTACATTAAACAATCCATATTAAAAACATAACATGCCAAACAGTATTCAATATTATTGATCTGACTGACTGACACAATTTGAGGAGAACTGAACGGAGCTGGATGATGACATCACTGTTTTCTGCAGAACTGCTTTATATTTGAATTGAGCTAATTTAATAATTGATGATCTTTACAACGGAACTGAAAAAAACAATGAACTGTGCTGAGTAATTACGTATTTTCTTTTTAGAGCTGCGTTTCAGCTGAATTGAACTATATTTTGCATCATTAAATCATTATTTTTCTGTTCATCACAGTAAAGATGCTTTGAAACAATCTCTATTGTATAAAGCGCTATGACAATAAAAGGCGACTTGAGAACACAAATACAATACGAATTTAAATATTATTCTTCATCTACTAGCTAAGCTACTTTTTTCAACAAACTAGTTTCTACACTGTAGAACCAGGTTTGGTTTGAGAAGAGCAAAATAACAAATTATTTTGAACAAATTAACTTTCATGAGTATTTAGAACTTTCTTTTTCTTTTTACTATCAACGCATTGTGTAACTAATTAGCAAGGTATCATTTATTGAATTAGCTAAAGCTAGTCAAGATTCCACTACTAAAAATGTGAGATTACATGATATTTAGATTATAAATTAAATCTATGAATTAGCTTACGCAGATATTTCAATTTCAGAGCAATTAAAATGTATAAAGTACAAAATAAAAATTCTAAAAAGTAATTTAAGTTCTGGTTAATTCAACTTTTTTGAGTTTTATTAAGTTTTTTAGAACAGTTTTCCATTTTAAGTTTTCAGCTGTTGCCACAAACTTTAACTTATGTCAGGATTCGACAAATTCCTCAGTGATTTTAGATATTTTTGGGACATAACATCTCCCTACACGGAGATGAAACACTAACAGACTGATATCTTGCTCTATCTGCCTCTATCACTATCTATGATATGAGCACAGGCCTACAGAAACTGCTGAACTAACAAAGAGAAAGACTGAGTGAAATGTTACCATGGTTTATGTCCTTGACATCTTATCATAGATGTATGAATTCCCTCTTAAATTACAACAAATATGCCATATCAAATTTAAAGGAATATTACATGTTATTTTAAGCATATTTCCTTAATGTATAATCTAACATTTGCAGAAATACACTTACTATGATCAAGTTGAAGTTATATGTTTAAAATATGTAGACTTAGCTTAAAATATCAACATATTAAACCACAGGCTCACTCCATCTATAAAATAGGCCAAAAAAATAAATAAATAATCAGCTTAATAGAAGTCTGGTCCTGGTTTAGTTTTACAGCAGAATAAATTAACCCCACTAATTCAAACTAATTAAAATAATTTAGTTTTCCCCTCAAGTATGCTGCCATATTGCTTCACTAATATTAATATATTCTTTGTAGTTTGTAGAGCTGCATATACACTTAATGACATTTTCTAAGCTTTCTGATCTGGTCTTTATTAAAGCTTTTTCTATCAATAAAATAAACAATTTAAGCAAGTATATTTTGAAGGGGGGGAAAAAATCAGGCAAAATGCAAAATGGTGTAGCGAGAAGACTTTGCATGAGAGAGAGAGCGAGAGAGACAGAGAGAAAAGGAAAATGTGCAGCAGTCAGGAGAATTCCACCCAACATCTGCTTCTCATTCCAACAATAGAGGCCTTTGATTCTGACACACATACACATACACACACACGCACTCACTACATATGTGTAATGTTCAGATGCATACATCAGATGACAATGACGTGGATTTTGGCTTTTCATATTATGGTTAGGAGTTCATAAGGGATTGACTTTTACAGGTTTCTAGAAACATTGCCTACACTAATAGTCGAAGCCAAGCATGCAGGCAAACAGCCCAAAAGGGCTCAATAATGGCCCTAAAATCATACGTGACTGATTACATTTTGAGGCCATTTTAATCTGGCATTGCTGAACAGAATGAAAACCAAATGGAACAGAGGATTTCATGATCCCACATTTGTCAGGATGTGTGACGTTATGTGTGACGTTACGTGTGGCATTTCTTTGCTGAAAGGATGGAGACAGTTCCTGGATTATTTTTGAGACAAATAACACTCACAAACGTCTAAAGGTTCCAGTCACAGACCGTTATAATTTGCTGCAGTATTAAGGTCTATGTTACGCCTGTCAGCATGTCATCCTGCTGTAACAGCTCGTTTTGCCTTAAGGGATCAAATCTTCCCTTATCTTAAAAGACGACTGCTGGAGTGCTGGGGTTTAGCTTTTACAAAGAGTTTTACATCATCCACTGCGCTTTTACCTTTCAGAAAGGAAACCTCTAGAACCAGTGCAGACTGACAGAAACCTTCCAGCAAAGTGGAGGAAATTTTACTATAAGAATGATCTAGCAAAAAACAAAGCGAGCATGGAAGAATGAGAGGTAAGGAAATGCCACTGATAGGTGGAATCCGCATGTCCAGACCTGCTCAGACACTGTTGGTCCGCAGTTGTTTAGTGTGATTCTAATCCCAGACACATTCCCCTTTTCACATGCACTGAACTGTTTCTTCATGCCGCAGTAGAAGACACAACCAGAGAAGTAGTTTGGTATCAGATCATCTGAAGACCTGTTATTAAATCCATTGTATAAAAAAAAATCATTGAGGAAAGCAGATACGTACTACTTAAGCACAACACAAAAGATACAGAAAGGCCTTTGGCAAGGGAAGGTTTAAAAATATACATTAAAAGATAAAGAAGAATCTGAAGTCTATTAAACGGGTATAAACTATTAAATGGTAGTCATTTGATACACTTATGTTTTCTGCCAGCTATGATACAGCTTAACATTACTAATAATATTGGGAACAAAAGAAAGAACGAAAGAAAGAACGAACGAAAGAACGAAAGAAAGAAAGAATCAGGCAGTATGTTTTGCAATAGTCAAATTGTAATCCTCTTCTAAATTAAATTTAGGGCAAATAAAATAAAAGTGAAATTAATAAGATATAGAAAAAAAAATACATATTTTTTTAACTTTACTTTGCTTTATAACTTACTATACAACGATGTTATGTCATTTCTTTAGAATATATAACAATCGTATGATCTTTGGCTAGATCTGAACTGTGGATTGAGTAACACAGATGACTTTTAATATGACCTAATTTCAGGTTAAACCCTTTTAAACCACACCTGTTGGCATAATTACTGAAAGATCATAGAATAACGTTTTTGTCATTGAGCATTAATATGCTTATTAATCAGAAGGTTAAGCAATCTATATCTGGCATGCACATTAAAAGAGTTTCTTTTTAAACAATTAAATACTTTGATTCAGAATGCATTAAACTGCTCAGAAGTGACAGTAAAGATTAATGATAAAGTCATAATGTTACAAAATATCTATATTCTAAATAAATGCTGTTTTGAAATTTCTATTAATCAAATAATACTGAAATAATGTATCACAGTTCCCACAAAAATATTAAACAGAACAACTGTTTTCAACATTGATGATAATAAATGTTTCTTGAGAACCAAATCAGAATATTAGAATGATTTGTGAATGATCTTGTCTGGGGTAATCACGTTGAATTCATCTTTGCCATGTTAATAATAAATGATCTTTTAAAAGATTGAAATAGAATCTCAAATGTACACATTACGACAAAAAGCTTTATGGTTTCAGGGTTTTTTTAAGCCACACACACACAAGGTGCTGTGTGGTAAAATAATTCTGGATCATCAGATTACTTTGACTTTAAAAGATTTTAAAGGATGCTAATGATGTATCCAGACTGTTAACATAAAGGCTGCTGGCTCTGGCTGAATTGGCACTAAAACAGTATACCTTTAAGCAAGACACTGAATCCAAAGTATTGTTTAATAGTAAAAACAAATACATGCACATTATTTATACAGCCTCTTTCTTCACTACATTTTGTATAACCATGTTCAACAGATACAAATTCCATTCAAGCTCATTAATAATATTAAGTGAGACTGTACTGTTACAGTATCCATTCAATAGGGCTGTTAGATAACAAACTCTGCCACAAGGATGACTAACACAGCTGTTAGAGAGGCAAAGCAACACAAAGAACTACATACACACCACATTTGAAGGACTGCACACACAACAACAAACCTACAAACAATAGCCATGTCAGCTTAACCTATCCAAGCCAGACGGAAAACTAATCCATCTTAACCACTCCTACCCTGCAGCTGAGACAACCAATCAAAGTGCATGCTTTCTTTGAAATGTTAAAGACCTATAACAAAAAAAACATGTCAGGTCAGGTGGAAAATACAGTTTCTTCAAATCATACAGCATGTTCATGAAAAGTCACTCACATAGGTGCATAGGGAAGCTCAACCTTGAAAACCTTTTTTTCAGAAAAAAAAATATTAACTTGAAGATAAATGATGGTCACACACAGATAAGACAGCAAAAGCACAACCAATAACTGGATTTTAATGTCCTTCTCATGGAGCACTATTCAGATTCAACCTGGCTGCAACCTTTATGTTCAGGTCTGTAGCCAGCATAGACATTAAAGGGGATCGTATCAATAATTAGAAATGGACAAATTGTTCACAGAAGAGTCTGACGTCTAACACACAAAGCTTCCATTTTTTAATGGAACGGTGGAGAGTGTGTGGCAAGATGCAAGTAGCTTAACATTTAATATTTGACACCCGTTACGGGACAGAGATGTTCAACAGTAATACGCAGTGATGCAAACTACTCAGATTTTTTTTTTTAATTAAGCCATTTTTAATTGAAAGGAATTTGCTATCATTTACTGGGGCTCCCCCTAATAGTCGACTAAAAGCAAGTCAGCGATAATCTTGGTTGACTAAATTTTATTCAGCTGGTTAGTCATAGAAAAAAACACTCCACAGAAATTGGCGAAGTCACAGAGTGATAGATCACGAACACATTTGGTCCAGTAATATGTCAGGTAGAAAATCCAAAGTGTGGGAACATTTCGAGAGGGTAAAGAATGATCACCAAAAGGAGACATGATCTCAAACATGACTTAAGTCATCACTTGAAACATGCACATAGTAGCCTAACATTAGCCGTATGTCATGTGGACAAACTTGTGTTCTTCTTCAGAATATGAGAAGACTGAGATAAGACTGAGATAATTTATAAAAAATATACCTGATGGCTGAGTGAGTGTGTCAAACGTACATATTCTAATGGTCAGATTTACTAAAGGCGAGTGTAATTCCAGAAAAGTAATTCCAAAAAAGTCCAGATGGGAGTGGAAAATGCTGACGACCATGCAAAAAAGACACAGACAGATAATTTTCATAATGACCAATGCAATCTTCCAGTTAGCTTCTGGTTTAAGACATCCTTTTTGGGTAGTAAATAATGGCACACACCAGTAAATTGACCAGCACAAACCTTAGTAAATCACCTTACGTGATTCATTTAAACACTCTCCATAAATGTTGCGTCTGAAGGGGAAACTCCTACTAATGCATATGTAAGAAGGTCAAATGCAATATGGTCAACCACAAAAATAACCCTGTCCACGCCTGAGTATTTATCACTGCATGTCTTTAGTAAATCCTGACAGTAGCTTTTTAACACCAAAGAGGGTTTGTGCTGGTGCAAGCTGTTAGTAAGTCTGGCCCTAAGTGTATTATTAGGAGTTTGAGATGAGGAAAACCTGCGTAGAACCGATGACCGCTGATCACCATGAGAATCAAGATGCATGCCGGTTTGTGTCCGAGTATAGGCCGACTTGCTCTGATGTCATACTGATGATAGTCAAAAAAAACTCTTGCGACGGCAAGAGTTTTTTTTTTGCCTTTGTTTTGAAATCGGCCCATCACCATCTAAGTCGTTATTTAGTTTTTTGCGCATAAAAACTATTTTCGTTGCTTCATAAAATTATTGTAGAACCACTGTAGTGAGATGGACTTTGTAACGACATCTTTAGTGCCTTTTATGGGTCTTGAGAGAAGAAATGGCATTGGTGTCAATGAAAGCCTTTCTGAGCCATCGGATTTCAACAAAAATATCTTCATTTGTGTTCCGAAGATGAACAAAGGCGGGTGTCGAACGACATGAGGGTGAGTAATTAATGACCAAATTTGCATTTTTAGGTGAAATAACCCTTTAAGTGATGGTCATATTCCGTATATTCACTGTAAAGCCAAGCTTCTAAGATTTAAAATAACACAGATTTTGATATAACTCAGACTAATACTAATAACTGAATATGACAAGACAAAGAACGTTTTGCTTTTTCACCACAGACATAAGAGTAAATGTGTGTTTGCATAGTAAAACTAAATATTATTTGCAAATAGTTTAAGTTGATTATTTCATAACTACAATTAGCCAAGAACTTATTTTATCATACTTGTTTCTTTTTCTTTATTCCCTTAAATCCTTTTATTTCTTTATTTAATTCCTTAAAATTAAAAGACCAATTATTATTATGGAAAGTCTTTTCTGCCCTACTGCGACATATATCTGTGTGAAATGGCTCCTCAAAGTAGAAAGAAAATGTAGGGCCAGACCTAATTTTGTCCGTCGGGAACTGACTGGATTGTGAAATCAGATTGCAATTGCTGTGATGTCATGTGATTGACAGGTTGTCCCACCCACACACCAGTAAACACCTCATTAGACAAGAAAAGAGATGTCACTGCAAGAGGAGGAGCAGTTTTGTTAAAGATTATGATCATTTATAATAAATATTTCATAAGAAATAGGAATTGTCCATTTAGATTTTATGGTGACTTTGGCTATTTTAGCTTAATCAGATGAGCCATTTTCTCCAGAATCGCTTGATCACACAGCGTTTTGCAAACACAGACAAGTTACACCAAAGATGGCTGAGGAATCTTTACTCTCTTGGGAGAATTCTTTTTTTGAACATCTATTCTAGCTGCCTTCAGGCAAATAAGAGGCACACACCCACAAACACACACGCACAAATGAAGGGCAGCTCAGCAAAGAAAACATCCTGAGGATAAAAAAGAAAAGGAGAGGAAACAAAGGAGAGCAGAAAATGCTTCCTGTCACCAAACCACCACAAACAAACACACAAGGTAAATTTAACATAGCCTGGCAAAACCAGACCTCATTATTCTTCAGGGCACGACACTGGAACACAGACAGGATGTGACTACAGACCAGCTCAGGCAAACCCGCATCTAAGTAAACACACTGACGAATCTTAAATGACGAAGCTGATTTGACACGTTTGGCTGGCAGGATGGAATCCTACTCTGGATAAAAATCACAAACACTTTGAGATTCAAAAGACAAAATTATTACATGAACATAACTTGAGTGTACAATGAGTGATTGCTGAATACTTCAACCGTTTAAAAAAAACAACTAAACTATAAGTCAAATATACAATTGATCAACGACTCAAAAAATGAATTTAAATCTCTCAATACGTTCTTGTCGAGGGGCCAATGGAAACGATCCCCCTGGTGGTAAACAGAATGATGGCATAAACCATTTCAGAGGCCTTGACTTCAACCTTACAAACCCATCAATGTCTCAAACACATTAAAGATCCTAAGTGCTTATAGAAAATCACAGTAACACAAGAGAGGATAAACGGGAGACCCTTAAACACCGGTCGGTGTAGAGTTGCACAAGGCTAATATTAAACCCGCCCTGACCGCAAAGAGGAAATTGTGAACATTCCTGAAACCAGAAGAGACGAGGAGAGAGAGAGAGAGAGAGGGAAAATATAAGAATGAATTTTTCCGATTCATGTCCTGTTGTGATGCAATTAACCTGCATGTTCTGTTGAGACTGAGATCACTTCCTGATTGCTCAGGGTCCCCATGATGTACATGTAAAATGTGATTAAAATGAGTGTAATCCAGCATGTAGTAAAACTTTCTATTTATTTTGGGGTCAATTTAAATACACTGTTGAAAAATACAATAAATAATAAACTATTTTGAAATAATAAAAAAATACCTCAAACAACTACACAGATCATAAAAACATTTTCTGTGTAACCTATTAATGTTATTAATGTTTAATATTTGAAATCTTGGAAAACCCAAAGGTACTTGGCAGACTTCTAAATGTCCTCACAAAATTCATTATCATTAGCCAATATTTCAATATTAAGAACATTTCTGAGATATTAAAATTTGACCTGGGTCTCGATCAGACCCCATTCAGAAGTAAGCATGCCTATGATGCTCCAAAATGCAATCTAGGTTGGCAAACACATCAGGTTGAGACACAGCCAATGGTTCTTATTACAGCAGACCTTAACTTGGACAACTCCACATTACCGCATTGAGCTGCCTGGGTGCTATAAACCAACCCAAGTACCAACACATTAGCCTACTCCAAAAATAGCCAGTGGATGCCATATTATGGTCTCTGACTGTAAATGTATGATTGAAAACGTGGATTTGAGCATTAAAAAGCCCTTACAAAAATGACCATGGAAATCAGTTTCCCTCAAAATACTACATGAACTACAATAGTGAAACAATGCAAGAAGCTTTGAGAATCGTTTAACTTTGTGAAACAGAAAGTGGTGGCTAATGCAAAGTTATTGCAGTTGTATTGTATCGCAGTAGTAACTGGTTTCTTGGTTGAAACTGTCGTTCGTTACCATGGTAAATTTACAAGGCAGAGTGCAAACACTGCTGTGTTTTGGTCAAGCTCCATCGAATCTAGTGTGCGCGCGTGCATGTGTGTATGCGTGATTCTGCGGGCCAGCGCTGCCACGTAGAATAAGTTATTTGGGAAATGCAAGGAGACTAAGCCCTCTGTACATCTGACCACCATACAGATTAAGGAATAAATTGAAAACAACAAAACTCACCTTTTTGTTGGCAATAGCTCCGCGTATTCCCAAACACACCTTCTTCCATGTAACTCAAGCTTTGATTCCTCTACCGCGCTCGCCAGTCTAGCACATAATCCCGAGCTGCGAACTCAACCCCATCAGGCTCCCCAACACTCACAAATCACTGTACATGTGGAGGGAATTTCCCAACCGTGTGTAGGAGGGGTGACAAACACAAAAGGAATCGGCCGGAAACGCGTCTGTTACACTGCTTCTCTTTCCCTCAATTTTTAAAAGCAACGCAGCGGCTGTGCAATCTTTGTGCGGTCGAGGTGTTTACATTTAACCAAGCGTCTACAAAAGACCACCCCTCTGCAGCTGACGTTGGTAGCGTCCACGGCTGTTCAACATACCTTTCCCTCAGCCTGCAGGAGAACCAGGAGAACCGACGAATCCTGATACTAAAGCGAGGGCTTACATTATGAATATTAATGAGGTCCTGTAGACGTTGCTTAGTAACCCTCCCGGAGCGTCCAGTAGCGCGTTAAATTAATATTAATGAACCAAGCCTTCTCTATGACAGGATTTGTGTTGCAGCCTATTACGTAGGCCTATTAGGCAAACGTCAAGTTAAGTGATTAATATTCATACACAAGCCTTCACTCACTGACAGTTGCAGTCATTACGAACTAGTTTGACCAGCTAGCAGTTTGCATATATATACACTGACTAAAAAGTTATGAACAGTCTTTAAAAAAAAAAATAATGACTAACTTGTTGCAAGACTAGATTTAGAAGTTTATGGAACCTGCCCCTGTGGAAGGGTTCGCATGCGTTTCTTTTAAGCACTTAAAATTCAGAACGCGAGAGTGGACTGGAATAACCCTGCAGCGATGTCAAATCATCGACATTAAAATGCCTAAACCTGATATATCCCACTGAATTTTGTCGACTTTTAGTTAAGGAGGATAAGGGTGGTAAATTATGTTTAGGTTGTGGGTATTAGGTTTAATCTCACTTAAAGGTATAGCCTAGTTGACCCAAAATTAAAATTCTGTCATCATTTACTCAACCCTTGTGTTGTTCCAAGCATGTACGAGTATTCAAAGATAATTTGAAGAATGTTACTAATCAGACAGTTGATGAAACTCACTGACTGACTTCTACGGTATTTTTTTTCCTACTATGGAAGTCAATGGGTGCCGTCAAATGTCTGGTTACCAACATTCTTCAAAATACCCTTGAATACTCATACATGAAACATGTTTGAAACAACATAAGGGTGAGTAAATGATGACAGAATTTTCATTGTGGGGTGAACTATCCCTTTAGTTTTGGGTTTGGGATTGCAGAGTTTATTGTTTGCACTAGAGTTCAAATACACCTTTGCTAAGTGAGAATGGGTGAAGGGGAAACTAACTAAAATAAAGAGAGAACAAATGGAGACTTTTTCAGGTCATGACCCTGTGTGAGATTCTCAAGAGTGTGAGGACACACAAACTCACTGCTGGTGTGTGTGTTTATTAGCTGTGTGAATGTGAGATCCAAACATGTTGTTGAGATTCCTCATGATGAGTCCTTGATTTTATCACAATCACGCACTCAGGCACTTAAAAACAATAACTGCATAGGGGAGAATGAAAAGAGCTGAATGACATTCAGATGTAAAAGAACAAAATTCTTGGTGTTAACTTTCAAAGAATCATGGTTTTCGTTAACTAAAACTATATATATCTATATATATCTATCTATCTATATATATATATATATATATATATATATATATATATATATATATATATATATATATATAAAATAAATAATACATATTAGATGAATATTAGATGAAATATTGAACTTTTATATATAAAAATATTATTTGAAATATAAAATTGGAAAAAATATAACTGAAATAACATAAGAAGTAATTGCTAAAACAAATGAAACTTAAATTAAAGCTAAAAGCGTACAAATTATGCAACAATGGAGTCTGTTTTCAGGCCTTCCCACTTCTGTCTTTCCAGTAGTGGAAAGCTTTTCTAATATTAACGCGAATCCTAAAACTCTTGGCTGATCAACCCTTCTTTTTCCAGTTATATTCCTCTGACCTTTTCTTTTTTGTAATGTCTCTCAGCCATCTCTCTTTCTACAGTTTTTCTTTTTTTAAATCTCCCTCTTGCTCAGTCTCTCTCCTCTTCCATCACGAGTAGACACGTCCGCTACTGCTGATTGGCTATAGTGTATGCTCGGTCTGAGCCATGTTCAGTTTTTCAGAAATCACTTACTGCACCTTTAAACGCAGAAATGGGCTTTTTCTAAAGTGTTAATATTTCTTTTCTGTGCAAAGATGTGTTTTTAGCTGGGTTTTAAATGTATCTAAAACATATTTTAGTTGGTGTGCACACCATTTTAGGTGGGTGGATGTCTGGTTCTGAGTTACAGATTTAATTCCTGTGGTTTTCTCAACATAAACATTCATTTTAATATCCTGCACACATGCAAAAGTTCCCAGGTTAGTTGCCTTTTACAAGTTCAAGACAGGAGTTTAAAATTGGATAGAGGTTAATAAATCATTTAATCAGGCTAATCTCATGTAAATATGTATAAGCTTAAAAAAGAATGCACTTTAACTTCTATAATGCCTTACCCCATGAATCTACATTGTAAGTGGATTGCAATGTAAATATAATTTTGTATTTTTTTTAAACAGAGGCATGTTAGTTACAAAATTTGCCTTTAACTTACATAACCCAAAACATCCTTTAGCATGTTATTTTTGCAGATGTGTTATTTGGCTCTCTTAGACAGGAAGGATGTGAGGCAGCTACTGTCCGTCATCACTTTCAGATTGGTCATGTTATGATGTTAAAAAGATCTGATGTCATGGAGCTTCTGGTTTGTGTTCTCTCTAGACATGTCTCAGTCTAATGGTTTTGAATTATAATTTATAAACAGTTAGCTTGGCCTGGGAAACCCATTTTTTTCTAATCAGGTATTTTTAGTGGGAAAAGAGGTTTGGTTTTGTAGTTTATGTTGCATGAGGAAATAGAGAAGATTTAAGTAAATATTTGGTACTGTTTGGGTTTCTGTGCACAGTCCAAAGTCTAGAGACATTACAGTTTCACAGACAAAGCATACTGTAGTCACACATGAAGGTCAAAGACCTGCTACAGCATGTGCTAAGTTTTGGTCATGTGGTCTACATGTTTTTGTCTATTAACATATTTACACTAATAATCTAAATGGATTTGCCTTCAGTTTAAAATGGTTTGTGTAGTGTCATTTTTAAAAATGTACATCTAAATGTTCCCTGTACTAATTTTCATGTTAACTCTGTCTGTGCAGGTATAATGCTTGTTTTCATAATTTCTTCTCTGTAATATCCTTAATCCTTTAAGTCGCTGTTGTTGGTAAAGATCAAGTAGATCAGCTTTTTTTGTAATACTCAAAACAGCATTTTTATGCTGCCCCTAACCTGCTTAAAGATGCCTGCTGACTGTCTGTGTAAGATTAAACACTGTGTGTATGTGTGACCTGAATTCCTGTGTGTTTGTATTATCCCTGATGAGCTGGATAAAAGCAGGTCTCTTTGGGAAAATCGACTATTTGTGCCTGTGTCTGGAAATAAATGACTATGAAAAATAAACTAAGGAATATAAAGGTATCAATAATAATAATAATGACAGACTTCATCAGCAATTGAATGTCTTAAAATCTTTAAATCAGATTTGGGTCTAAATATATCAACAATGATAATAAAAAATTATTGTCAGTAATGGTAAATATTGGTTTTACATTTTCTCAATAAAAGTACTTGAGTAAACCCTAAGTAAAAGTGTTGTGGGTGACTGCTGTGTAGTTATAAGCCAAGTGAACACAAGCAATGGTGATGATATTTTATTATAATGGTTGCTATTTTAGTTCTAGCATTACAGTAAAAACAAAACTGCATGATCTGTTCTAGCCTACAGAACGGCATCTTTATTTACTCAGACACTGAGAAAATCATCTGTGAAATTTTGAAAAATGGAAAAGCCTATACCAGCAGCTGATAAACTGATCTTACCCAATAAATAAAAGCATAGGCCTATGAAATTCTGATGTAACGTCATTTAAAGCAGCAGTCTGTAAGTTTTGCCTCTTTGTCGCCATCACTGTTTGAAACCTGCAATTACAGTTATTTGCGGAATTATCATCATTACGTGGGTTGTGCATCGGCATGGCTCCTCAGCGCGGATGAATCTAATGTTTCGAGGAGTACGTGTGCTGTCATTCATTCACAGCACCAGTGTGAACACTGTACTTCGGAATCACAGATTCTACATAAAATAAGAATTTTCACAGGAAAACATCATCTGAAAAAATGAGGAAGGTGCCACTTTTGTACTGACCCACTGAGAATAAAAGCATTACAATAAATCACACTACCAACGGAAGTTAAATATGACGATCGATGATCACATCCAACCGTGCAAATGATTACATTGTTCTCAAATTGTTAATGTTAGCAACATCGGCATTGTGTGACTACGTGTATTTTGTGTGTATTAGCATTACCTGTTGATTTCAATTTCCATACACTCTAAACTTTTGCTTTTGACTATGGTTGAATCTCCAGTTGTCAATGATGATTGTTTTTGGACCTTTCTGGATTACAATCCGCCATCAAAATGATACATTTATTATTCCAGCTGCTATAACTGATCTGCCACCTGCAGCCTCCTAACATGATAGCCTACTATAGCGTGGCTGCCTTCTTTATGTATACAGACGTGACATAATAACGCAACGACAAAGGGTGTGGCACACCTTTTTATATGGTTGTATTTAAAGGGGCTCTGTAGCACACCCCTTTTCATCTACAGTAGCCAAACTTCATACATATTATGGGCTGTTTGATAAACGATAAAGCGTTATATAAATAATAGTGACTTGATATAATGTTATGTAAGTAATATAAGCCTATTAATATTACACAAGCTTTAGCTAGCATAATGTACCTCGCTGACCAAACGGCTGTATAGAAATGTAGGCTATAGACCTTATTCAAACCATCTTTAATTTTTAGCAGGAATAAAAGCGAGGCTGTGAGGGATATGCATGCATCTCTTCAGTGGTTCGTACTGTTATTTAATGTGTTTTTAGATTGTTCTGCTAACAAAACAGCTTTTTACAGTGGATGCAATTGAAAACACAGTAAGTCTATTACTCACAGCCTCGCTTTCATACCTGTCATGGTGCTTCTCTTAATAAGGTCTATTATAAATCCAGCTATAATATTTTGATTAAACATTACATATCCATGGATAATTTGTTCACAATAAGATCTACAACATATTTAGAAAATAGATGAATTGAATGAATTTTCATTTCATGCTGACTTTAAAAAAGATTGATACTAGAAAATCGTTACGGCATTCCTTTAGCAAGACTGAGCATGGTTAACTAATGGTACTAAGACATTCGAGCCATAAACGTTTTGTAATTGAACCGTACTGAATCGTGCACAAATACAACTGGAGCCACATTTAAAATACATCAGCATTGGACAAATACTCCAGTGTTATGTTATAAAGCTGTTTTATGCGTTTGTTTGACACACTTTCTCCAAACTGTCACCAGATCAGTTCCTTCTGCTACCATCATGCATTGACCAATGAAGCTTCAGTTTTATGAAAGTGCTGATACACACTGGTGCTGCTCTCTCCTAATGGTTCCATTCTCAGGAAGAACAGTGAAATCTCAGAGGAGAACAGCATTGTTTTCTCTCAAACAATCAAGACTTTTAGAGCCTACAACAGTTTACTCATTCACAAACAGCCTCAGAGCAGAACACTTCTCATGTTTAGTGTTGGTCAGTGCTTGACCTTCCAGTATCCTAGTAGCACACAGTAATGTGAAGGCAAAGTCATGTCCTTATCGTCACCGTGACACTGCTGTTTTGAAAAAACAAGGCTAGGACAAGAACCCAGTTGGGGTCAAAAAAATCAGGCCTATACTTAGGAAACTCTTAAAGAAACCACTTCCTTTCCCAGTATTTCCTCCTTTTCTGTGCTTAAATGCCGGAAACACTTTACGAAAATAGTTTTTGTGCGCAAAAAAACTAAATAACGACTTAGATAGTGATGGGCCGATTTCAAAACATTGCTTTGAGAAGCCTCAAAGCATTTTGAATCAGCATAAGGATTCATCATTCGGATCGAGTGTCAAACCGCTTAACTGCTGAAATCACGTGACTTTGGTGATCTGAACTGCTTTGATAATTTGATCATTAAGCTCCGAGGCTTTACGAACCTGCTTCTGTGGAGGGAAAAGCGCGCTTTGTGCGGGGGAAAAATAGGAATGACACATGCGTCGGTGTACAAAGTCAGTTGCGCTGGGTGCAAGATAGGGCCCCTTATGTGTTTTTTACATATCCTTGAGTGTATTTGACAGTTTAAGCGCAATAATACATGAAAGAGAACTTCACGGGTGAAATATTCATGGGACTTGACTTCTGACCTTCTGCATTTTGTCTGCGTGCTTTGGGTGTGTGCGCTCACATTTATCAGGAGTTTAGACTGATATGGCTTTATACGCATGCAGATAATACATTTTCATGATGATGAAGGACTGCAATGTCAAGTGATCAAAATAATCAAAACCAAACAGATGTTTTGTTCGTTTTTGGCAGAGTATCCGGGCACAAGCTGTACAAGTTCCGCTCTCTTCTGGTTAGGAGGGCTTCAGAAAATGTGTTTTTATCAGGGATGTTTAGGGTTATTTTCAACATACCCATTTTGAACCCGCTGAAACAGTGTACAAGTAGCCCAATTACCTGGAAAAACCGCAGACTTGGCAAACATTTCAGTTCAGAATTGCGGAAGACTGACAACGACCAAAATAAACAAAATCATATGTATTTTACGAGGTGTCTAATTTGTCTAAATCCCAGTGACGGGTAGGTTAAGGGGTCGGGGTAAGGGGTAGGTCATCCGAATTTATAAGAATTGGGCAACTTACCTTTTTTTTTTTTTTTAATAAGCTCTGGTTTGAAAAATTCCCATAAAAGCATGCAGAAATGCAAACGTGTATTTCATTGCCTATCGTATTTTTCCTGTAATCATATGTTCCCTCGCAATGCAGACTACAATGCAGCAGTCAGAAGAAAATCACTGCATTTTAGTGGTTCTTTTATTTCAAACTTTCTTTTCAAATTATGTGTGTGTGTGTGTGTGTGTGTGTGTGTGTGTGTGTGTGTGTGTGTGTGTGTGTGTGTGTGTATGTGTGTGTGTGTGTGTGTGTGTGTGTGTGTGTGTGTGTGTGTGTGTGTGTGTGTGTGTGTGTGTGTGTGTGTGTGTGTGTGTGTGTGTGTGTGTGTGTGTGTTGTGAGGCCTTCTCAGGAAATGGGTTTGGGTGGAGTTGTAATATGGGGTTGGAGAGACAGAAAAAGTTCTAAATTAAGCACCCAAAAGCACAATGTCTCTATTGCTCCTTAGCAGTAAACAGTCTATATAGAGAGGTACTGCTGTTTATTTTAAGACATAAAATCATATAGAGTTATTTTTTAACTTTACATTAATGTGCAAATAAATGTTATTACAATATGATCTGAGGTATAAATTGGAACTGTTCCTCAATGTAAGTCTAATATCCATCAGATGGAAATCGCAACTTTAATCACTTAGAAAAGGAATATTATGCTTCTCCTCAGCAAACAGCATGATTTTAATTAATGTCCAAAAGACAGATTTCCATCCCTAACCCTATAAAAGTAGACAAGCAATCAGAGCTAATCTTTTATCTGAACATCTCCCTATGTGAATGCCATGGCAATCAGTATTACCAAAGAACGAGAAAGACTGCCATGTGCATCCCAGCACACTACACAACACAAAAGGTCAAGTGAACTTGAATCAGTGTGATCTCTGTACACTCGTTCTCTGATTATTTTAAATGATTTTGTAGCATGAGAGTTTGAGTGTTGATGTGTTTTTAGGAGGTACACACTCATGGGAAAATAAATCAGACACAACCACATTCCAACCAGGAACATTACGACTGCACCTGCTGGCCAAATCACTGTCCTCCTGCAAAACTCACACACAGAATTGCAGAGATGGTTTGACTAGATTGGGATGCTAAAAGCAAAAGGAACGTGCACTAAAATAATACTTATTTCCTTCCCTTCAGAGTCCCGTGATGTCTTTTGCCGTCCCGTGTTGCTCTGTGGGGCAGCGGAGCGTGTTGAGAATTACAGTAATTACCTCTAATGACAGTCAGCTCGGAAAGAGAACCTTCCCTGTAAACAACATACATGATTCTCAAGTTCAGCCTGAGATCAACACTTACTGTCTCAGTTTCTCAGTATTTGTGGGATAAAGTTTATCTGTTTATCTGGGGTAAAACAAGTACACAAATATTTATTCGTTCAAGGGTTTTTTGGATATTTTCATTAAAAAAACCTTATATATTGATTACTTTAACTGTAATTTTCACACTTTTTTTTACAATACTTTTTTATATAGCCTACACACACTACGGTTTGCAGTTGGTAAGAATTCAGTAAAAGCAGGAATATTGTGAAATAATATTACAATTTAAAAGAGCTTAGATAAAAATGTAAAAGTAATAGATACAAATATATGTTTATCTATTTTAAAAATATAATTTAACATGCGATTCATTCCTGTGATTGTGAAGCTATATTTTTAGAACCATCACCCAATCTTCAGTGTCACATGACCCTTCAGAAATCATTCTAACAGGATTTGGTGCTCAAAAAACATATCTTATTATACAGTTCCTTCTCAAAAAATTAGCATATTGTGATAAAGTTCATAATTTTTTCCATAATGTAATGATAAAAATTAAACTTTCATATATTTTAGATTCATTGCACACCAACTGAAATATTTCAGGTCTTTTATTGTTTTAATACTGATGATTTTGGCATAGAGCTCAGGAAATCTAAAAAAATTAGCATATTTCATCCGACCAATAAAAGAAAAGGAATCCTTTTGCAGAAATGACTGCTTCAATGCGGCGTGGCATGGAGGCGATCAGCCTGTGGCACTGCTGAGGTGTTATGGAGGCCCAGAATGCTTCGATAGCGGCCTTAAGCTCATCCAGAGTGTTGGGTCTTGCGTCTCTCAACTTTCTCTTCACAATATCCCACAGATTCTCTATGGGGTTCAGGTCAGGAGAGTTGGCAGGCCAATTGAGCACAGTAACACCATGGTCAGTAAACCATTTACCAGTGGTTTTGGCACTGTGAGCAGGTGCCAGGTCGTGCTGAAAAACAAAATCTTCATCTCCATAAAGCTTTTCAGCAGATGGAAGCATGAAGTGCTCCAAAATCTCCTGATAGCTGCATTGACCCTGCCCTTGAGAAAACACAGTGGACCAACACCAGCAGCTGACATGGCACCCCAGACCATCACTGACTGTGGGTACTTGACACTGGACTTCAGGCATTTTGGCATTTCCTTCTCCCCAGTCTTCCTCCAGACTCTGGCACCTCATGAATCAGCATTGGTTCATGTTTCGGATCGCCAATGTCACGTGATTTCAGCAGTTTGTCAGTTTGTTTGACACGCGATCCGAATCATGAATCAATACGCTGATTCATAACCGTTTGAATCTTTATTTGAGGATCGAAAACAAACGTGGAAGAAAAGACAATGCTGAATAAAGTCGCCGTTTTTGTTATTTTTGGACCAAAATGTATTTTCGATGCTTCAACCCTTATGAAAGGAAAATATATTTGCCAATATATTACTTGAAATATATTATAATATATATTTTAAATACATGGAATAATATATTGATGGTATTATACAATATATTATATATTCCTGTAATATATTGCAAAATATACAAATGATTGCCGCTTTCATATATTGCAATATATTGGAGAATATAAATATTAAATCCAATATATGTGAATATATTGCCTAATGTATTACATGATATTTTCCAATATACTGCAATATATTTTTGTTTCGTAAGGGAAGAGATTCTAATGAACTAACTGATCTCACACATGGACTAATTTGATGATGTTTTTATTCCCTTTCTGAACATGGACAGTGTGCATACACTTAGATATGCTGTCGGACTAAATATAAAATATCTTAAACTGTGTTCCGATGATGAACAGAGGTCTTACGGGTGAGGAACAACATTAGGGTGAGTCATTAATGACATAAATTTCATTTTTGGGTGAACTAACCCTTTAAAATGTTTGTGAAAACCATGAATTTTCCCCCCAGGATTCATTGATTAATAGGAGGTCCTAAAAGAACAAACAGAACACTTTTGTAACACTAACGTTACTTTTGATCAATTAAATGCACATTCTTATTGATTAAAAGTGAGCCTATATTTTGCTTAAAAAAATCAGAACAGTAAGTAAAAATAAATGTGCTGTGCTAATGATGTATGCTCATTTCTTATCCTTAAAAAAATTCCTTTAACCAATGCATGCAGCAC
The DNA here is from genome assembly GCF_024679245.1 of Pseudorasbora parva. NCBI lineage: Eukaryota > Metazoa > Chordata > Actinopteri > Cypriniformes > Gobionidae > Pseudorasbora > Pseudorasbora parva. The sequence goes on along the minus strand of NC_090188.1, from coordinate 28,151,868 downwards.
TATCTTATGTTGTAATTTAACACTGCACTGTCAGGTTAATCCGGCTGTGATGCCACTTTTTTATTTTTACAATACTGAGATCAGTGCCTTGACTCTGGCAGATTATCTGCACCATGTGTATCAGTGAAAGACAGCAGTATGTTGTGTCAACATGAAGACTATATATTGTAGACGTAGTAACATTATCTGAGGCCGCCACATACCAAGCACTGTTGAGGGAAGTGTTTGGTTTCACACTGTATCATGAAGGAAACTTTAGACTTCTTAGACCTTCAAAAAAAAGAAAAAAAAAGTTCTATTACATTTTCAACGTTTTATTTTTTGGATTTCAAGGTTGTGCCAATGACTTTAAGATTGGGAACATCATGCATGTGAATATTTTTTTAAAGTGGAGTAACATAATCAAAGTAGAGCATCTGAAAAGGAGGTTAGCATATCCCTGAGGATAGGAGAGAAGGATATCAGACACAGAGAGCTCTTCTTTTGTGTGTGTGAAAGACTTTCAATATCAGACAATGTCCTTGGTTATGCAACTATAGGCACATGTTAATGGCATAGACAGCCTCCAGCAATGTGTGTATGTGTATCTGACAATGAATACTTCTTTTGAATTTCATCATCATTGAACAACATGCATAACACAAACTGACAGGTTGAGTAAACCAGATACTTCCACGGAATATAGTGTGTGGGATTTCATATGTGCAAAGAACAAAAAGTTTATTATATCATATAAATATTTAACCATGATGTCCCCACACAGATGGCAATATCCAAAATCCTTGTGGGGATATTTTTTGGGTCCTATGAGAAAAACAGCTTATAAATCATAGGTGATGATTTTTGAAAATGTAAAAATGGACATAATATGTAAATAATTATACACACAAGTTATATATATATATATATATATATATATATATATATATATATATATATATATATATATTAAAAACAATAAATATGTAACATATATACAAAGAAAATCTATCAAAAGATACTAACTGATAATAACTTGCACTATTTGTAAAACAGTGACAAATTAAGGCAGATTACTGAAACTGCCAGTTATATCAAATGTAGGTATAGCTTTTGTGTAGGACAGAAATCTCCAAAAATCAGAATCCGAATCATGTGTATTTTGGCTTGAACAAGTACCAGATGCATGTACAGAAGATGTGAAAACTGTTCAGAGTGTGTAATGGTTCCACCAGTAGCAGCTGTTTTCTGGAACAGTGAAAGTGTGTGTGAGACAAGAAAAGAGTAAGAAGTTTCCAGATGTTAGTTCTGGATCGGTGAGCAACCATCCAGTCCTGATTAACACACACTGCGACTGAAGAATCCCTGCTGAATATACAAGAACTTTAATTTGAGGAGCCTCCAAAAATTAGTTGAGTGGTGTCAGTCATATACATTCAATAAAAAGGCAACTTTTATGTTAATTCTAGGATCATAAAATAATAGGGTGCGTCTCAATCAGCTCCCTAGTTTAGTTGTCAGGGCACTGATCAGGGAGTCTGCCCATTGACTTATGTCCTGATCAGTGCCCTGACTGAACTAGGGAGCTGATTGAGACGCAGGGAGAGTTTCTTATCTCTAGGCCAAGAGGAGGGAAAGCTTGAAAAATACTGCCCTCTACAGATGCAAAAGCATTTTACATATTTTCCAATGTGCAAGCATATGGTGAATATTATCTGTAAGAGCATGGGTTCTCAATTTTTTGGACTCCAAGGCCCCATCTTGTCCGTGACCTAATAGGCTGATATGGCACTTCTATTGTATTATTATAACAAAATATGATCTCAGTTTTATGTACATATTTATTTGTAGCATTTTTATTTTAATTAAGATTATATAAATATATTAATATAACTATATTTAAATAATTGAGGAACTTAAGTTTAAAGAGAGAACCACTCTTTTAACTCTTAAATGCATGAATGCTTTGCAAATCGTTATTTCATACTCGGGTCTTTAGCGACCCAGATCTATAAATAAAACGGGTGGATATCTTCCTGTAGTAATAATGTAAAACTCTCCTTATATTAGAATAACAATTGCAGAAGAATAAAATTAAGCATATTGTTACCTTTTGGAGCTTGGAAGGGTTACGTTAGAGCAAATGTTTTATACAATCTTTACTGTCCTCGTCAGAGCTCCTTTCCCAGTACATTTGATCATCTGCCATTCGCCATCTCAAAAAATATTCTTAAAACTGGAATTTTAAACATCTTCCCAATCAATATTTTGATCGCCTCAGCTTCACCATATCCACTAATATTTGATTGTGTTCAGTACTTGCTCTGCAGTAAATCGCTGAGCCATTTCAAGATACTTCCTAAAATCTTGTTTTATGTTTGAATGAAATGTCACTTCATCATTGTGTATCAGACATTGCCACCATGTGGAATAAAGGTAAATTGCATTTGTTCAGTTTTTATCAGAGATTAAAGGGTTAGTTCACCCAAAAATGAATATTATTTCATTAATTACTCACCCTCATGTCGTTGGACACCTGTAAGACCTTCGTTCATCTTCGGAACACAAATGAAGATATTTTTGTTGAAAGCTGATGGCTGAGAAAGGCCTCTATTGGCATTCAGTACATTCCCACTGACCCACTCACAAGACCCATAAAGGCACTAAAGACATCGTTACAAAGTCCATCTCACTACAGTGGCTGTACAATAATTTTACAATGCGACGAAAATAGTTATTGTGCGCACAAAAATAAAAAATAACAACTTTATCCACCATCTTGTTAAAGGGGGTAAGCTTTGGATGTGAGGAGCTTTGGAGTGAGGAACTTTGTTTTATTGTATTCAGTACCCATTCTGACTCATCGGGGATGTGTTTGGAAGAGGAAAATGGAAATGTAGGGCTGAAACAGCTTGACCAGCGGATACATATGATCGGCCGATGAGAGCTAAAGTGGTCCTAAATGGCTTTGAGGTAAGGAAGAGATGGGCAGCCACAACTTCCTCCAGGCGCAGCAATTTTTCATAACTCTTTTCCTCTGCACCGTCTTAAGTTTATAGCACTGCCGAGGCGTAAGTGCGAATACGGGCAGAGTATAGCGCGTGGCATGACAGCTCGTCGTGCATCCGTGTCGTGTGGGCGGAGCGAAAGAATGACGAATGTGCAAAGCCCTCAAGCGGAGAAACTCATGGCTATCTATCTAAGCTAATACATATATGATCCAGAATCATTTGGAGGCTGAAATAAATTGAACAGGAGAAACAGCAACAGCAGGACATCCGTCTCTGTGGTATGTACTGTATTTAGTGGCCTGTCAACATTTGTGTCTTTACTCGCAGTTTATGAGGACATGATTCGGTTTATGGACTATTGTATGCGACTAAACCTTAGCAGTAGCAAGCAAAACGGTTTTGCACATCAGACTAGTGTAACGTTATACATAGAACAACAATGGAGTACGTTAGCGCATTTGAATGACGAAGCACGCAATTGTGCCGTTTACTGATGTTTACTCACATGATGATAGCCAACAGCATAGACATTTGAAGCAGTTTTACTCACTCACCAGGTGTTCTCTTTCATCATCTCGTTTCGAGATCCACCTATGGGAAGGGCATCCGTACCTGACCTCTGCAGAAGCATCCAATTGCACCAAGTCTGACAAGACAGGCAGGAGCGCGCAGCCAATGCCCAGTAAGGCCCCACCCCTTACCAGCGGGCATATATGGGCTGCATACGCTACTGTACATCAGTTGACATTCGCTTCACGCGATCTCTGCACTGACACAGTTCGGTTAGATTTGCGCTGCTCACTTATTGTCTGCAGGAGGAAATATCGCCAGATCAGCCTCCACCGGGCGTGACCGTTCTATTCTGCCACATTCTGTGTCTGCATTCGGAGCCGCTCGCGCTCTCGTCCGTCTTCCTGTTCCACGGCTGCCGCCACGGACCTTTCTGAGTTTTTCGCGGGTATGTCGCTCTCTCAGTCTTCTCCTTCTGTGTCTAGCCTATTACGGGCCTGCCCGGCCGCGTGTGGGTCTCTTATCGCCGCTAAGGATTTTCACCCTTTCTGTGTGGTCTGCTTGGGCCTCAAGCACGCAGAGGAGGCAATAGAGAACCCGGAGAACTGCAGTTACTGCCTGGTACTGCCTAAGAAACTCCTGCGACACCGCCTTAAAGTTGCCGCTACTCAGTGTGGCGAGCTCGACTTGTCGTACTCGGATATGGAACACGGCGACGACAGCGCGCTACCGGGGACCTCCCGGGGCGCGACGGCTCTTGTTTTGGCTGACCAGCCCAATCCTGAGTTCCCCGAAGAGGACATCTTCACGGGTAACCTCCCGCTCGCCGACGATCTTGCCGGGTCCGGTGATTACGACGACGCGGGCCTTCTTGAAATTTCGGAGGACGAGGAGGCCATCCCGCCCTCTGTTATTCCCCAGGCTAGCGCCCCCGCGGCCTTGCCACAATCCATCCTCCTGGATGTGTGTGAGCGAGCGGCCGCTCGTCTCAACATTAAATGGCCGGCTCCACAGAGCGCCACCGACCAGGAGAGGGATATTTATGACGGTAAAGTGTTGTGAGCCCCCCCCCGGCCCGAGGAAAGAACTCTTTCCCGTTCTTCCAGCGTGCGCTAAGCACATGAGGCACTACTGGAATGACCCGCTCGATCTTAAACACGGTCTCGCGGGGCTGGAGGTTGAAGATATGGTGGCTCGCAGCATGGGCGAACCGCCTGCCATTGAGCCCTCCATTGCCAGACACCTCAACCCAGTCCAGGGAGGGCTGCCCGCCCCCCCCCCGAAGCCGGTCCTTCCTAACAGGATGGACCGTTTTTCTGCCTCGGTGCACCAGGCCGTTTATAAATCCTCGGCCTTGGCTGTTAGGACTCTGAATGTCTCCTCCCTCCTTTCCGCTTACCAAGCGGAGATCCTGGACGATCTGGGCCAGCAGTTAGATAAGGGATCTTCTCCCTCTCCTGCACTGTGGAAGGAGATCATAACGGTTAACGACCTCGTTCTCCGTAATGCTCGTCAGGTCGTCCAAACCTGCGGGCGCTCTATGGCGCTTTCCGTGGTAGGAGAGCGCTCGCTCTGGCTCAACCTGTCTGGTCTCCCGGATAGCGAAAAGAAACGTATCGCAGGCGCCCCGGTAGAGCCCGGCCGGGCTCTCTTTGGCCCCGCAGTTGCTATGATGCAACAACGATGCGACAACAAGAAGGAGCACGAGGCCTTCATATTGTATCTTCCCAGGAAGACGGTCCCACGCCAGGCGCCCCCTGTGCGTTTGCCTAACCCCCCGGTCCCGGGACGTAATTTTAATCAGGTCAAGGAAAAGCCTCGAAAGAAGTTTTCTGGGCTTTCTTCCTGCCCCAGAACCCCTGTCCAAAGGACGGAAGGTTCCTGCTGTAGGGTGTCCCCCTCCCGTGGCTGCCCAGCCCATGTGTTTAGTGGACGATGTGTGTTCCCCCCTGCTCAAGGGGATTGTCGTGAGGAAAAGTTCAAAAGCAGTGTAACCACACCGCACATACTGTGTTCCCCTCACCCAAATAATAAAGGCTTCGGCCCCAGTGTTTCCCAGAAAACACAACACACACAGAAACACAAAAAACACAATAAATCTAACGAATCAAATGAATTCGTCACAGCGAGATACCCTCTCAATGTAGGGAAATACCCTTTCTCTCGTAATGGTGAACCTGCACGTGTCGTCCCTAGTTTCTCCACTATTCTCACAAATAAGCCAGCTAGGCATGCTCGAAGCCAGCACGGCCCGGACGGGCATACTCACGGGCTGTGTGTCAGCAGCCTGGCTTACTGTATTGCGCATGATATTACAGGGCTATCGTCTGCAGATTGCTATGAAACATCCACGTTTCAGCAGCGTTCTCTTTTCTCACACAGAGGAAAGCACGGCCCACGTCCTGAAGGAGGAAATCTCCTCTCTTCTAAACAAAGGTGCGATTCAGGTGGTTCCCCACAATCTGATAAACCAGGGTTTCTTTTCCCGTTATTTCCTGGTCCCAAAGAAGGACGGTTCCCTTTGTCCTATTCTGGACCCCAGGGTGTTGAACAAACATTTGAGGAAATACAGATTCATAATGTTAACCCTTGGTTCGCTCGCCCGTGTCATGAAACTGAACGACTGGTTCACATCGGTCGATCTGAAAGATGCTTTTTTCCACATAAGCATTTATCCACCACACCGGAAGTTTCTTCGTTTCGCCTATCAAGGCATTTGTTACGAACTCACGGTGCTTCCGTTCGGGCAAAAATTAAGCCCCCGAACTTTCTGTTTGCATGTGGAAGCGGGCTTCACTCCCCTAAGAATGTCTGGTCTACGGATCCTGACATACATATGCGATTGGCTCATCATAGCCGATTCGAGGGAAAAGGTGTTGCAGGACACCTCCCGTGTGCTCGCGCACACCCGATCTCTGGACTTCAGGGTGAATGTGAACAAGAGCAACTTTACACCCAGTCAGAGGGTGATCTTCCAGGGCATGGAGCTGAACTCAGTCTTCATGCGAGCGCGTCTCTCTCAAGAGCGCGTTCTCTCTCTGACGAACTGTCTGTCACAGTTCAGAGAGGGGGCGAGGGTGCGATATCGCACATGTCTCAGGCTACAGGGTCTTATGGCTTTAGCTATCCAGTTTTTGCCACTAGGACCCCTGAGGATGAGGGCGTTCATGAAATGGGTTTTGTCACTACATTTCAGCCCGTTACACGATCTGTGCCGCTCTGTAACAGTGACGCGCACCTGCGCTGCAGCTCTGCACCACTGGAAGAGCGTGGACTTTTACGCACAGGGTACCCCTCTGGGGACTGTCATGTTGCGGAAAGTCGTGACGACGGACGCGTCCCTAACAGGCTGGGGTGCCACCCAGGAGGGCAGAACTGTGAACGGTTTGCGGCCGAGCAAACTACGTTCAGAGCACATAGATTATTTAGAGCTTCTAACCAATTAGAAGGCTCTGAATCATTTTCTGCCTCGTCTGCAGGGACATCATGTGCTCGTACGCTGCGACGATACCACGACAGTGGCTATCAATCGTCAAGGCGGCGCGCGCTCGCCGAAGCTTCATGCCCTAGCTTACAAGCGTTTGGTATGGAGCGGGCGAGTTTTCCTGTCGTTACGCGCGACTCGTGTTCCGGGAATTCTGAACAGAGGCGTGGATCTTCTATCGAGGGGGAACCCGCTCTTCGGAGATTGGCACCTCCACCCTCAGATAGTAGACATGATGGATGAGGCTACAGGCGCCCGTAGATCTGTTCGCCTCGCGCGAAAACAGCCATTGTCCTATGTTCTTCTCGCTAAAGGACTTGGACGCGCCCCTCGAGGTGGACACACTGGCCCACCCGTGGCCCAGAGTGCTGCTGTATGCCTTTCCTCCCCTGTGCCTGATAATTCTCACACTGGCCAGGTTGAGAGAGGGGGGTTTTTCTCTCATCCTGATAGCACCCAGGTGGCCCAAAGCGCCGTGGCTGGCAGAGATAATCCCTCTGTTGTATGCCCAGCCGTGGTGCCTCCCCCTCCGCACAGACCTATTGTCTTAAGCGAACGGGGAGATTTAACACCCGGACAGGGTAGCTCTCTGGGCTTGGCCCGTGAGAGGACGAACCTAAGCACGTTAGGGCTTCCCCCGCGCGTGGTGGCTACTATACAGAATGCCAGGGCCGTTTCTACACGGTCCTTGTATGGCTGTAAGTGGCAGGTGTTCGATGAGTGGTGTGATGGGCGGGGTCTCACGTCGTATCAGTGCTCAGTCGCTGATATCTTGTGTTTCCTCCAAGACCTTATGGATAAGGGCAGGTCTTTTTCCACTATTAAGGTCTATCTGGCAGCTATCTCTGCTTGTCATGTGGGTTTTGAGGGCTCAACGGTTGGGCAGCATTCTCTAATCCGCAGATTTATGAAGGGCGCCCGTCGCTCGTTGCCAGTCATTAGGAGAATGATCCCTGAATGGGACCTCTCTATGGTGCTGGAAGCTCTGTCTCAATTCCCTTTTGAGCCTCTGGGGAATATTCCCCTTAAGATGCTGTCCTTCAAAACAGCCTTGCTCTTGGCCTTGGCGTCAGCCAAACGTGTCAGTGAGTTACATGCACTCTCGGTCCACCCCTCGTGCATCAATTTCTCTCTGGGTGGAGATAAGGTTTTCCTCAAGCCTAATCCAGCATTCATGCCGAAATGTTTCCCTGCGTTCACATCGGAGGTGTTGGAGCTTTCCGCTTTTCACCCTCCGCCCTTTTCCTCTGCGGAGGATCAGAGGCTAAATGCCCTGTGTCCAGTCCGTGTGTTACAAACGTATGTGTCTAGGACCAGCGCGTTCCGGAAGAGTGACCAACTCTTCGTTTCATGGGCTCCTCCTCGCAAAGGGGATCCCCTGTCTAAACAACGCCTCTCACATTGGCTTGTGGACGCTATAATCCTGGCATATGAATCAAATGGAGTGCAACCCCCAGGGAACATCAGAGCTCATTCCACGAGGGGCTTGGCCGCCTCTTGGGCTCTGTTCAGGGGAGTATCACTGCAGGACATCTGTTCTGCGGCCAGTTGGGCTTCTCCCCATACGTTTGTGCGTTACTACAGGCTGGATGTCACCAGAACCTCAGTAGCACATTCGGTCTTGGGGGTGGGGTCTTCCTAACCCTGCCTTCTTTATGTGTGCCACACATAGCCTATGTTTCATGTCCTGCTTCACACCGCAGTTACGCGGTTGCGTCGGTGTGGCGAGTTCATGATTATGAGACGCGTTGTGCACCGCCCCTCGGGGTGACCGTCTTTTTCTGGCTAACAGGACCTCACTGTGAGTGTATTGGGCAATCGGGGAGCTGTCCATGTCTCTCCCATAGGTGGATCTCGAAACGAGATGATGAAAGAGAACAATAGGTTACTGTCGTAACCCCGGTTCTCTGAAACATAGAGTGGAGAGATCCACCAGCTTTGCCCCGCTTACCGCACGAGAAGCGAATATACTTACTGATGTACAGTAGCGTATGCAGCCCATATATGCCCGCTGGTAAGGGGTGGGGCCTTACTGGGCATTGGCTGCGCGCTCCTGCCTGTCTTGTCAGACTTGGTGCAATTGGATGCTTCTGCAGAGGTCAGGTACGGATGCCCTTCCCATAGGTGGATCTCTCCACTCGATGTTTCAGAGAACCGGGGTTACGACAGTAACCTATTGTTTCTCAATGTCAAGGATGCTTCCTTGGAAGGACTGATCATTCCAAGTCACTTCCTTCAGAGGCTAGGCGAGGCTCCTCTTTAGCATTCGGAGAACACGTAAATGGAACAGGCTAGCAAGTGCACGTCATTGCGTCATTACGTCAGTGAAAAGGTCCGTTGGCCATCAATAGCGTTATTTGTAGTAGTAATTTGTACCGGCATTTAAACGTTAAACTTTACTTATATTTACTACGGTTATAACAAATGTTTGGTAATGTAAATAAAAGCATTGTGGCAAGCAGCGATGTGAGGGTCCGTGAGAGCGGGCCGGTGGAGTGATAATGAGCGGCAGCTGGTCGCCACACCGGTCTCGGCTCACGGCAGTGACCGGAGTATAATTGGAGGAGCGTGGAAGACGAGAGAGGACTTGGCCTGGACTTTATGTTATGGTTTGTTTATGTTTTATTATGTGTGTGCGGGCAGTCGCCCGTTTCGTTTTGTTTATTATTTATTATAAAGTTGTTGAACGTTCGCCGGTTCCCGCCTCCTTCCTTTCCCATCTACAAACCCCGATACAAGCATATTTGCCCCATTCACGCTCCGACTCCGGGAACGTCTGAAGATAGCAAAGCTGCGCGCATAGGATTGTGGGTGATTTGAGAACACGAAGTGCGCGAAGGCTACTCATATGCATCCTTTCCTGTATATGGCATATTTTTCGAACGAAGGACTCAGTCCTTGGTTGAAATTCGGTCCTTCGATGAGTGTTGATGACGTGGCATCCTCGGAATTCTGGCTTCCGAGGATCCTTCCTTGACATTGAGAAACGCCTACCGTCTGCTTCCAAAGCAGGACCGAACCTTTATCACTGGGACCGCTCCGTCGCAAAAAACACACACCTTTGGTATGATTTGGTAAAGTCCTGACAGGAGATCCACTTTGCGACGCGACTGAAGCGATGTTGTGAAGCTTCCCGTCATTCCCCCCATAAAAAATCACGCCTAGGGAAAGTTTTGTACTTTCAGCAATAAGAGCACTGAATTTACATAGTGATTAAGTCTCATATATTATAGGTTTGCTGCTGATACCGTCTGTGTATGCTTATATTTATGTGACCAATAATTTGTGTATTCTGTGAAGTATGTGTATGTTATGTGTGCTGAATGTTGCACCTGGTACAGTCTGTGGAAGCATATTTACTCTCCTGAGGACATTAAAGTATAAATCTGAATCTGATTTCTGCGTTCAAATCGGTTCAAATGCAGCACTGCCTTCCCGGAATGCTCTGCTGAAGCATTGAAGTCGCTTGATGTCACCCATAGGAATAAAGTGGAGCGCGGCGCGGACTATAACGACGACTGGATCTGCAACTGAGAGTGTTTATGGGTGTGCATTTCCTCCCTCGCTCTAGTCACACGCGCGCACCGAGCCCGTACGGCCCATACAAGGACCTTCCGGTCTATTAACGTCAAGCCGAGCCATACTCGAAAAAAACTCTCCGAAACTTGTGAGAAACTGGAAGGAGTATTTTTAACACAGAAACACTCCATCAAATGTCCAACATTAGTTTTTGAAAGTCTTTAACAGTGTAAAAAGCTCAATATGCATGAAACAGCATTTCACCCCCCCATTAAACAGTCCGTGCAGGTTAAACATTTAATTTGCGTGCATGTGAATGCAATGTTTAATCGGCAAGGCTTTAAAACGCCCCCTAACTTTAGTGCATATGATTGGATATTTGCTCAAATCAGCACGTAGACTCACAGGCACACTCAAACAGAGCCGAAATAAACTGAAATATTTCAAACGGAGAGAAATTGAAATAATTAATTAAATGCAAAACCGAAAAAAAACGCAAATCATCAGCGCGTATTGAACCGTGAATGCCGCGAACGGTTCAATATTATATTGCATATTGTGACATACCTAATATATACATTTAAAAAAGTTACTTTTTTTATACTAAAAACTAACTTTTACTTTAAAGTTGTTGTTTTTATTAACTAATTTTTTTTATATTTAACAATAGTAGTTTTTACTATATTTTCCAGCAAATTAATGCGGCATTGGAGAGCATAACAGACTTTCTCGTTAGTGTACATATGCAGACGTCAGTGTACATATGCATCAATAAATGTGAAGTAAAATGCAAAACTGTAAAATAAAGCGCAATAAATTTGCATTTTGTGTGAAATCACAGCACAGCAGCTTTAAACTGTTTATTAACAGTCCTGATTTCTTTCATATACAGAAACATTCCAAAACCACTCAAACAAACAAACACACACACACACACACACGCTTTAAGCAATAAAGTTGTAAATGCAGACATTCACACGTTAGAATTGTTCTGCTGTGGACAAATAAGCAGAACATACTGAGAAGCACTTTAATTATAGTGGATCAGTCAAGGGTCAAAGGAAAGATAATAAGAAAACTACTTGGAAGACCAAGATACATTTCACACAAACATCCTAAAAACCACTGCAACATAGAAACACCTGAAACAGAACATGTTACACAAATTCAAATTAACCAGCTACAGTATGCTTATGCATTATTAGACTAATTAAATTTAAGGAAACAGGGTGTGGAAGGTAAAAAGAAAGAAACTCATAAAAAAAAATATAAGAACACAGATCATGTCTATGGGGCAACTAATGAAAGTGTTTATCGGTGTCAAATAATAAATCACACACGTAAATAAGTGTAAATTCAGGCATTTCCCAAAGCTTCAATAACAAAAACCAAACGCAATAAGTATGAAGCTAATCTCTACATGGAAGAAAAAAAACATTTAAAACAGTAAACTGAACATTCCAACTTTATATAACAGGCATCCAAAAAGCTCAAATAATAAAATATTTACAAATTAAAGCACAAAACCTTTCATATTCCCAAAAGCCTCATTTCCAAATACAGATTCACACTTCACAGTGAGGTTGTTGTTTGATCTTGGATATTTGCAAGGGGAAAATTGCAGCTGTGTCATGAAATTGTTCTAATATAACTCTAACACTCAATGCTGTCCGAGGGAAACCCAGGCAAGTCAGATTAGGGAGACTTCCCTCATCTGACTCGCCTGATGAGACTTCCCTCATCTGACTCGCCTGATGAGACTTCCCTCATTTGACTCGCCTGATTCAACTCATCAGCTCATTAGTAGAGACTGCAAGACTTGAATGAGGTTTTACTGATGTGGGAGACATTCAAAATGTGCAGTGGTTGGGAGTCCCCAGGACAGCTATGAGAAGCACTGCTTTAACACACACACACACACACACACACACACACACACACACACACACACACACACACATCAGAGATACTGCATAGCAAAGAGTAATTATTAAAACTGGACAGGTGGAAAAGAGAAAACACAAACCTGCTGCAAGAGAGAGAAAAGCACAGCCACATCAATCTTTCAGAAGGGAGCTATGACATCATATGTGATATCATCTAGCTCAATGAGCACTGCCATGGCAGCACGTTAGGGCATTGCCGTAGCCATGTGGTTTGTGTGGCGATATTGTGCACAGTGAACAAGAGGCAGTTCCTCCTCAGTCCTTTAGGAGTCCTCCTCCTCCGGCACACCCAAACCTCTTCTTCTGAGAGCATCGGCTCCCCCCACCGGCTGCCACTCTTCAGTCTTTCCTCCATACTCATCTTCATCATCCTCTTCCTCGCCATCTGCTTCCTGCTCATCTTCAGATTGCTGCAGGAGACGCACTTGCCCCGCAAGAAGTTTCCCTATTGAAACATTTACACATCCACAATTATCGTCTTTTATAATGGTTCTCTGTTAAGAGTTCCCGTAGTCAAGCAGCTAGGTTTATAGAAACATTCACACTTACTGTGGTGATAATCTGGTGAAAGTCGTCGTGATGGGAACACAAAATCTGCAACGAAAACCAGCACCTGAGAGAGGAAATAACATGAAATCAGGGTGAGGTGACTGACAATTGATTCCAATTGAAATTGACGTTAGCATGTTCTAAGCTTCAAAATTCTAATAAGCTTCAAAGCAGGCTATTAAAGGAGAACTCCGGGGAATTTTTTTATTAATCTTGATCATTATACCTTTGTGAGTACAGTCTACAGAAGGAGAAAAAAACTAACCCGATTGGTGCTTGCAACACGGAGCTATTACAGGTTATGCCCAGAGCCCCCACTCAGCTAAAATGGCAGTTATGGGGGCATAAACATAAATTGATTCATGATTCGGATCATGTGCCAAACTTCTGAAATCACGTGACACTGGCCATTCATTGATCGATTCACTGATTCATAACCGTTTAAATCTTTGAGGATTGAACACAAACAAGGAAGAGAAGACAATGCTGAATTAAGTCGTAGTTTTTGTTATTTTTGGACAAAAATTTATTTTCGATGCTTCAAGAGATTCTATTTAACTAAATGTCACACATGGACTACTTTGATGATGTTTTCATTCCCTTTCTGGACATGGACAGTATAGTATGCATACACTTAGATGTATGCATACACTGTATACAGTACTAGTATATACAGTACTATATATATATATATACACAGTATATACAGTACTAATACTGTATACATGTATACAGTATTAGTATGCATACACTCTAAATATTAAATATCTTAAACTGTGTTCTGAAGATGAACGGAGGTCTTACAGGTGTGGAACAACATTAGGATGAGTCATTAATGACATCAATTTCATTTTTGGGTGAACTAACCCTTTAATGGTTGGCTTCTCTGAATATAGATATCAAAACGGCGGTAAATTAGATTAGGGGGGGGGCTCCTTTTTTTGGCAGAAGTGCCTTCTGTCTTTATCGTTAGTTACGTCCATCATCCGTCTCTGTTGTTTTCCCCCCGCGTTGTCACTCGTCATCTGACCACACACACTAACGTCGTGACAACGGCCACCTATAGTGTAGGCTACTGCAGATGGCAGTTATCGCGAGGCTAGTTACAGAGCTCAGATGGGAAATGTTTTTTTTTTTTTTACTCCGGTATTATTCTCTATAATACGGGAGATTTACGGGAAAATACGAATACAGGAGGACGGCGGGAAAGAAGGGTAAAATACTGGACTTTCCTGGCCAAAACGGGATACTTGACAGGTATGCCCATGGGACCGCCGCAAAGTTCCGGGATTATTACGCAGGAATGAGAAAATAGTTCCTAGTCATATTGGTCTAAAAATTGCTACTTTTCATTTTCCGTTGGTCTTAGTACATGATGTAACTATAGAAGTCAAGTTTTAAATAAGAAAATATTGAAAGTCATTGGTCTTTGATCTAAATAGAGGGTATGTGGCTTATTTAAGGGCAAAATTTGTCTGGATACAGTTTTACAGATCCATTTACAGCCCTATAAATTGTCAACAACCCTAGGATGTAATGCTGTTTTTGCCTTATTTGGAAGAGTCATGAATATATTAATGTTGAGCTCTGCTCTGATTGGCTTATTTCAGCAGCTCACAGCCGTTCAGTAAAGCGGCTTGTGAGTCCTGACAGAACACAGACCGACTGAATGACACTTTAAGCAGAACATGTCAAATGGCGATTGCTAAAATGCTGCTTACTTGTTTATTGGTGTTTTCAGATCATCTGTGCACGAAAAAGAGCTTGCATGCTTGCGGTTGCCAGATTTCAGTGATTTAAATCCCCCAAACAGAGCTTTTTTGTGAAACGAACACGTATACTATCCGCTGTTTTACCTAAACATCTCCAATCTGGCAACCATATGCACGTAAGCTCTCTCTCTCTCGAGCGCGGATGATCTGAAAACGCCAATAAACAAGTAAGCTGCATTTCAGTAATCTCCATTTGAGATGTCCTGCTAGAATCTGCTTAAAGTGTCATTCAGTCTACATTTTAGACTTGTCTTTTTTCGTCAACGATATTGCATGTTTATATAACGTTAGTCACAATGTAGGCTAACGTTACGCAGTGGCTGTGATGTACTCTTAATACAAGCATGCAAAAACATCATAGGCTTACTTCAGTTCTCAAAAATATAAATATATAACTTTTTATAGCCTTGTCAAATGACTGTTGTTTTAACTTATATATGGTGGAAAAGTGACGTTTGCTAGAAGGATCGAGTGAACGATCTGTAAGCAAAGTATCTACGGTTGTATTTTGTAATACAAAATAATATCAACCTGTCATTAGACACACTATTTAGTTTTGTATGGTACTTGAAGTTTCCTATTGTTACTGTACTCGCATCTTGTATCATCTAGACAATGCGGTCTCTCTAAGAAACTTTCAATTTAATCAGAAATTGTTTAAACAGTCAATAAGTGGATAAATCACTACTTCCTGCTTGCAGGAATACAGTTGCCCCTTTCTTCAGTTTAAGATGCTAAGCGAAGCTTGCTTGAAATGTGCCGAACAAACGAACGATTTTGAAATAAATTGTTGTGGTATCCGATTATAATAAACCTCAACCATGACTGTTGACATATAAAAAATGTCTTCACGTCCCCTGCACAGCCTGAACATGATGTGTGTCCATGAGAGTCGTTTTTGCTATCCTCAAGTGTCTTTACCTGCAGTCCTGATGATTCGGCTCCGTCATTTCCGCCTGACAATGAACATGTTTGGACAGATGCAAATGTTGGGGGCGTGCATATAAATGATCCCCAACGCTTGCGTCACGGTTGGCATTATGTTGAGAAACACTTATTTTTTGGTGGTGTTTTGGATTCACGAGATTTACATAAGAAGTAGGAGGCAATGGTGTTTGAGACTCACAGTATGTGATGTCCATGTACTGAACTCTTATTATTTCACTATGGCAAGGTTAATTCAATTTTTCATTCTAGGGCACCTTGAACTCTAAAGGACTTGGAAAATGAGCCTATTTTCAAAAAAGTGGAGTTTTCCTTTAAAATATAATGATATAGAACATTTTAATTAGAACATTTCATAATCATATTATTTTTAACTGTATAAGGATCTCTTGTTGAGAAAAGAGACTGAGTATAATAAAATACAAGGTAGCATATTTGTGTCCACTCTCACCAATCCAAGTACCAATCCTGAGATGAGTGTTGCCAGAGCAAATATGCCATATGAACCCCAAACTGGGACGCCCAGCTGCTCCGTTAAGTAATTATGGCAGTGCTGAAACACAATGTTAAAAATAATTAAAATGACTGCATGAAAACAGCCATGAGCAGATTATAAATGCATCAGCTATTTACTACAAAATCATTATAACCATAGAACAGTTCATTTTCTACTGGCTTCAAATTATGCTTACAAGAAGTTCACACAATAAAATATTTTCAAATATATTTTTGGGTTAATTTTTTTAAAGGGTAACTAAACCCCTGTTCAAACTCCCGATGCCGACGATGCTTTCATTCATTCAATCATTCATGTTAGCGAAGCAGCATTGCAAGATAGAATGAGACCACTAACTAATCTATGATATGAACACTGAACAGTCAAATCCTTATACTGAATGCCACTAAAAAAGCGCAGGACCAATAAGTTCAAACCTAATGGCCTATTATAAACAGATTTCCTCAAATAAAAGTTAGACTACATATGCCAGCACCTCATGGTATTGTTGTTCGTTAACACGGCAACCGGGGTGCCATGTCAGGGTTTGTCTGAAAGCGTCTGAAGTATGAAAATTATCTGTAGACATGACAGACGGCAAAAATATCACAAGAAAAGCTTAACGTGTACTTACAACTGCATTATTTATCTGTATTTTCTTCATTAGGATGTTGAAAGCAATTGAAGAGAAAGTTTCCTAAATAATGTTTCTACTTCATGTAACATGAGTGCTCATACTGGACTGAAGCTGTTCTCATCATGTGATCACGGGAAAACATTTCTAAGGGCGTGGTGAGCTCGTGCCAGTGCGTGGTTAGTGAGCCGTTGGAAGTACCATCCTACGTCACGATGCACCACAACGTCCAATGGGAAAATTTGACTACAGTAGCCACCGTTCAACCTTAAGAGGGCAGCACTAATACGTTTTTACACCATATATTAGGGCTGGGCGATAAATCGATTTTATGAATTAATTCGAGTTTTTAGTTTACGACGATTTTTGTGAATGAAAATCGGTTTTCTCTTTCAAATCCGCCGACGCTCCCCTCTGAGCTCCCGTAATGGCTCAGCCCTCCCCGCGCGCGTTTGCCACAGAGGTACACAAACAAGGATCGCGTCTAACAACATACAGTGTCATTCGTAATTGGTTCAGTTTTTCACAGAACAATTAACAATACCGCTGCAAAGTGTGTTTGAAGTCTGAACGGAACCGCGGTAGGCGCTACTCATTTAAAGCTGCGCTGACACGAACGCAGCGCGAGCTCACACACGGGCCAATCTCGTGACAGACACGATACACAGCGCTGGTGATCCAGTGAGAGACCGTTTAAATCAACACACCATTGCTACTGTGATCTAGTGGAAGCGGTCGGCGCAGAATTCTGTTATAAACCACAGATATCAGATCAAACAGAGCTGAGCGAAGGTCAGGGGTTTCAGTCACAAAACACCAACATTTACCACGATTGTACTGTAGTAAAACCACATGGATTTAATGTTGTTGTTGTCATTATTTATCTCAGGATTCGTACAACCTTTTGAGATTGAAATTCCAGCACTTTCCAATGGTTTTCAAGAGCTTCACACTTATTTCCAGCACTTCAAAGCTCTAGATATCCGATTGTAATGTTATTTTTAATGTGATGGTTTGTAAAACTAAAAGTTTAAAGGGGTCTTGTGAAAGAAATAGTCGAATGTTTTTTTTAGTTTATTTTTTTTAAATGTGTAATCCATTTTGTAGCATTTTTATTTTAAAAAAGATATGAAATGCCCACCACTATAACCAGCAGAAGAGCACTTATTGATTTATTAGCGATTTTCACTCCCTAATGTATGGAAAGTACGAAGTCACAGTCTCAGGAAAAACTAAACTTTTCTTCAAATTGTGACTAAATTACAGTAAAGTAAAGAGCTCCTTTAATAATCACTGAAGCTGTCGATCAGTTCAGTGTGAGACTATTGAAGAACAATGCTAATCTATATTTAATAAGAGCATTAGGCTACATTTAAATTTTCCCTATACTTTTTTGCACATTACTGTTGTTAATAAAAGTTAATTTTATCTGCATATCAATTCATAAACCTTTGATATGTATACTGTATATTGCAAAAGATATGGTGCCCATTTATACTGTGGAATAGTCGGGGTTATTCACATGCAGAAAGTTTTGCACCCCAGGTGGCACTTCTACCAAGCTGCAAATATTTAATTTTACCTAAACAAAATAAAGTTAAAACTTGTTTTGAACAATTTCTTTGTCATCTGCAGACTGATTTTAAGTAGGAGGGGGAAAAAAATCGTTTTAAATCGTGGTGAAAAATTTTTGGTGAAAAAAATCGGGGATTTTTTTTTTGGGCCCTACCATATATTATAGAATTAAAACACTTTATACCCAAATGTCAAAACATTTACTTGAATCAATAAGCAGTATTAATAAAGCCCCAGTCTTGCAGATCATTAACTAAAAGAAGTTGGTTTAGGGTTTAGTTACCCTTTAAGTGGCTATGTCACATGCAGGATAATGTACAGTCAGGAAATCGTTATTGCAAAAAACACAAAAAACCTTCAGGGTGACACAAGTCCTCTCTTTAAATCAGATAATTTATTTTACGTTACTGACTAGCTGACTGTGTATTATCCCTCAGTGTCAGCTACTGGTTCCTTCCCTATTAGCTCGAGCCTTGAGGTATAAATGATTTGTGCCTGAAAGTTGTAACTGTAAATTATTCACAGAACTGCTAAGATAATAATCTATATATCATTTTTAAATTAAATACACACTCACCCTGATGAACATGGATAACTTAAAGAGGGCTGACATCACGTTCATCCTACAAAAAACAAATATCAGTCACAGTCATTTCATCAAATCAAATGTAAAAATAGTCTGACAGCAGTACATTAATAGTGTGCTGCCTTATAAATCAAGTTTTACATTAACCACAGACAGTGAGTTCTGATCTCCCTTTTATGGAGACTTTGCCAGACTTGCCCAGGGCCTTTTGCATTATTATAGAATTTGAAACCACCCACACGCACTGCAAGTACTCACAGGAAGGAAGAGGGGCCGAACCAGGAAGAGACTGGCTCTATGCTCTGCCATTTCTTCTCATCAATGAAGCTCAGGAAGTCTTCTTTAGATCGGGCTCCTTGATATCTCCGAAACACACCATCTTTACAGCTGCAATACACACACACAATCATCCATATTATTATAACTGAATTTACACCAATCACACAGGGACTGTGCAGATGACTGAAAACAAAACAAATGTTGGTGTCTATCTATCTATCTATCTATCTATCTATCTATCTATCTATCTATCTATCTATCTATCTATCTATCTATCTATCTGTCTATCTGTCTATCTGTCTAGGGAGGAAACAAGGCAGGCAGTACCTCCTCAAAAAAAATAGGATAGACAAATAATCTAGCCTGACGTGGTCATACTCAATTCTAGTCGGAATATGAGTCTGATACTGCTCCATTGGGCTGTGATTATGGGACGTGTTTAAACCGAACCAGGAAAGACATCAATTGGACAGACCAACAACCAATCAGAGCAACGCATAACGTTAATTGTCAAATGTCAACAGAACTCAAATGCACTGTGTTGCCAAGTCCATGTTTTTTTCCGCTGGTTGTTTTCCACATCCCCGGGTTGAAGTAACCTCAATTATGTGGTATATAGACCCATGAATGCGAATTTTAACGGGCAGCATAGCCAAAATAACACACATTTTACCTCCCTAATGTCTTTTTTTTCATAGAACCCCCCGAGAAGCTATTGGGCTTGTTTTGGGCTAGTAGCTGGCGGGTTTTATTGTAAAAACTTGGCAACCCTGTCTGCATGCGCGCAATAAATGATCTTTGCCGGTGTTGTAGAAAAATAATTTAAGGATACACAGAGTACTTACCAACATGATCATCGTTTCAGAAAGAAATACTAAAGAGTGAATGCATATATAAACGAGCTCTCCGTTTAGGATTAGAACAAATTCAACCAAGTGCATTTGATGACGTGCATGATTA